>NC_031995.1:78756038-78848811 GCF_001879085.1 Nicotiana attenuata | reverse complement strand
AGTCAGTGAAAGACGGTACCGGGCAAGTTTCGAGATTGTACTGAAAATGACATGCAAATGCTTGAGCCAGGTCGTCCCAAGTGTACCATCGGGCATGGTCCTGTCCGTGTGTACCACTCCAACGCTGCTCCACTTAGACTTTGACTAAAGTAAGCCATCAATAACTCGTCCCTTCCTCCCGCTCCTCTCATCTTGCTGCAGAATCCCCTTAAATGGGCCACCGGATCACCATGTCCATCATATAAGTCAAACTTGGGTAACTTGAATCCTGCTGGCAACTGGACATCGGGAACAGGCACAGGTCTTTGTAGGCTACACTCACTTCGTCCTCCGAGTCCTTGCATATTTCGGAATGGCTGTCTAGGCTCTTGACTCTGGATCATTTCTTCTTGTTCAGGGTTTTTGGGAGGCTTTTCTTCTTCTGCTGAGAGATCAAGGCGGGGAGTGTAAGGGCATGGTTCTGGTGGTTTGAAAGTGGCTTCGGGTGGGTAATACTGGTTATCATGGGTTTGGAACAAAGGTTCGCTAGAAGACCTGTGTAGTGTGGCAGGTGGGGGAGCCACGAACACAGGAGTGATTGGTGGTGGAGGGCATGGGATTTGTTTGGGTGGTGGAGGTGGTAGTATTTGAGAGGTGGTTCCGTAGTACTGCTGGTAAGTAGGGAAAGTAGGAGATGAGTTCACTGTGAGAGGATCTTGAGGCTGAGCTAGTGGTGGGAGGTAGGTGGGGTTAGCAGGATAGGCTGGTGGTGGATGTCCCTTCGACTAGGCCTAGTACATCTCAGCCATTTGTTGCTTCAGTTTATACATCTCCTCCTTCATTGCATTAACGTCCACTACTTCCTCCTCCCTAGATGGGTTGACAATGCTTGCTTCCAATTCCTGGTTGACCATGTTTGACTTATCCTTAGAGCGGGTGTTGTAGGGATGGGTTGCCAGAATGCCAGTCAACTTAACCACCTGCCTGAACTCATTAACAATAATTTTGTTAGCGGTTAGGGCATTAACAGATAGATAACCGCACATTGGGGAGTGAATGCACCTAAGCAGTTAACCATTTCTATTATGCATTTTCTTGGTTGCATGCGTCATCCCAGCTTTTCCTTATTTCTATGTGCCACTTCCTTTTTTTATTTGTTTCTTGCCGCTCTCTCTTTTTGCATTTTCTCTCCTATTTTTATTATTTGGTTACGGTCGAATCCTATGGAGATTGCCTACGTATTACGACCCCGCGTGAATCAGACCAAGTGTAGTTCGCGACGAATAGTGAAAAGTAGAAACAAAATATTTTTGGGAAAGTCAATTTTATTGATAGTAAATACGTCTATTACAAAGACTCGAAACTGACAGATTAAACAACTAACAGACTCCAATGCAGAAAAGAACTACAGACTCCACCATCCCTATTCTAGTTCAAACAAAAATACAGACTCAATCAACTGACTGACTTTAAATGAAAAGGAAATACAGACACCAACAGAAATGGAAATACAGACTCAAATAACAAACTCTAGTAGACTCAAAAGACAATCATGAATACATTAAAGCTCCTGGTGCCTGCGGGACATCGTTCGGTCTCGCCGCGGGCCTATATGCAAGTTCCCCTTGAAGTCTGTCCAGGTCACTCATTATCTGCTTCACAAATATCATCACTGATGCAAAGAAGGTGGTACGGGTCATGTTCTCGCACATTTGGCATTTCCTAGTAATAGAATGAGCAACGGTTAAGATTCTCTCTCTGATTCTGCCGTTTTCTTGAAGCAACCGCCCTATCTGTTGGGTCTTAGCCTCCAAAGTTTGCTCAGTTGCCTGGTTTTGTTCCCGGAGTTGTTGTAAGTCCATTTCTAATTGTGCCAATGCCATGTAACAATGCTCTCTTTCAACTTTGAATTCTTTTGCCTGTTTGATCATTCTGTTCTCTGTGGCAATGACCTTTTTCTTTAATCCTGTGACCTCATTGTCGTATTCTTCTTTCAACTGCTTAACCATGCGGGCCTGTTCTTCCACGTTTATAGCCAATTGTTTCCGAACCCCAGCTAATTCCCTTTCTGCCTTGTTGAGGTCAAAACTGTAGTCATTCACTTTTTGCCTTAGATTTTCTATAAGCTTTGTATCTTTGGCACTCCTGACGGGATTTTCGGCCGCTAACTTCATCTTTTGGATTTGGGCTCGTAAAGCTTCATTCTCTTTGGCCAATTTCTTTCTCTCACCCTCGTCAGCCGCGGCTTGCACGCTGTTTTCAAACAGGAGGTCTTGGACCTGTTTTTCCAATGCTCCTATGCGGGCTCTGTACTCATTTTCTTTAGCTAACCAAGCCCACTGTTCTTGCGATGATTCGGCAAACTCCCGGATGTGCGGTCTTTTAGCTGGCCTTTCATGCTCATATTCTCTCCTATACCAAGCAAGGTATCCTGGCGACACTTCGCCTTTGGCCCGATCCTGTACGCAAGTATCCGCTTTTAAGTATTGGCATTCATTCCAGATCTGGCGGACTCTTGCTTCTGGGAACTGTCCGTCAGGGCTAATTTCAACCACCTGAGCACTAAGATCGCCATCTTTTGGCACTATTCCCGAGTTGCCTTAAAACCCGATACGGGGCATAGGGCTGGATGCTCTTAAGACCCATCAAAAGGAAGTGCGGCCCCGTTGCTGGCATATATATGATTTCATTGACAGGCAACCATCCAAATGTCCACTCTATTTGACTAGCAGTGAGGGACCGAAAGTATGAAGTCCAGCCCGTGAATCCCTCGGGCAAGCTGATCCCCTTAATCCTTGTGTAAAACTCCTCTATACATGTCTTCTTTGTAGATCCATAACCCAGGAATTGAGGACGATGGCACAAGTGTTCGGTCATCCACATTTGCAACAATAAATTGCACCCCTCGAAGAAGTCTCCCCTGGCTTTGCAAGCTGTAAGAGCGCGGAAAATGTCGGCTAATATCATGGGCGCAAGGGTGCTTTTGGCTTGTGAGTAGAGTGCTGACGACCCCGGCTATTTTTATGTCAATGTTTCCGTCTTTCCTTGGAAATACCACAAGCCCCAAAAAGACCACCATAAAAGCAAAACTTCTATGCTCCTCCCATTTTTTGCAGTTTCCTTTGCTACATATCTTGTTTTCCGGGCTATTGAAACCTCCTATATGGCCATATCTGTGATATATGAATTGTGGCGTACAAAAGCCATTTGCCAAATCTGCATTATGGACCGTCCTGCTTATTTTCAGCGAGTCTAAAAATCTGTGCACAGCCACAGGTCTTGGGGCCACCAAGTACTTATGCCTTAAAGGAACCTCATCTTTCCCGATGTAGCCGGCTATTTCCTCTAGTGTCAGGGTCAACTCAAAGTCCGAGAAACGGAAGACGTTATGTGCCGGGTCCCAACATATGACCAACGCTCTAATGATGTCTCCCCGAGGCACAATCTCTAACAAACCGGTAAGCCCTTTCAAATATTTTTTGACCTCATCTTGCCCTTCTCCTCCTAAGTCGTTCCACCACAGACGCAACTCCAAAGGGATTTTATGCATGATTGAAAAAGGTTCATTTTGAGTCGTGCTCACCCTGCACATTTATTAAGGTGATTTAATCAATTATTCGACCTAACAATGAAAAATGACACTATTTTTGTTCAAATTAGCAAATGACCGGTTTTGCAAGTACGGCCTTTCAGCACTTCGAGGAGAAGATTTTAAGGCTGTGCCTGCTAACCGTTGAAACTAACTCAAGGTGGTTGTTCTTGCGAAAACAGCCTTCCGGCGCCCTTTTTGGGACATTCGGCTTAGTTTAAACAAGAATGGCGGCACCTGACTTATTCATGACGAAAATTAAAATTTGACATTTTTTGGCTATTTTTGCAAAAGGGGGGTTGGACCCGATGAGGGTTGCCTACGTATCTCACATCCGGCGAGAATCAAACCTGCGTAGTTCGGTCAAATAAAACTAACTATTGTCGAAAACTAAACTCTTTTTGTTTTTTTTTTGTTGGCAAATACACTATTTCTGAAAGCAAGACTCTTTTTATTTTTTCTTTTTCAGTGGCAAATAAACAAACTAATTTTAAAATAGAACTCTTTTTGTTTTTCTTTTCCATTGGTAACAAAACAAACTAAAAAAACAACTACTTTTCTTCTTTTCTTTCATTTTCTCAAAAATCCGGCAGCATTTCGGCACTACTTGGACATTGGTTATTAACTCTCTTTTTCTCTTTTTTGTTTTTTGTTTCAATTTTTCCCAAATACTCCAAATCCGGTCAGCATGCAAACCCGAGACACATAAGTGCAACACGTAATATGCATCAGGATGGTCTTTTTCATTTCAGGTTACCTGTCCTAGACGGACGCAACCCCTGTGTTGAGTCCCCTACGGCAAATGCACGTGATGCAAATAAGCGTTCCTACTAGGGATCCGGCACGAAGTCAAGTTATTCTAGGTTCAAAACCTGGGTATGTGTTCTAGACTGTGTACCCGAGCGGACAACTCGAGTCGAGGAGGGGGCTACGTACCGGGGACCCGCGGGATCGTCCGGCTTAGTAACTTGTCCGGCCTCTTTCTTATTTCAAGGTATGACACTAACAGAATAGGGAGTCTCAACCAGTAAGCACATCCCCGGAGGTGAGAAGAGAAGGGTTTCGGCACAGTTTATATATACAGTTCAAATAATATCAAAGCGGTAAAGCATTTAGCACATAAGGCATGGAAACATGTAGGAAAATCAGATAAAGCCAAACATAACAATTATTCTGAGCTCGAATTCTGAACCCTGAACAAAACGTTCTGGGTTCATGTCCCCAGCAGAGTCGCCAGAGCTGTCACACCTCCTTTTCACTACACCCGCAAGGGCGTAAAGGAGTTTTTCCACTTAAAGGACAATCGGAATGGAATTTATTATTAAGATTCAGAGTCGCCACTTGGGAGATTAATGGTGTCCCAAGTCACCAGTTTACAATCCCGAACCGAGGAAATTATGACTCTGTTAACAGTCCGCGAACCAGAAATCCGGGTAAGGAATTCTGTTAACCCGGGAGAAGGTGTTAGGCATTCCCGGCTTCCGTGGTTCTAGCACGGTCGCTCAACTGTCATATTGGGCTTATTTATTTGATTTTAGTACATGTTCTTGGGATTTATGTCTTTAGCTTTGAACCGCTTTTATTATTATTGTTTATTTTAAGAGACTTGCAACGTCGTGAAAATACGTCTCGAACCACGTCACATAAATGCACCCGTGGTTTTTGACATATTTCGACTTCGTTGAGATTTGGATTTGGGTCACATAAATGTGCACCCGTATTTGGGAATGTAAAATTATTTAAAGTGCGTGCCTAAAGAGACTATCGCGTTATTATCTTTGGGGAAGGACGTGAAATTCGCTAAACGGCCCACCCCGAAGTCTAGGTATTTTTAGTTGAGCATTGAATGAGGGCCCCGCAATTTACACTGTATTTGGCGAGGCTCGTCTCATCTATTATTTATTTTAAAGGGCAAGTCCTAAAGTAACTATGATTTCTATTTTTGTTGATCTCTAAAAATATAGGAAAAAGTCCTAAATAGTCTGTTGCTGAACTGAGGTAATCCAGGTAGGAAATAACATTGGACCTGGGTCCACATTTCAGAGAGCTTGAGGCCCAAACTGCACAAGGCCTCGTTCGAACTCTCACGGCTACAATTAGATTTAACCACAATTTGGGCCAAGGTTTGTAGCCCAAGCGTGGATGCTAACAAATGAGAGATACTAAGCGTCCAGTATGACATGCAAGCATTGAACAACTAAATTGTGTAATGGTGATGACTTATTTTGAATTAAACCCGTGATTGCCAGATTTAAAAAAGAACTACAAGATAATGGATTATTTAAGCTCAAACGCCTTTTAACAGACTAAACATGCATGTGAGACCAATATTTTAATTGTTCATCTATATTTAACCACACATCGAATTGTACTGCCATTCTGAACTTAAACACCACTTCATGTCTACTGAAATAATTTCATGATAGAACTGCATTACAGCTTCATTACTACTTTATTACGGCTGATTAACTTCATAAAATAACAGGACAAAACTACTGGAATTAACCTCAGCTGATTACGACATTACTCTATCAACCTACAAGGACCGTAATTATCACTGAATGCTTGACTAATAGTACTCACAGAAACATGAGAAAACGATAACTCACATAGTCCAACTCAGTCCTGTTATAACATATCAGTCCAATGCAAGATGGCAGTCAAAGAAAAACAGTCCAAATTAACCTACAAGAAGTCCTAATTATACAGCCATATGTCTATTGCTCAAGTCAATACCAGCTTAGTCCACTAACAACAATTAACAATCTAAACGACTAAACTATTTAACGATAAACATCAAACAGCTTCCAAAGTGCATAGATCTGATAGTAATTTTTATTTCAACTTCAATTTGGAGCTACATGGAAGCAATTCGAGGAAGTGTACCTAGGAAATAGAATTTCAACAGAAGAAGAAACGATNCGCAGAACAGGTATGCGGACCGCATTCTTCCCGCATACCCGGGCAGATTGTTCATGTTTTGAGGACCATTTTGCGGTTCCTTTTGCGGGCCGCATGTCAATTATGCGATCGCATATGCGACCGCAGATTGTGTCGGGGCTCCTATTTTCTAACTTTTAAAACCCGACCCCATTCCGATAAAATCACCCTATTAGACCCTCCTGAGCTAATTTCTACCACATTTAGAGTGAGAGCAAGAGTTTTAGAGGGAGAAAGTGATTCCCACCAAGCCTGTACTCAATCCTTGCCCAAATTCTTGAAGATTACCAAGTAAAACTACTAGGCCTTTATCCTAAGAGGTAAGAACTTGTGCTATAACCCTTGATTTTGAAATTCTTACTAAAATAAGTAATTAACAAAAAGGGTTCATGGATATAAGGGTTGATTGTCTTGCATGCATGTATGATAAAAGGGCATGGGGAGATTGTGAGCTAAGAATGTAACAAATGGGGTGTAAGATGATATAATTATTCACCAAAGATTTATTGGAGGATCGACTCTTGCTGCCTGCTCTCTCCAACGAAAACCATACTCTTTAAAGCTTTCTCCGGGCTTCTTCTCAATTTTAGTTAGCGACAGACGATCTGGGACAATTTCGAGATTGTACTGAAAATGACATGCAAATGCTTGAGCCAAGTCGTCCCAGGTGTACCATCGGGCATGGTCCTGTCGTGTGTACCACTCCAACGCTGCTCCACTTAGACTTTGACTAAAGTAAGCCATCAATAACTCATCCTTCCCTCCAGCTCCTCTCATCTTGCTGCAAAATCCCCTTAAGTGAGCCACCGGATCGCCATGGCCATCATATAAGTCAAACTTGGGTAACTTGAATCCTGCTGGCAACTGGACGTTAGGAAACAGGCACAGGTCCTTGTAAGCTACACTCACTTGTCCTCCGAGCCCCTGCATATTTTGGAATGACTGTTCTAGGCTCTTGACCTTCCGGATCACTTCATCTTGCTCAGGGTTTTTGGGAGGCTTTTCTTCTTCTGCTGAGAGATCAAGGCGGGGAGTGTAAGGGCATGGCTCTGGCGGTTTGAAAGTGGCTTCGGGTGGGTAGTACTGGTTATCATGAGTTTGGAACAAAGGTTCGCTGGAAGACCTGTGTAGTGCGACCGGTGAAGGGGCCACAAACACAGGAGTAGTTGGTGGTGGGGGGCATGGAATTTGTTTGGGTGGTGGAGGTGGTGGTGTTTGAGAGGTGGTTCCGTAGTACTGCTGGTAAGTAGGGAAAGCAAGAGATGAGTTCACTATGGGAGGATCCTGAGGCTGAGCTAGTGATGGGAGGTAGGTGGGGTTAGCAGGATAGGCTGGCGGTGGATGTCCCTTTGACCAGGCCTGGTACATCTCGGCCATTTGTTGCTTCAGTTTATACATCTCCTCCTTCATTGCATTAACGTCCACTACTTCCTCCTCCCTAGACGGGTCGACAATGCTTGCTACCAATTCCTGGTTGACCATGTTTGACTTATCCTTAGACCGGGTGTTGTAGGGATGGGTTGCCAGAATGCCAGTCAACTTAACCACCTGCCTAGACTCATTAACAACAATATTGTTAGCGGTAGGGCATTAACAGATAGATAACCTCACATTGGGGAGTGAATGCACCTAAGCAGTTAACCATTTCTATTATGCCTTTGCCTGGTTGCATGCGTCATCCCAGTTTTTCCTTATTTCTGTGCACCACTTCCTTTTTATTTTCTATTGTTTCTTGCCGCTCTCTTTTGTTGCATTTTCTCTCCTATTTGCCCATTTTATTGTTTGGTTACGATCAAATACTATGGAGATTGCCTACATATCACGACCCCGCATGAATCAGACCAAGCGTAGTTCGTGAAGAATAAATGTAAAATAGAAGCAAAATATTTTTTTGGGAGTTTCAATTTTATTGATAGCAACTACGTCTATTACAAAGACTCAAAGCGGACAGATTAAACAACTAACAGACTCTAATGCAGAAAAGAACTACAGACTCCACCATCCCTATTCTAGTTCAAACAAAATACAGACCCAATCAACTGATCTGTTTCACAAATATCATCACTAATGCAAAGAAGGTGGTACGGGTCATGTTCTCACACATTTGGCATTTCCTAGTAATAGAATGAGCAATGGTTAAGATTCTCTCTCTGATTCTGCCTTTTTCTTGAAGCAACCGCCCTATCTGTTGGGTCCTAGCCTCCAAAGTTTGCTCAGCTGCCTGGTTTTGTTCCCGGAGTTGTTGCAAGTCCAATTCTAATTGTGCCAATGCCATGTAACAATGCTCTCTTTCAACTTTGAATTCTCTTGCCTGTTTGATCATTCTGTTCTCTGTGGCAATGACCTTTTTCTTTAATCTTGTGACCTCATTATCGTATTCTTCTTTCAACTGTTTAACCATGCGGGCCCGTTCTTCCGCATTTTTAGCCAATTGTTTCCGAACCCCGGCTAATTCCTTTTTCGCTTTGTTGAGGTCAAAACTGTAGTCATTCACTTTTTGCCTTAGATTTTCTATAAGCTTTGTATCTTTGGCACTTCTGGCGGGGTTTTCGGCCGCTAGCTTCATCTTTTGGATTTGGGCTCGTAAGGCTTCATTCTCTTTGGCCAATTTCTTTCTCTCACCTTCGTCAACCGCGGCTTGCACGCTATTTTCAAACTGGAGGTCTTGGACCTGTTTTTCCAATGCTCCTATGCGGGCTCTGTACTCATTTTCTTTAGCTAACCAAGCCCACTGTTCTTGCGATGATTCGGCAAACTCTTGGATGTGCGGTCTTTTAGATGGCCTTTCATGCTCATATTCTCTCCTATACCAAGCAAGGTATCTTGGCGACACTTCGCCTTTTGCCCGATCCTGTACGCAAGTATCCTCTTTCAAGTATTGGCATTCATTCCAGATCTGGCGGACTCTTGCTTCTGGGAACTGTCCGTCAGGGCTAATTTCAACCACCTGAGCACTAAGATTGCCATCTTTTGGCACCTCCCGAGTTGCCTTAAAACCCAATATGGGGCATAGGGCTGGATGCTCTTAAGATCCATCAAAAGGAAGTGCGGCCCCGTTGCTGGCATATATATGATATCATTGACAGGCAACCATCCAAATGTCCACTCTATTTGACTAGCAGTGAGGGACCGAAAGTATGAAGTCCGGCCCGTGAATCCCTCGAGCAAGCTGATCCCCTTAATCCTTGTGTAAAACTCCTCTATACATGTCTTCTTTGTAGATCCATAACTCAGGAACTGAGGACGATGGCACAAGTGTTCGATCATCCACATTTGCAACAATAAATTTCACCCCTCGAAGAAGTCTCCCCCGGCTTTGCAGGCTGTAAGAGCACGAAAGATTTCGGCTAATATCATGGGCGCAAGAGTGCTTTTGGCTTGAGCGAGTAGAGTGCCGACGACCCCGGCTATTTTTATGTCAATGTTTCCGTCTTTCCTTGGAAATACCACAAGCCCCAAAAAGACCACCATAAAAGCAAAACGTCTATGCTCCTCCCATTTTCGGCGGTTCCCTTTGCTACATAACTTGTTTTCCGGGTTGTTGAAACCTCCTACATGGCCATATCTGTGATATATGAATTGTGGCGTACAAAAGCCATTTGCCAGATCTGCATTGTGGGTCGTCCTGCTTATTTTCAGCGAGTCTAAAAATCTGTGCACAGCCACAGGTCTCGGGGCCACCAAGTACTTATGCCTTAAAGGAACCTCATCTTTCCCGATGTAGCCGACTATTTCCTCTAGTGTCGGGGTCAACTCAAAGTCCGAGAAATGGAAGACGTTATGTGCCGGGTCCCAACATGTGACCAACGCTCTGATGATGTCTCCTCGAGGCACAATCTCTAACAAACCGGTAAGCCCTTTCAAATATTTTTTGACCTCATCTTGCCCTTCTCCTCCTAAGTCGTTCCACCACAGACGCAACTCCAAAGGGATTTTATGCATGATAAAGGTTCATTTTGAGTCGTGCTCATCCTGCACATTTATTAAGGTGATTTAATCACTTATTTGACCTAACAATGAAAAATGACACTATTTTTGTTCAAATTAACAAATGACCGGTTTTGCAAGTATGGCCTTTCAGCACTTCGAGGAGAAGATTTTAAGGCTGTGCCTGCTAACCACTGAAACTGACTCAAGGTAGCTGTTCTTGCAAAAACAGCCTTCCGGCGCCCTTTTTGGGACATTCGGCTTATTTTAAACAAGAATGGCGGCACCCGACTTATTCATGACGAAAATTAAAATTTGACATTTTTTGGCTATTTTTGCAAAACGGGGGTTAGACCCGATGAGGGTTGCCTACGTATCTCACATCCGGTGAGAATCAAACCTGCGTAGTTCGGTCAAATAAATCTAACTACGTGAAGACAAGACTCTTTTTATTTTTGTTTTTGTTGGCAAATACACTATTTCTGAAAGCAAGACTCATTTTTATATTTTCTTTTTTTTTTATTTTTCAGTGGCAAATAAACAAGCTAATTTGAAAATAAAACTCTTTTTGGTATTTTTTTCATTGGCAAGCAAAACAAACTAAAAAAAACTTTTCTTCTTTTTCTTCCATTTTCTCAAAAATCCGGCAGCATTTTGGCACTACTTGGACATTGGTTTTCTAATATATGTAATTAACTCTCTACACTGCTATATTCTCTTTTTCTCTTTTTGTTTTTCAGTTTTTCCAAGATATTCAAAGCCGGTCAGCATGCGAGCCCTAACAAATAAATGCACAAATAGGATGCATCAGGATGGTCCATTATTCCGGGTACACCTGTCCTAGACGGACCCAACCCCTATGTTGAGTCCCCTAAGTCAAGATGCACGTGATGCAGATAAGCGTTCCTACTAGGGATCCGGCATGGAGTCAAGTTATTCTAGGTTCAAAACCTGGGTATGCGTTCTAGACTGTGTACCCGAGCGGACAACTCGAGTCGAGGAGGGGGCTACGTACCGGGGACCCGCGGGATCGTCCGGCTTAGTAACTTGTCCGGCCTCTTTCTTATTTCAAGGTATGACAGTAACAGAATAGGGAGTCTCCACCAGTGAGCACATCCCCGGAGGTGAGAAGAGAAGGGTTTCGGCACAGTTTATATATACAGTTCACATAATATCACAGCGGTAAAGCATTTAGCACATTTAGCAGGAAACAGGTAAGAAAATCAGATAAAGCAAAACATTACAATTATTCTAAGCTCGAATTCTTAAACCCTGAACCAAAGTTCTGGGTTTGTATCCCCAGCAGAGTCGCCAGAGCTGTCACACCTCCTTTTTTCACTACACCCCGTAAAGGGTATAATAAAGGGAGTTATTTCCAACTTGAAGTGATAATCGGAACAGGATTTATTATTAAGATTCAAAGTCGCCACTTGGGAGATTAAATGGTGTCCCAAGTCACCGGTTTAGAATCCCGAACCGAGGAAATTATGACTCTGTTAACAGTCCGCGAACCAGAAATCCGGGTAAGGAATTCTGTGAACTCGGGAGAAGGTGTTAGGCATTCCCGAGTTCCGTGGTTCTAGCACGGTTGCTCAACTGTCATATTTGGCTTATTTTATTTGATTTTAGCACATGTTCTTGGGATTTATGTCTTTAGCTTTGAACCGCTTTTATTATTATTGTTTATTTTAAGAGAATTGCAACGTCATGAAAACACGTCTCGAACCACGTCACATAAATGCACCCGTGGTTTTTGACACATTTCGACTTCGTTGAGATTTGGATTTGGGTCACATAAATGTGCACCCGTATTTAGGAATGTAAAATTATTTAAAGTGCGTGCCTAAAGAGACTATCGCGTTATTATCTTTGGGGAAGGCCGTGAAATTCGCTAAACGGCCCATCCCGAAGTCTAGGTATTTTGTATCAGCATTTATCGAGGGCCCCGCAATTTGTTTGTTTATTTAACGAGGCTCATCTCGTTTTATTAAAGGGCAAACCTAAAGCAATCTATAATTTTCTGTTTTTATTTGTCTCTAAATAAAAGAAAAGGTCCTAATTAATTTTGTCACTGGACTAATTGGTAATTTCGCACTACAGTCCAGCCACTGGGCTCCATGATAAGCCCAGCGAAAACAATTTAAAATCAGATACACACTGCGAATCGGCCAAAACAGACCCTGGCCCAGGCCCAAACGAGAAAGGAGCCAAAATTGGCCTGGGCTGTGCATCACTTGCTCTGAGGCCCAACGCTTGGGGCTAGGCTGTCAAGCCTTGTCCTTACACTAAATAGAATTCCAATTCTAAAAGTATAAACCTGATTCAATGTAACTACTACTAAAATTGACTGGCCAGACACGTTAATTCAAGGCAACAACAAACATGAATTGGAAAACAAATGATTTTCATATTTCATGACTCACACAACCTGCCTGTGATCAGAATTTCGGATATATAGCATACTAGTTCAACTTTAAATTCCTTACTATTACTAATTTATTAAGGTGATGATTCGTATATATGAGAATTGAACTTGAAAACAAACAGTGATGCCGGACGAATAGAGACTATTCTAGTTAATCTAGCATGGAATTATTATACTTATTACTCAACTAAACTCATATGCATTGCTAAAGGCACGAACGCACACCTAATAGTTCAAACAAACACGTTCATGCCCAGCAGCACATCGTTTTAGTACAGTCCAATACAAATTGAAAATTCAATCAGTCCAATTGATCTACTACAAATAACTAACACGATGAACCTGTCCAAACACATCCTAAAGTTAACTGTGATGCAGATGACTAATACAACAGTAAAACTTCAAGGAAGATCAAGCAAACAATCTGCAGTTCCATTTTCATTTGAAGAACTACACCAATCAGTTCCAAGTGTGTGTACCTGGAATTCGAATAGAAGTGAAGTAGAAGAAGTCAGCTAAGGCAATAAATCGAGCAACAACAATGATAAGTGATGTTCAACAGCGTTGAATAACAAGCAGCGACAGATCAAACAGCCCAGAAACAAACTCAATAACCAGGAAGTGTTCGAAATCAGCAGGATCAGTAAGTCAACCAAACACAGCTTGATTAAAACCCCAAATGAACTCGAAATTACACTCTGAACTTCAGCAACCAAAGGTCATACTAGATAATGTGAATCCCTCACTAAAAGCTTGAAACCAACCTAAAATTAACAATGAATCAATACCTTTTGGATTTTTTGAAGGTTTTCTATTTTTTTTTGGTTTTGGATGTGTTAGATCTAGGATTTGGATTTTTGAATTTCAAACTTGGGATTCAGATTTTTAGAGAATGGATCTGGGGGGAATTTTGAGCTCCCAAAAACTTGTCCATGAAGCAAAGAAGACTGCCTTTTTATAGGCAAAAATGAGGGCAACTTCCAGATTTTCAGTTTTAGCTTTTAGTCCCTCAATTATTAACTTGTTGGTCAAGTTAGACCCATTATTTAGTTTTAAACCCCTTACTAGAAGCTTCTGGAGGTTTCAGGTTCAATTATTAAAATATTTCCCTAAACTGAAACCCTGAATTACCCTTGATTTAATCCAAAATTACCAAACCTATGTTTACTAACCACCAGTCCCTTTTTACCTGGTTAGAATCTAACCATAGTTAAACTAACTATTCTAATTTCAGCTATAACCAAGTCAACTTAAACTAAACCGAACAAACTAATTAAAGCTAAATACCAAACTGAAGAAGTACTAATTGTAATAATAAGGAAATACTAACAATCAGATTAAGACTAAACAAAGCCTAAACAAAATCGATTAAGGACTTATCAAAACAAATTATCAAAGAATTAAGCTAATAATCAGAAATTAGAACCGATTAGAAACAAGCAATCAGAATCCAACACATAATCAAAATCAGAACAGAATTGGCAAAAATCAAAATGAAAAACTAACCTAGACACTAAAGCCACAGCATCAATTCAAACAAGAAATGATTGAACAAAGAAGAACTAAACTCAAAGCACTTGAATAAAACTATACCTAAACTAATGACAAAATTGCAAAACAGTTTCATGTTATCAACTAATCATGGAGCAATAGCAAGTATGGAAGTATTTTAAAACAACACGAATAAAATAAAAAAAACAGAAACAAAATCGAAGAAAACTCACTGATATGATCCTAGGGTTATGCCACCTGGTCGATTCAAAATTTGACCAACCCCGGCGAGATTTGAGAGCTTCTAATGACAGATTTGACATGAGGGAAGTGAGAAAGGGCCTTGGTGCAAATTTGGGGGCTGTCCGACGAACTAGGGTTTTGGGTCCGAGATTCGATTTAATATTCGAATGATTCTGGTGAGATTTAAGGTACAGGGCATGGGGGGTTTGATGTAGGATATTAAGGCGGTTCCATGGTGTAGTTTTGGTACAATTTGGGTTACGTTGGGTCTTGGCCGGAATATTTTGATTTAATATTTGAGATGATTGGACGGGATTCGAGAGAAACGGGTGATGGATTCGTAAGGGGGAGGGGAGAAGGAGAACCAGGGGTGTAATTTTTGTGGCGTTTGGAGGTTCTCCGCCGCCGTGGGCGATTTCCGGCGGCGGAGTTAGGGCGGAAGAGTGGCAGAGATAGGGTGGGGAAAGGCGGCGTTATGCCGGCGGCTAGGGTTTGTATTAGGGTGAGGTTTGAGGAGAGATGGGGGGGGGGGGGGGGGAGGGAAGCCCTTCAGACACTTTTATATGTAGTAACCCCCACTTGAGAGCCGTTGGATCGAATAACCTAGACGGCTAGGATTGGGTTGCCCTAGAACGACGTCGTTTGGTTGGTCTTTGAACCGGATTGGGTCGGGGATTTGGGCTGGACGGGGTATGTCTGGTTTGGGCCAGATGTTAAAATGGTCCCAATTCATGGGTCTCTACTAAGGCCACCTTTGTTATTTGTTTTCTTTTATTTCTTTTTATTTTATTTTCATAATGTATTATTTTTTTCTGATTTTATTAGATGCTAAATTGACACTAAAAGTATATTTCCTAATTTCCAACTACCCTAACTCCTAATTTGAATGCAAGCTAAGACAAATTAAAACTATAAATGCAAAAAGAACCATTTTGGTTATTCTCTTTTTTTTAAAAAAAAAATAAACATTAACTGCTAATTAATCGTAGAATGTGAGATTAAATCCTAAGCAAATGCCGAGTGTATATTTATATTTTCATATGAATTAAAATGCACAAATAACACGCAAACAGTTAGCAGAAAATATCACAAAAATCCCCAAAATTGCAAAATAATGAAAGAAATCATTTTGTTTGAATTTTTTGGGAATAGTTCATATAGGGCAAAAATCACGTGCTCACATAATGCCTTGATATGGGTCAGGGCTAGACCTCTAGATTTTGTCAGCCTCAGTCGTGCGCCTAGGGAACTTCTTTCTTTTTTATCATAGCTGTCGACATGCACCGTCTCGAGTTTGAGAATTGATGGCCCTTCGGGGTGAATCTCGACCATAGTCCCGAGCCTTTAGTGAGCTTTGCTTACGAGGTGTTATAATGGCCGAAAATTGGATCCTCCGATTGTACCGCATATAGTAGGTCTCGACCTTTTTGTCGTTGGCTTCTATCTTCTTCTCGCCCGACTCGATACTCTTTGTGAGGTCCTCGAGCATCTTTATGATGGCGGGGTCGACTGCCGACCCGTTGTTGCTTGATCTCCCTGGTATCTGCTCGGCTAGGGGAGTCGTCCCTGGTGCTACCGTGGTGGGAGTTTTCTAGTGACTTTGCAGCTGAGCGATCGCCAGCTGTTGTACCTGTAACATTTCAAAAATAACGTGAAGGATAACCTCTCGTTCTCCCCTAGCTGGAGTTTTTTGAGCTTCTTGTTGATCTTCTTGGTGCATGCTCCTGTTGGTGTGGGAGCTTATTTCGACGTGTTGAGCGTTACGCGAGACCACATCCACGAGAATTTATTCTGGTGCATTCTCAGGGTTTTGCGGTGGCACACCAACACCTGGGACGTCAGCACCATTTTCCCCATGGTCTTCAAGGTCGATGTTTTCACGTGCGTTTACTGAGTTAGACATTTTGACCTGAAATCAAAGATCTTGGACAAGAAAAAGTGTGAAAGATAATCTTGCGTTACGTAGTTAAACCAGCAAGAAAATAATCACTATTATTTTTAGCCCCACGGTGGGCGCCAAACTGTTTACCGCGAAAATGGTAATTACAATTAAATTTAATTTTGTGGTTCTAAAAATACGTGATCTATTTTTATGCTAGTTTTTGAGCAATGGATTCTAAGTAAAGGATTAGAGATCAAGATTGCAGCTTAGAGACAGTACGACAATCGAATCAAACAGCTGGAGATCGGGGCCTCGAGCTTGCTTATTCGGGCCCTCGAGGTCGAGTTGGACGACTGACTTAGGAGAAAATGTTAGAGAGCAGAGAGAATGTTCTTTGTATTAAATATTGAGCATCAGATCATCTACAAAATGACAAGGATTCCCCTTTATATATGACGGGGAACATAGTACAAATGCATTCATTATAAAGATATGAGGCAGGTATAGCCACTTAATGCCCTGATACGGGTCAGAGCTAGACCTCTAGACTTCGTCAGCCCCAGTCGTGTGCCTAGGGAACTTCCCACTTTTCTACCATAACCATCGACTTGTGACGCCTCGAGGTTGGATACCGATGACCCTCGGGATAAATATCAATCGTAGTCTCGAGCCTTTGGGAAGCTTGCTTACGGTGCATTTGTAATAACCGAAAATTGGATCCTCCGATTTTACCGCATACAGTTAGATGATGAATAAAAATCATAGATTCATGAAATTTGAACCATAATAGGTTATAATCAATTACCCCAACGATGCTCCTTCAAATCCCTCGAAAAATTGCCTCTCTCCCGAGTTCCTCCAGCCCAAAATCGAAAAATGAAGAACAAACCTCGAGCTGGGGTTTTTTGCCCAGCGAAACCGCACTTGCGGTCAAATTCGTGCTTCTGCGGCACCGCACCTGCGGAACTTCCCTCGCAGGTGCAGAACTCACTTACTGCACCATATTTGCATTTGCGGCCCCTAAATTCCACCTGCGACATCGCAAATGCGGTCTGTCCTTCGCATCTGCGGTCCAGCCCTGGCCTTCCATTTTCGCATCTGCGGTCCTCCTAGCGCACCTGTGGCCTTGCACCTGCAGTTCCCAGTCCGTAGGTGCGGAAACATCAGAAGCAGCAGCTTCAGCTGCATTATTCTTCATCCAAACTCTCCGTTGACCATCCGAAATCATTCCAAGGCCCTCGGGACCTCAACCAATAATACCAACAAGTCACATAACACCATTCAAACTTATCCAAACCTTCGGAACACTCAAAACAACATCAAAATACCGAATCACCCTCGGATTCAAGCCTAAGAACTTCCAAACTTTCGAATTTCGCAAACGATGCCGAAACCTACCAAATCACCTTCGAATGGCCTGAAATTTTGCACACACGTCACAAATGACACTACGGCCCTACTCCAATTTCCAGAATTTTAATCCGGCCCCGATATCAAAATTTTCACTGCCGACCGAGAAACGCCAAATTTCCAATTTCACCAATTCAAGCCTAAATCTACCATGTCCTCCAAATCACATTCCCGACACGCTCTCAAGTCCAAAATCACCTAACGGAGCTAAAAAAATCAAAAAAAATCCAAATCCGAGACCGGATACTAAAAAGTCAAAGCATAGTCAAACCTCTCAAATTTAGAGCTTCAAGTTGAGAATCATTCTTCCATATCTGTTCCGATTAACCTCAAAACCAAAACTGACAATTTACATATGTCATAACACATCTTACGGGGCTAGTCATGCTCGAGAACTGGCGAGTGATGTGCAAACGTTCGAAACGACCGACCGGATCGTTACAAAAAGTTTGAAAAAACATTGACTTAGCCTCGATTGAAATATAATTGCCACACTGATACGAAAGTTTAGACTTATTTATCAAATTATATAGCGTTAAGAAAATTATTACATTAGAAAATAACTCTAATCGATACACTTAATAAGATAACAAGATTTAATTTTTTTTTCGAAATACCTATATTCCTTATAGTATAATACTACTATAACAGTTACATCCGGGAGAGAGAAATTTTTCCAAAAAAGAATTAGTAGAATACACACGTTTGTGTGGGTGGGTGGGCGCGTGCGTGCGTGTGTTTGTGTGTTATATACACACGTTTTTATTTTTATTTTTTTATAAAATCACGTTACTCAAATTATATTATAAGTAACTTTTCCTAAAAAAAATGGAATTTGTATTTTAAATAAGAAAAATTATCTACTACAACAAATTAATATAACCTTATTGTATAAATTTTTTTGACACTGTCGATGCACATAAATTAAGCTCAAATAAAACATACAACAACAACAACAACAAACCCAGTTGGATCCCAACCAAGCTCAAATAAAACATAAGAATAAAATTTGATTAAAAACAAACAAATTCCATAACTACGTAGCAAATCAAGCAGCACGAAATAGGATGCAAGCCTTTAGGTTCCATAGGTTTTAAGTAGAAAACCACTATCCATAGAACAAAGAGTCATACTCTTTACAAAATGAAGGATATCTCCCCGGAAACGTTACGTCCCTTTCCCTAATAACCGCAAATTGTCCCAAAACTTTGCACCATTTTCATTATCAAGAGCTTTCTAATTGCCATCTGCTTAGTGGCCTCCATTTATCTAATATTATCCTTCACTGTTAATTTCTCCGACAGCATTTAAAATTCTATCAAAAGCGGTTAGAAAATTAAAAATGCACAATAGGTTTAAAACATGTAATAAATTAGATAATTAGGTCAATTATTAATAATTAAGCGACCGTGCTAAAACCACGAAATTCGGAAGAGCCTCACACCTTCTCCCAGGTTAATAGAATCCTTTACCAGGTCTTCTGGTTTTTGCAGACTTTAAACAGAGTAAAATTTCCTCGATTAGGGATTTAAAATAAACCGGTGACTTGGGACACCATAAATTATTTTAAGTGGCGACTCTGAAAAATTAAATAAATAATCCCATTTCGAATAATGTCACTTTAATTGGACAAACTCCCTATCCCCTCGAAAAAAAGGAGGTGTGACATCTGGCTCGAACTTAGGTTGAATAGTAGTTTTCCCTCGATCGGACCCTCGGTACAGAGTCAATCATGAATGAAGAACGGCAATAAAGTAAGAACTTTGCAGTAGTTAAAAGCAGAAAAAATGAATTTGTATTGCCTTAGTATGCGTGTTACAATGTGTGTTATCAAAGAAAAAACTTCCCATTTATATAGTAGGAGAGTTTCACCCATAATATAAGTCTAAAAAAGGTAAAAAATCATTCTCTCTCGTTAATTACTGATATGTAACCGCCATCGAGCGAGATCCGCGTCGTGATATCTGATTGGTTCCGAATATCACGGCCCTCTATCTGTTGCCTACCACCGTTCATTGCGCTTCTAGAAGTCTCAAAACTCGTCCTGAGTATAGGGTGCGTCGTTTTATCAGGTCCGATGGCGAGCACTCTACAAAGAATTTCCAGCTTCGATTTCGATCTCATATATTCGTACTCTTACTTCGTTTGATCCACCAGAAAAACGGGTTGTGCGTTAGCCCCAATTTCACCCGTATACAAATTAAAACAAACCTAAATCAAGATTGGATTTTCTTTGATGGGTGCTTGGAACTAACCGAATTGCTCTTAAACAAATGTCCTTTATACATATTTGAAACATATATCTATATTTCTTATATATTACATGTACAATATGTTATATAACTAGTATAATTGGCAAAAGAGTTTTAAATTCTAAAGATATATATCAAGCCAATTGCCGTGAATCTTACTTAACAATAGCGTACGCACTTCCTCAAATAGATTATTGCTTCTACTAAATCTAATAATCTTCGAAATGTATAAATAACTAAGTCATAATAACTTAATCGTTGATTCGTTGTAGATATTGATCCAAAGTTCGAATCAATATAAAACCCTTATTTTGTAAATTAGGGACCGATGAATTGCCCAATGAAAATTATGAATTCAGGTCAGCTCGAATTGCACTATACAAAACATTACTCGAGATTTGAATATATAGTTGTCCCCTCCTCCGTCTCCGAGATAATTTTACTCATCCAATTAAAAATATTATTCCATCTGTAAGATGGTGATGTTCGGATTTCAAAAGTCAAATAAGTTTTTTTTTTACTATAATTTTTCAATAAGTTTTTTAAATATTTTGAATAGTTAATTATTGTGATTTGTAATAGATTTTATATTTGAATTCATGATTAAAAATTAAGAAGTTTGACTCTCGAAATTCATACTATGACACATAAATTAGGACAGAAAGAGTATGAGTTTCACTTAACTATTAGGTCACTCAAATGATATTAGAAATAACATTTCATACAAGGTGGAATTTATAATTTTGAAGTAAGGCAAAATACCTGCTATAACAAGTAAATATGATATTACAGTGCAAATTTTTCACACTGTACATCATGAATATAGCTCAAATAAAACATAAGTATAAAATATGATAAATAAAAAACAAGTTCCATATATCTACGCAGCAAATCAAGCATATGATGCAAGCCTTTAGGTTCTATAAGTTTAAAGAAAAGACCACTATCCATTGAACAAAGAGTCATAATTGATCTCTACAAAATGAAGGACATGTCTCTCCGGAAACGCTATGTTCCTTTCCCTAATAACCGAAAATTAGTCCCAAAACGTTGCACCATTTTCATTATCAAGAGCTTTCTAATTGCCATCTGCTTAGTGGCCTCCATTTTTCTAATATTATCCTTCACTGTTAATTTCTCCGACAGGGAAGAATATATCAGCGAAGAAGAAGAAAAGAAAAAGAAACAACCATATCCCACATTCTGTTTGGCATCGGAGGGTCCCCTAAAGCATGGAACAACCGCTCACGTTACTCTGAGCTCTGGTGGAGACCAAATGTATCGCGAGGGTTCGTGTGGCTCAATGAAAAACCCCAAGAAAACGAGCCATAGTCCGAAACTGATATGTAAATCGTCGGTTTTGGTTTTCAGGTTAATTCACTACAAGAAAGTAAGGATACGACGACATTAAATAAATGTCGCATAATGCTGCTTAAATGTCACAAATTTATTTACCGACATTTAATTTACATTTGTATCAAACGTCGTAAATTTTGTGGTCGGGAATTTTCCGACATTTGCATAAATGTCGGTAAGAAATTTACGACATTTATTTATGACATTTTTTGAAGTCTCACTTAAAATTGCTGACATTTAGAATAATGTTGGTAAAATGATTATGACATTTATTCACATCTTTTAACAAATGTCGCATTATAATTTACGATATTTTAGTAACTGTCAATAAAAAATTTATAACATTTAGGTGAATGTCAAATAAATTAATGACATTTTTTTAAATCTTCTAAAATGTCACTTTGAAATTTGCATATCAAACTTCTCAAATATAAATAATAATCTTTTACTTAGTCTTTCATCGTGACTCATACATTTTAATTTGATTTGTACATTCATAAATGTCAATCTTTACACACAATGTAACAAATGTGAAAAATAAAAAATTTCTTCTCACGTTGTATTTGAAGAACATGGTAACTGACATAATAAGGGTTCTCCTTACAAGTTAAGAGTTCAAATCAAATGACCTGTTATATCTCAAATAAAAAGTAATTCAAATTAAATCATAAAAGATAAAGTAATTTTAACATGAAACTATGTCAAATTCACTTCTAATCTGAATGAATTCCCTTAAATTCTAGAATAAATTCTGAAGCAAGGCTTTACGGATCCATCACAAGCCAAGTATTCCTTGCAATAATTGATCTTACATCCTTCAGAAGTTCTGCAAAGAGAATTAAAAGTATGTAATAAATAGCCTATATAGAATACAAGATAAAATCAACAAGACGAAGCCTATATAGACCCAAAATATCGCACACTTCTACAAAAATAGCATAAGAACTTTAAATTACAAGCAAAAGTTTGGAGGCAACATTGACAGCACATTTATACTAGAGCTCCTTCTGTGACAACATTGTAAAAGTTCTTTTGAACTAAAAGTGTCACTATTTACAAATCACAAAGATATCATCCAATATAGACCCATCAATTCTTAAAATGCTTACAGACAAGTGAACATCAATTAAAAAAAGTAGCTACAATTAAGCATACTTCAATCAAACAATGACAGAACTTATTTCAAACTAAACTAAAGCTGAAGAGGCAAAAATTATAAAGAAATAAGCCAGGCCAAAACTACAACTTATAACTCTCATTCTGAAAAACTAGTAACCGAAAAGAATTGAGTTTCACAAATTTATAAGATAATCTCAATTCTCCAATCAATAGAATAAATAAGAATAAATATAATTAATCTGATGGTGATATAAGACTGGATTTTGCATTTATCTAAATAGAAGAGAAATAAAGGAATGGTGGAGATGAGTAGGAATGTAGTTTTCCACAAATGCATTCTAAGTGAGCTATAAAGCTACTGTTCGAAATAAGTTTGCACTACAACTCAAACATGTTATAGCCACACTACGTAATTTGCTATATATCTAATATATCAATAGCTAAACACCCACAAATTTTTCTCAAATATGAGATTATAACACATGGGCAATTAACTCGTAACTTTGATCTAAAACTCACCTTATTTTTGTGAACAACTGAAATCGGTGATAATGATTGTTGGTGATCTTCATGTGAGTCATCGAAAACCTATCACAAAGAGGGAGATTATTAAATCAAACACAAAAATACTTTTTTTAACTATCACACTACAAATAATTAGATTTACATAGTATATATTAAATTAAACAGAAGACAGATAAGAACCTGCAAAAGCCTCACCAAGAATCTGAACCCTACATCAATGTTCTTCCAATAGCTTGCCTCCCTTTCCCTGTTTTCTTAAATTTCCAATTAAATTGCCCAAGCGTAATGCAAAATTAGGTTGTTGGGTTCTAACTAATAAAGGAAACTTAATTTTAGAATTAGGAAGAGGGAATCCGAAAATTCTTACCGCCAAAATCTTTTCCTTCTAAATCTCTCATACTCTCCATACATAGCTTTTTTCGGAACCACAAGGGAATATATTGCGGTGATGGAAATCAAATTTGACTAAAATTAGACTAAGTTTGGTAAAAGATGGAGCCAATTTTAGAATCCCCAATATGTTAGGGCTTTGAGGTTTCGGCCGTTTGGGGTCTAACAATTCGCTAACTTTAGGTTAGCAATTATGCAAACATATATGGTCTCTGTTTGTATATTTTTTTAAATTTTGTTTACTTTGTTNTAAACAGCATATTTTAATCTTTAATTTACAAAATAGTATAATAATGCGGACAATAAAAAGTACATAAAAAATTTAATTAAATAAAAAGATAAAAAAACTCGTAAAAAATAAAATATCTAACATGTTTTTTCAAGTATAAATAATGCAATGGTGTTAAAATTATTATAAGATACAAATCAATTATAATGTCTTAACTTTTAAATAAATAATAAATTTTTAAAAAATATTATCAACTATACATAATTACCTTCGTAAAACTAAATAATAATCAATAAATTACATTATAGTAATTTAAAATTTACTCCTTCATAAATAAATACATAAATACTTTAAAATTATAAAATAATAAAAGTTTAATATTCTTAGAGACACAAAACTAAGAAATCGAGACCAATTATATGTGAAGATATATATTTCGTATATCTGTATATTTGCAGAAGAAATCAAATAATATTCACTGTGATATTCTCACTTAGTAAATATGCTACACTTTAACTTTGTTATTTGAGTTAATCTCAATCTTTGTATTTTTTATATATCAATAAAATGTTATCATTCATTTGGTAAGGTATTCTTAAGGGTCAATAATAGTAATTAGGATATTTAACGCACAATTTGCATAGGAACTATTTGGTGACCCAAGCATTAAACAATAGTGCACAATTAGGCACTTGAGCGTACGTAAGTCTTACAAAACTAAACTCCACACGTGAAACTCATGCCATTTTACAAGTGCCGCACCCAAAGGCCGGCGAGTCCTAAAAAGCCTTTTAAAATGTTGATTAATAATAAGAGAACTCATCTATTCTGTGGGAAATTATCACAATACCAAAAAAATATAGTATTAAATAAAAATAATATTTTTTTGATTCTAGACAAACAATGATTTACAATTAATGTAAATGTTGGTAATTATCGACTAATAATACGACATTTAAAATAAATATCACAATCTTTTTGACATTTTATATCAAATGTCAGTATTTTTATGACATTTTGCATCAAATGTTATTATTTTTATGACATCTAGTACAAAATGTGATTGTTTTTACGATATTTTGTATCAAATGTCATTATTTTTACAACACTTTGATTCAAATGTCGTTATTTTTACTATATTTTGTCACAAATGTCGTTATTTTTACTACATTTTGTCATAAATGGCGAGAAATTTATTTTTTCCCGACATTTATTACAAATGTCACTAAATAAATGTCGTCATATCCTTACTTTCTTGTAGTGATTGGAACAGATATGGATGAATGATTCTCAACTTGAAACTCTAAATTTGAGAGGTTTGACTAAGCTTTGACTTTTTAGTATTCGATCTCGGATGTGAATTCTAATGGTTCGGATAGCTTCGTTAGGTGATTTTGGACTTGGGAGCGTGTTCGGAATGTAATTTGGAGGTCCGTGGTAGATTTGGGCTTGAATTGGCGAAATTGGAAGTTTGGAGTTTTCCGATCGGCAGTGAAAATCTTGATATCGGGGTCGGAATGGAATTTCGGAAATTGGAGTAGGTCCGTTGTGTCATTTGTGACGTGTGCGCAAAATTTCGGGTCATTCAGGCGAGGTTTGATAGGTTTTTGCATCGTTTGCGGAATTCGAAAGTTTGGAAATCCTTAGGCTTGAATCCGAGGGTGATTTGGTATTTTGATGTTGTTTTGAGTGTTCCGAAGGTTGGTATAAGTTTTGAATGATGATATGTGACTTGTTGGCATGTTTGGTTGAGGTCCCGAGGGCCTCGGGTCGAATTTGGGTGATTGACGGAAGGATTGGCATTAAGTTGATCCTGCTGATTTTTGCTGCTTCTGTCGTTTCCGCACCTGCGGTCCCCAATCCGCAGGTGTGAGGTCGCACATGCGACAAGAAGCTCCATGTGCGAGTTTTGGCCACCAGGAAAAGAACCGCATGTGCAGTGTGTTGGGCGCATCTGCGGGACCGCAGGTGCGGTGCCTGGGCGCAGATGCGGTCCTGGGACTTAAGTGAAAACCGCAGATGTGTTTGATTGGGCCGCATAAGCGGTTCGCAGATACGGATTATTGGCCGCACGTGCGAAACCCCTGGGGCAGAAAGTAAAAGAAGGACCCTTCGCAAACTAGGATCATTCTTCACAATTTCAACTCGGTTTTTGGAACTTTTTAAGGGTTTTGAAGAGGGAATCAAGGGAAAACTTGTTGAGGTAAGATTTTTGAACTTAATACTCGATTCTATGGTGATTTTCAGTAGATTAAGCTTGGAATTTGTGGGATTTAAGGGTAAAAATTGGGGAATTAGGGCTTGGAACTTGAGAGTTAAAATTGGGTGATTGAGGGGTCAAACGAAGTTAGATTTTGGTAAATTTGATATGTATGGACTCGTGAGAGGATAAGGATTCTAGTGTTGTGATTTCGAATTCCAAGGCATGGGCCCAGGGGTCGGGTTTGGCCAATTTCGAAAATTTTGATTTAATTTTATAATTTTTGTGTGGGCTTTGTTCCTTTATCATGTATTGATGATATAATTCTGATTTTTGGATAGATTCGGGGCGATTTGAGGCCGAGTCGAGCGGCAAGGGAATCACGGAGTAGATTTTCATCCGGTTTGAGGTAAGTATCGATTGTAAATCTAGACCCGAGGGTATGAAAACCCCGGAATTTCGTGCTATTTTGATAAATGAGGTGACGCACATGCTAGGTGACGGGCGTGTGGGCATGCACTAGTAGGGATTGCGACTTGGTCCGTCTCGTGGCAACTGTAGAGTTGCATATTTTGATAAACTCTATATGATATCTATGTGTTTTAGAAATGATTCTGTTAACTTGGGCTGAATACCATGTTTGGGGCCTTGTGTCGTATTGTTTGGACCCTCAAGGGTATTTTACTGTCATCCTCAAATTGTTTTTGATAGAAAGCATTATCCTCGGTCATGGTTGTTGATATCCAATTTTTCCCTATATATTCTCAAAATAACATATGCCTATGATTGATTTTCATATATATAAAACATAAAGTATAACAAAGGAGGGGGGCATAGACCTGACCTCCGGAAAATATAGTATAAGGACACCTGACTATCCATCTAGGATGTTCAAATGAAACCTGTGAGCTATGGTGAGTTAGACCTATAATGATGATCCAATTGACTGTCCAAAAAAGTATAGTCATTTGGATCCACAAAATCATGATGAAGAGAACCTAGGTCAACTATACAAAAAAGTACAAGTAAACCTAATTCTACCAAAGAGATGAGTTGGAAGTACATCTTCCATCTTCCATATACAACACATTCTACACCTAACAATATGTAGAAAATCCCTAAAGAGGGAGGCAAAAACATTGTGATAACTGAGGGAACCATCTTCTACTTTGCTTTGACATTGATGCCAAAGAAAGCCAAGTTGAAGACAGCTTACAATAAAGGTCCAAATAACTAGGCATGAGTTTTGATTCTGCCTGTAGATCCTGACAGAAAAGAGAGAGCACTGTCCTACATTTATTTCCTTCAAATCTGCAGGTTGTGATATTGATTCATGATGAGTGAAGTAGGTGATGAACTGGGTAATCTTCTGACAGTTGAGTGTGGCTAGGTTTGAACCCATCGCCATGATCAGGATGAATCTGTGCCTGTGCAAAGGGGTAGCATTCAGAACTGAATCCCTAAAAGTGATCAGCAGCACTGTTGTTGAGAGCAGGGGTGACAGATGTTGGAGATTGAAGTGGTGGTCTGTGTGGATGATTGGAGAGACTTGGAACAACTGACAAAATTCCAAGAGAATGAGCATTAAGCATGCTAATACCACTGTCTGGAAATTCATCAATTGAACAAGTGAGCTCCAAATACCTGCAAGAAACAGCAAACATGTTAGTGAATGGGAGCTCAATCTCCAGGTTCTTGTGTCCACTGGAGATGAGTCTTGGGTAAGGGGAGCAATTGGGATCCCTGTCCTATCCTCTGATTGCATGTTCTTGTGTGGACTGCAATCAGTAGTATAGGTGCTCATGATGAGAAGTGGACCTTGAGTTGGAGGTCCATGACTATAGGTATGGAATAACCTATAGTACTGGTGGAAATTTGCATCATCTACAGCTGGAGAAGTTGGTTTTTGCTGCAGATTTTTGGTGATGTTACTGAGTGAGAGGTGGGTGACCATTCATTGGTTTAGTTCTGGGAATATGAATATCATTAATGTTGGTATCACTTCCAAAAACCAGACCAACTGAGTGGGTAATGAGAGGTAAGAGGAACCTGCAGAATCAGAAAAAGATTCAGATAATAACTGGCCAGTTTTGCCCAATTTTTTGTAATTGTTTTGTGTGAGAGGTTCATGAAGGTGTATTTTGTGGAGTTGCCAAAGGAAGGGAGGCTCTGCTAGGTTCTGGTGGGTTCTAGGAGTCTTGAAATGAGAAGAAGAGAACAATTGGGTGGGTACAGGTCTGGGGAGGATGCATGCATATATAAGCATGCCAAAGTGTTTTAGTATTTTTTCTAATTTCTAAAAGATTTTTAAAATCAATTTATTGCCCATTTAGCAGTATAAAAACCAATAATTATTCCCAAAATTATCATTTTGGTAGATAATTTGTTTTATTTCCCATATTTACATCAAAATATATTTAAGGTAATTTTTGTATATTTTTTACAAATTTATTTGGTATTTTAAAAGCTAAATTGCATACAATTGCAATTTTAGCCTATTTTAAGATTAATAGCATTTTATAATTATAAAATTGGTTTCAATATTTTTAAATTAATATTTATATATTATTTACTGATCTAGTACGTTTAATTTAATTTCAAAATCATTTTTACTATTTTTTATAAGATAAAAAGGAAAAACTGGCTATTTAATATGTAGCCCCAATTTATTTCAATTATAGCCAAATTGACCCCTCCAACTGACCCAATCCTAAACTCCCAATTAGACCGGCCCAATCTCAATTGTAACCCGACCCCCTGACCCAACCAATTAACCCGCCTGGCCTTTTCTTTTAATCCAGGCCGTTGATCGTTTTGATCAACGGCCACGATCACCCCTTACCATTTTTAACCCACCGACCATACCCTAATCCCCTCATTTCCATCTCTCAGCCGCCTCCAAACACTCTCCTCTCCCAAAACTCTCTCGAAGGTTCCTCGAAACCCTAGTCATTTTCTGCCCTTTTCAACCGCACTTTCACCGGAATCCATGGCTTCTATGGCCATGGATGGCCTGTACTCACCCCCCTCCACCTTTAAACCCTGGGTGTTCGAAGTTTCGAGGTCTGACCTCGATGGTGTTCTTTCAAATCTTCTCAGATCCATGGCTTTGAGGCCTCTCCGGCCTCGCTCCGGCATATCCAAGCATCAGGAGCCTATTTCTGACCTCTCCGACTCAAGATCGGACTTTCTTCCAAGCCTTTCTCATTTCTAGGGTTTCTCTGAAACCCTAAGCTATTCGAGGTTTTCTCTGTTTGTTTCCTTAGATCTATGCTATATCTGTGTTCTACTGGAGTTTTAAAACGTTTTCCCCAATCTTTTCTTTCAAAATTTGTTTCTCTTCGATTTAGGGTTTCTGAAAAAGTTTTAAAATGTTTTCTGACTCCTCTTCTTCTTTTCTTTGTGTGAATCTGTCTATGCTATGTTTATTATGTTCTCTTTTCTACCTCGCATGTCCTTCTCCTGTGTTCTTATGTTTGCCTTATTATGCATTGTGCTCTATTCTTTCTTCTAGTGGTTTCTATATCATGCTTTCACACGTTTATCTTATGTGTTTGTTTACCCCTGTGTTACTTTACTGTATTTTCTACTAAGCTCTTAGTTCTTTATTTGCCTTCTTCTGGACTTTGTTTGAGCTCTTTTAAACATGTTTCCTCTACTGTTTTCCTAAATGTCATACTACCTCTAGTTTCTCTTCTGAACTTGTTTAAGTTCCAAACTTTTCTTAAAACCTTCTACTCTCACTATGCTTTAAATCAGTTTCTTCACTCTATTTTCTTCGAATGTGCTATTATATCTGTTTGTTTTCTCATGAGTCTCTGAAAGAGATCTCTGAGCCTGTTTCAATTACTTGGCTCCTCGTCTCTGTATCTGATTCGACTTAGAAACCCTACAATTTGGGGGTTTTGATGAGGTTGACTTTGTGTTTGAACTAGGGTTCTACTTTGGAACCCTGACTCTCAGACTCATTTTGAGTCTATAAACTGAATTTGAGCCTCTTTGTTTGTGACTCTGAACTTTTCTACACTATATCTAATTAGCATGACAGTTCTTTCTTGTTTGACATATCTGTATGCTTTATATATGAGGAATTCTTCCTTCAAAAAAGGTTTTGCCAATTTGTGATTGATTCAAAATTCCTTTTAATAAGGTTCGATTGATTGTTACTGATTTTCTTTAATTAAACCTTTCTTCACCTTTTCTGGTTGGATTCATTCATACCAAAACTCAATTTCGGATTTTTACTGGCTGTTGATTGATTGCCTTTCCTTATTTGCACAAACCGTGTTGCTATCAAACTCTTTCCTTAAATAGTTTCTGTGTATTTGCCCTTCTTGTACTACTTTGGAAAAGATTTTGGTCAAATTCTTTCCTTATTTATTCTGCCCGTTTGAAATTAGAATCCCTTAATTAAAGGGAGACCTTATATAATTGATTTCAAAACTATTTTCTTACCTTTTTCTTACTTGCTTTTTGAACTATAAAAGGCACGACCTTTCAGCACTTTAAGACACCTTGAGTTCAATACTCTAACACACATTACTTACTTTCAATTTCAATACTCTTACGCTTCACTCAACACTCTACTCTCTTCTGAGATATTCTGACAATTTGCTTGCAATTTGGCTTTACAAGACTACCGCTTTTACTTTCTTGTTTCCCTGAAACTGGTATGTTCTAATTGAAGTTTCACCCTCACCCCAATGTGTTTATTTCACAGCTTCTATCATTCTTTCTACTTTGCTGTCTATGCTTAGTGTAAAATATGTGTGTTGTTCTCTTTGCATGTGTTTTCTGCTGTGAATCCCCATACCCCTATTCCCCTCTATGTGTTTGAGTTATGGTTCAGGCATGGCAGCATCCAAATTGTTGTTCATGTTTGTGCTTGATCCTTTAAAGGATCCTAACTCCCAAACAAGGTGGCTAACAGGCTGGTTGGGGTGTGCCAGCACTATCAATTGCTAGGTATGACCACCAGCCTATCTTTGCTTTTCTCCAAAATCCCCTCTCTACACTTACACTCATTCCTAGTTTCTAAGTTCTGCCCCCCTCCGGTGAGCCTTGCCTTGGGACCTTGAGCTCCCTCTGAACTTGGACTTGAGGGCTGGCTCTTCCACATTGCATTATAATTCAATTCTGTAATGAATTTGGGTGTAAGCACTGCCCGGAGTCCATGAGGCTCTTGGGAACTCTGACACACCCAGAAAATGAGAAAGGCTTTGGAAATTGGATCTTTGGAGTTGGTTTATTTCATATTTCAGACCTGGAGTCTGAATTAGGCTCTCCTTGGTTGTACTCTAATTTCTGATGTAATTTTACTCTTCTTGATTCGTTCTGGTTTGTAATAATTTTGTAATAACTTATGGGGGTTTTAGTGAAAAGGGAAGGGTCCTTCATGTATGCATAAGGGTAGATATCATGCTTTTAGGTATTTACTTCTGCAATCGTATCCTGCTTTCATTTCTGCATTCTCGAGATTCTGCCTATAGGTTTTCTGCACTTCTGCATTTTAGAAATCATGTCTATAAGTTCTGTCTTTCATACATAAATATCATATCAATGGTTCCTGCATTTCTGCATCTCATATAGAGAACATGTCTATAGGATTCTGCATTTCTGCATCTCATATAGAGAACATGTCTATAGGATTCTGCATTTCTGCATCTCATATAGAGAACCTGTCTATAGGATCTCTTAAATTCTGCATAAACATCTATCACTAGGCAAACAGTTTATAGGTTCAAATAACAAATTGCCTTCTAGATACCATGCCTATAGGACTCCTGCATTTCTATAAACGTTCGTTTTTCAAACCAACCACGCTTAGAAAGCATGCCTATAGGAGTAATCAGCTAAATCTGAATCGCCCATTTTGCCTAAGTCTAAAAATCAGCAAATAGTATGGCTTAATATCTACAGAGCTTATGCTTTGTATAATCAACAAGTCTTCCTCTTTTAAAACTAGTACACTCCCGCATTGTTAGATATCATGCCTATAGGTTTCGCCTAGGCAAGCCATAAGGTAAATTAGTTAATAAGAATCAGACTTTGTTAAATTCCAACCAGCAGGCAGGTCTGATTCAGGTTTTTTATCTAAAACATGTAATAAATAAGTCTACCTCCCGCCTCCTTTAAGTTTAATTAAGACCACAACTACTACATGCAAGACATGCTAAACTATATGTTTCTCTTTGTTTCTTTAGGAGGCCTGTTTGAGCCTTTAATTGTTATGTGTTTCCCCATATATGCTCTACATGTTTTGATTGTCGCCTTAGAATTTTATCCTTTTAAACCACAAAAGCCAAATCTACCTTCCCTTTAGAACTAGTAGTCCCAAATGCCTCCGGGGCTGATAGGTTTGGGACAGGTAGTAGCATGCAATAGGAAAGCGAGACCATTCCGCGTTTAATACCTTAACGGGGTGGGAAAGGGTAGATATGGATATGATGACCGGTGCGCTAATACCACGTGTAGCCCCGCTCCTGAGGAGTGATTACCGGGTATTGCATTGATGTGATCCATATTATTTATAAACTTAGGACCCCCTTCCCTTTTACTTGGTTATTTTTAGAACTTTTAAAACTGTTTTCTTCCCAAAACTTTTGCTTCTTTAACTTAATTGCTCGCAGAAATTATGTGCAAATCCCTTCCCCTTTACTTGTTTATTTTTCAGAATTTCAAAACTATTCTCTTCCAAAACTTCAACCTCTTTAACTTCTTTTATTTTAATTGCTTGCAACCATTACGTGAAAACTACCATAAATTTGTGATTCTTGCTTGTTTACTTGTCATTTGCACTTAAAGTGACAATTATAGCATGGCCGGGAACCACACTAGTAGATCTTGAGGGGTGCCTAACACCTTCCCCTCGAGATGATTTCAAGCCCATACCCAATCTCTGGTTTTCTAAATTAAATTTCTTCTTAGTGTCCTAATGCACTAAATCATTAGGTGGCGACTCTTCAATTGCAAACCCAATTCCTATAAGGAAGTGAGTTGTCCCCAAATGTCATAAACCCAATTTCGCGAGAAAAAGGGGGCATCGACAATGGTTTATACCTGTTTATTGTTTAATCTTGTTCAACACTCTATTTTTAATATATGAAAGTTGTTTTGGGTTGAGTTCCCTCAGTTTGTACTGAAATGCCCGAGTGGCTTGTGAGGTTGATGAGTGAGTGAGGACGAGGGCCGGATTGTGAGGATAGTTAGGGATTGGGCTGCACAGCGTAGCGTTAACACTACGGTGTGCAGCCCGATCCCTAACTATCCTCACAATCCGGCCCTCGTCCTCACTCACTCATCAACCTCACAAGCCACTCGGGTATTTCAGTACAAACTGAGGGAACTCAGCTATGGATCGGGTTGCACGCCGCAACGATATGTTGGGTCTGGCTGCACGCCGGAGCGATATAGTGCTTGGACTGTTCTGCACACCCCCAGTGAGCGCAGTCGACTGTATATTTATAGATCGAGCTGCACGCCGCAGGGGTTATAATAAGATACCTATTGAGCGTGAGTGCTGAGTGTGAGTGCTCGTTGATGAGAGTTGAGTCACGAGTGACTGAGAGGCTTGCCCGAGAGGTTATATATATAGGTGATACTTTGCCCGAGGGGCTTGTTTTATGAAAATACGGTTTTCACTCTTCTTTTATACTGAGCCTCTATTGAAAATGTTGAATAAATGTTTTAACGACTTTCATTGAAACTAGAGTTTTTACTAGATGTTCAGAATTCAATTACTAATTTGATCTTATTATTCGCACAGAGGTTTTTATGTTATGATATGTATATGATTTTAAATGCTCGTCACTGCACTCAGCCTTGATTTATAATTGTTACTTACTGAGTTGGCGTACTCACGTTACTCCCTGCACCTTGTGTGCAGATCCAGGTGCCAGGGCATCCGAGTGAGAGCTAATCCTTTCCTTCAGAGCATTTCCGGAGTTAGCAAGGCAGCTGCACGGCGTCCGTAGCCCTGCCTTTCTCCTTCCTATCTTTTAGTATTTGCTTTTATCATACTCATCTTGTATTGCGTAGACAATATTAGCTTGTATTCTAATGGCTTATGACTAGTGACTCCGTGATCGAGTTTGATGATTTGCATATTTTTTTCCGCTTGTTTTGAAATGTTTAAACGAAAGATTTGTGCTAATATCAGATTAGTAAATGAATTAAGAAAAAGACCTTTTATGTTATAAATGTTGAATCGGCTAGCGTAGTACTGCGATAGGCGCCATCACGGCCGGGGTAGTTTGGGGTCGTGACACTGGGAATCTTTTACTCCATTAATTTGTCTCATTTATGTGAATCATATTTGAGTAGGTACACGAAGTTTACGAAAGAAAGAAATAATCTTGGAACTTCATGTCTTAAATATGTTATGTCAAGGTCAAGTTCGATCTATTTAGAAAGAATTACAAGAAAATACACATGAATTCACACCATAACAAAAAATGGCCCATGTTTTTATGCTTTACCCGACCTAGCCATATTGTACATATTTTGAAAACACTAGCTCTTGCAAATTCAAATGTGTTCTTACAACCTTTGCTTCTAAAAGCCATGGAGTTAAATTTGTGTTCTCACAACTATTGCTTTCACTCTCTCTTCTTCTCACATCTTTTACATATGCTAGGGCCCGTTAGCCATTACTGCTTCTCTCCCTATGTCACCTGGTTGCAATATAAAAATAATTAAAGAGTAGAAGTCCACCATTGAAGGCCATTCAAAGCTTTGCTTTCGAAAATAGAATTTCTTGAGTTTGTTAGTTGTTTGGATTGGGTGTTGTTCCAATTGATTGAAAATATCAAAAGGACTTCAAAATTTAAATTTGAAGTGATTTGGAGTAGATTTGAGTTAAATTTCAGAAAAGACGCAAGGAAGAAGACGAAGTCAGTTTTTTGTATAATTATGTATAATCTTGTATAATAGAGTATATGAGTGTATAAACACATCTTAAACACTATTATACATTTTTATACACCTTTATACAAACGTCTGTAGACGAACTTTTTTCACGATTTTCAGTTGCAATTCATGTTCAAAACCAGTCCTAATCTCCATTAAATGACTTCAAATTTTATATACAACCTCCTTATACTATTTCTAAAAAGTCTAACTAACACTCACTCCTAATTTCTCACAAAATCAAATTCAGAATTTAAACCCACATATTTAAACTTGTTAAAAATCTTATTTTCACTACCCAAATGGATTTGGTTTGTTCAACTAATATTTGAGACACAGTTACTGATTCAAAATTAACTTTAAATCTTGAGCAATCTTTTTTAAAAATTAAATAGTAATTTTGAGAGCCTATTTCAGAAATTATGTTTAGTTACTTACCCATTTTTATAATGCTCTGATAGTAAGAAGAAAAACGTCAAGAAAGAACATTAGTTATATGCCATGCGAACTTGAATTTTTCATGTACCTTCTCAAAAAAGTTCAAGTTCAATAGAAATTTTTTGAAGCTTTAATGTGAATGTTTATTTGTTCTCTAAAATCAATTGTTCCAAATTTCAGCTTCCACCTCAAGCACATCAATCCAATATGATATTGCATACTATCTATTGGTTTCTTTCTAATTTTTAATTTCATTCTTAATGTGTAGGAAAATACGGGTGATGCAATTGAAAATGGCTGCCAAAGGTTAATTGATCTATTGAAGTGAATGATAAAGACTTTTTGAGCAATTGTAATGTTTATTATTATGATCATATTGAATACATTCGGTTTTTAGAGTTTGTTATTAGTGAACATATTGAAATATTATTTATCAGTATGTGTAGAATATGAAATATGTTTCTTTTTGATGTTTATTGCAAGTACATGCATTGAAATTATTATTTTTTGTTTTTTGTTACTCCTATTTAATTTAGTGATTGAGATCATTAAAATATATTTTCTTGAAATAAATGTGATTACATAAAAAAAATTTGTAGATCATAAATATCATAAAAAAATTATCACACTTTTGAAGTGCTGCGTTAGGGGTAACAAATGGATGGACTATTTGGCATGTACAAGAACAATGGCTATGCTTCACAAATGTGGCTTATAAGGTAATAAAGACCACGCTTCAAAAGTGTAGTTTCAGAAAATGAAAGATGTTGCCATATGAGGTACTAGAAGCGTGGTTGTTGTACCTTATAGGCCACGCTTTTGAAGCGTGGCTTCTAAAGCAACACTTGAAAAGTGTGGCCTTAGAGAAAAGGCTACGCTACTTTAGCCCACCCCCTTAAAAGCGTTGCCTAAAGTCGAAAAGTGTAGCCTTTAATCAAATGCCACACTTTATGATAGTTTAGGCCACACTTCTTAGTGGTGGCTTGTCATGATCCGAATTTTCCACCGTCGGCACCGTGATGGCGCCTAACATTGTACTCGCTAGGAAATCCAACGTTACAGAATTTTTCACCTTTGTCCTTTATCTTTTTATAATCAAAACTTAACAAAAGAAAATCAGCGGAAATAAAAGTGGAAGTACACAATTTAAATGATTATCCTTGTGCTAATAACGAAAGCCTAAATAGAAACTACCCAGAATCTGGTGTCACAACTCACGAACAGTCTACGAATACTACAAGTATTGGTTTGAAAGAAAAACATACATCTGTCTCAGAGAAAAGTAAAACCGAATGAAATAAAGATAGGAGGGGACGCCAGGGCCTGCGGACACCTGCAAGACTACCTTGGGTCTCCTGAATGCAGTGATAACAACCAACCTCTCGATTAGCCACTAGCTCCGAAATCTACATAGAAAGTGCAGAGTGCAGTATCAGTACAACCGACCCCATGTACTGGTAAGTGCCGAGCCTAACCTCGACGAAGCAGTGACGAGGCTACGGCGGGGCATAACAACATATACAACCTACAACAGTTTATACTAAACAGAAAGGAAACAAGGAAAAAAATAAAGCAATATCTGGAATTAAATAAGTACGGATACCGGTCATTCTACCATTACTCAGCTATAACCAATTCTTAGGGGAGTTTCAACATCACAATAATGAACCTCAGCAAAATATAAATATATCAACAACAATTGATGCGGTGCGCATCCCGATCCCACCATATAATCAACAACAGTATAATCATTCACCCTCATTACTCCTTGTTGTGGCGTGGAACCCGATCCCACCAGCCCACCCTTACTCCTCAATATATCACCCTTATTCCTCCTGTTGCAGCGTACAACCCGATCCCACCTGTTCACCATTATTACTCCTTATTGCGGCGTGCAACCCGATCCCACCAGACAATCACATTCACCCTTATTCCTCCTGTTGCGGCTTGCATCCCGACCCCAATATACATATCAGCACCAATCACAAAATAGAGACAAAGGTTTCACAAATTGATTCACATCCTCCACAACAATTATACCTCAAACTGACACAAGGAAATATCACAACAATTATGAAAGTTCACCCGTTAAAACAACACAGCGAGACCAACCAATGTGTACCGTGAAGCACCAATAAGCCAACAGAAACTAACAGTGTAATATAATGGAACAAAGGAACAGTTACAACACCAATAAAGAAATAACATTAAACAATAAGCAATTAGACATGGAAGCATCAATAAGCAAGTAGCAAGTAAAACAGGAGAGCAAAATATAGGGAAACGAGGCAAGGGAACAGGTTAAATAAGTAATCTGGCAACGTATAGGTGCTCGTCATTGCACCTATACGCCACGCACCTGGTATTTCACGTAGCAAGCAAGTCGGTAAATACGGGTGATGCAATTGGAAATGGCTGCCAAAGGTTAATTGATCTATTGAAGTGAATGATAAAGACTATTTGAGCAATTGTAATGTTTATTTTAATGATACTATATGAATACATTCGGTTTTTAGAGTTTGTTGTTAGTGCACATATTAAAATATTGTTTATCAGTATGTGTAGAATACGAAATATGTTTCTTTTTGAAGTTTATTGCAAGTATATGCATTAAAATTATTATTTTTTGTTATTTATTACTCCTATTTAATTTAGTGATTGAGATCATTAAAATATAGTTGCTTGAAATAAATGTGATTACATAAAAAAAAATTGTAGCTCAAATATCATAACAAAATTGTCACACTTTAGAAGTGCTGCCTTAGGGCTGACAAATGGATGGCCTATTTGGCATGTACAAGAACAACGGCTATGCTTCACAAGTGTGGCTTATAAGGTAATAAAGACCAAATGAAAGATGTTTCCATATGAGGTACTAGAAGCGTGGTTGTTGTACCTTATAGGCTACGCTTTTGAAGCGTGGCTTCTAAAGCAACACTTGAAAAGTGTGACCTTAGAGAAAAGGATACGCTACTTTAGGCCACCCCCCTAAAAGTGTTGCCTAAAGTCGAAAAGTGTAGCCTTTGATCAAATGCCATACTTTATGATAGTTTTGGCCACACTTGTAAGGGGTGGCTTGTCACGACCCGAATTTTCCACCATCAGGACCGTGATGGCGCCTAACATTGTACTCGCTAGGAAATCCAACGTTACAGAATATTTCACTTTTGACCTTTATATTTTTATAATCAAAACTTAACAAAAGTAACTCAGCGAAAATAAAAGCCGAAGTACACAATTTAAATGATTGTCCATATGCTAATAACGAAAGCGTAAATATATACCACCCAGAATCTGGTGTCACAACTCACGAACACTTTACGAATACTACAAGTATTGCCTTGAAAGAAAAATATACATCTGCCTCGGAGAAAGGTAAAACTGAATGAAATAAAGATAGGAGGGGACGCCAGGGCCTGCGGACACCTGTAGGACTACCTTGGGTCTTCTGAATGCAGTGATAGCAACCAACCTCTCGATTAGCCACTAGCTCCGAAATCTGCATAGAAAGTGCAGAGTGCAGTATCAGTAAAACTGATCCTATGTACTGGTAAGTGCCGAACCTAACCTCGACGAAGTAGTGACGAGGCTACGACGGGGCATAACAACATATACAACCTGCAACAGTTTATACTAAGCACAAAGGAAATACGGAATAAAATAAAGCAGTATCTGGCATTAAATAAGTACAGATACCAGTCATTCTACCATTACTCAGCTATAACCAATCCTTAGGGGAGTTTCAACACCACAATAATGAACCTCAGCAGAATATAAATACATAAACAACAATTGATGCGGCGCGCATCCCGATCCCACCATTTAATTAACAACAGTATAATCATTCACCCTTATTACTCCTTGTTGCGGCGTGCAACCCGATCCCACCAATCCACCCTTATTACTCCTCAATATATCACCCTTATTGCTCCTGTTGCAGCGTGCAACCCGATCCCACCTGTCCACCCTCATTACTCCGTATTGTGGCGTGCAACCCGATCCCACCAGACAATCACATTCACCCTTATTCCTCCTATTGTGGCGTGCAACCCGATCCCAATATACATACCAGCACCAATCACAAAATAGAGACAAGGGTTTCACAAATTGACTCACATCCTCCACAACACTAATACCTCAAACCGACACAAGGAAATATCACAGCAATTATGAATGTTCACCTGTTAAAACTACATAGCAAGACAAACCAATGTGTACTGTGAAGCACCAATAAGCCAACATAAACAAACATACTATATGGATACATTCGATTTTTAGAGTTTGTTGTTAGTGCACATATTGAATCATTGTTTTATCATTATGTATAGAATACGAAATATGTTTCTTTTTGAAGTTTATTGCAAGTATATGCATTAAAATTATTATTTTTTGTTATTTATTACTCCTATTTAATTTAGTGATTGAGATCATTAAAATATAGTTGCTTGAAATAAATGTGATTATATAAAAAAAAATTGTAGCTCATAAATATCATAACAAAATTGTGACACTTTAGAAGTGCTGCCTTAGGGCTGACAAATGGATGGCCTAATTGGCATGTACAAGAACAACGGCTATGCTTCACAAGTGTGGCTTATAAGATAATAAAGACCACGCTTCAAAAGTGTAGTTTCATAAAATGAAAGATGCTGCCATATGAGGTACTAGAAGCGCGGTTGTTGTACCTTATAGGCTACGCTTTTGAAGCGTGGCTTCTAAAGCAATACTTGAAAAGTGTGACCTTAGAGAAAAGGTTACGCTACTTTAGGCCACCCCCCTAATAGTGTTGCCTAAAGTCGAAAAGTGTAGCCTTTGATCAAATGCCATACTTTATGATAGTTTAGGCCACACTTCTAAGGGGTGGCTTGTCACGACCCGAATTTTTCACTGTCGGCACCGTGATGACGCCTAACATTGTACTCGCTAGGAAATCCAACGTTACAAAATATTTCACTTTTGACCTTTATATTTTTATAATCAAAACTTAACAAAAGTAAATCAGCGAAAATAAAAGCCGAAGTACACAATTTAAATGATTATCCATATGCTAATAACGAAAGCCTAAATAGATACCACCCAGAATCTGGTGTCAAACTCACGAATAGTCTACAAATACTACAAGTATTGGTTTGAAAGAAAAATATACATCTGCCTCGGAGAAAGGTAAAACTGAATGAAATAAAGATAGGAGGGGACGCCAGGGCCTGCGGACACCTGTAGGACTACCTTGGGTCTTCTGAATGCAGTGATAGCAACCAACCTCTCGATTAGCCACTAGCTCCGAAATCTGCATAGAAAGTGCAGAGTGCAGTATCAGTAAAATCGATCCTATGTACTGGTAAGTGCCGAGCCTAACCTCGACGAAGTAGTGACGAGGCTACGACGGGGCATAACAACATATACAACCTGCAACAGTTTATACTAAACACAAAGGAAATACGGAATAAAATAAAGCAGTATCTAGCATTAAATAAGTACGGATACCAGTCCTTGGGGGCGTTTTAACACCACAATAATGAACCTCGGCAGAATATAAATACATGAACAACAATTGATGCGGGCGCATCCCGATCCTACCATATAATCAACAACAGTATAATCATTCACCCTTATTACTCCTTGTTGCGGCGTGCAACCCGATCCCACCAGTCCACTCTTATTACTCCTCAATAGATCACCCTTATTCCTCCTGTTGCGGCATGCAAACCAATCCCACCTGTCCACCCTTATTACTACGTATTGCGGCGTGCAGCCCGATCCCACCAGACAATCACATTCACCCTTATTCCTCCTGTTGCGGCGTGCAACCCGATCCCAATATACATATCAGCACCAATCACAAAATAGAGACTAGGGTTTCACCAATTGACTCACATCCTCCACAACCCTTATACCTCAAACCGACACAAGGAAATATCACAGAAATTAGGAAAGTTCACCTGTTAATACTCCACAGCGAGACCAACCAATGTGTACCGTGAAGCACCAGTAAGCCAACATAAACTAAGAGTGTAATATAATGGAACAAAGGAACAATTAACAACACCATTAGAGAAATAACATTAAACAATAAGCAATTAGACATGGAAGCATCAATAAGAAAGTAGCAAGTAAATAAGAGAGCAAAAAATAGGGAAACGGGGCAAGGGAACGGGTTAAACAAGTAATTTGGCGATGCATAGGTGCTCGTCACCGCACCTATACGCCACGCACATGGTTTTTCACATAGCAAGCAAGTCAGGGATCCCTAATCCGTCAAGTTAAGGTTAGACCAACCACTTACCTCAAGCCCACGGGTAATTCACAGCTCAACCACCGCTTTACCACTCGATTCCACCACCAATCCACTCGTATCTAGCCATATTTAACTTTATAACATCAATAAACACTAAAGAAACCAATTCCAATACATAATTATAGATTTCCCACTATTTTTCCCAAAAACTCAAAAATCGACCCCGGGCCCGCTTTGTCAAAACTCGACATTCGGACCAAAACCCAATTATCCATTCACCCCTAGCCTGGATATATGATTGGTTTTGGAATCCGACATCAAATTGAGGTCCAAATCCCCGAATTTCAAAATTTTTAGGTTCTACCCAATTCCCCACGAAAATACCTAGATTTTGTGATGAAATCTTGTAAAAAGACGATATAGATTGAAGTAAATGAGTTAGAAATCGTTTACCTATGATTTGGGGAAGAACTACTCTTTAGAAAATCGCCTCTTGAAGCTTAGGGTTTGAAAATTTGAGAAATAAGTTGAAAATCCCGTCTAAGTCCCTTTTTGCACAGTTGCAGTTGTCGCATTTGCGACCAGAGCTTCGCAATTGTGAAGCTTGCAAATGCAAGACAGGCGTTCCAATTGGGAACCTGCTGCGTTCCTGCTACTATCGCAATTGCGAACATTTGGTCGCAATTGCGAAGATTCCCCCTTCCCTGACTACTTCGCATTTACGAACCCTCCTGGCCCAGGCCTTCTTCGCAATTGCGATGAAAACCTCGCAATTACCATGCATGTTTGGCTTGCAATTGCGAAGCCTGATCTCGCAATTTCGAGATTAGAGGCCTGCAACAGATACCAGATACACCAGCAATTTCCTAAGTTCAGAAATCACTCCGTAGCCTATCCAAAACTCACCCGAGCCCTCGGGGCTCTAAACCAAACATGCACACAAGTCATAAAAAATCATATGAACTTGCTCATGTGATCAAATCGCCAAAATAACAACTAGAACTATGAATTCAACACCAAAACACAGGAAATTGTCAAGATAATTCAAACTTCCTATTTTCTCAACCAATGGTCCGAATCACGTTAAATCGCTTCCGTTTCAACCAAATTTCATAGATAAGGTTTAAATATTATAACGGACCTGTACCGGGCTCCAGAACCAAAATACGGGCCCGATACCAATAATATCAAACATTTTTCAATTTCCAAAAGCTATCATATTTTTCAGTTAACAATTTTCTTCAAAAATTCATTTCTCCCGCTAGGGACCTCGGAATTCAATTCCGGGCATACGCCCAAGTCTCATATTTTTCTACGGACCCTCCGGGACCGTCGAAACACGGGTCTGGGTCAGTTTACCCAAAATATTGACCGAAGTCAACTAAAATAGTCTTTTTAAGCCAAAAATCATCTTTTCTTAAATTTTTCACATAAAAGCTTTCTGGATACGCGCCCGGACTGCGCATGCAAAACGAGGAGAAATAAATGGAGGTTTTGAAGGCCTCGAAATGCGGAATCTTATTCTAAAACAAAAGATGACCTTTTGGGTCATCACATTCTCTACCTCTAAAACAAGCGTTCGTCCTCGAACGGACATAGAAAAGTACTTGAGTCGGAGAAAACATGGGGATATCTGCTCCTCATATCGGACTCGGACTCCCAGGTAGCTGCCTCAACAGGCTTACCTCTCCACTGCACACGAACCGAAGAGTAACTATTCGATCTCAACTTCCGAACCTGCCGGCCTAGAATAGCTACTGGCTCCTCCTCGTAGGTCAAATCCTTGTCCAACTGGACAGTGCTGAAGTCTAACATGTGGGATGGATCGCCGTGATACTTCCGAAGCATGGACACATGAAACACTGGATGTACAGCTGATAAACGTAGCGGCAACGCAAGTTTGTAAGCCACCTCTCCCACTCGATCAAGGATCTCAAAAGGCCCGATGAACCTAGGGCTTAGCCTGCTCTTCTTTCCAAATCTCATCACGCCCTTCATGGGTGACACTCGAAGCGATACTCGCTCTCCGACCATGAATGCCATAGCACGAACCTTATGGTCGGCATAACTCTTTTGCCTGGATTGAGCTGTACGAAGCCTATCCTGAATGATCTTATCCTTATCCAAGGCATCCTGTACTAAATATGTACCCAACAACCGAGCCTCCATCGGCTCAAACCACCCAATTGGCGATCGACACCATCTACCATATAATGCCTCATAAGGAGCCATCTGGATGCTCGACTGATAGCTGTTGTTGTAGGCAAACTCCGCTAATGGCAAGAACTGATCCCAAGAACCTCCAAAGTCAATAACACAGGCGCGAAGCATATCCTCTGAAATCTGAATAGTACGCTCGGACTGTCCGTCCGTTTGGGGATGAAATGTTGTGCTCAACTCGACCCGCGTTCCCAACTCACGCTGAACTGCCCTCCAGAAATGCGAGGTAAACTGCGTACCTCGATCATAGATGATAGACACGGGCACACCATGAAAACGAACGATCTCCCGGATATAGATCTCGGCCAACCGCTCCGATGAATAGGAAACTGCCACAGGAATGAAATGCGCCGACTTAGTCAGCCTATCAACAATAACCCATACCGCATCGAACTTCCTCTGAGTCCGTGGGAGTCCAACAACGAAGTCCATGGTGATACGCTCCTACTTCCACTTAGGAATCTCAATCTTCTGAAGCAACCACCAGGTCTCTGACGCTCGTACTTTACCTGCTGACAATTCAAACACCAAGCTACATATGAAACAATATCCTTCTTCATCCTTCTCCACCAGTAATGCTGCCGCAAATCCTGATACATCTTGGCGGCACCCGGATGAATAGAGTACTGGGAACTATGGGCCTCCTCTAGAATCAACTCACGAAGTCCATCCATATTAGGCACACAAACTCGACCCTACATCCTCAGAACTCCGTCATCTCCAGCTGTAACCTACTTGGCACCTCCGTGCCGCACTGTGTCCCTAAGGACAAACAAATCATCATACTGCCGATCTCTGATACGCTTAAATAATGAAGACCGAGCGACTGTACAAGCTAGAACACTGCTGGGCTCAGAAACATCCAACCTCACAAACTGATTGGCCAAAGCCTGAACATCCAAAGCAAGCAATCTCTCACCGACTGGAATATACGCAAGGCTGCCCATACTAGATGACTTCTTACTCAAAGCATCGGCCACCACATTGGCTTCCCGGGATGATAAAAGATGGTGATATCGTAGTCTTTCAATAGCTCCAACCACCTTCTATGCCTCAAATTTAGCTCCTTCTACTTGAACAAGTACTGCAAACTCTTATGATCCGTGAACACCTCACATGACATGCCATATAAATAATACTCCAAATCTTCAGCGCGTGAACAATGGCTGCCAGCTCCAAATCATGAACTGGATAATTCTTCTCGTGAATCTTCAACTGCCGCGAAGCATATGAAATAACCTTGCCATTCTGCATGAACACCACACCAAGTCCAATACGAGATGCGTCACAATATACCATATATGGCCCTGAACCTTTGGGCAATACCAACACTGGCGCCGAAGTCAAAGCTGTCTTGAGCTTCTGAAAGCTCACCTCACACTCGTCCGACCACCTAAACAGGGCACCCTTGTGGGTCAACCTAGTCATCGGGTCTGCTATAGATGAAAACCCCTCCATAAACTGACGGTAATAACCTGCCAAACCCAAGAAACTCTGGATCTCTGTAGCTGATGTGGGTTTCGGCCAGTCCTTGACTGCCTCAATCTTCTCAGGATCTACCTGAATACCCTCCGCTGATACAACATGACCCAAGAATGCAACTAAACTCAACCAAAACTCGCATTTCATAAACCTAGCATATAACTGGCTGTCTCTTAGAGTCTAAAGAACGATCCGTAGATGCTGCTCATGCTCCACACAACTGCGGGAGTAGATCAAAATATCATAAATGAAAACAATCACGAAGGAATCCAAATAGGGCTTGAACACTCGGTTCATCAAATCCATGAATGGTGTTGGGGCATTTGTCAACCCAAATGACATCACTAGAAACTCATAATGCCCGTACCAAGTGCGAAAAGCTATCTTAGGGACATCGGATGCCCTAATCCTCAACTGATGGTAGCCAAATCTCAAATCAATCTTCGAAAACACCTTGGCACCCTGAAGCTGATCAAATAAATCATTAATCCTTGGCAATGGATACTTGTTCTTGATAGGGACTTTGTTCAACTGCTGATAATCTATGCACATCCTCATGACCCATCCTTCTTCTTAACAAACAACACCGGCGCACCCCAGGGCGAGACACTTGGTCTAATGAAGCCCTTATCAAGAAAATCTTGCAACTTCTCCTGCAATTGCGAACCTGCCGCATTCCTGCTACTGTCGCAATTGCGAACCTTTGGTCGCAATTGCGAGGATTCCCCCTTCCCTGACTACTTCGCATTTGCAAAGGTTGGTTCGCATTTGCGAACCCTGCTGGCCCAGGCCTTCTTCGCAATTTCGATGAAAACCTCGCAATTACCATGCCTGTTTGGCTCGCAATTTCGAAGCCTGATCCGCAATTGCGAGATCAGAGGATGGCAACAGATACGAGATACACCAGCAATTTCCTAAGTTCCAAAATCACTCCGTAGCCTATCCAAAACTCACCCGAACCTTCCGGGCTCAAAACCAAACATGCATACAGGTCTTAAAAAATATACAAACTTGCTCATGCGATCAAATCGCCAAAATAACACCTAGGACTGTGAATTCAACACCAAAACACATGAAATTTTCAAGATAGTTCAAACTTCCTATTTTCTTAGCCAATGGTCCGAATCATGTCAAATCACTTCCGTTTTCCACCAAATTTCGCAGATAAGGTTTAAATATTATGACGGACCTGTACCGGGCTTCGAAAATAAAATACGGGCCTGATACCAACAATATCAAACATTATTCAATTTCCAAAAACCATCATATTTTTCAGTTAACAATTTTCTTCAAAAATTTATTTCACGGGCTAGGGACCTCGGAATTCAATTCCGGGCATACGCCCAAGTCCCATATTTTTCTACGGACCCTCCGGGACCGTCAGAACACGGATCCGGGTCTGTTTACCCAAAATATTGATCGAAGTCAACTAAAATCATCTTTTTAAGCCAAAAATCATATTTTCTTAACGTTTTCACATAAAAGCTTTGCGGATATGTGCCTGGACTACACACACAAATCGAGGAGAAATAAATGGAGGTTTTTATGGCCTCGAAACACGGAATCAGATTCTAAAATAAAAGATGACCCTTTGGGTCATCACATGGCTAAAGGCCGAAAATGTTGTAGTAGGATCCGAGTCGGACAATGCAACATAGTTTGTGCTATGACCTAAATAGAAACTGGTCATTATCAGTGTCGTGGGAATACTCAATAATGTTATATCCATGGCTGATGAATGCAATGGAATTGGAGATGCCAATACAGATATTCAAGACACGGAAAGGGTCTAAAGAACCATTCACATTCAATACTCGGCCAAACAATGTAGAACCATGCAAGAGTCCTATCGAGTACTACTTGGATCAAGTTGTTGGCCTTCGCAATGGTGAAACCTTGACCAGTTATAACACCATTATTGGTATTAACAAGAAATGTGAGAATCAAAATTATAGACCAGCTTTAGCAGTTCATATGGTTAATGTCACCGCGTCAATACTATCTCCCGAAGTATGGACACAGTTAAATTTCTACTTCTGATATTTCGGTTTTTATGAACCTATTTGTCTAGGCTCGTAAGTTTATGAAATGAAAGTTTTTTTTTGGAACTCAAGGTCTTTATAAGAGTACTCACTCTTCATGCAAAATTAATGTCACTGCCACTCATCTATCTCCCTAAGTATGGAGAAAAGTAAATTTCTACTTCGTTAATTCGTTCCTGGGAATCTTCTACTCCATTAATTTGTCTTATTTATGTGAATCATATTTGAGTAGGTACACGAAGTTTAGGAAAGAAAAAAATAATGTTAGAACTTCATGTCTTAAATATGTTATGTCAAGGTCAAGTTCGATCTATTTATCTTTTTGAAGTAGACTAAAACGAAAATAATTTCACATAAAATGAAACAAAGTGTTAATTCATTTTTTATGAAATCTTTCTTATTAATTTCTCTTGGTGGATCGCTTACTACTAGGTTGGAACGGAATTTTACTAACGTAAGATTGATGACTATACGTGTATAAATTGTCCACCTCAAATTTATAGACTATTTTTTTTCGTTTTTGAAGAATTTCATTGTAATAAAAAATAGGTACCACTACGACAATGTTGCGAAGTAATCAATGAAGAAGATGGTATTGGAAACAACTTACAAATCAAAATCAGAGGTTGCAATAAGTGGGAATCAGTAACGCCTCAGAGAATGGTTCGATGAATGAAAGTGAATATTTCCGGTGCCTATTTGGGAGAGGAAATTGAAATCCTTACTAACCAATTGTATCCATTGTTATCTGCTCTTCCCCTTTTTCTATTGTGTTTTATGATTTCACAGGGCGAATCTTTTTTATTTTCAATGTAAAATGCCCTAGACTTTGAATCCGTCAATACATATCAATCATTACTTAATATATTCTCCGTGCATATACTTTGTTATTCTCTAATGTAGAAACTCATATAATTAGACTTATTATCACCAATATAATAAACATACGCCAATCTTCAAACGCTCGAACCAGAGTGTCACGACCCAAAATCAACCGTCGTGGAACTAGGTCAGCCTCAACTCAACAACCCAACACAACAAAATGACTTTGAAAATAACAACGGAAGCCATTTTCATTAAAGAAACCTTTTTTGAAAACATAATATATCCCAAAATACAACACAATCCAGCCCAAAATCGGGGTGTCACTGAGTACATGAGCGTCTAAATCAGGATACAGTCCACTACAGTGTCTAGAGAAATAAAACAGAAATACAACTAGAGATAAGAAGGAGAGACAAGGCATGCGAACGCCGTGCAACTACCTTGATAGTCCCCAAACTCTGAAATCTCAATCAGCAACTGCCGCCGTGACCAGAAGTGCCTGGATCTGCACACGAGGTGCAGGTAGTAACGTGAGTACATCCAACTTAGTAAGTAACGAGTCAAAACATTGGACTAAAAAGTAGTGACAAACTCAACTGGTACAGATAAATATATAAACGACTGTGCAGAAACGTTGGCATACTTTCAATTTAATAGGCAGTTCAAAACAGTGAAGTAGAGCAGGTACGGATAGTGTAAGGAATATAATTCTTCTATCTCTACATGCCAATGCACATGCTGTAGGTGATGCACCGTGCTATCGGCCTCATCACTCACACTCTCAAATACTCAACCACTCAGTACTGTACATGGCTCACACGACCTAGGAAAGATCCATCCTAGAATATATACATTACTGACCAACGGTCACCTGTACCGAGGAAGGCCAATCCGGCCCTATGGAGAAGATCCATCTACAGGTATCAAATGCTGCGGACAAGATCCATGTCCTGGGAAGATCCATCCCTCAATAATATCAACCACGCTCACTAGGGGTGTGTACAGTCTCTAGAGGGGCTCCTACAGCCCAAACGGTATCACAATCAATATAACCGCTCCGGCGTGCAACCCGATCCTATAGCTGTCACTCATAATCAGGCTCTCGGCCTCACTCAGTCATCAATCTCTCCAGTCTCACCCACGAGCTCACAATGGCAAGAAAGCTAACCCGGAATAATGATATGATGTATCAATAAATAACAACTGAGACTGAGTTATGATATAAAAATGCATGAATATGACTGAGTATAGAATATCAATGAAATGAGAGAGATGACAGCAAGAAACGACCACTGACATAAAGCCTAAACATGATGTCTAGCATGATTTTACAGCTCAATTACTTTATCACATGGTGAAAATACGGATAACAACAAGATAGAGTCACTATAAGGTGCCATGGAATCAAACAGTTCACATTCTCACGATGCACGCCCACACGCCCATCACTTGGCATGTGTGTCACCTAGATACCAATCACATAATACATAATTCAGGGTTTCAAACCCTTAGAACCAATTTTGAAAGCATTACTTACCTCAAACTGAGCAAATCTCTACTTCGAAATGCCTTTACCTCTCAAATCGGCCTCCAAATGTCTCGAATCTATCCACAAGTAATACAATACAATCAATATAGGCTAAAGAGATCAATTTCACAAGACAAATACCAAATTATAGCCAAAACTATGAAATCGGCCCAAACTCGGCCCCTGTGCCCACAACTCGAAATCCGACAAAATTCACAAAACTCGAAAGCCCATTCACTCACGAGTCTAACCATACCAAATTTAAAAAAAATTCGACATCAAATGGTCACCCAAATCCCCAAAATTCATTCTCCAAATCCCTAGCATCAAATCCCAAAATTTCACCTCAACACCACACAATCTAGGTGGGAAAATCAATGGGGAAACAAGATTTATGATCGAAAACGACTTCAAGAAGCTTACCTAAAAAATTTCCTCCAAAATCCTCTCCAAAATCGCTTAAGTCCGAGTCCAAAATGTTGAAATAAGACTAATATCACGAACCCTTGTTTTTAAACATTCTGCCTAGGCTTTTTGCACCTGCGGCTCCATATCTACATCTGGGAAGCCGCATTTGCGGTCAAAACTCCGCTTTTGCGGAATTCACTTACCCCAGCTTCGTCCGCTTTTGTGATCACTTCACCGCATCTGCGCATATTGCAGGTGCGGAAATCACATCGCACCTGCGGACCCATACTTGCATATGCGTCCCACAGTTCGCTTCTGCGACCATCTCATGTGCGGGAAAGTCTTCGCACCTGCGACCTCTGCAGGTGTGGTTACACTAGAAGCAGCAGCACTTCAGCTGCATTCGTCAACTCAAACTCAAGCCGTTACCCACCCGAAATCATCCCGAGGCCCCCGAGACCTCAAGAAAACATACCGACAAGTCTTTTATCCCAATACGGACTTAGTAAAATTCTCAAACTATCTCAAACAACATCAAAAACACGAATTCTATACGGATTCAAGCCTAATGAACTTTAAAATTTCCAAATTCTACAAACGACGTCAAAACCTATCAAACCATGTCCATTGACCTTAAATTTTGCACACAATTCATAAATGACACCTCGAACCTACTCCAACTTTCGGAAATCCAATCCGAGCCCGATATCAAAACGTCCACTCCCGGTTAAACTTCCTAAGATTCTAGATTTCGGCAATTCAAGCCTAATTCTACTTCGGGCTTCCAAACCACAATATGGATGCGCTCCTAAGTCTAAAATAGCCTAACGTAGCTAACGGAATGATCAAAATTAAAACGCGAGGTCGTTTACACATAATTAAACATTCGGTCTACTTTTCCAAGTTAAGCTTTCCAATAAGAGCCTAAGTGTCTCAATTCATTCTGAAATCACTCTGGGCCCAAACCAACTAACCTAATAAGTCATAAGACAGCTGTTAAAAAAAAAAAGCAGAACATGGGGAAACGGCGCTACAACTCTCGAAACGACTAGCCGGGTCATTACATCCTCCCCCTCTTAAACAAGCGTTCGTCCTCGAACGGGTCTAGAAACATACCTGGAGCCATAAATAGGTGTGGATATCTGCTTCGCATATCCCGTTCGGTCTCCATAGTAGACTCCTCCATGGGCTGACCTCTCCACTGCACTTTCACTGAAGTTATATCCTTTGACCTCAACTTTCAGACCTCCCACTCCAAAATAGCCACCGGCTCCAAATCATAAGTCAAATCACCATCCAACTGAACCGTGCTGAAATCCTAAACATGGGACGGATTGCCGATATAGTTTCGGAGCATAGAAACGTGAAATACTGGATGCACACTCGACAAGCTAGGTGGCAAGGCAAGCTCGTATGCCACCTCTCCAACCCTCTGAAGTACCCCAAAAGGCCCAATGAACCGAGGGCTCAACTTGCCCTTTTTCCTGAACCTCATAACACCCTTCATGGGTGAAACCTTCAGCAGAACCTTCTCCCCAACCATGTAAGACACATCACGAACCTTCCTGTCGGCACAATTCTTTTGTCTTGACTGCACTGTGCGAAGCCGCTCATGAATCAACTTAACCTTGTCCAAAGCATCCTAAACTAAGTTAGTTCCCAATAGCCTAGCCTCGCCCGGCTCAAACCAACCCTTGAGAGATCTACACCGCCTCCTATATAAAGCCTCATACGGAGCAATCTGAATACTCAGCTGATAACTGTTATTGTAAGAAAACTCCGCGAGCGGCATCAACTGGTCCCATGAGCCCCCGAAATCAATGACACAAGCGCGTAGCATGTCCTCCAATATTTGAATAGTGCGCTCGGACTGCCCGTCTGTCTGAGGGTGAAATGATTTGCTCAACTCAACCTGAGTGCCCAACTCTCGCTGCACGACTCTCCAAAACTGCAATGTAAAGTACGTGCCTCTGTTTGAAATGATGGAAACTGGCACACCGCGAAGGCGAACAATCTCTTTGATATTAATCTTAGCCAACCGATCTGAAAAATAGGTAGTACTCATAGGAATGAAGTGCGCAGACTTGGTCAGCCGATCCACAATCACCCAAATAGCATCGAACTTCCTCGTAGTCCATGGGAGCTCTACTACGAAATCCACGGTGATCCGCTCCCACTTCCACTCTGGAATCTCTATCCTCTGAAGCATGCCACCCAGTCTCTAATGCTCATATTTTACCCGCTGAAAGTTGAGACATCGAGCTACAAACCCAACTATATCCTTCTTCATCCTTCTCCACCATTAGTGTTGTCTCAAATCATGATACATCTTTGCGGCACCCGGATGGATGGAATACCGCGAGTTGTGGGTCTCCTCAAGAATCAATTCCCGTAGCCCATCTATATTGGGCACCCATATCCGCCCCTGCATCCTCAACACCCCATCATCCAGAGTAGTCACATCTCTAGCATCATCTTGCTGAACCTTGTCCTTGAGGATAAGCAAATGAGGATCATCATACGGGCGCTCTCTGTTGCGATCAAATAAGGAAGATCGAGAAACCACACAAGCTAGAACATGACTGGGCTCCGAAATATCCAATCTCACGAACTGGTTGGCCAAAGCCTGAACATCACCTGCATGAGGTCTTTCCCCAACAGGAATAAATGCAAGACTGCCCATACTCACTGCCTTCCTACTCAAGGCATCGACTACCACATTGGCCTTTCTCAGATGATATAGAATAGTAATATCATAGTCCTTTAGCATCTCCAACCATCTTCGCTGCCTTAAATTGAGATCCTTCTATTTGAACAAGTGCTGGAGACTACGATGAGAATTAAATACCTCACAAGACATACCATAGAGATAGTACCTCCAAATCTTCAACGCATGTACAATGGTAGCCAACTCCAAATTAAGAACAAAGTAGTTCTTCTCATAGGGCTTGAACTGGCACGAAGCATAAGCAATCACTCTACCATCCTGCATCAAGACACACCCAATACCGATCCGAGAAGCATCACAATATACTGTATAAGAACCAGATGATGATGGTAGAACTAGAACTGGAGCTGTGGTCAAGGCAGTCTTGAGCTTTTGAAAGCTCTCCTCACACTCATCCGACCACCTGAAAGGAGCACCCTTCTGGGTCAATTTGGTTAAGGGCGATGCAATAGACAAAATACCCTGCACGAACCGACGGTAGTAACCAGCCAAACCAAGAATGCTCCAAATCTCTATAGCTGAGGACGATCTGGGCCAACTCTGAACCGCCTCTATCTTCTTCGAATCTACCTGAATACCCTCACTGGACACCACGTGTCCCAAGAACGCTATTGAACTGTGCCAGAACTCACACTTTGAGAACTTAGCATAAAGTTTCTCCTCCTTCAACCGTTGTAACACAATCTGCAAATACTGCTCCTGGCTACGAGAGTACACCAGGATATCATCAATGAATACAATAACAAACGAGTCGAGATAAGGATGGAATACACTGTTCATCAGATGCATGAACGTTGTTGGGGCGTTGGTCAACCCAAAAGTCATCATAAGGAACTCTTAATGACCATAGCAGGTCCTGAATATTGTCTTACGAATATTGGAGTCTCGAATCTTCAACTGGTGATACCCTGACCTCAAATCAATCTTGGAGAACACCCTCGCGCCCTAAAGCATGTCAATTAGATCATCATTACGCAGCAAAAGATACTTGTTCTTGATTGTGACTTTGTTCAACTGCCTATACTCAATGCACATCCTCATAGAGCCATCTTTTTGCTTCACGAACAAAACCAGTGCACCCCAAGGTGACACATTAGGCCTAATAAACCCATTCTCAAGGAGTTCCTGAAGTTGTTCTTTCAACTCCTCCAACTCCGCTGGTTCCATACGGTATGGAGGAATAGAAATGGGCTGAGTGCCCGACACTAAGTCAATACTAAAGTTAATATCTCTGTCGGGAAGCATGCCCGACAGGTTTGCAGGAAACACAGTTGAAAAATCTCGCACCATTGAAATAGAATCAATAGTAGGGGTCTCAGCACTAACATCCCTCATAAATGCCAAATAAGATAAACAACCCTTCCTAACCATCTGTTGGGCCTACAAGTATGAAATCACTCTACTAGGAACATCATCTAAACAACCTCGCCACTCAATCTGTGGCAGCCCCAGCATCGCCAGTGTCACGGTCTTAGCATAACAATCTAGAACAGCATGACATGAAGACAACCGGTCCATACCCAAGATTACGTCGAAATCTACAATACTAAGCTACAATATATCAAACCTAGTCTCCAATCCGCCTACAGTCACCACACACGACTGATATACACGTTCCATAACAATAGTATCGTCCACCGGTGTAGATACATAAACAGATAAAATGAGAGACTCATGGGGCATATCCAAATAATGAGCAAAATACAATGACACATATGAATAAGTGGAACAAGGATAGAATAATACAGAGGCATCCCTGTGGCAAAGTAAGACAATACCTGTAATTATTGCATCTCAAGCAAAAACATCTAGTCTAGCAGGGAGTGCATAGAAACGGGCCTGACCGCCACCTGATCGGCCTCCCCCTCTTAGGCAACCCCTAGCTGACTGAGCTCCACCTGGAGCTGACTGGGCGGGTGGGGATGTAACTGGTGCCGAAGTCGAAGGTTGATTCCTCTACTGAGATGAACCTCCCGAAAGGCGGGGACAGTACCTCTTGATATGACCTAAATCCCCACACTCAAAGTAACCTCTCCCACCAAATGGCGGTGGGGACTGAAGGTAGCCCCGAGCATCGGGATAACCACTAGAAGGACCCGATAAAGATGAACCTTGAGCTGATGGTGCATGAGATGAACTCTGAGCTGGAAGGGCATTGAGAGATGAGTGACCCTGCTGAGAACCGTGAAAACCATGGCCAGATGATGCACCACGGTGAACTGGACGAGCCGTCTGAGCATGCCTGTAGGGACGACCCCTACCGTGGTGAAACTGACCTCCAGAAGGAACACCACTAAAACTACCCAATCCACGAGGCCTCTTGGCCTCCCTCTCAACTCGCTCATGGCGCCGGACCGACTCTATCTCCCGAGAAATGTCAACAATCTTCTCAAAAGTAGCACCAGACACCCTCTCTCTAGTCATAGGTTCCGCAGCTGATATGTGAGGCCATCAACGAACCTCCTGATCATCTCCTTATCAGTGAGAACTAGACAAATTGCATGACGGGCCAACTAAGAGAACCTCATCTCGTACTACGTCACAGTCATATCATCCTGACGTAACTACTCAGACTGCCTATGCAGCTCCTCTCTAGGAGATTGCAGCACATACTTCTCTAAGAAGAGAACAGAGAACTCCTGCCATCTAAGTGGCGCTGCACCAACCGGCCTACGCCTCTCATAAGTCTCCCACCAAGTGAAGGCAGATCCAGTGAACCGAAAAGTAGTGAACGAGACCCCACTGGTCTCCAGAATGCCTGTTGTACGGAGGATCCTATGACCTCTGTCCAGGAAACCATGTGCATCCTCCGACTCTGCCCCGCTGAAAGATGGAGGCTGAGGTCTATCAAACCTCCGTATTCTCCGCTGCTCGTCATTAGTCATAAGAGGAACCACATGGGCTTGAGCAGCTGCCACCGGCTGGGCTAGTAGTGCCCCCGGTGTCTGGAGTCCCTGCATCACCTGCTCGGGCGTACGGGCGGTGAGAGTCTAAGTGCCTCCATTGGCCGGAGAAGTGGCTGCTCTAGTTGAAACAGAGACCGACTGAGCAAGACTGGTGCACACAGTCAGAACCGAAGCTAAGACCTCCTAAAGGCCTGGGATCATGATGGGCACAGCTGGTGCCTGAGCTGGTCCCGCTGGTGTATCTACAACTAGGACTTGATCTTGAACTGGGGAAACTGGTGGATATGTAGGTGCTGCCCTAGCTGCTGTGCAGGCTGCACCTCTACCCCTACCACGACCTCTATTGCGACATCAGCCTCTCGCGGCTCCGACTGGTGGCACTGGTGGTTGTCCGTGCTGCCCATTGGCACGTGTCCTCACCATCTTTGAGAGAATAGAATAACAGAAGTTTAGTTACCAGAATCAACAGAATCACACGATAAGAATTCAAGAATGTGAAGTTTCCTAAGGGTTCTGTAGCCTCTCGAAGATAAGTACAGACGTCTCCGTACTGATCCGCAAGACTCTACTAAACCCGATCATGAATCATGAGACCTATGTAACCTAGGCTTTGATACCAACTTGTCATGAATGAAAATCAACCATCGTGATGGCGCCTGTCGTGCAACTAGGCCAGCCTCAACTCGACAACCCAACACAATAAAATAACTTTGAAAATAACAACGAAAGCAGTTTTCATTAAAGAAACCTTTTTTGAAAACATAATAAATCCCAAAATACGATACAATCCAGCCCAAAACCGGGGTGTCACTGAGTATATGAGTGTCTAAATCAGGATACAGTCCACTACAATATCTAGAGAAATAAATTCAAAATACAACTAGAGATAAGAAGGAGATACAAGGCTTGGGAACACCGTGCAACTACCTTGATAGTCCCAAAACTCTAAAACATCATTCAGCAACCGCCGCCGTGACCAGAAGTGCCTGGATCTGCACATGAGGTGTAGGGAGTAACACGAGTACATCCAACTCAGTAAGTAACGAGTCCAAACTTTGGATTGAAAGGTAGTGACGAATTCAACCAGTACAGATAAACATAGAAATAATTGTGCAGAAACATAGGCATGCTTCCAATTTAATAGGCAGTTCAAAACAGTAAAGAATAGAGCAGTTACGGACAGTGTAAGGAACTTAAATGTGCTATCTGTACATGCCAATGCACATGCTATATGTGATGCGCCATGTTGCCAGCCTCATGTGCTCACACTCTCAAATACTCAACCACTCGGTAATGTATATGGCTCAAATTGCCTAGGGAAGATCCATCCTGGAATATATACAGTACCGACCAACGATCACCCTGTACCGAGGAAGGCCAATCTGACCCTATGGAGAAGATCCATCTCCAGGTATCAAATGCTTCGGACATGATCCATGTCCAGGAAAGATCCATACCTCAATAATATCAACCACGCTCACAGGAGGGTGTGTACAGACACTGAAGGGGCTCCTACAGCCCAAGCGCTATCACAATCAATATAATCGGTGCAGCGTGCAACCCGATCCCATAACTGTCACTCATAATCAAGCTATCGTCCTCAATAAGTCATCAATCTCTCCAGTCTCACCCACGGGCTCACAATGTCATGAAAGCTAACTCGGAACAATGATATGATGTATCAATAAATAAAAACTGAGACTGAGATATGATATAAAAATGCATGAATATGACTGAGTACAGAATATCAATAAATTTAGTGAGATGACAACAAGAAACGACCACTAGGGGTCTCAACAGTACCAGCATAGAGCCAAAACATGATATCTATCATGATTGACAGCTCAATTACATTATCACATGATGAAAACACGGATAACAACAAAATAGAGTCACTATACGGTGCCATAGAATCAACTAGGTCACATTCTCATGGTGCACGAACGCACACCCGTCATGGCATGTGCATCACCTCGATGCCAATCACATAACACATAATTCGAGTTTCGAACCCTAAGAACCAAGTTTGAAAGCGTTACTTACCTCAAACCGAGCAAATCTTTACTCTGAAATGCCTTTGCATCCAAATCCGCCTCCAAACATCTCAAATCTAGCCACAAGTAATACAATACAATCAATATAGGCTAAAGGGATCAATTCCACAAGAAAAATACCAAATTATAGCCAAAAATCCAAAATCGGCCCGAACCCAGCCCTTTGCCCACGTCTCGAAATCCGACAAAATTCACAAAACCCGAAAGCCCATTCACTCACGAGTCTAACCAAACAAAATCTATCAAAATCCGACATCAAATGGGCACCCAAATCCCCAAAATTCTTTCTCCAAATCCTTAGAATCAAACCCCCAAATTTCACCTCAACACCACACAACCTAGGTGGGAAAATCAATTGGTGAAACAAGATTTATGAACAAAAATGAGTTCAAGAAGCTTACCTAAACAATCCACTCGAAAATCCTCTCCAAATTTGCCTATGTTCGAGTCCAAAATGTTGAAATAAGACTAAAATCATGAACCCTTGTTTTTAAATATTCTGCCCAGGCTTTTCGCACTTGGGGCTCCATATCCGCATATGCGAAGCTGCATCAGCAGTCAAAACTCCGCTTTTGCGGAAGTCACTTACCCCAGCTTCGTCCGCTTCTGCGCTCACTTCACCGCATCTGCGCATATGGAAGGTGCGGAAATCACATCGCACCTGCGGACCCATACTCGCATTTGCGCCCCACTGTTCGCTTCTGCAACAATCACAGGTGCGAGAAAATCTTCGCACCTGAAACCTTTGCCCATCTCGTCCCCTGTGACATATACGATCCTTGACACACTTCTGGGGGCTCGCACCTGCGGTGCCCACTCCGCAGGTGCGGTTACACTAGAAGCAGCAGCACTTCAGTTGCATTCCTCAACTCAAACTCAAGCCGTTAACCACCTGAAATCATCTCGAGACCCCCGGGACCTCAACCAAACATACCAACAAGTCTTATATTCTAATACGGACTTGGTCAAATTCTCAAACCACCTTAAACAGCATCAAAAACACGAATTCTATGCGGATTCAAGCCTAATGAACTTTAAAAGTTCCAAATTCTACTAACGACGTCAAACATTTCAAACTACGTCCGATTGACCTCAAATTTTGCGCACAAGTCATAAATGACACATCAAACCTACTCCAACTTCAAGAAATCCAATCCAACCCCGATATCAAAAAGTCCACTCCCGGACAAACTTTTCAAAATTCTAACTTTCGGCAATTCAAGCCTTACTCTACTACGGGCTTCTAAATCACAATATGGACGCGCTTCTAAGTCCAAAATTACTTAATAGATCTAACGGAGTGATCAAAATTCAAATTGGAGGTTGTTTACACTTAAGTCAATATTTGGGTAACTTTTCTAGCTTAAACTTTCAAATAAGACTAAGTGTCTCAATTCATTATGAAATCACACCGGGCCCAAACCAACTGAGCTAATAAGTCATAACACAGTTGTAAAACACAAAAGAAGTAGAAAATGGGGAAACGGGGCTACAATTCTCGAAACAACCGGTCGGGTCGTTACACAGAGGTGGATTCAGGATTTAAATTCTATGGGTTCAACTCTTGAAGTTTTTAGCATTTAGTCAGTTGTCTTTTTATAGTTATGGGTTCACATCTACTATTTATTAAAATTGTAATGAATTTTAGACATGAATTTTTACTCCGCAATAAAAGTACTGGGTTCAGTTGAACCCGGTACCGAAGGGTTGGATCTGCCCCTGGCTCCAACTGTTACAACTGTATAAGGATGGTCAGATGATCTTTTCACTCTCAGTTACACATTATTACCCGCTACTCTATCCTCATTTATCGCTGGTTGTATATGACACTCCTCCGTACGTAATATCTTTCTACACGATTTAGCATCTATGATTGTGGAAGATCAATGTGGAGGGGCACGGATTCACGTCCGTAATGTTCCCCTGCTTAGACCATGTATAACAAGTAATAGTGTTATATCTCTTCAAAAGTATTTTAACATATATGATTACTTAAGGTTAAATGCTATATGGTGCAATGTTTATTAGGTACACCTTACCTTTGTAATTGAGGTTGGGGTTTCAATTCCCAATCTCGCATTTGTTTTTTCTTTCTTAGAATTGGGTCGACCCATCCCTTGTCTTTTGTCTCTTCTTGCGTTTTAGTAGCTAAGCACTTTTTTTTCTTTTTCTTCCTTTCTTTGTTTGGTTTATTATTTAAAATTTTCCAAAGGCTCACACATTAAAATCTTATTCTCCCTTTGTTGCTGTAAGATTTTATAAAATCAAACTAAATATCTATATTATACAATTATTTCAAGAAAAAAATGAACCTTTAATTTTGAAATTACAATGAGTTTAATGGTAAGAATCTAAGAAGAACACTCAAATTCAAATTATGGCTCCAACATTGACTTTAGTTCATGCAATCCAGGATCCGCTCATACCCATGGCTTAACTAATATCAGTTCATCTATCATTATTGAAAATCACACAGGTTGTTCGGCAGGGTACTCCCTGTTTGCATATCTCACTTTTCAAAGTAATTTTTTTCTTTTATATTTTTGTATACTTGTCACATGTGCTGGTCATTCCAACTTGGGCCTGAAATCACTTTTTTTTGTTGGTAATTTAAATTTTTTTAGTAATTAACTGTGAGAATTACAAGCCAGGGGAGATTACTTAAGATTTACCTCCCCCAGAAATAGCACAAAATATCCCTACCATTGTCTACTCTACACCATCTCATTCTAAAAATAATTTCTACTACAAAGAACTCACATACTCATATAAGACTATTGTTTCTAACTCTAATACATAGACTAGTCTTCGGTGAGTGCACTAGAGCCTCTCTGTCCCTACATTTGTTCTGAAATACTCTTCCATTTCTTTCGATCCACACATCATATGCTATAGAAGCAAACCCAACTTTAAGAAGCTTGCCTCGTGTACTTTTACCTTTTGAGTTCTGCAACACCCAATGCCATTCCTGTTCCCAAGTAAGTATGGTTCTTCTATATTTCATCTATTCCAAAATTTTCTGCCAAGCACCTCTTACATAAGAACACTAAAGGAACAAGTGGTTAGTAGATTCATCAGCTACATTACATAAGACACATGTTGCATCCACATTCATACCCCAGCCCAACATCACTTCCTCTGTTCACAATCTAGCATGTAGTGCAATCTATAGAAGAAATACTTGTTGGAACGTGAGACATTATGGTAGATCAGGTTTCTCCATGGCAATACTGACATCACCTCCTAAGCATCTATACATAGTAAAAATTAAAATTTGCCTTTCCGAACAATCTAACTATGAACATTCATGTCAGGCGTGTGCTTTGTAATGACCCGATCGGTCATTTTATTTTTAGATCCCTATTTCCCTAATTAAGACTCCATGTATGCATCTTTACTGTTTTATGACTTGCGGGGATGGTTGGTTCGGGTTTGGAAGGGTTGGGGTTGAAATCGAAATACATTCCTTAAAAGCGGCCTATAATGGTCAAGTTTGACTTGAGCCAAAGTTTTGAGTAAATGACTTCGGAATCGGGATTGACCGTCCCAATATGTTCGTATGATGATTTTGGACTTGGACATGTATTCGGATTGGGTTTCAGATGACCCGGAGCGTTTCGACGCTTAATATTGAAAGTTCGCATTGAAGGTTTTCAAATTCTTTAAATTTGGTTTGGAGTAGACTTTGGTGTTATCGAGGTCCGTTTGGGATTTCGAGCCTAGTAATAGTTCTATATGGTGATTTATGACTTGCACGCAGAATTTGGTGTCATTCTGAGTAGTCTAAGTATGTTTCGATACGTTCGTAGTAAGCTGAAAAGCTTGTAGTTTATAACTTAATTCAATTTGCTTTTGGGGTGCGATTCTTAGTTTTGTTGTTGTTTTATGTATTTTGAGAGTTCGAGCAGGTCCATATATTATGTTTATGGACTTGTTGGTGCATTTGGACGGGGTCCCGGGTGGCTCGAGTGAGTTTCGGACCACTCGGAGCTAAGTCCAAAATGCTGTTACAGCTGGTTCTGGTTTCCTTCTTTGCGACACGAGAAATTTTCACCTAGCACATTGAGGTAAGTATTTTTTACACAATATAAGTTTAATACATACATTATGGGTTGTTCTTAACATAGAAATTGTAAAAATTTTAGGAGATTGTTGGAAAATCTATGTTTTGATAAAAATGGGATTAGACCACGAAACGGATTATGGAATTGAACAAAAATTATATATTTGGGTTCGTGAGGTTATGGTAACATTTATCTTTGAAAATTTTTGAAATCTTGGCACGTGGGCCCGAGAGTGAATTTTAGGAATCTTCCAATTTGGGTTGGGTAATTACTCTAATAGCTAAATTATGAACCTCTGAGTATATATTGATTAATTTATATAATATTTGGCTAGCTTCGGATTGTTAGGCACCGACTTGAGGCTTTTAGAGTGATTTATGGACCGGAAAGTGAACTTTAAAACGAGGTAAGTCTCTTGCCAAACCTTGTAAGAGGGAACTTAACCTATAAGTGTTTAAATTGCTATTTGCTACTAATTGTGGGTGCTACATATGCAAGAAGTGAAAAGAGTCCGTGAGTAGCTAGAATTCATGTTATGTCCGGGAAGATATAGGCCTTTATTATGCCATTACTTGCACTATTTGGACTCAACATGTTAGATTAATTACTTGTATTAGTAAGTAAATCTTGGTTAAAGATTGTGTTAATTCGAGCTTCATTACTTAGAGAGTTGGAGGAAATGTTTAATTATTCATTTAAATTATATCCTTTCATGGGTTTACCTCGGAGTTGTAAATGCGAAATTTGAAATCCGAAAATGTTTCCCTATTCCTGTGGATCGAGCCAAATGCCTAGGCAATATTTGTATTATATTGGGATGCAGCCATGGATCTGACCGTACGACCTCGGTAGTGTCTGTACATAAATATTATGGATCGGGTCGTACGACCTCGGCATAACTCGTGCGTCTTCTCACTCGGAGTCCGATTTCACTGGATATGTCTGTCATGACTTGAGGATTAATAGTATATGTTGAGCCCTTAGTTGTGGAGATTATTATGCGATATTCATGGACTTTTAGCTGTTATTTGATAAATGGTCATTTAATTATTGCCTCTTATTCCACTATTAATGTTGATTTTCATGCCTAAAATATAATCTTGTGCATTATGTTTTGCCGATTAGTAAGTGTCGAATTCGACCCCTCGTCACTACTTCTTCAAGGTTAGACTTGATACTTACTAGGTGCATGTTGTTTATGTACTCATGCTACACTTCTGCACCAATCGTGCAGGATCTAAGGCAGGAGCATCTTGCGGTCCTTCAAGCATGTACCCCCGTTACCCATAGGCTTAGTGGTGAGTTGCTCTCAATGCCCGTTCTGCAGCGCCGGAGTCTCTCCCTATTGTATTTATTTTCTGTCTATCTTATTCCATACAGTAGTATAGGAGGTTTTGTATATTAAACTAGTTTGCTCATGCACTTGTGACATGGATTTTGGGAGTATTCTAGTAGACATTTTATATTTTTGGATATTAAATTCACTACTTTACTCTTTTCGTGATTTGGTGCTTTGTTTTACTATAATTTCTTATTAATAGTTCTCTCATTAAAAAAAATCATTTACTTTAAACATATTAAAATTAATAATTAAATGGGTAGCTCATTGGTGGCTTGTCTAGCGTCGATGTTGGGTGCTATCACGCCTATAGTGGAAATTGGATCGTGACAACTTGGTATCAGAGATCTAAGTTCACATAGGTTTCACAAATTATGAGCGATCCTAATAGAGTCTTGAGGATCGGTGCAGAGACGTCCATACTTATCTTCGAGAGGCTATAGGGTGTTCACTTCATCTCCTATTGTGCATCTGATCTTGTGCTATAAATCTTTCTCTTATTCTCTCACGGATGGTGAGAATGCGCACGAAAGATGTACATGGCGGTGGAGGAGTTGCTCCCCCTGTTGCTAGAGGCCCAGGCAGAGGCCGAAGGAGAGCTCCAGCTCGTGCTAGAGGATGAGGGCGTCCTAGAGTTTCTCTCGTCGTACCACCAGCGGATCTAGTGGAGGATCCTATCATTAAGGAGCAGGGTGAGGTACCTGCAGCTAAGCTGGCCCCGGCAGATTTCACGTCCGCGCCGGGATTTTAGGAGGGCATAGGCTGCATGCTCCGGTTCATGAATTCTATGATGTAAGCTGGTTTATTTCCAGCGGATCCAGCCACATCTCAGGTGGGAGGGGGAATATAGATCCCTACCGCTTAGGCTCCAGGGCACGTTGTTGTCGTATATCAGACCCCAGGTGTATTACCTGTGGGTGGAGCCCAGCCAGTTGCAGCGGCTGTACTAGAGCCCAGACCAGATGCGGCCGTCGATCCGCATAAGCATTTGGATAGATGGACCAGACTGCATCCTCCTGCCTTTGGCGATGAGCGACATGAGGACCCCCGGGATTTCATTGACCGTTACAGGGGCAGACATCACAACTTGAGGGTATTGGATTCCAACAGGGTGGACTTCACCACATTTCAGTTGGAGGGCAGGGCACGTAGATGGTGGCAGCCCTATCTTCTTAGTAGGACAACTGGTTTGCCTCCCTTGTCTTGGGATCAGTTCACACGTCTCTTTATGGAGAGATATATTCCACCCCCCAGAGGGAAGAGCTACAGGGTCAGTTCGAGCGGCCATAGCAGGGTCAGATGTCTGTAAACAATTATGACGCGAGGTTCTCCGAGTTGACCCGCCATGACCTATGATACTCCCCACCGATGCAGAGAGAGTGCGGATGTTTATTGCGCGCTTGCATTATGGTATTGAAGTTACTATGGCCCGAGAGGTGGAGATGGGGACTCCCTACGAGCAGGTTGTGGAAATAGCTTGACAGATTGAGGGTATCCGCACCTAGGGCCGATAGTATACGACAAGGGAGAAAAGGCCTCACCATTTTGGAGGATTCAGCGGTGCCCTGTCTGGGGACATAGGTCAGTTCGTGAGGGGTCAGTCCAGTAGACCCACTTATTCAGCACCACCGCCTTCCGGGGTGCACCAGTGCGACCCTATTTCAGTGCCATACCAGAGAGCTCCTATCGTCTGCCGGCTATTTAGGACCCTTCCAGTGGGTATTCAGGTCCCTAGGGCCAGACGCAGGGTCAGCCATCTTACGCACTGAGAGGTTGCTGATGACGTCCAAATCCAGTACTAAAAAGTAAATGGACACGGTCGCATGCAATATAATTTACCCAACTATGATTCGGTGTCGAATCCCACAGAGAAAAATATGTAGGCGATTAGGAATGTAAGAGAATTATCATTTGTTATGCAATGCGAAACACTTAGAATTGGTTTTTGAAAATATTTATGTGTAAATGCAAATGTATAAACTAACCTAGAAAGCAAGTAAAATGATCATTGGCTACAAGTATAGATACACGGGGAATTACACTCAAGTAACGATCAAATGTATTTTACGATTTTATAAATATGAGCGAGTTTATGTTAATTAGCCTCGGGTAATAATTCTATATTAGCTTCTTCCAAAGACTAACAAGACTTCCTAATTGAATTATCCCTAAAAAAAATTAAGAGATTAAGCACATCCGATTATGGCTACAAGTATTCCAATCATATCCCTAGGTAGAATCTATAAAACGAGGGTTAAAGCCTCAAGTTCTTGTTAATTAGTCCTTTCCGACCCCAAATAATCTTTTCCAAAATTTATCCGAAGTTAATGGGCGAGTCCTAGGGTTAGCTAATCCCTTTGGAAACATTAAATAACAAGAATAATTAAAGAAACAATAACACATTTCATAAAAGATAAAAATCCTTCAATACATAAGCACAACAAGATATTTAATCCACACTTTAAACATGAATATTTCCATAAAACAAGATTTAAGTGTTGGATAAAATACTACACACTTAAATATACAATACAAAGCAAGGAAATGATGAAATGGGCATAAATGAGTAAGAAATTCTCAACCAAAAGCTTTAAATCTTCAAGACCCAAGAGTGTGTGCAAAAACCCTAGCTTCCAAACTTGTTCTCTCTAGTCTTATGACTGAAAAGTAAGCCAAAGATATCCAAAAGATCTTCTAGGTCGTGTATTTGTGGGTTTGGAATTGAGGATAAGTGAATTTCCAAGTCTGCCCAGGCCTGAAGCTCGTTGAACAAACCTGCGGAAGTTTCCTCTTAGGTGCTGCTCCGCAGATGCGGATAGCCTCACGTAGAAGCGGCCCATGATGAGATCAGGCAACTCCGCAAAAGCGGACAAATCTCCACAGAAACGCTATGCAAAAGCGAGTCTTCAACCGCATATGCGGTCCCGGTGAAAATTTCATAACTCCACAGGTGCGCCTTTTTCCTCGCAGATGCGAGGTCGTAGAAGCGATCAGTATTCCGCAGATGCGGAATCACTAAAGAGTTTTGCATTGTTTCCACTCTTTTTTTGCTCATTTCCACTTAAATTGAATTCAAATAACTTCATGGCATCATTTACCTGAAAATATGACAATACGCACCATAAACGACCTCATATTATAATTAAAGGACGCAAAATCTAAAGAAAAGAGACTAGAATGAGTGGTAAAATCACCACTCATCAACACCCCCAACTTAAAGCTTTTTTTTGTCCTCAAGCAAATCAAAACCAACAATTCAATGAGGTTCTACCATTTAAAGCGCAATTAGTAATGCTATTATTTACAAATCACATTCTCCAATTAAGCACCATACTTATGGATTTTATTGGTACTAATAATTAGGCCCAAGCACGTGAGTCTTAGCCAAATAATTCCCTCATTTAAAAATACTTTTAAGAATTGCAAAGGAGTTTCAAAATAATCAAGTAACAACAAAAAGTCTCAAGAAGTGACTCAAAAGCACTAGTCCACTACATATGCTCAATTTACTCATTTCGGGGTACATCAATATCACCAATCCATCCTAATTCATGTGACCTCACAAGAAAGAAAGTCCCAAAATCACCATATTTACAATTACAACACAAGGGACAGATGCACAAATACACTCACTCTCAACAAAGAATTTCAAGTGTTACAAAATATCGTGCCATAAGCTTGTCCTTATTTTAATTCGCTGCCTATTCAAGAACATTTGGTTGGAGATCCCATAAGGACTTTTTGAGCTTGTAATTTAGGTTTAGGGAAGGGTTGGATAAGCATTTGGGATACAAGTGACTATACCCTCCTTGAACACTACTTATATTTGTCTTTCTTTTTGCACTTTGCTTCTTCTTAAACGACATAGCCCTTATTGGCATGTAGTTACCAACATAGAACCACCTTAAAGTACCTCTCTAATTTTTTCAAGACTCCATATTTAAATATATACATATTTTTCTCTTCTTTTTTATATAACTATTTTCTTTTGGAACTTGAGTAACTTCATATGAACAACTTTGAGGTATATGTTTCTACCCTAAACATACAACTTTACTAATTTTCAACTTGACACCAACACCCCAACTTAGGCTTTTAGCCTCATTCTCCATATTCAAGGAGGGACGGGTTCAAAAGAGGGAATTATTTCACAAAAGGGTAAAGGTTTGTAATGAGTGGCCAAAGAAAAGATTAAAGGCTCAAATGGGGTAAACTAGTGATAATATTTATGCAAAAAGGATAAAGAGGCTTTTTCAAAGATCACAAAGAATTCCTAGATCATCCCTCCAACCAAACATAATTAACATTAGCATTGAAAGACCAATCGGGCAAGTTCTAGATGATATAAGTAAACATAAGAATTATTTTCAACAAAAACTAGCACACATGGCACATGAACTAATCAAGACAGATCAATTTCACTTTTTAATAAGAGCACTTAGAGCAATACCTTGCCAACAAGTGGGTAAAGAGTCCCCAAAAGAGCCAAAAAGTTATCACTAAAATTATTCTTCCCTATGCAACTTACTTTTTTAATTTAAAATCGAAATTCGGAGGGGTAATTCTTACTCCTATTGAATTTAGTGATTGAGATCATTAAAATATAGTAGCTTGAAATAAATGTGCTTACATAAAAAAAATTTGTAGCTCATAAATATAATAAAAAAATTATCACACTTTAAAAGTGCTGCCTTAGGGTTGACAAATGGATGGCTTATTTGGCATGTACAAGAACAACAGTTATGCTTCACAAGTGTGGCTTATAAGATAATAAAGACCACGCTTCAAAAGTGTAGTTTCATAAAATGAAAGATGTTGCCATATGAGGTACTAGAAGCGTGGTTGTTGTACCTTATAGGCCACGCTTTTGAAGCGTGGCTTCTAAAGAAACACTTGAAAAGTGTGGCCTTAGAGAAAAGGTTACGCTACTTTAGTCCACCCCCTAAAAGCATTGCCTAAAGTCAAAAAGTGTAGCCTTTGATCAAATGCCACACTTTATGATAGTTTAGGCCACACTTCTAAGGGGTGGCTTGTCACGACCCGAATATCCCATCGTCGGCACCGTGATGGAGCCTAACATTGTACTCGCTAGAAAATCCAACGTTACAGAATATTTCACCTTTGTCCTTTATCTTTTTATAATCAAAACTTAAAAAAGTAAATCAGCGGAAATAAAACTGGAAGTACACAATTTAAATGATTATCCTTATGCTAATAACGAAAGCCTAAATAGATACCACCCAGAATCTGGTGTCACAACTCACGAACAGTCTACGAATACTACAAGTATTGGTTTGAAAGAAAAATATACATCTGTCTCGGAGAAAAGTAAAACCGAATGAAATAAATATAGCAGGGGACGCTAGGGCCTGCGGACACCTGCAGGGCTACCTTGGATCTCCTGAATGCAGTGATAGCAACCAACCTCTCGATCAGCCACTAGCTCCGAAATCTGCACAGAAAGTGCAGAGTGCAGTATCAGTAAAACCGACCCCATGTACTGGTAAGTGCCGAGCCTAACCTCGACGAAGTAATGACGAGGCTACGGTGGGGCACAACAACATATACAACCTGCAACAGTCTATACTAAACACAAAGGAAATACGGAATAAAATAAAGTAGTATCTGGTATTAAATAAGTAGGGATACCGGTCATTCTACTATTACTCAGCTATAACCAGTCCTTAGGGGAGTTTCAACACCACAATAATGAACCTCAGCAAAATATAAGTACATGAACAACAATTGATGCGGCGCGCATCCCGGTCCCACCATATAATCAACAACAGTATAATCATTCACCCTTATTACTCCTTGTTGCGGCGTGCAACCCGATCCCACCAATCCACCCTTATTACTCCTAAATATATCACCCTTATTCCTCCTGTTGCGGCGTGCAACCCGATCCCACCTGTCCACCCCCATTACTCCGTATTTCGGCGTGCAACCCGATCCCACCAGACAATCACATTCACCCTTATTCTTCCTGTTGCGGCGTGCAACCCGATCCCAATATACATATCAGCACCAATCACAAAATAGAGACAAGGGTTTCACCAATTGACTTACATCCTCCACAACACTTATACCTCAAACTGACACAAGGAAATATCACAGCTATTATGAAAGTTCACCCGTTAAAACTACACAGCGAGACAAACAAATGTGTACTGTGAAGCACCAATAGACCAACATAAACCAACATACTATATGGATACATTCGGTTTTTATAGTTTGTTGTTCGTGCACATATTGAAATATTATTTATCAGTATGTGTAGAATACGAAATTTGTTTCTTTTTGAAGTTTATTGCAAGTATATGCATCCTTTTCAGTCGCCCTCTACAACTAAGTCAGTTGAGCTCTTTCGGCAAGACTCCATCCAAATCTGCCACTCCTTGGGCGAGGCCTTCTGTTCTATGAACACCCCACCACTGAATGATTCACTTTCAAGTTCTCGCCTCCGATTAAAATCATCATTTTTTGTTATTTATTACTCCTATTTAATTTAGTGATTGAGATCATTAAAATATAGTTGCTTGAAATAAATGTGATTACATAAAAAAAAATTGTAGCTCATAAATATCATAACAAAATCGTCACACTTTAGAAGTGCTGCCTCAGGGCTGACAAATGGATGGCCTATTTGGCATGTACAAGAACAACGACTATGCTTCACAAGTGTGGCTTATAAGATAATAAAGACCACGCTTCAAAATTGTAGTTTCATAAAATGAAAGATGTTGCCATATGAGCTACTAGAAGCGCGGTTGTTGTACCTTATAGGCTACGCTTTTGAAGCCATACTTTTGAAGCATGGCTTCTAAAGCAACACTTGAAAAGTCTGGCCTCAAAGAAAAGGTTACGCTACTTTAGGCCACCCCCCTAAAAGCGTTGCCTAAAGTCGAAAGGTGTAGCCTTTGATCAAATGCCACACTTTATGATAGTTTAGGCCACACTTCTAAGGGGTGGCTTGTCACGACCCAAATTTTCCACCGTCGGCACCGTGATGGCGCCTAACATTGTACTCGCTAGGAAATCCAATGTTACGGAATATTTCACCATTGACCTTTACCTTTTTATAATCAAAACATAACATAAGTACATCAGCGAAAATAAAAGCCGAAGTACACAATTTAAATGATTATCCTTATGCTAATAATGAAAGCCTAAATCGATACCACCCAGAATCTGCTGTCACAACTCACGAACAGTCTACGAATACTACAAGTATTGGTTTGAAAGAAAAATATACATCTGTCTCGGAGAAAGGTAAAACTGAATTAAATAAAGATAGGAGGGGACGCCAGGGCCTGCGGACACCTGCAGGACTAGCTTGGGTCTCCTTAATGCAGTGATAGCAACCAACCTCTCGATCAGCCACTAGCTCCGAAATCTGCACAGAAAGTGCAGAGTGCTGTATCAGTACAACCGACCCCATGAACTGGTAAGTGCCGAGCCTAACCTCGATGAAGTAGTGACGAGGCTACGGCGGGGCATAACAACATATACAACCTGCAACAGTTTATACTAAACACAAAGGAAATAAAATAAAATAAAGCAGTATCTAGCATTAAATAAGTACGGATACCGGTCCTTGGGGGAGTTTTAACACCACAATAATGAACCTCAGCAGAATATAAATACATGAACAACAATTGATGTGGCGCGCATCCCGATCCTGCCATATAATCAACAATAGTATAATCATTCACCCTTATTACTCCTTGTTGCGGCGTGCAACCCGATCCCACCAGTCCACCCTTATTTCTCCTTAATATATCACCCTTATTCCTTCTGTTGCGGCGAGCAAACCAATCCCACCTGTCCACCCTTATTACTCTGTATTGCGGCGTGCAGCCTGATCTCACCAAACAATCACATTTACCCTTATTCCTCCTGTTGCGGCGTGCAACCAGAACACAATATACATATCAGCACCAATCACAAAATAGATTCAAGGGTTTCAAAAATTGACTCACATCCTCCAACACACTTATACCTCAAACCGACACAAGGAAATATCACAGCAATTAGGAAAGTTCACCCGTTAAAACTACACAGCGAGACCAACCAATGTGTACCGTGAAGCAGCAATAAGCCAACATAAACCAACAGTGTAATATAATGGAACAAAGGAACAATTAACAACACCAATAGAGAAATAACATTAAAGAAGAAGTAATTAGACATGGAAGCATCAATAAGAAAGTAGCAAGTAAAATAAGAGAGAAAAATATAGGGAAACGAGGCAAGGGAACGGGTTAAACAAGTAATTTGGCGACGCATAGGTGCTCATCACCGCACCTATACGCCACGCACATGGTATTTCACATAGCAAGCAAGTCATGGATCCCTGATCCCTCAAGTAAAGGTTAGACCAAACACTTACCTCAAGCCCACGGGTAATTCACAGCTCAACCACCGCTTTACCACTCGATTCCACCACCAATCCACTCGTATCTAGCCATATTTAATTTTATAACATCAATAAACGCTAAAGAAACCAATTCCAATACATAATTATAGATTTCCCACTATTTTTTCCAAAAGGTCAAAAATTGACCCCAGGCCCGCTTGGTCAAAACTCGACATTCGGACCAAAACCCGATTACCCATTCACCCGCGAGCCTGGATATACAATTGGTTTTATAATCCGACCTCAAATTGAGGTCCAAATCCCCAAATTTCAAAATTTCTAGGTTCTACCCATAAACACCCAATTCCCCACGAAAATCCCTATATTTTGTGATGAAATCTTGTAAAAAGACGAAATAGATTGAAGGAAATGAGTTAGAAATCGTTTACCTATGATTTGGGGAAGAACTACTCTTTAGAAAATCACCTCTTGAAGCTTAGGGTTTGAAAATTTGAGAAATGAGTTGAAAATCCCGACTAAGTCCCTTTTTGCACAGTTGCAGTTGTCGCATTTGCGGCCAAAGCTTCGCAATTGTGAAGCTCGCAAATGCGAGACAGGCGTCCCAATTGGGAACCTGCCGCATTCCTACTACAATCGCAATTGCGAACCTTAGGTCGCAATTGCGAAGATTCCCCCTTCCTTGTCTACTTCGCATTTGCAAACCCTGATGGCCCAGGCCTTCTACGCAATTGCTATGAAAACCTCGCAATTACCATGCCTGTTTGGCTTGCAATTGGAAAGCCTGATCTCGCAATTGCGAGATTAGAGACCTGCAACAGATACCAGATACACCAGCAATTTCCTAAGTTCCAAAATCACTCCGTAGCCTATCCAAAACTCACCCGAGCCCTCGGGGCTCCAAACCAAACATGCACACAAGTCTAAATAAATCATACGAACTTGCTCATGTGATCAAATCACCTAAATAACAACTAGAACTATGAATTCAACACCAAAACACATGAAATTTTCAAGATAGTTCAAACTTCCTATTTTCTCAACCAATGGTCTAAATCACGTTAAATCGCTTCCGTTTCAACCAAATTTTATAGATAAGGTTTAAATATTATAACGGACCTGTACCGGGCTCCAGAACCAAAATACGTGGCCGATACAAATAATATCAAACATTAGTCAATTTCCAAAAACCATCATATTTTTCAGTTAACAATTTTCTTCAAAAATTCATTTCTCGTGCAAGGGACCTCGGAATTCAATTCCGGGCATACGCCCAAGTCCCATATTTTTCTACGGACCCTCCGGGACCGTCGGAACACGGGTCCGGGTCAGTTTACCCAAAATATTGACCGAAGTCAACTAAAATAATCTTTTTAAGCCAAAAATCATCTTTTCTTAAATTTTTCACATAAAAGCTTTCTGGATACGCACCCGGACTGCGCACGCAAATCGAGAAGAAATAAATGGAGGTTTTTAAGGCCTTGAAATGCGGAATCGGATTCTAAAACAAAAGATGACCCTTTGGGTCATCACATTCTCTACCTCTAAAATAAGCGTTCGTCCTCGAACGGACATAGAAAAGTATTTGAGTCGGTGAAAACATGGGGATATCTGCTCCTCATATCGGACTCGGACTCCTAGGTAGCTGCCTCAACATGCTTACCTCTCCACTGCACACTAACCGAAGAGTAACTCTTTGATCACAACTGTCGAACCTGCCAGCCAGGAATAGCTACTGGCTCCTCCTCGTAGGTCAAATCCTTGTCCAACTGGACAGTGCTGAAGTCTAACACGTGGGAAGGATTGCCGTGATACTTCCGAAGCATGGACACATGAAATACTGGATGCACAGCTGATAAACCTAGCGGCAACGCAAGTCTGTAAGCCACCTCTCCCACTCGATCAAGGATCTCAAAAGGCCCGATGAACCTAGGGCTTAGCCTGCCCTTCTTTCTAAATCTCATCACGCCCTTCATGGGCGACACTCGAAGCGACACTCGCTCTCCGACCATGTATGCCACATCACGAACCTTAAGGTCGGCATAACTCTTTTGCCTGGACGGAGCTGTACGAAGCCTATCCTGAATGATCTTAACCTTATCCAAGGCATCCTGTACTAAATCTGTACCCAACAAGCGAGCCTCCCCTAGCTCAAACCACCCAACTGGCAATCGACACTATACACCATATAATGCCTCATAAGGAGCCATCTGGATGCTCAACTGATAGTTGTTGTTGTAGGCAAACTCCGCTAACGGCAAGAACTGATCCCAAGAACCTCCAAAGTCAGTAACACAGGCGCAGAGCATATCCTCCAAAATCTGAATAGTACGCTCGGACTGTCCGTCCATCTGGGGATGAAACGCTATGCTCAACTCGACCCGCGTTCCCAACTCACGCTGATCTGCCCTCCAGAAATGCGAGGTAAACTACGTACCTTGATCATAGATGATAGACACGGGCACACCATGAAAATGAACAATCTCCCGGATATAGATCTCAGCCAACCGCTCCGAAGAATAGGAAACTGCCACAGGAATGAAATGTGCCGACTTAGTCTGCCTATCAACAATAACCCATACTGCATCGAACTTCCTCTGAGTCCGTGGGAGTCCAACAACGAAGTCTATAGTGATACGCTCCCACTTCCACTCAGGAATCTCAATCTTCTGAAGCAAACCACCAGGTCTCTGATGCTCGTTCTTTACCTGGTGACAATTCAAACACCGAGCTACATATGCAACAATATCCTTCTTCATCCTTCTCCACCAGTAATGCTGCCGCAAATCCTGATACATCTTGGCGGCACCCGGATGAATAGAGTACCGGGAACTATGGGCCTCCTCTAGAATCAACTCACAAAGTACATCCACATTAGGCACACAAGACCGAGCGACTGTACAAGCTAGAACACTGTTGGGCTCAGAAACATCCAACCTCAAGAATTGATTGGCCAAAGCCTTAACATCCAAAGCAAGCAGTCTCTCACCGACTGGAATATACGCAAGGCTGCCCATACTAGATGACTTCCTACTCAAAGCATCGGCCACCACATTGGCCTTCCCGGGATGATACAAGATGCTGATATCATAGTCTTTCAATAGCTCCAACCACCTTCTATGCCTCAAATTTAGCTCCTTCTACTTGAACAAGTAATGCAAACTCTTATGATCTGTGAACACCTCACATGACATGCCATATAAATAATGACTCCAAATTTTCAGCGTGTGAACAATGGCTGCCAGCTCCAAATCATGAACTGGATAATTCTTCTCGTGAATCTTCAACTGCCGCGAAGCATATGTAATAACCTTGCCATTCTTCATGAACATCGCACCAAGTCAAATATGAGATACGTCACAATATACCATATATGGCCCTGAACCTGTGGGCAATACCAACACCGGCGCCGAAGTCAAAGCTGTCTTGAGCTTCTGAAAGCTTGCCTCACACTCATCCGACCACCTGAATGGGGCACCCTTGTGGGTCAACCTAGTCATCGAGGCTTCTATGGATGAAAACCCCTCCACAAACCGACGGTAATAACTCGCCAAACCCAAGAAACTCTGGATCTCTATAGCTGATGTGGGTCTAGGCCAGTCCTTGACTGCCTCAATCTTCTTAGGATCTACCTGAATACCCTTCGCTGATACAACATGACCCAAGAAAGCAACTGAACTCAACCAAAACTCGCATTTCATAAACCTAGCATATAACTGGCTGTCTCTCAGAGTCTGAAGACGATCCGAAGATGCTGCTCGTGCTCTCACGACTGCGGGAGTAGATCAAAATATCATCAATGAAAACAATCACGAAGGAATCCAAATAGGGCTTGAACACCCGGTTCATCAAATTCATGAATGGTGTTGGGACATTTATCAACCCAAATGACATCACTAGAAACTCATAATGCCCGTACCGAGTGCGAAAAACTGTCTTAGGGGCATTGGATGCCCTAATCGTCAACTGATGGTAGCCAGATCTCAAATCAATCTGCGAAAACACCTTGGCACCCTGAAGCTGATCAAATAAATCATCAATCCTTGGCAATGGGTACTTGTTCTTGATAGTGACTTTGTTCAACTGCTGATAATCTATGCACATCCTCATTGACCCATCCTTCTTCTTAACAAACAATACAGGCGCACCCCAAGGCGAGACACTTGGTCTAATGAAGCCCTTATCAAGAAAATCTTGCAACTTCTTCTTCAATTCTTTCAACTCTGGCAGGGCCATGCGATACAGCGGAATAGAAATGGGCTGAGTGCCTGGAGAAAAATCAATGCAAAAGTCAATGTCCCTATCGGGTGGCATCCCCGACAGGTCTGCAAGAAATACCTTTGGAAACTCCCGAACAACTGGTACAGAATCCATAGAAGGAACTTCAGCACTAGAATCACGAACATAAGCCAAATAAGCCAAACACCCCTTTTCAACCATACGCCGAGCCTTCATATAATAAATAACCCTACTGATAGAATGACCATGAGTCACTCTCCACTCCAATCGAGGCAACCCCGGCAAAGCTAAGGTCACGGTCTTGGCATGACAGTCCAATATAGCATGGTAAGGTGATAACCAATCCATTCCAAAAATGACATCAAAATCCACCATATCGAGAAGTAGGAGGTCTACACTAGTCTCAAGACCCCCAATAACAACCACACACGAACAATAGACACTGTTTACAATAGTAGAATCCCTTACTGGCATGGACACATACACGGGAGCACTCAAAGAATCACGAGGCACAACAAAATATGGAGCGAAATAAGATGACACGAAGGAATATGTAGACCCTGGATCAAACAAATCTGAAGCATCTCTACTGCAAACTGAAACTGTACCTGTGATAACTGCATCGGAGGACTCAGCCTCAGGCCTAGCTGGAATAGCATAACATCAGGGCTGGGCCGCACTACCCTGAACCATATCCCTGGGACGACCTCCTACTGACTGACCTCTACCTCTAGTATCCTGGCCTCCACCTCTAACGGCCTGACCTCCACCTCTAGCGGGCTGACCCCTACCTCTGGCTTCCTGACCCCTACCTCTAGTTGGCTGGGCAAGCCGTGCTGGATTCATGGCATGAGAACTCTGCTGCGACTGAACACCCACAAATCTCAAAATAAGTCCTCCGGATATGCCCATACTTACCACACTCAAAACATCCATCTGAATACTGCTGCTGGGGAAACTAAGACTGACCCTGATGAGCCGGCTGACCGCGATAATAACTCTGAAGAGGAGGTGCTCTGATGGGAGCTAGTGGGGCACTATAAGCTGGCTGCCCAGAAGGAGGTACATAAGGACCACGACCCCGTAAAGCTCCATGGGATCCCTGAAGCGCTGAATGAAATGACCTGGGATGATGGCCTTTACCAAAAGTACCTCGATCTCCAGATGAGGTCCCACTGAATCCACCGGAGTAACGAGGCCTCTTGTCAAACCCCTAACCATTACCCTGAGCTAAAACCATCTCAACTCATCTGGCCACATTGGCTGTATCTTGGAAAGAAATCTCACTCCCTGTCTCCTTAGCCATCTGCAATTTGATAGGCTGAGCAAGACACTCAATAAACCTCCTCACCCTCTCTCTCTCAATGGGAAGTATAAGAAGAGCATGACGGGCCAAGTACACAAATCTGGTCTCGTACTGAGTGATGGTCGTAGAACCCTGCTGAAGGCGCTCAAACTACCTCTAGTAGTCCTCTCTCTGAGTGATAGGAAGATAATTCTCCAAGAATACCTGCGAGAACTGGTCCCAAGTGAGAGCTGGTGACCCCGGTGGTCTAGCAAAACAATAATCTCTCCACCATTTCTTAGCGATCCTGACAGACGAAAAGCAGCAAAGTCGTCCCCATTGGTCTCCACTATCACCATGTTTCGTAGAACCTCATGGCAACTGTCCAAATAGTCATAGGGATCCTTTGAAGATGTACCGCTATAGGTAGCAGTGAAAAGCTTGGTGAACTTACCAATCTCCACTACACATCAGAAGACATAGCTGCTCCATCACCGGTCTATGCTACAACACCCGGGGGGACTACCCCAACTGGCTGAGCTGCTGGAGTCTGAATCTGGGGAGCCATCTGCTCCGGAGTGTGAGTAGCGGGAGTCTGTGCTCCTCCCCCAGCCCGAGAGATGGCTGGTGCTACTGGAAGTATGCTTTCTTGAGTAACACTCTCCATAAGGCCTACTAGACGGACCAGAGCATCCTGAAGCACCGGGGTAGTGATGAACCCCTCTTGAACCTGAGCTGGACCCGCTGGAACGGTCTGGGCCAGAACCTCGTCATCAAAATCAACCTAAGGCTCCTCCGTTGATGCTGCTGCTCGATCTCCGAGCTGAGCCCTGCCCCTACCTTGGCCTCATCCTCTGCCCCTCGTAGGAGCTGCTAGTGGGGGCTCGGGCTCCTGATCAGCTTATGAAGCGGTACGTGTTCTCGTAATCTGCTAAAAAACAGGGTAGATGTTCAATTAGCATTGAGAGATCAAACCGCACGACAAAGATGAATAGAAGTGAAATTGTTCCTAACTCAGTAGCCTCTGAGGGATAAGCACAGACGTCTCTGTACCGATCCCTCAGACTCTGCCAAGCTTGTTCGTGAATCGTGAGACCTAGGCAACCTAGTGCTCTAAAACCAACTTGTCACGATCCGAATTTTCCACCGTCGGGACCGTGATGGCGCCTAATATTGTACTCGCTAGGCAAGCCAATAACGAAAGCTGAAATAAATACCACCCAGAATCTGGTGTCACAACACACGAACACTCTACAAATACTACAAGTATCGATTTGAAAGAAAAATATACATCTGTCTCGGAAAAAAGTAAAACAGAATGAAATAAAGATAGGAGGGGACGCCAAGGCCTGCGGAGGCCTGCAGGACTACCTTGGGGTCTACTAAATGCAGTGATAGCAACCAACCTCTCGATCAGCCACTAGCTCCAAAATCTGCACAGAAAGTGTAGAGTGCAGTATCAGTAAAACCGACCCCATGTACTGGTAAGTGCCGAGCCTAACCTCGAGAAAGTAGTGACGAGGCTACGGCGGGACATAACAACATATACAACCTGCAAAAGTTTATACTAAAAAGAAAGAAAATACGGAATGAAATAAAGCAGTATCTGGCATTAAATAAGTACGGATACCAGTCATTCTACCATTACTCAGCTATAACCAATCCTTAGGGGAGTTTCAATACCACAATGATGAACCTCAGCAGAATATAAATACATGAACAATAATTGATGCGGTGCGCATCCCGATTCCACCATATAATCAACAACAGTATAATCATTCACCCTTATTATTCCTTGTTGCGGTGTGCAACCCGATCCCACCAGTCCACCCTTATTACTCCTCAATATATCACCCTTATTCCTCCTGTAGCGGCGTGTACCCCGATCCCACCTGGCCACCCTTATTACTCCTTGTTGCGGTATGCAACCCCATTGCACCAGACAATAACATTCATCCTTATTCCTCCTGTTGCGGCGTGCAACCCGATCCCAATATACATATCTGAACCAATCACAAAATAGAGACAAGGGTTTCACAAATTGACTCACATCCTCCACAACACTTATAGCTCAAAGCGACACAAGGAAATATCACAGCAATTATGAAAGTTTACCCGTTAAAACTACACAGCGAGACCAATCAATGTGTACCGTGAAGCACCAATAAGCCAACATAAACCAACAGTGTAATATAATGGAATAAAGGAACAATTAACAACACCAATAGAGAAATAACATTAAACAAGAAGCAATTAGACATGGAAGCTTCAATAAGCAAGTAGCAAGTAAAACAAGAGAGCAAAATATAGGGAAACGTGGCAAGGGAACAGGTTAAACAAGTAATTTGGCACACATATACGCCACGCACATGGTATTTCACATAGCAAGCAAGTCGGGGATCCCTAATCCCTCAAGTGAAGGTTAGACCAAACACTTACTCAAGCCAACGGGTAATTCACAGCTCAACCACCGATTTACCTCTCGATTCCACCACCAATCCGCTCGTATCTAGCCATATTTAATTTTATAACATCAATAAACGCTAAAGAAATCAATTCCAATACATAATTATAGATTTCTCACTAATTTTCCTAAAAAGTCAAAAATCGACCCCAGGCCCGCTTGGTATAAACTCGTCATTTGAACCAAAACCCGATTACCCATTTACCTCCGAGCCCGTATATACAATTGGTTTTGGAATCCGACCTCAAATTGAGGTCTAAATCCCCAAATTTCAAAATTTTAGGTTATACCCAAAAACACCCAATTCCCCATGGAAATCCCTAGATTTGTGATGAAATCTTGTAAAAAGATGAAATAGATTGAAGGAAATGAGTTAGAAATCATTTACCTATGATTTGGGGAAGAACTACTCTTTAGAAAATCGCCTCTTGAAGCTTAGGGTTTGAAAATTTGAGAAATGAGTTGAAAATCCCGTCTAAGTCCCTTTTTGCACAGTTACAGATGTCGCACGAGCTTCACAATTGCGAAGGTTGCAAATGCGAGACTGGCGTCGCAATTGCGAACTTGCCGCATTCTTGCTACTGTCGCAATTGCGAACCTTTGGTCGCAATTGCGAGGATTCCCCCTTCCCTGACTACTTCGCATTTGCGAAGGTTGGTTCGCATTTGCGAACCCTGCTGGCCTAGGCCTTCTTCGCAATTGCGATGAAAACCTCGCAATTACCATGCCTGTTTGGCTCGTAATTGCGAAGCTTGATCCGCAATTGCAAGATTAGAGGACTGCGATAGATACCAGATACACCAGCAATTTCCTATGTTGCAAAATCACTCCGTAGCCTATCCAAAACACTCCCGAACCCTCCGGGCTCCAAAACAAACATGCACACAAGTCTTTAAACATCATACAAACTTGCTCATGCGATCAAATCGCCAAAATAACACCTAGGACTATGAATTCAACACCAAAACACATGAAATTTTCAAGATAGTTCAAACTTCCTATTTTCTTAGCCAATGGTCCGAATCATGTCAAATCACTTCCAAAATTTCACAGATAAGGTTTAAATATTATAACGGACCTGTACCGGGCTCCAGAACCAAAATACAGGCCCGATACTAACAATATCAAACATTATTCAATTTCCAAAAACCATCATATTGTTCAGTTAACAATTTTCTTCAAAATTTTATTTCTCGGGCTAGGGACCTCTGAATTCAATTCCGGGCATACACCCAAGTCCCATATTTTTCTACGGACCCTCCGAGACCGTCAGAACACAGATATGGGTCTGTTTACCCAAAATATTGATCGAAGTCAACTAAAATCATATTTTTAAGCCAAAAGTCATCTTTTCTTAAAGTTTTCACATAAAAGCTTTCCGGATACGTGCCTGGACTGCGCACACAAATCGAGGAGAAATAAATGGAGGTTTTTAAGGCCTCGAAATGCGGAATCGGATTCTAAAACAAAAGATGACCCTTTGGGTCATCACATGGCTAAAGGCCGAAAATGTTGTAGTAGGATCCGAGTCGGACAATGCAACATAGTTTGTGCTATGACCTAAATAGAAACTGGTCATTATCAGTGTCGTGGGGATACTCAATTACATTATATCCATGGCTGATGAATGCATGGGAATTGGAGATGCCAATACAGATATTCAAGACACGGAAAGGGTCTAAAGAACCTTTCACATTCAATACTCGGCCAAACAATGTAGAACCATGCAAGAGTCCTATAGAGTACTACTTGGATCAAGTTGTTGACCTTCGCAATGGTGAAACCTTGACCAGTTATAACACCATTATTGGTATTAACAAGCAATGTGAGAATCAAAATTATAGACCAGCTTTAGCAGTTCATATGGTTAATGTCACCGCGTCAATACTATCTCCCGAAGTATGGAGACGGGTAAATTTCTACTTCCGATGTTTCAGTTTTTATGAACCTATTTGTCTAGGCTCGCGAAGTTTATGAAATGAAAGTTTTTTTTTGGAACTCAAGGTCTTTATAAGAGTACTCACTCTTTATGCGAAATTAATGTCACTGCCACTAATCTATCTCCCCAAGTATGGAGAAACTACTTCATTAATTCGTTCCTGGGAATCTTCTACTCCATTAATTTGTCTCATTTATGTGAATCATATTTGAGTAGGTACACGAAGTTTAGGAAAGAAAGAAATAATGTTAGAACTTCATGTCTTAAATATGTTATGTCAAGGTCAAGTTCGTTCTATTTATCTTTTTGAAGTAGACTAAAACGAAAATAATTTCACATAAAATGAAACAAAGTGTTAATTCATTTTTTTTATGAAATCTTTCTGATTAATTTCTCTTGGTGGATCGCTTACTACTAGGTTGGAACGGAATTTTACTAACGTAAGATTGATGACTATACGTGTATAAATTGTCCACCTCAAATTTATAGACTATTTTTTTTCGTTTTTGAAAAATTTGATTGTAATAAAAAATAGGTACCACTACGACAATGTTGCGAAGTAATCAATGAAGAAGATGGTATTGGAAACAACTTACAAATCAAAATCAGAGGTTGCAATAAGTGGGAATCAGTAACGCCTCCCTTTTACGACAATTACAGAGACTTATTTTCAGAGAATGGTTCGATGAATGAAAGTGAATATTTCCGGTGGCTATTTGGGAGACGAAATTGAAATCCTTACTAACCAATTGTATCCATTGTCATCTGCTCTTCCCCTTTTTCTATTGTGTTTTATGATTTCACATGGCGAATCTTTTTTATTTTCAATGTAAAATGCCCTAGACTTTGAATCCGTCAATACATATCAATCATTACTTAGTATATTCTCCGTGCATATACTTTGTTATTCTCTAATGTAGAAACTCGTATAATTAGTCTTATTATCACCAATATAATAAACATACGCCAATCTTCAAACGCTCCAACCAGAGTGTCATGACCCAAAATCAACCGTCATGATGGCGCCTGTGGCGGAACTAGGCCAGCCTCAACTCAACAACCCAACACAACAAAATAACTTTGAAAATAACAACGGAAGCAATTTTCATTAAAGAAACCTTTTTTGAAAACATAATATATCCCAAAATACGACACAATCCAGCCTAAAATCGGTGTGTCACTGAGTACATGGGCGTCTAAATCAGGATACAGTCCATTACAGTGTCTAGAGAAAAAAAACAAAAATGCAACTAGAGATAAGAAGGAGAGACAAGGCATGCGAACGCCGTGCAGCTACCTTCATAGTCCCTAGACTCTGAAATCTCAATCAACAACTGCCGCCGTGACCAGAAGTGCCTGGATCTGCACACGAAGTGCAGGTAGTAACGTGAGTACATCCAAGTTAGTAACGAGTCCAAACATTGGACTAAAACGTAGTGACAAACTCAACTAGTACAGATAAATATAGAAACAACTTTGCAGAAACGTTGGCATGCTTTCAATTTAATAGGTAGTTCAAAACAGTGAAGTAGAGCAGGTACAGATAGGGTAAGGAATATAACTCTGCTATCTCTACATGCCAATGCACATGCTGTAGGTGATGCACCGTGCTATCGGCCTCATCACTCACTATCTCAAATACTCAACCACTCCGTACTGTATATGGCTCACATGGCCTAGGAAACATCCATCCTGGAATAAATACATTACTGACCAACGGTCACCCGTACCAAGGAAGGCCAATCCAGCCCTATGGAGAAGATCCATCTCCATGTATCAAATGTTCCGGACAAGATCCATGTCCTGGGAAGATCCATCCCTCAATAATATCAACCACGCTCACTAGGGGTGTGTACAGACTCCGGAGGGGCTCCTACAGCCCAAACGCTATCACAATCAATCTAACCGCTGCGACGTGCAACCCGATCCCATAACTGTCACTCATAATCCGGCTCTCGGCCTCACTCAGTCATCAATCTCTCCAGTCTCACCCACGAGCTCACAATGGCAAGAAAGCTAACCCGGAACAATGATATGATGTATCCATAAATAACAACTGCGACTGAGATATGATATAAAAATGCATGAATATGACTGAGTATAGAATATCAATGAAATCAGTGAGATGACAGCAAGAAACAACCACTAGGGGTCTCAACAGTACCGGTATAAAGCCTAAACATGATGTCTAGCATGATTTTACAGCTCAATTACTTTATCACATGATGAAAATATGGATAACAACAAGATAGTGTCACTATACGGTGCCATCGAATCAACCAGGTCACATTCTCACGATGCACGCCCACACGCCCGTCACTTGGCATGTGTGTCACCTAGATACCAATCACATAACACATAATTCGGGGTTTCGAACCCTTAGAACCAATTTTGAAAGTGTTACTTACCTCAACCGAGCAAATCTCTACTCTGAAATGCCTTTGCCTCTCAAATCGGCCTCCAACGTCTCGAATCTATCCACAAGTAATACAATACAATCAATATAGGCTAAAGAGATCAATTCCACAAGAAAAATACCAAATTATAGCCAAAAATCCGAAATCGGCCCAAACTCGACCCCTGTGCCCACATATTGAAATCCGACAAAATTAACAAAACTCGAAAGCCCATTCACTCACGAGTCTAACCATACCAAATTTATCAAAATCTGACATCAAATGGTCAGCCAAATCCCCAAAATTGGTTCTCCAAATCCCTAACCTCAAACCCCCAAATTTCACCTCAACACCACACAATCTAGGTTGGAAAATCAATGGGGAAACAAGATTTATGATCGCAAACGACTTCATGTCGCTTAAGTCCGAGTCTAAAATGTTGAAATAAGACTAAATTCACGAACCCTTGTTTTAAACATTCTGCCTAGGCTTTTCGCACCTGCGGCTCCATATCCGCATCTGGGAAGCCGCATCTACGGTCAAAAATCTGGTTTTGCGGAATTCGCTTACCCCAGCTTCGTCCGCTTTTGCGATCACTTCACTGCATCTGTGCATATTGCAGGTGCGGAAATCACATCGCACCTGCGGATCCATACTCGCATATGCGTCCCACTGTTCGCTTCTACGACCATCGCATGTGCGGAAAAGTCTTCGCACCTGCGACCTCTGCCCATCTCGTCCTTGGTCGCATATGCGATCATTGCCACGCTTCTACGGGCTCGCACATGCGGTGTCCACTCCGAAGGTGTGGTTACACCAGAAGTAGCAGCACTTTAGCTGCATTCGTCAACTCAAACTCAAGACGTTAACCACCCGAAATCATCCCGAGACCCCCGGGACCTCAAGAAAACATACCGGCAAGTCTTTTATCCCAATACGGACTTAGTAAAATTCTCAAACTACCTCAAACAACATCAAAAACACGAATTCTATACGGATTCAAGCCTAATGAACTTAGAAATTTCCAAATTCTACAAACGACGTCAAAACCTATCAAACCATATCCGATTGACCTTAAATTTTGCACACAAATCACAAATGACACCTCGAACCTACTCCAACTTCCGGAAATCCAATCCGAGCCCGATATCAAAACGTCAACTCCCTGTCAAACTTCCTAAAATTCTAGATTGCGGCAATTCGAGCCTAATTCTACTTCGGGCTTCCAAATCACAATCTGGATGCGCTCCTAATTCCAAAATAACCTAACGGAGCTAGCGGAACGATCAAAATTAAAATGCGAGGTCGTTTACACATAATTCAACATCCGGTCTACTTTTCCAAGTTAAACTTTCAAATAAGAGCCTAAGTGTCTCAATTCATTCTAAAATCACTCTGGGCCCAAACCAACTAACCTAATAAGTCATAAGACAGCTGTAAAAAAACAAAAGAAGCAAAAAATGGGGAAACGACGCTACAACTCTCGAAAAGACCGGCCGGGTCGTTATATCCTCCCCGTCTTAAACAAGCGTTCGTCCTCGAACGGGTCTAGAAACATACCTGGAGCCATAAATAGGTGTGGATATCTGCTACGCATCTCCCGCTCGGTCTCCATAGTAGCCTTCTCCATGGGCTGACCTCTCCACTGCACTTTCACTGAAGCTATATCCTTTGACCTCAACTTTCGGACCTCCCGCTCCAAAATAGACACCGGCTCCAAATCATAAGTCAAATCACCATCCAACTGAACCGTGCTGAAATCCTAAACATGAGACGGATTGCCGATATACTTCCGGAGTATAGAAACATGAAATACCGGATGCACACTCGACAAGCTGGGTGGCAAGGCAAGCTCGTAGGCCACCTCCCCAACCATCCAAAGTACCTCAAAAGGCCCAATGAACGGAGGGCTCAACTTGCCCTTCTTCCTCAACCTCATAACACCCTTCATGGGTGAAACCTTCAGCAGAACCTTCTCCCCAACCATGTAAGACACATCACGAACCTTCCTGTCGGCACAACTCTTTTGTCTTGACTGTGCTGTGCAAAGCTGCTCATGAATCAATTTAACCTTGTCCAAAGCATCCTGAACTAAGTTAGTGCCCAATAGCCTAGCCTCGCCCGTCTTAAACCAACCCTTGAGAGATCTACACCGCCTCCCATATAAAGCCTCATACGGAGCGATCTGAATACTCAGATGAAATTGTTGNGCATCAACTGGTCCCATGAGCCCCCGAAGTCAATGACACAAGCACGTAGCATGTCCTCCAATATCTGAATAGTGCGCTCGGACTGCCCGTCTGTCTGAGGGTGAAATGATTTGCTCAACTCAACCCGAGTGCCCAACTCTCGCTGCACGACTCTCCAAAACTGCAATGTAAAGTACGTGCCTCTGTTTGAAATGATGGAAACTGGCACACCGCGAAGGCGAACAATCTCTTTGATATTAATCTTAGCCAACCGATCTGAAAAATAGGTAGTACTCATAGGAATGAAGTGCGCAGACTTGGTCAGCCAATCCACAATCACCCAAATAGCATCGAACTTCCTCGTAGTCCATGGGAGCCCTACTACGAAATCCACGGTGATCCGCTCCCACTTCCACTCTGGAATCTCTATCCTCTGAAGCATGCCACCCGGTCTCTAATGCTCATATTTTACCCGCTGAAAGTTGAGACATCGAGCTACAAACCCAACTATATCCTTCTTCATCCTTCTCCACCATTAGTGTTGTCTCAAATCATGATACATCTTTGCGGCACCCGGATGGATGGAATACCGCGAGTTGTAGGCCTCCTCAAGAATCAATTCCCGTAGCCCATCTATATTGGGCACCCATATCCGCCCCTGCATCCTCAACACCCCATCATCCAGAGTAGTCACATCTCTAGCATCATCTTGCTGAACCTTGTCCTTGAGGATAAGCAAATGAGGATCATCATACGGGCGCTCTCTGTTGCGATCAAATAAGGAAGATCGAGAAACCACACAAGCTAGAACATGACTGGGCTCCGAAATATCCAATCTCACGAACTGGTTGGCCAAAGCCTGAACATCACCTGCATGAGGTCTTTCCCCAACAGGAATAAATGCAAGACTGCCCATACTCACTGCCTTCCTACTCAAGGCATCGACTACCACATTGGCCTTTCTCAGATGATATAGAATAGTAATATCATAGTCCTTTAGCATCTCCAACCATCTTCGCTGCCTTAAATTGAGATCCTTCTATTTGAACAAGTGCTGGAGACTACGATGAGAATTAAATACCTCACAAGACATACCATAGAGATAGTACCTCCAAATCTTCAACGCATGTACAATGGTAGCCAACTCCAAATTAAGAACAAAGTAGTTCTTCTCATAGGGCTTGAACTGGCACGAAGCATAAGCAATCACTCTACCATCCTGCATCAAGACACACCCAATACCGATCCGAGAAGCATCACAATATACTGTATAAGAACCAGATGATGATGGTAGAACTAGAACTGGAGCTGTGGTCAAGGCAGTCTTGAGCTTTTGAAAGCTCTCCTCACACTCATCCGACCACCTGAAAGGAGCACCCTTCTGGGTCAATTTGGTTAAGGGCGATGCAATAGACAAAATACCCTGCACGAACCGACGGTAGTAACCAGCCAAACCAAGAATGCTCCAAATCTCTATAGCTGAGGACGATCTGGGCCAACTCTGAACCGCCTCTATCTTCTTCGAATCTACCTGAATACCCTCACTGGACACCACGTGTCCCAAGAACGCTATTGAACTGTGCCAGAACTCACACTTTGAGAACTTAGCATAAAGTTTCTCCTCCTTCAACCGTTGTAACACAATCTGCAAATACTGCTCCTGGCTACGAGAGTACACCAGGATATCATCAATGAATACAATAACAAACGAGTCGAGATAAGGATGGAATACACTGTTCATCAGATGCATGAACGTTGTTGGGGCGTTGGTCAACCCAAAAGTCATCATAAGGAACTCTTAATGACCATAGCAGGTCCTGAATATTGTCTTACGAATATTGGAGTCTCGAATCTTCAACTGGTGATACCCTGACCTCAAATCAATCTTGGAGAACACCCTCGCGCCCTAAAGCATGTCAATTAGATCATCATTACGCAGCAAAAGATACTTGTTCTTGATTGTGACTTTGTTCAACTGCCTATACTCAATGCACATCCTCATAGAGCCATCTTTTTGCTTCACGAACAAAACCAGTGCACCCCAAGGTGACACATTAGGCCTAATAAACCCATTCTCAAGGAGTTCCTGAAGTTGTTCTTTCAACTCCTCCAACTCCGCTGGTTCCATACGGTATGGAGGAATAGAAATGGGCTGAGTGCCCGACACTAAGTCAATACTAAAGTTAATATCTCTGTCGGGAAGCATGCCCGACAGGTTTGCAGGAAACACAGTTGAAAAATCTCGCACCATTGAAATAGAATCAATAGTAGGGGTCTCAGCACTAACATCCCTCATAAATGCCAAATAAGATAAACAACCCTTCCTAACCATCTGTTGGGCCTACAAGTATGAAATCACTCTACTAGGAACATCATCTAAACAACCTCGCCACTCAATCTGTGGCAGCCCCAGCATCGCCAGTGTCACGGTCTTAGCATAACAATCTAGAACAGCATGACATGAAGACAACCGGTCCATACCCAAGATTACGTCGAAATCTACAATACTAAGCTACAATATATCAAACCTAGTCTCCAATCCGCCTACAGTCACCACACACGACTGATATACACGTTCCATAACAATAGTATCGTCCACCGGTGTAGATACATAAACAGATAAAATGAGAGACTCATGGGGCATATCCAAATAATGAGCAAAATACAATGACACATATGAATAAGTGGAACAAGGATAGAATAATACAGAGGCATCCCTGTGGCAAAGTAAGACAATACCTGTAATTATTGCATCTCAAGCAAAAACATCTAGTCTAGCAGGGAGTGCATAGAAACGGGCCTGACCGCCACCTGATCGGCCTCCCCCTCTTAGGCAACCCCTAGCTGACTGAGCTCCACCTGGAGCTGACTGGGCGGGTGGGGATGTAACTGGTGCCGAAGTCGAAGGTTGATTCCTCTACTGAGATGAACCTCCCGAAAGGCGGGGACAGTACCTCTTGATATGACCTAAATCCCCACACTCAAAGTAACCTCTCCCACCAAATGGCGGTGGGGACTGAAGGTAGCCCCGAGCATCGGGATAACCACTAGAAGGACCCGATAAAGATGAACCTTGAGCTGATGGTGCATGAGATGAACTCTGAGCTGGAAGGGCATTGAGAGATGAGTGACCCTGCTGAGAACCGTGAAAACCATGGCCAGATGATGCACCACGGTGAACTGGACGAGCCGTCTGAGCATGCCTGTAGGGACGACCCCTACCGTGGTGAAACTGACCTCCAGAAGGAACACCACTAAAACTACCCAATCCACGAGGCCTCTTGGCCTCCCTCTCAACTCGCTCATGGCGCCGGACCGACTCTATCTCCCGAGAAATGTCAACAATCTTCTCAAAAGTAGCACCAGACACCCTCTCTCTAGTCATAGGTTCCGCAGCTGATATGTGAGGCCATCAACGAACCTCCTGATCATCTCCTTATCAGTGAGAACTAGACAAATTGCATGACGGGCCAACTAAGAGAACCTCATCTCGTACTACGTCACAGTCATATCATCCTGACGTAACTACTCAGACTGCCTATGCAGCTCCTCTCTAGGAGATTGCAGCACATACTTCTCTAAGAAGAGAACAGAGAACTCCTGCCATCTAAGTGGCGCTGCACCAACCGGCCTACGCCTCTCATAAGTCTCCCACCAAGTGAAGGCAGATCCAGTGAACCGAAAAGTAGTGAACGAGACCCCACTGGTCTCCAGAATGCCTGTTGTACGGAGGATCCTATGACCTCTGTCCAGGAAACCATGTGCATCCTCCGACTCTGCCCCGCTGAAAGATGGAGGCTGAGGTCTATCAAACCTCCGTATTCTCCGCTGCTCGTCATTAGTCATAAGAGGAACCACATGGGCTTGAGCAGCTGCCACCGGCTGGGCTAGTAGTGCCCCCGGTGTCTGGAGTCCCTGCATCACCTGCTCGGGCGTACGGGCGGTGAGAGTCTAAGTGCCTCCATTGGCCGGAGAAGTGGCTGCTCTAGTTGAAACAGAGACCGACTGAGCAAGACTGGTGCACACAGTCAGAACCGAAGCTAAGACCTCCTAAAGGCCTGGGATCATGATGGGCACAGCTGGTGCCTGAGCTGGTCCCGCTGGTGTATCTACAACTAGGACTTGATCTTGAACTGGGGAAACTGGTGGATATGTAGGTGCTGCCCTAGCTGCTGTGCAGGCTGCACCTCTACCCCTACCACGACCTCTATTGCGACATCAGCCTCTCGCGGCTCCGACTGGTGGCACTGGTGGTTGTCCGTGCTGCCCATTGGCACGTGTCCTCACCATCTTTGAGAGAATAGAATAACAGAAGTTTAGTTACCAGAATCAACAGAATCACACGATAAGAATTCAAGAATGTGAAGTTTCCTAAGGGTTCTGTAGCCTCTCGAAGATAAGTACAGACGTCTCCGTACTGATCCGCAAGACTCTACTAAACCCGATCATGAATCATGAGACCTATGTAACCTAGGCTTTGATACCAACTTGTCATGAATGAAAATCAACCATCGTGATGGCGCCTGTCGTGCAACTAGGCCAGCCTCAACTCGACAACCCAACACAATAAAATAACTTTGAAAATAACAACGAAAGCAGTTTTCATTAAAGAAACCTTTTTTGAAAACATAATAAATCCCAAAATACGATACAATCCAGCCCAAAACCGGGGTGTCACTGAGTATATGAGTGTCTAAATCAGGATACAGTCCACTACAATATCTAGAGAAATAAATTCAAAATACAACTAGAGATAAGAAGGAGATACAAGGCTTGGGAACACCGTGCAACTACCTTGATAGTCCCAAAACTCTAAAACATCATTCAGCAACCGCCGCCGTGACCAGAAGTGCCTGGATCTGCACATGAGGTGTAGGGAGTAACACGAGTACATCCAACTCAGTAAGTAACGAGTCCAAACTTTGGATTGAAAGGTAGTGACGAATTCAACCAGTACAGATAAACATAGAAATAATTGTGCAGAAACATAGGCATGCTTCCAATTTAATAGGCAGTTCAAAACAGTAAAGAATAGAGCAGTTACGGACAGTGTAAGGAACTTAAATGTGCTATCTGTACATGCCAATGCACATGCTATATGTGATGCGCCATGTTGCCAGCCTCATGTGCTCACACTCTCAAATACTCAACCACTCGGTAATGTATATGGCTCAAATTGCCTAGGGAAGATCCATCCTGGAATATATACAGTACCGACCAACGATCACCCTGTACCGAGGAAGGCCAATCTGACCCTATGGAGAAGATCCATCTCCAGGTATCAAATGCTTCGGACATGATCCATGTCCAGGAAAGATCCATACCTCAATAATATCAACCACGCTCACAGGAGGGTGTGTACAGACACTGAAGGGGCTCCTACAGCCCAAGCGCTATCACAATCAATATAATCGGTGCAGCGTGCAACCCGATCCCATAACTGTCACTCATAATCAAGCTATCGTCCTCAATAAGTCATCAATCTCTCCAGTCTCACCCACGGGCTCACAATGTCATGAAAGCTAACTCGGAACAATGATATGATGTATCAATAAATAAAAACTGAGACTGAGATATGATATAAAAAATGCATGAATATGAACTGAGTACAGAATATCAAATAAAATTAGTGAGATGACAACAAGAAACGACACTAAGGGGTCTCGAACAGTACCAGCATAGAAGCCGAAAACATGATATCTATCATGATTGACAGCTCAAATTACCATTAATCACATGACTGAAAAACACGGGAACTAACAACCGTAAAATTAATATAACAAGAAATTTATTTTATATATATATATATATATATATACTATATATATATATATAAGTACGAAATATATGAATTTACTTCAAAAAATTGTCTAATAGTATTTTATAGGAAGTAACTCTATTTTTTGCCTAAAGTTCAAGGTATATTTTAATCTTTGGTTCCTGACAAGGTATATTTTGTGAACGATACTGTGTTAAAACACAAACATCAGGAAAACAAAACTGTTTAGAAGAATAAAGAAATATGAAAAATAGCTTGGAGTTCAAGAAATATACCGGAGTCCACAATTTGCTTGTGGCTCTTAAGGAATTTTAACCCCCTCACACGTTGCCAAGTAATGATTAAATCCTCCCAGGATAAAACGGAATAAACCTTCCTGCAACAGTGGCAATACAAACTGCAGATACCAACGAACTATAAAGAACGGAGCAAAATCACACTTACGAATTTGAGAGAGAGAACTGCGAATTAGAATGCAGTATATTCAGAAAGAAAGAAGTTCTGGATGTTTTTTTCGTGTTAGAAAATGGGACCCTTGCCCTCAGAATTTTAGTCAATAAATATTCTCAGAAGAGGTGTCTGGAAAAGGTGCCTTTTCAAGAAGAGATAAGCGTTATGCCTGCCGCGGTTCTTACCGCGAGGTCGCGGCAGAACCGCGTCAGAAGAGCCCTTCTTGAACCTTCCTGCGCGGTTCTACCCAGGTGCCGGCAGAACGCGGTAAGAAGGCACTTTCTGAACCTCACAGCAGTTCTGGTATATTTTCAGAGTGATTTGCATTTAATTAATTTATTAAATAATTAAATAAATTTTGTCCAAAAATTAATCTTATCATCGATCATTTGAACAAATCCAAAATCCAAAGCCGAGCCTCCCGAGCGAGCGACGACGACGGCGCCGAGGTTCATTTCCCTTCACCTCCTTATGAGCTTTTAAGAAGTCTTCGGCGTATAATATTTATTCCTGGCACAAAAT
>NC_031995.1:78740499-78750243 GCF_001879085.1 Nicotiana attenuata | reverse complement strand
TATATATATATATATATATATATATATATATATATATATAAAAAGTGTTTTCAAAATAAGCTGATTCTAAAAGTTTGGACAAACAGACTATTTGAATGACCTTCTTAGTGGTTAGCGCATGGGCGACTAATAGACGATACAAAATGGAGTAAAATATATTTTCACATTTTATGATTGAGTTATTTCATTCTCTTCATGAATATAATCTAACGTAACTCATATTTCTGATTAATTTCCTGATTGTAGTATGTGGACAACTCATTTAGTTCGTAACTAATAGTTATAAGTTTTAAAATAAGTATATTGATAGAAATGAACGAGCCATTAATAGTTTGAACGGGGTACATAGGCAAGGTTGGTTCAGATTTTTAAATTATCAAACTAAATTAATGATTTTGGGTTTTTTAAATCTATAAACCAAACCAAACCAACAAAGTCGGGTTTTTCGGGTTTTTTCGAGTTTTCGAATTTTTTTCCGGTAAAGTCTTCATAGCACAAAATATGTAACTTGTGCTCCAAATATTTATTTAGTTCTAGTAAAATACAATTATATAATGCATTTTTCAAAAAATTAACACAATAATATAAGATAAACCATAGCATTATACTAAAATATTCAATAACAAAGATAATAAAATAGCTTAAAGCAAATATTGCTAATTAATAAGCTATAACGAAAATTAACATAATCTAAAAATACTATATAGGTCGTACTAAAAAAATATGTAGTTAATAAGTACTGTTAATTACATAATTAAGCACTAAAGAAAAAGATAAACAAAGTTATGCATTTTATTATAAACAAATGTCACGATCCGGATTTCCCACCATCGGGAGTCGTGATGGCACGCCGTCCACTTATATATTATGAAATGGGATCGTGTGGCACGCCGACCACTATATATGTTATGAAATGGGATCGTGTGGCACGCCGTCCACTTATATATTATGAAATGGAATCGTGTGGCACGCCGACCACTATATATGTTATGAAATGGGATCGTGTGGCGCGCTGACCACTTATGTATTATAATATGGGATCGTGTGGCACGCCTTCCACTATATATATCATGGAAACCCGGAGTAGTTCTGCTGTTATTTCTAATAATTCGTCTTCATTTGTTATCCGCGAGCATGCCCCCTTCCCAGCTTTACTTGATATCTTCTGTTATTATTTCCGTTGCTCTTGTATATGTATATATATCTGTACAGGTTGTTTTTGGTAGGTTCTGTCTAGCCTCGTGACTACTTCGCCGGGGTTAGGCCAGGCACTTACCAGCACATGGGGTCGGTTGTGCTGATGCTACACTCTGTGCATTTTTGTGCACAGATCAGGGAGCAGCTTTTGGACCGCAGCAGTAGGATTTCCGGGAGCTATCTTCAGTCCAGGGACTCACGAGGTAGCCTAGCGGGCGTTCGCAGGCCGAAGTCCCTTCTATGTTTTAGTTTGGTTACCTTGTATCGAACAAACACTATGTATTTCCTTTCAGACTTGTTTTTAGCATTCTATAGTAGTCCGTGAGCTAGTGACACCAGACTCTGGGTAGAACTATGTTTCAAACTTCCGCATTTTTGGTTTTCAGTTGTATTAATCTAAAATCTTCCGCTTATTTATTGTTCTCGTTTATTGTATTGTTTGAATGTAAATCAGTAAAAATGTTTGTTTTGCTTGCCTAGCTCTGATAGTAGGCGCCATCACGACCCCCGATGGTAGGAAATCCGGGTTGTGACATAGAGTCTTTCCCATTTAGAACGAGGTTTGGATAAGTTGCAAAGCAGGCGGAACTTCTGTATCCCCGGTACGCTGCCTCCCCCTCGGCCCGAGTTGTCCGCTCGGGTAAGCCAGGTCTAGGCCAATAAACCTAGGGTTTAAACCTAGAAGAACAAAACCTCATGCCGGATCCCTAGTAGGAACGCTTGTTTGCATCATGTGCATTTGACTTAGGGGACTCAACACAGGGGTTGGGTCCGTCTAGGACAGGTGTACCAAAATAACAGACCATCTTGATGCATGCTACATGTTGCATTTATTCAAGGGTAAAAGGGTCATTTGGCGGACCAAGGATAGCTGAGGGCAAATGAAAAAAAAATAGTGAAAAATGAAAAAAAAAGAAAAAGGAGAGAGTGATGTGTGAAGATAAAGCGAGTGATGCCCAATTATATTTTCTGTCACATTTTGTTGAGGAAAAAAAAGAGCTTGAAAAATTCAAAAAGATTTTGCACTTTTATCATTTTTCAAAAATCAAAAAAAAAAAATTAAAAGGAAAAAGAAAATCCAAAAAAGATTTTGCATGTTTCATCATTTTTCAAGGAAAAGCAAAAAATATGTTTTCTCTAAATTTGTTGTTTTTTTTTTAATTCTCAACCGTATCCAATCGGCCCGAACTACGCATACCTGATTCTCGTCTTTCGGGGTGTAATACGTAGGCAACCCACATAGGGTCTGGTCTTCCTAGTAAATCTTAGGTTCTTGGCTTTGCGGGGTCTTAGCCAAATTTTACACTTCTAGCCACCTTTTGGCTAAATAAGTCATTTTGCAAAAATAATCGCAATCATGTCTTGCATGTGTCTAATAGAGAATGTTATTGTCCCACATAGTACTGGTTTAAGTTTTCTCATACAGGTGTGAATTTACTAATCGGAGTTTGAGCAGGACAGATACCCTAGGACCGCTGCATTCAGGAGTTGCTTAAGGAGATTTATTTTTATTTTTATTTTTAGTTATTTTTGAGTATGTTTTTTTTATGTCGTCTTTTAATTTCTAGTTTTTTACAGTAATGTCAAGTTTTTTTTTGTTATTGTACTTTTTATTTTGTATTTGAAAAGGCGTGGTGTAACTTAAAAAAAAAAAAAAAAGATGTTGCATTTTATGTTTCCGGTATAAGTTTACTTTAGAATACTAATTCTAGAAATGAAAAAATTGAGGTTGTTTTTCCTTTAGGCAATTAATATCTAGGACTTAAAGTAAAAATTATTTTTATATTTCCTTCAGCATATTAAGACTAAAAATTCAAAAAAGAGAATTTTCTTTTAGAACCTTGTTAAAAGTTTTATTTAAGGTGTTAATCTCAAAAATTCAAAAAAAAAGATTTTCTTTCGAGGCTTTTCTTTGGGAAATTAGTGAAAAAGGAAAAAAAAGAATTTCTTGATTTTCATTAAGCCTTGGGATATTGTACATAGAGAAATATACTTTATTTTTGTTTATCATTAGAATTTCTTCTTTAGGCAATCAAAATTGAAATCCAAAAATATTTTGTTTTATCTTTTTCATTGCTTGTTTTGAAATATTGCGTCAGGATATCAAATGAAAATTCAAAATATGTTTCTATGGTTTATTCTTTAGATTTCCTTCTAAAAAAATAATCAAAAAATATTTTTTCTCTTCTAGGACTTTTCCTTAATAGATTATTTGTTTCGAAAGAAAAGAAAAGAAAAAACACGCCCGTTAAGCGTGAGTTTAGAATAGGTCATAGAACATTAATTCTAGAAAAATTCAAAAAAAAATGATTTGCTTCTTTCATTTCTCTTTTCTGATCAGAGTAGTCATTAAGGTAAAACAAAGTGAAGAGAGAGAATGTTGGTTTGTTTACTTTATTCCCGATCTTTCAGAACTACGCAAAGATCTGATTCATGCGGGGTCATGATACGTAGGCAACCTACATAGGGTTCGATCGAATCATTTTTTTATTTATCCAAAGAAAAGGAAAAAAAAGGGGAAAAAATCAAGGAAAATAAAAGAGAAAAGAAAGAAAAAGAGAGGTGAAGTCATGGGATGTGAGAAATGAGAGGAAAGAAAAGAGTGATAATTAAAAAAAAAAGAGAAAGGAAAATGATCAAGAAAGTGCTAGAAAAGCAAAGAAAAGAGAGGATTGAAATGAACAAATTGGGATGATGCCAACTGACCTTCGTACCCTCGAAGTCATTTTAGAACCGATAACTGTGGCTAGGTGCATTGCATTAAGTGTGATATTTTTAGCTGTTAAATGCCCTAACGCTAACGGGATGACCCCATTTTGTTCCTTTTGATATCCTCATAGCAGAAGGGTGGTTCGTTTGTGGTTTTTGAAGTGGTAACTCTTCTCTACAACATAAAGTCAAAAGGCAATGGCAGACAACAACAGAACTGAGTTGGTTGATACGGGTGCCCAAAAGCAAATTTTCAGACCCATATGCGAAATGTTTTTGTCCTGCTGTTCGATGCATGTACCACTCTAAAGTCTAGGGGCATAGCATTGAAGATTGTCGCTCTTTGAAAAGGAAATAGAAAGAATGATTCAAGAAGGGTAGTTGTGGTCAATGAGAGTGACAGGGAGCATGCGAATCCTCTTGGGAACTTGTTGATTAAAGTTGATAATGGTCTTGGCAGTATTGATGCGAAACTTAGTGGCTAAGATGCCGTGCTTTGTAATTGGGAAGACGCTCCATTTCTTGGTCAGCCGGAGTGGAGTTTTGGTGGTTTATTTTGTTGTCATTTCTGTTGTCCGGGTTATTTCAGGGTTGTAATCCGGATATTGTCTTGTGACTCAAACCCTTCTATCCTTTCATTTTGCTTGATTTGTTTAGTCGTAGTAGCTCGTTTAGTGCTGTCTAGGTTTGTTCCAGGGTTGTAACCCAGTCTAGTTTGCTTGTCTTGTTGTTCGAACCGTTTCACCTTCTGTCTCATACAATTTCCTGTTTTTTGTTATTTCTAGTCATTTTCTTTTACTTACTTCTCTTTTCTTTCCACAGTTCTTTTCCTGCTGGTTCTAGTGACATGACATGCATGCATAATTCTCAGCCTGAGCTCGAAAGTTAGTTTAGTCAAGAAGCATTGAAACAATTTTGAAGATGATAGGGACACTTGAGGGAAATAAGAACATAGAGAAACCCTATTGAAATGCATCACGCCGCATCAGGTTGATGCCAAAGGCAAGTTTGCCCAATTGTCAGAGGCCGTTCATGGTAAGGAAAGTGAGAGTGTTGTCCAATGGTGCTTTGTATTCAACAGATGTAGGAGGCAAATGTGCGGATATGGTTATCAAGTCTGATACAATCAAGATGTTACAAATGTTTTCCTTGGTTTGTTTAATTGTGTTGTTTGTACTTGGCATGTTTTGAAGATTGGAATGACGAAGGCATTTTGTTCTGCTATCTAAATACTTTATCCTTTGTTACCCCTTTGAGCCTTATTTATTTTCTTTCATACCCCTATTTTAGAATCAGTAGCGAAGTTCAGAAACGCAAGCGCAAAGGATAAGTAAAGGAACAAGAGAAAGGAGAAAGAAAAGAATGAAAAAGAAAGAAAAGAAAAAAAAGAGAAAAGAGAAAAAAAAAAGAGAAGAAAAAAAAAAGAAAAAAAAAGGAAAACAACAAAACAACAGAAGAAAAAAAAAACTAACAAAAAGAGAAAAGAAAAAGAAAAGGAGCAACAACAAAAGTAGTCTCCTGAACTACGTTTGACTTGATCTCGAAAGGGTACGTAGGCTGCCTCTCTCTGAGGTTCAGTCACACCGAAATAAAAGTCCAAAGTCCCCAAGGAAGAAACTGGGGCAGAAGTTGTGGTTGTTGTGATAAATCTGATTCCGAAAGTTGTAATTTTGAACCTGTGTTGAATTGTTTTGAGCCTTTGATACCCTTTCTTTCTAACCCTATCCGAAAGCCCACATTACGGTCCAAAGGAAGACCTTCTGATTAGTCTTCGAGAGATGCCAAGTCAAGCGAGTAGAGGTGAATCATATCAGGAGCAACACTCCGGTCCAAACGAAGGAAATGAAGAATGAGAGTGTCTTGTTGATGAGAACCCTCACGGGTACTGCAAGGCGATGAAAGCTGAGAGAAATCAAAATGAGAGAGTCTTATTGGTGAAAACCTTCACGGGCACCATAAGGCGACGGGGAGATGAGAGAAAGACCAAAATGAGAGAGGCTTGATGGTGAAAACCCTTCGGGCACTACAAGTCGAAAAAGGATTGTGATTCAAATTGGATAGGCGGAGCATCGAAGCCCAATTTCACGGCAAAAAGGTACGACAACAGCTGAGCATCAGATTTGCTTAACAGAATAGGCCACAGGTGCATGTCAAGGTCATTAGAGTCGGTACCCACATCCGATACGTTTCCACTTTGTAGTTTTCTAATTTGGAATCATCTCTTTCCGTTGTCATCTACTTTGTCCCTTTTGTCTTGTTTATTTCCTCTTCCTGAGTCTATTGGGTCAACACAAGTGAGAAATGACTTCAAAATTTGCCACCAGCTTTCCGATTGCACAAAACGAGATCTGGTTAGCACATCAAAGCGTCATAAGTCAGGAAAGAACAGCAGGCACGCTGAGTTGGCAATAATCAACATGCTTTGGGATCCTTGTGAAATGCAAAGGCTTGGTATATGTCAATTCATGCAACAAATGAAGAATTGGGGTGAACAGATCAAAGGTATTTCCTGTGATAGGATTGACAAAAGGTGGTAAACTAGTGACGAACAAAATCCTCCAAGCAGAAATCAGAGTTATCATGGCAAATGAGGGAGCCGTAGACCTCAAGGACAGGACCAATGGCTTAGAAAGAACAGCATACGCAATGAGGGGGTCACAAGTGTCGTGCTTTGGGGTTTATGTGAGACACAAAGGTTGGTAAATGTTAGTTCAGGAGCAATGCAACAGATAGAAGGTGTTGGGTTTGAGCGAGAAAAGGTATTTTTTGTGTTAAGGTTTACAAAGGAAGTAGTTAGTCAAGGAACAAGCGGAGTCTTCGAATGGAAATCAGTTGTCATGGCAAGTGGAGGAACAACAGACCTCAAGGCCAAGGCCAGTGGTTTAATTCAAGAAAGAACAGCATACACACGGAGTGGGGGCAATGGACGTGCTTTAGGATTCATGTGAGACACAAAGGTTGTGTAGATGCCAGTTCATGAGAAATGCAACAAATAGAGGATATTGGGTCTGAACGGAAAAAGGGTATTACGGATGACAGAGAAAGTGGTTAGTCAATAAGCAGGCAGGGTCTTCGAGTGGAAATCAGTTATCATGGGAAATGAAGGAGCAATCGCCCTCAAAGTTCAAGGTCACAAACCAACCACCATGTTTTTAAATTGACAAGATTTTTCTTTGATTGAAACAGGGGCAGGAAATTTCGTTTGTTTCGGAGGAACTCTCCGTAGGGGAAGAGCAAGCACCAAACAGGTTTGACCGTAAACTCTCAGGACCCTCCTGGAAAATGGGACAAAGTTTTTTTAAACAATCATGAGTAGCATAATTTAGCATAAAGATACCTCAGGGAATATAAGTGGTTTCAAAGTCGCATGTTTGAAGTAGGATCCAATTAGGAGTTCTCAGGACCCTCCTGGAAATTGGGACCCAGTTTTTTTAAACAATCATGAGTAGCATAATTTAGCATAAAGATACCTCAGGGAATATAAGTGGTTTCAAAGTCGCATGTTTGAAGTAGGATCCAATTAGCAGTTCTCAGGACCCTCCTGGAAAATGGGACCCAGTTTTTTTTTAAGCAATCATGAGTAGCATAATTTAGCATATAGATACCTCAGGGAATATAAGTGGTTTCAAAGTCGCATGTTTGAAGTAGGATCCAATTAGGAGTTCTCAGGACCCTCCTGGAAAATGGGACTTAGTTTAAATTTCAAAACAATCATGAATAGCATAATTTAGCATAAATGTACCCCAAGGAACATAAGTTGGTTCCAAAGTTGCCTGTTTAAGATAAGATTTAATTAGGTGTGGTCAGGACCCTCCTGAATAATGGGACACAGTTTTAAGATCCCTTAGGTAACAAGGTACTGTTGTAGGATAGTATAATTCAGCCGTAGAATTGACACACTTAAGATAAGGCTTGAATTTTGATTTTCAGGACCCTCCTAGATAATGGGAGGTAGTTTTAAGGTCTGCTTAGATAACAAGGTCTGCTTAGGTTCAAACTGTTTTTTTTTAACTAGAAGTTGTCAGGACCCTCCTGGATAATGGGGGAGTAGTTAAGACCTATTAGATAACAAATGTAGTAGGGGTAATACCTTTAGAAGATATAACTTAGGTTCATAATTATTAAAAGTTGTCAGGACCTCCCTGGATAATAGGACTTAGCTTTCAAATTCTTATAATAGTTGGTAGAATAATTCAGTTTAACACTTACCCACGTGCCCATCTACCAAACTGGGGCAGAAAATTTTCTTTGTTGTTTATTTTATTGCAGTCAGGAGCCCACCTGGAGAACAAGGGAATACTTTTCAAGTTCAGCAATCAGGATCCCACCTGGAGAACAAGGAAATACCTTTCGAGCTTCAGCAATCAGGCGCCCACCTGGAAAACAAGGGAAGTACAATTCAAATTTTAGTTTTTAATTTTTAATATTTGATAACATGCTATACCCAGTCACCAAACTGGGGTAGAAAATTTTCTTTGTTGTTTATTTTGTTGCAGTCAGGAGCCCACCTAGAAAATAAGGAAATACTTTTCAAGTTCAGCAGTCAGGAGCCCACCTGGAGAACAAGGGAATACTTTGCAAGCTTCAGCAATCAGGCGCCCACCTGGAGAACAAGGGAAGTACAATTCAAATTTTAGTTTTTAATTTTTAATATTTGATAACATGCTATACCCAGTCACCAAACTGGGGTAGAAAATTTTCTTTGTTGTTTATTTTGTTGCAGTCAGGAGCCCACCTGGAGACCAAGGGAAGTACAATTCAGATTTTAGCTTTCAATTTTTAATACTTCATAACATGCTGTACCCAGCCACCAAGCTAGGGCAGAAATTTTCTTTGTTGTTTATTTTGTTGCAGTTGGGAGCCCACCTGGAGAACAAGGGAATACTTTTCAAGTTCAGCAATCAGGAGCCCACCTGGAGAACAAGGGAATACTTTTCAAGTTTCAGCAATCAGGAGCCCACCTGGAGAACAAGGGAATACTTTTCAAGCTTCAGCAGTCAGGCGCCCACCTGGAGAACAAGGGAAGTGCAATTCAAATTTTAGCTTTTAATTTTTAATATTTGATAACATGCTGTACCCAGTTACCAAACTAGGGTAGAAATTTTTCTTTGTTGTTTATTTTGTTGCAGTCAGGAGCCCACCTGGAGAACAAGGGAATACATTTCAAGTTTCAGCAGTCAGGAGCCCACCTGGAGAACAAGGGAATACTTTGCAAGCTTCAGCAATCAGGCGCCCACCTGGAGAACAAGGGAAGTACAATTCAAATTTTAGCTTTTAATTTTTAATATTTGATAACATGCTGTACCCTGTCACCAAACTGGGGCAGAAAATTTTCTTTGTTGTTTATTTTGTTGCAGTCAAAGCCCACCTGGAGAACAAAGGAATACTTTTCAAGTTCAGCAATCAGGAGCCCATCTGGAGAACAAGGGAATACTTTTCAAGCGTCAGCAATTAGGAGCTCGCTTGGAGAATAGAGGCACATATTTCAAACTTCAGCAGTCCAGCATCACTTGGAGGAAGGGCGAAACATCTCCAATCACAATGCAAGGCAACAACAAGGATTCCATCGGAAGAATACAAGTTCAAGGCAACACAAGAGCAAGTTTGAAGACATAGATAGGACCTTTTTGTAATTCATAGCTTAGGCTAGCTTCTTTTTATTTTGACATGGTATAATAAGGAGGTCAGCGAGCAGTAGCAGCAGCAACAGCAGTGAAACCACAGCTTCATGGTAGTCCCAGCTACCAGACATTCCCGAACTACACTGACCTGATTCCTTTTAGCCAAGGTATATGTAGGTCAACCGTTTGAAGTAGGGTTCGGTCAAATCTTTTCAAA
>NC_031995.1:78737351-78740399 GCF_001879085.1 Nicotiana attenuata | reverse complement strand
ACAAAACAAAGAAAATCTATTGCCCCAGTTTGGTGACTGGGCATCATATTACCAGATATTAATAAGAATTTGAAAACTAAAACTTGAATTGTAATACCTCTGTTCTCCAGGCGGGCTCCTGGTTGCTGAAACTTGAAATGTATGCCTCTATTCTCCAGGCGGGCTCCTGACTGCTGAAACTTGAAATGTATGCCTCTGTTCTCCAGGTGGGCTCCTGATTGCTGAACTTGAAAAGTATTCCCTTGTTCTCCAGGTGGGCTCCTGACTGCAACAAAATAAACAACAAAGAAAATTTTCTGCCCCAGTTTGGAACTGGGTACAGCATGTTATCAAATATTAAAAATTAAAAGCTAAAATTTGAATTGTACTTCCCTTGTTCTCCAGGTGGGCGCCTGATTGCTGAAGCTTGAAAAGTATTCCCTTGTTCTCCAGGTGGGCTCCTGATTGCTGAACTTGAAAAGTATTCCCTTGTTCTCCAGGTGGGCTCCTGACTGCAACAAAATAAACAAACAAAGAAAATTTTCTGCCCCAGTTTGGTGGCTGGGAAGATTTGTGAGTTGTTAACAAAATATAGATCACCTAAGCTAATAAAACTAAGGACTTGATTGGAATGTACGTCTCTTGTGAGTAAAACCAAGGACTTTTGACTAGCAAATTCATCAGACTAGGTCTTCTATCTTAGGAGAAAGATTCGTCAGACTAAGATTTTAGATCCTAGGAGAAAGTTTATCAGACTAGGTTACTATTTTTGTTATCTTAGGAGAAAGACTCATCAGACTAAGTTGTCTATCTTAGGAGAACAATTCATCAGACTAAGATTTAGATCCTAGGAGAAAATTCATCAGACTAGGTTTTCTATCTTAGGAGAAAAATTCATCAGACTAAGATTTCGATCCTAGGAGAAAGTTCATCAGACTAGGACTTTTCATCCTAGGAGGAGAAAATGTAAAATGCAATGGCAGCATTTTATGCACGCTAACAAGACAGGCAAGGGCGAAGATTTGAGAAACTTCCCTTTTGTCGGCTCTCCTCTTCTTCCTTTTCTTTTCTTTCTTTTCTTTTTTTTTCTTATTGTTGAACCAACCTTCTTGCACTGCTTTGTTCCTGTTTCAAACAAAGAAAACTTGTGAGTTTAAAATGTGGTGGTTAGTTTGTGGCCTTGAACTTTGAGGTCGGCTGCTTCTGCATTTGCCAAGATGACTGATTTCCACTCGAGGACATTGCTTGTTCCCGATATCCTCTACTTGTTGCATTGCATGAACTGGCATCCCCCAACCCTTATGTCTCATATGAATCCCAAAGCACGTCTATTGCTCCCACTTCGCGTACATGATGTTCTTTCTTGACTTAATCACTGGCCTCGACCTTGAAGTTGTATTGTTCCTTCACTCGCCTTGATAACCGATTCTCACTTGGAGACCTTGCTAACCACTTTCCTTAACGCAGAAAATACCTGTGATCCGTCCACCAAGCACCCTCCATCTGATATGTACCAAACCTTTCATGTTTCAATGAAAATACCTTTGATCCATTCTCCCCAAACCCTTCATTTGTTGCGTTGTTCATGAATTGACAAACACCAAGCCCTTGCATTTCACAAGGATCCCAAGGCATGTAGATTGTTGCCAACTCAGTGTGCCTGCTGTTTTTCCTGACTTATGACGATTTGATATGCTGGCCAGATCCTGTTTTGTTCAATTGGAAAGCTGGTGGCAGATTTTGAAGTCATTTCTCACTTGTCATGACCGAATTGACTCAGGATGAGGAAGTAAACAAGACAAAAGGAACATAGTAGAGGGACAGTGGAAAGAGATGATTCCTAACAAGAATACTACAAAAGAAACCTATCGGATGCGGATACTGACTCTAATGACCATGACATGCACCTGCGGCCTGTTCTGTTTAGCAAATCTGATGTTCAACTCTTGTTGTACCTTTTCGCCGTGAAACTGGGCTTCAATGCTCCGCTTGCCCGATCTGATTCATAATCCTTATTCGACTTGTAGTGCCCGAAGGGTTACCATCAAGCCTCTCTCATTTTGGTCTTTTCTCTCATCTCACCATCGCCTTATGGTGCCCGTGAGGGTTTTCACCAATAAGACTCTCTCATTTTTGATTTCTCTCAGCTTTCATTGCCTTGGGATACCCGTGAGGGTTCTCATCAACAAGACACTCTCATTGTTCATTTCCTTCGTCTGGACCGGGGTGTTGCCCCTGATATGATTCACCTCTACTCGCTTGACTTGGCATCTCTCGAAGACTGATCATAAGGTCTTCCATTGGACCGTAATGTGGGCTTTTGGATAGGGTTAGAAATAAAGGGTATCAAAGGCTCAAAACAATTCAACATGGGCTCAAAATTACAACTTTCGGAATCATATTTCTCACAACAACCACAACTTCTGCCCCAGTTTCTTCCTTGGGGACTTTTGGATTTTTTGTTTTTGTGTGACTGAACCTCAGATAAAGGCTGCCTACGTACCCTTTCGGGATCAAGTCAAGCGTAGTTCAAGACAGAGAAATTACTTTGTTGTTGCAATCTTTCATTTTCTTCCACTTTCTTTTCTTTCTTTTCATTTCTTTTTTTCTTTTCTTCACTTTTCTTTTCTCTTTTTTTTTTCCTTTTTCTTTTTCTTTTTTTTTTCGTTGGACTGTGTTTTCTTATTTCTTCACTGATTTGCTTTGCTCGTGCTTCCGAGTTGTTATTGATTCCGAAAGAGGGGTACGAAAGAAAGTAAATGAGGCTCAAAAGGGGTAACAAAGGATAAAGTGTTTGGATAGTAGAACAAAATGCCTTCGTCATTTCAATCTCAAAAATATGCCAAATACAATAAAGTACAATTAAACCAAGAAATCATACATAGTATCGCTTGACTGCATCAGAGTTGATAGCCATTTCTACACATTTGCCTTCCACATCTGTCAAATATAATGCGCCGTTGGACAACACTCTGGTTACAACAAATGGCCCCCTACGACTCGGGTCGGGACGTTACCTTTTTCGTTCGTCCTAGACCCGAACCTAAGTAGGGTAAAGGGTAAAGTAAC
>NC_031995.1:78736347-78737105 GCF_001879085.1 Nicotiana attenuata | reverse complement strand
GGTAACTTCTCATGCCATTGCCTGGACCCCTCTACCATTTTCCGAAGTATTTTCTTGATGTTCTTGTTAGCTGCTTCGACTGCTCCATTTGCCTTAGGACGATATGGGGTGGAATTGCGGTGCGTGATCTTAAATTGCTGGCATGTCTCTGCCATATAATGACTGTTGAGATTGGCACCATTATCTTTGATGATTACCTTCAGGATCCCAAACCGACAGATGATATTCGAATGCATAAAATCGACCACTGCCTTCTTGGTCACAGATTTGAAGGTTTTTGCTTCAACCCACTTAGTGAAATAATCAATAGCTACCAGAATGAACCTGTGCCCATTTGATGCCGCTGGCTCGATCGGACCAATGACATCCATTCCCCATCCAACGAACGACCATGGTGCTGACATTATATGCAATTCAGATGGTGGAGAATGAATCAAATCTCCATGTACCTGACATTGATGACACTTGCGCACGAAACTAATGCAATCCCGTTCCATAGTAAGCCAATAATAACCTGCTCGGAGAATCTTTTTTGCCAATACATATCCACTCATATGAGGTCCGCAGACTCCCGCATGTACCTCAGCCATGATAACTGTAGCCTGTTTAGCATCCATGCATCTCAACAGTCCAAGATCTGGAGTTCTCTTGTACAACACTCCTCCATTGAAGAAAAATCCGCTTGCCAAGCGTCGAAATGCTCTCTTTTGATCCCCTGTAGCTTGTGTCGGGTATACTCCCATCCGGAGATATTCTTT
>NC_031995.1:78591559-78735122 GCF_001879085.1 Nicotiana attenuata | reverse complement strand
TGCTTTAATTATCTCTTCTCTGAGCTGAGGTTCCAAATGGACACTTATTTTCATTTCTCGCACATTCTCCTGATCCCCTAAATTGATTGCCTCTGTGTCATTCAGATTAGGTTTGGGTTTCTCTTCAAAGTGGCTTAATTCTTCACTGATTTCCTCAAAAGCTTCCTCATCATCATATTCTATTTCGTCATCACACTCAATTTCTTGTATTATTATGTCTGAGTTAGATTGGCATTTAAGACTGGGCTGAAGACTCCTCATGCATGACACATCACTGAAACCAACGTAAAAGGGACTGTACAAGAAAGAAAAGAAAGGCAAAAATAAAACTATCAGGAATGAGAAAGAGGGAAATTGCATTTCATTAATATTTAAGATAACAAGGTTTAACTCATCCAAACGGACGGAACATAGCATCCGCATTAAAACCTTGGAAATAATCCAGATTAAACTGAAAGGAAATCAAAACTAACTACCGAGACTCCCTTCGGGTAGGAAGGGGAGTTGCTTCCCAATTGTTAAGCTTTGCTTGGGGCCCCACGAACTGAACATCTGCCTTACTTGGACCTTCTCCGGCCTCCAACACATTCACCTCACAAAACAACTTTTCAAACCTCTCAATCAGCTCCTTGTCGGGATCAACCGCATCACTGGGAATTGCTGTTGCTAGGCGCTTCTTAGTACCAGGCCTGACGAAGGAACGGGAAAGGCGGAGAATGGGTTTTGGAAGGGTCCATGCTTTCTTTTTCATCTTTCTAGCTCGCCTTATGTCCGCAGCAGTGGGCTTGAAACCCAAACCGAAAGTATCCAGGTTTGCGGGAAGGGATACGAGCTGTACGATGCCTTGTAAAGAAGCACCCAAGCCTTTTCCAGGTACAAATCCGTTCTTCAGCAGTTCCGACGCAACCATGATGGATGCAATAGCTACCTTTGGCACAGGAATACACTTCCCTTCGGGGATCTTTTCAACCGATACTGTATCAAAGACTTGATAAACCCATGGGCCTTTGTCATCATCAGCTTCTATAAAAGGCACAATGGCATCACCCAGAGTACACGAACTATCTTCCCCATGCACCACAATCTCTTGCCTGTCCCACTCGGATTTAACCATCTGGTGCAAGGTAGATGGCACTACCTTTGTTGCATGGATCCAGGGTCGGCCTAACAGGAGATTGTAAGAGACAGCCACATCAAGCACCTGGAACTCCATAGTGAATTCAACCGGACCTATTGTCAGTTCCAACACTATATCCCCAACTGTGTCCTTGCCCCCTCCATCAAATCCTCGCACGCAAATGCTATTCTTATGAATTCTCTCACCGTCCACCTTTAACTTTTTCAGGGTGGAGAGAGGGCAAATGTTTGCACTGGACCCGTTATCAACAAGCACCCGGGTGACCACAGAGTCTTCACATTTCACCGTGAGGTAGAGTGCTTTATTATGTTCAGTGCCTTCCAAAGGAAGTTCATCATCAGAAAATGTAACCCTGTTGACCTCAAAAATCTTGTTTGCTATTTTCTCTAAATGGTTCATAGAAATCTTATCGGGAACGTGGGCCTCATTCAGAATTTTCATCAATGCCTGGCGGTGCTCATCTGAGTGGATCAGTAATGATAGCAAAGAGATTTGCGCCGGGGTCTTTCTCAACTATTCTACAATGGAATAATCCTGTGCCTTCATCTTCTTCAAAAATTCTTCTGCCTCTTCTTCAGTTACAGCTTTCTTCACTGATACTGGATTATCTTTGGTGAGTTTAGCCTTTCTCAGCTCGTCAGGAGCAAAACATCTTCCTGAGCGAGTCAGTCCAAGGGTTTCACAAACTTCTTCCTTAACTTCCTTTCCCTGATACATCACTGTCACTCGGCCGTAATTCCACGGGATGGCCTTTCCACTAATTACTGGTAGCTGAGTCACTGGCTTGATGACAACCAGCTCTGTGCGAGCCCCTTTCACAATCACAGCGGGCTTGACAGCTGCCCCGGACACTACCACTTTAACTGGTTCTTGTTTTTCTGCAACACTGCTCAAAAGCTCTTTCTTCATTACTACAACTGGTTTGCCAACTGTTTCTCCTACCTTGATCGATGCTTTCTCCTTTGCTAGTTTCTCATTTGATCTATCCTAACTAGCCCTGATCATCATTACGGTTTGTGACAGCTTCTTATGCTCTCCCTTTTGGATTAGCTCGATCATATGGGTCTCGTGATGAGTTGGTAATGGATTTTGGGTGATGTTAGGCGTTTTTGGGGCTTGTACTTCAATTCGGCGGGTATCAATGAGCTCTTGGATAGCCGTTTTCAAGTGCCAACATTTTTATGTGTCATGTCCTGGTGCACCTGAGCAATATTCGCAACTCACAGAGTGGTCCAGATTCCTTGGGGGAGATTTGGCAATTTGGGTTCAATCGGATTCAGCATGCCTAACTNAACCAACTTTCTTGCACTGCTTTGTTCCTGTTTCAAACAAAGAAAACTTGTGAGTTTAAAATGTGGTGGTTAGTTTGTGGCCTTGAACTTTGAGGGCGGCTGCTTCTGCATTTGCCAAGATGACTGATTTCCACCCGAAGACCTTGCTTGTTCCCGATATCCTCTACTTGTTGAATTGCATGAACTGGCATTCCCCCAACCCTTATGTCTCATATGAATCCCAAAGCACGTCTATTGCTCCCACTTCGTGTACATGATGTTCTTTCTTGATTTAACCACTGGCCTCGGCCTTGAGGTCTGATGCTCCTTCACTTGCCATGATAACTTTGCTTTCCGCTTGGAAGACCTTGCTTGTCACTGGTTAACCAACTTTTGTCAATCTTGCCACAGAAAATGCCTTTGATCCATTCACCTAACACCCTCCATCTGTTGCATTGTTCATGAATTGATATGTACCAAGCCTTTATATTTTGCACGAATCCCAAAGCATGTTGATTGTTACCAACTCAGTGCGCTTGTTGTTCTTTCTTGACTTATGACACTTTGATGTACTAGCCAGATCCCGTTTTGTGCAATTGGAAAGCTGGTGGCAAATTTTGAAATCATTTCTCACTTGTTATGACCGAATTGACTCGGGAAGAGGAAGTAAACAAGACAAAAGGAACAGAGTAGAGGACAATGGAAAGAGATGATTCCTAACAAGAATACTACAAAAGAAACCTATCGGATGTGGATACCGACTCTAATGACCTTGACATGCACCTGCAGCCTATTCTGTTTAGCAAATCTGATGTTCAGCTCTTGTTGTACCTTTTCGCCGTGAAACTAGGCTTCAACGCTCCGCTTATCCAATTTGAATCACAATCCTTTTTCGACTTGTAGTGCCCGAAGGGTTTTCACCATCAAGCCTCTCTCATTTCGTTCTTTCTCTCAACTTACAGTCGCCTCAAGGTGCCCGTGAAGGTTTTCACCAATAAGACTCTCTCATTTTTTATTTCTCTCAACTCACTTTGCCCTATGGTGCCCGTGAGGGCATTTATCATCAAGACTTTCTCATTCTTCATTTCCCTTGTTTGGACCGGAATGTTGCCCCTGATATGGTTCACCTCTACTCGCTTGACTGGGCGTCTCTCGAAGATTGATCAGAAGGTCTTTCTTTGGACCGTAATGCAGGCTTTTGGACAGGGTTAGGAAGAAAGGGTATCAAAGGCTCAAAACAATTCAACATGGGCTCAAAATTACAACTTTCGGAATCAGATTTCTCACAACAACCACAACTTCTCCTCCAGTTTCTTTCTTGGGGACCTTTGGATTTTTATTTCGGTGTGACTGAACCTCAGAGAGAGGCTGCCTACGTACCCTTTCGGGATCAAGTCAAACGTAGTTCAGGAAATAAAACTACGTTCGTTGTTGCGATCTTTCCTTTTCTTCCACTTTTCTTTTCTTTCTTTTCATTTCTTTTCTTTTCCTTTTCTTTTCTCTTCTTTTCCTTCTTTTCTTTTCTCTTCTTTTTTCTTTTCTTTTTTTTTCTTTCTTTTCTTTTCTTTTTCTTTTCTTTTTCCTTTTCACTGTTTTTCTCTTGTTTCTCCACTTTCTTTCCCCGCCCGGGCTTACGAGTTTTATTGATTCTGAAAGAGGGGTATGCAAGAAAATAACCGAGGCTCAAAGGGGTAACAAAGGATAAAGTGTTTGGATAGCAGAACAAAATGCCTTCGTCATTCCAATCTCCAAAATATGCCAAGTACAAACTACACAATTAAACAAACATGGGGAAAACATACGTAACATCTTTTGATTGCACCAGAATTACTAACCATATCCACACATTTGTCGATTACCTAGCACCATTGGACAATAATCTCGGTACCATGAACGGCCCCTGTAGACTTGGGGCAAACTTGCCTTTGGTTTCAAACCGATGTGGCATGATGCATTTCCACAGTATTTCTTTATGTTCCGCCTGTCCCAGTTTCACACAATTTGGGCTCGAAGAGATTTCAAAATCCCTCGGTTGTCCTTACATCTTCAACATTGTTTTATTGCTTCACTGATTTTTAACCAGGCTGAGAATTATGCGTGCATGTCATGTCACCAGAACCAGCATGAAAAGAATTGCAAAAGGAGAAAGGAACTAGATAAAATGACTAGAAATGGCGGGAAACAGAGAATTGCATTAAAGTGACGGTGAAAGGGTTTAAACAACGAAACAAGCAAACTAGACTAGAGTTACAACCCTTGAACAAACCTAAACAGCACTACACAAGCTACTACGACGAGACAAACAAGACAAAGTGAAAGGATAGAAGGGTTTGAGTCACAAGACAATATCCGGATTACAACCCTGAAATAACCCGGACAACAGAAATGACAACAAAATAAACCACCAAAACTCCAAGAGATGGAGCGTCTTTCCAATTACCAAGCATGACATCTTAACCACTGAGTTTCGCATCAATGTTGCTGGAACCTTCACCAATTTCAATATTATTGACTTCATTCAACAAGTTTCCGAGAGGGTTCTCATACTCCCTGTCACCATGGATCTTCCCCACAAAATGTGCATCATCATGTGCGGGTAAAGGCTTCTGTGCAATGTTCTGGGTGGCACTATCCTGGACCGCAATTATCCCTTCCTCAATCATTCTTTCTATCTCTCTTTTCAAATCCCGGCAACTTTCGACATCGTGCCCCTGGACATTGGAATGGTATTCATACCTTTTAGAAGGGTCAACGCCTCTTGCACGCTTGTCCACATGATTCGGAGGAATGGGTGCAATCAGGTTATATTGCTTTTGTTTCTCAAACAAGTTTGCATATGACTCTCCCAAGGGAGTGAAAGTTTCCTGCTTCTGTGCCCTCTCTTGCTTGAAATTTTGGCTGACCCGCAAACCTGCTCCAGGGGGATTCTTGTAGGCTCTTGGGGGTGGGTAGGTGTCTTGAGTTGGGTAAGCATTTTGTGGGGTGGGTGCGCGCCCCTGCGCATGGGTAGAATGTTGGGGGTATGTTTGGGCATGGTAGACAGAAAAGTGGGGATAATGTTGTGGTGGGCTATATGGAGTATGGGGGTAGGCTTGGGGATGGGGTCGAGGTTGGTTGTAATATGGTGATGGGCCCCTGGACCAAGCCCTTGATTCCACTACTGCCACCTCTTCTTTCTTCTTCTTTCCCAATACACCTCCGGTGCCGCTTTGAATAGCCTGAGTAGTTGCTTTGAGTGCTGAATAGCTCATGATCTTGTTAGACTTGAGACCCTCTTCCACCATACTTCCCATTTTCACGACCTCATTGAAAGTTTTCCCCACTGCGGACACCAGATGACCATAATAGGTTGGCTCCAAAGCCTGAAGGAAATAATCAACCATCTCATTCTCTTTCATTGGAGGATCGACTCTTGCTGCCTGCTCTCTCCACCGGAAACCATACTCTCTAAAGCTTTCTCCGGGCTTCTTCTCGATTTTAGTCAGTGACAGACGGTCCAGGACAATTTCGAGATTGTACTAAAAATTACATGTAAATGCTTGAGCCAGGTCGTCCCAGGTATACCATCGAGCATGGTCCTGTCGTGTGTACCACTCCAACGCTGCTCCACTTAGACTTTGACCAAAGTAAGCCATTAATAGCTCATCTTTTCCCCCAGCTCCTCTCATCTTGCTGCAGAATCCCCTTAAGTGGGTCACCGGATCACCATGGCCATCATATAAGTCAAACTTGGGCAACTTGAATCCTGCTGGCAACTGGACGTCAGGAAACAGGCACAGGTCCTTGTAGGCTACACTCACTTGTCCTCCGAGTCCCTGCATATTTCGGAATGACTGCTCTAGGCTCTTGACCTTCTGGATCATTTCATCTTGCTCAGGGTTTTTGGGAGGCTTTTCTTCTTCAGCTGAGAGATCAAGGCGGGGAGTGTAAGGGTATGGTTCCGGGGGTTTGAAAGTGGCTTCGGGTGGGTAGTACTGGTTATCATGAGTTTGGAACACGGGTTCGCTAGTCGACCTGTGTAGCGTGGCAGGTGGGCGAGCCACGAACACTGGAGCGATTGGTGGTGGAGGACATGGAATTTGTTTGGGTGGTGGGGGTGGTGGTATTTGAGAGGTGGTTCCGTAATACTGCTGGTAAGTAGGGAAAGCTGGAGATGAATTTACTGTGGGAGGATCTTGGGGCTGAGCTAGTGGTGGGAGGTAAGTAGGGTTAGCAGGATAGGCTGGTGGTGGATGTCCCTTCGACCAGGCCCGGTACATCTCGGCCATTTGTTGCTTCAATTTATGCATCTCTTCCCTCATTGTATTAACGTCCACTACTTCCTCCTCTTTTGACGGGTCCATGATGCTGGTATCTGATTCTTGGCCTGTCATGTTTGATTTGATTTTTGCCCGGGTGTTGTAGGAATGGGTTGCCAGGATGCCGACTGCCTTTTGTCCTCGTGTTGTGAAGAGGAGTTACCACGTTAACACCACAAACCAACCACCTTTCTGATATGACATGACAAAATAAAACCATCACGTTAGTGTTAGGGCATTTAACACATTGGTACTCACACATTTGGGGAGTGAATGCACCTAGGCAGTTAACAGTTCCTATTATGCTTTTGCTCAGTCACATGCGTCATCCCGGCTTTTCATTTCCTTTTCTTGCCCATGGCAAACTTTCTTCTCTCTTTGCAAAATTAATTTTCCACTCTTTTCTTTCCTTTTTCTTTTTGTTTTGCTTTCCCTCTTTTGGTTTTCTTTCCTTTTTGTTTTTCCCCTTTTTGTATCATTCTTTTCTGGTTTTTCCTTTTATTTATTTAGAAACGGTCGAATCATATGGAGATTGCCTACGTATCACGACCCCGCGTGAATCAGACCAAGCGTAGTTCGTGAAGAATAAATGTAAAGTAGAAGCAGAATATTTTTGGGAGTTTTAATTTTATTGATAGCAACTACGTCTATTACAAAGACTCAACACTAACAGACTCTGATGCAGGAAGAACTACAGACTCCACCATCCCTATTCTAATTCAAATAAAAATACAGACTCAATCAACTGACTGTCTTTTAACGAAAAGGAAATACAGACTCAAATGACAAACTCTAGTAGAAAAGGAAATACAGACTCAAAGGACAATCATGAATGCATTAAAGCTCCAGGTGCCCGTGGGACATCGTTCGGTCTCGCCGCGGGCCTATATGTAAATTCCCCTTATTTTGAATCGTGCTCATCCTGCACATTTATTAAGGTGATTTGATCACTTATTTTGACCTAAAAGGAAAGAATGACACTATTTTTGTTAAAATTTCCAATTTTAAAACAAACGGCCGGTTTTGCAGTTACGGCCTTTCAGCACTTCGGGGAGAAGATTTTAAGGTTGTGCCTGCTAACCGTTGAAATTGACTCAGGGTGGCTGTTCTTGCAAAAACAGCCTTCCGGCGCCCTTTTTGGGGACATTCGGCTTATTTTAAACAAGAATGGCGGCACCCGACTTATTCATGATTTTGGCATTTTTGGCTATTTTTGCAAAAGGGGTGGTTGGACCCGATGAGGGTTGCCTACGTATTTCACATCCGGTGAGAATCAAACCAGCGTAGTTCGGGCAAATCAACCTAACTATTTTGGAAAACATGACTCTTCTTGTTTTTGTTGGCAAATACGCTATTTCTGAAAGCAAGATTCTTTTTCTATTTTCTTTTTCAGTGGCAAATAAAAAACTAAATTGAAAATAAAACTCTTTTTATTTTTCTTTTCCATTGGCAAATAAAGCAAACTAAAAAACTACTTTTCTTCTTTTTTCTTTCATTTTCTCAAAAAAAAATCCGACAGCATTTCGGCACTACTTGGACATTGGTTTTCTGGTATAGGTAATTAACTCTCTATACTGCTATTTTCTCTTTTTCTCTTTTTGTTTTTTTTTCAATTTTTCCCAGATATTCAAAGCCGGTCAGCATGCGAGTCCAAAACAGATAAATGCACAAGTAGGATGCATCAGGATGGTCCATTATTCCGAGTACACCTGTCCTAGACGGACCCAACCCCTGTGTTGAGTCCCCTAAGTCATATGCACGTGATGCAGATAAGCGTTCCTACTAGGGATCCGGCATGAGGTCAAGTTATTCTAGGTTCAAAACCTGGGTATAGGTTCTAGACTGTGTACCCGAGCGGACAACTCGAGTCGAGGAGGGGGCTACGTACCGGGAACCAAAAGGCCATCCGGCTTAGTAACTTGTCCGGCCTCTTTCTTATTTCAGGGTATTGACACTAACAGAATAAGGAGTCTCAACCAGTAAGCACATCCCCGGAGGTGAGAAGAGAAGGGTTCCGGCACAGTTTATATACAGTTCAGATAATATCAAAGCGGTAAACATTTGGCACATTAAGCATGAAACATGTAGGAAAATCAGATATAACCAAATACAACAATTATTCTAAGCTCGAATTCTGAACCCTGAACCAAAGTTCTGGGTTTGCTTCCCCAGCAGAGTCGCCAGAGCTGTCACACCTCCTTTTTCCTACACCTGTGAGGGTGTAAAGGAGTTTTTCCAATTAAAGGACAATCGGAACGGGATTTATTATCAATATTCAGAGTCGCCACTTGGGAGATTAATGGTGTCCCAAGTCACCGGTTGAATCCCGATCCGAGGAAATTATGACTCTGTTAACAGTCGGCGAACCAGAAATTCGAGTAAGGAATTCTGTTAACTCGGGAGAAGGTGTTAGGCATTCCCGGGTTCCGTGGTTCTAGCACGGTCGCTCAACTGTTGTATTTGATTTTATCTGATTTCAAAACGTGTTCTAGCTTATGTGCTTTTATTAGTAAACCGCTTTTATTTTTATTTTTAATAAGAATTGCAACGTCGTGAAAATGCGTCTCGAACCACGTCGCACCAGTGCACCCATGATTGTTAACACATTTCGACTTCGTTGAAATTTGGATTTGGGTCACATAAATGTGCACCCACTTTTAGGAAGGCAATATTATTAAAATACGCGCCTAAAGCAACTAACGCGTTATTATCTTTGGGGAGGGCCATGAAATTCGCTAAACGGCCCGTCCCAGATACTAAGTATTCAATGTAGCCATTTAAAGAGGGCCCCGCATTTATGTGTTTTGTTTAGCGAGGCTCATCTCTTTTTATTAATTAAAGGGCAATCCTAAAGCAACTATGATTTTCTATTTTTGTCTTTAACAATAAACGAAAATAGTCCTAATTGAATTAGCCTATCAAAGTATCCCTACTAAGATATTCAGGGTTTTGGGCCCTTTAAATTGGCCCTCAACAGATTCAATAGCGAGCGCAAAGGAATGATGCCCAACTGTGGGCTTTGCTGATGATAATCAGGCCCAAGACTTCCCACCGGCGAGCTGTCCAGTTTAGTCCAGAACCAAATCAACAAATGGGTGATAAATAGTAATTGAGCTGACCTTTTATGCATGTTGACGTTAACCTAATTTCATATATATTCACTCATGCACCATTTATTTGCAGGATGGAGCTATAAACGAATTCCTGAGATGAACTAATCACTTTAGAGCAGTACACGGGTTTATATAATTGTGAGTGTGCTATTTCCAGGTTTAAACAAGCCTATACACCCTTATGATTGCAAATAGGATTTGAGTTAACACGGCTGAACTAATATCATATTCCAAATTCAGTTGTCCTGATATACCAAATCAAAAATAATCAACCAAACTGTGGTCTACCACCACCAGTAAAATATTCGAATAACTATGATAATTCAGCAGTCCCAACTTCTAACAGTCCTAGGCAATCCAAATTAATACAGATCCATTGATCAATCCTGCAGTCCACAAGCTACCAAAACAGTCCAAAGTTTATACATATACAATTCAACATTTAACTACGCTAAACAATTACATCTAATATCCTTTAACTAAAAGTGTATAACAATCCAGCAGGCATATTTCAGGATCAAGCAAACTGGCAGTTTTATTCCATTTTTCAAGCTCGGAATTACAGTAGAGATTCAATTGTGTACCTGAATTTGAAATAGAACAGGAAGCACGAGAGGTCAGTAGCAGAATAACAGAATCAGCAGTCCAGGAAGATTTCAAAACCAAATAGCACCAACTTGATGAATGATATCAACAGCAACAGCAACAACCAAAAATAGACTCAATTGAACTTGAATACACCCAGGAGTAGACTTAGTAGACTACTAAACATTTTCAACAACCAGAAAAAGTGAGAATTAATGCTTAGCACTCAAGTTTTACTTAAAACTCCAATGTAACAGTATTGTTTTGATTTTCTATAACTTCTATATGTTTTTTTTTGGGATTTTCTACTGGATTTTGCTTGTTTTGGTTTTTCTTCAGAAAACTAAGATCTAGGAGAGAGTTTTCGATCTTAGAAGTCAGATTTCCTTTTGGTTTGAAATTCAAATTAGAGGCTCAGATCTGCAGGAGAGGTTTGGGGAATTTTTGGGGCTCCAAAACCTTTGGAAATTTTCAGGGGTGTCTTCCTTCTAGTGAAGGCATTAGGAGTGCCTTTTATAGGCAAAAAAGGGGCAGAAGGTTCTGGAATCTTTTCACTATTTTCCCCCCTTTTATTTCAGATTTTACCTATTAAACCTTCAATTCCTAACTTGTTTCTCAAGTTACTGCCCTAAGTTTACTAAAATCTACACTAAAGTCCTATTCTAGAAGGCCCTAGGCTATTCTTTTAGCTATACAATACCTATACTACCCTTGCCTTAGTTTTGAATTTACCAATCTTAATAAAACTACCCTTTTTCATGCCTAAACTACCCCTGAAACCCTCTTGGAATTACTGACCAACCCAAACTCCTTTACTTTAATTAATATTGACTATGGTTAACCTTATTTAATCTAAATCAGCTATAACTAATCAATTAACCCTAACTACTGAATTAAGGAACAATCATTGAAGTGAATTAAACTAACACTAATTAAACTATCAAAACTATTGATTTAATCAAGCCAAACAGGTATCCAAACAGAGTTGAAACAACAATTAAACTAAGATTAAAATAAAACAAAATCGAATTGCAAAACAATTATCGAAACAGACTAAAACACAATCAAACTACTGAATTAAAGGCTATAACCATGCGTTTAAAATCAAATACTGCACTAATTATTAAAATTGCTAGAACACATACTAAATCAAAAAATAAAAACAAAACAGAAAATAAAAGAAACAAAAAAAAATCAGAATTAAAAGAAAGGGAAAAACAAAATACCTAATTGGATTATGAACTCGGCCAGGTCTTTGCAAACTTTGGACTGGAACTTGTCCTTAATCATGTGTTTCTATGAGAAACACAAGACTAAGGACTATCACAGTCCAAAAATAGACAGAAATCCGCAATTTGAAAATTAGGGTTTTGAATTCCTATTTCGATCTGAATTTTGAGGAGATGTAGGAGGATTTGGACAAAAGTGGTTATGGATTTGGGAAGAAAACCTTGGGGAGAACACATGGTGTGAAGCTGGGGTCGTTTGGTGGTGGCGCCGCCGTGTACGGCGGAGGCGGCGACCACTGCTTTGGTTATTCGAGGGGTTCGGATGGGATTTGAGAAAAAGCGAGGCTGGATTCATAATGGGGAAGGTGAGGAGCAGCTGTGGTGTATTTTTGGGAGTATTTGGAGGTAGGCCGCCGGCGGAGACGATTTCCGGCCGGCGGCGACGGCGGAAGGCGACGGGGATTAGGGTTTGGGTTTGAGGGGTGTTCTGAGACGGGAAAGGGGGGTAGGGGGGAATTTTAGGACACTTTTATATTAATAAACCTAGTTAGTTCCGGACCGTTGGATTGATGAGATCCAACGGTCATGATTCAAGAACCATGAAACGGTGTCGTTTAGACATTAAGGGGGCTGGACCGGGTTGGTAAAAGTGGGCTGGTTCAGGGTTGATGTAATTTTGGGCCTGGGGGTTGATTTAATACTTGGGCTCCGAATTTATTGACAATGGCCCAATTCAGGGCAGCCTTTTTATTATATTTTGTTTGTTTTCTTGTATTTATTTATTTTGCTTTTTGTATTTTATTTATTTATTTTTTGTATTTATTTATTTTTCTGATTTTATAAATGCTAAAATAAAACTAAAAACAAATTGACTCTAACAATTATATTTCCTAATTAATTCCTAAAGAGAAATGCAAACTAATACCAAAAAATGCAAAATGGACCCTTTTTGTTATTTTCTTAACATTTTGTTCTAAAACAAATTAATACTAAAATATGAAATTAAATCCTAAATGCAAAAATGCATATTTTTGTATTTTCATATGAATTAAAATACACAAATAAAAATGCAACAATTACCAAAAAAATGCCACAAAATTCACAAAAAATTATAAAATACTAAAGAAATTGTTTTGTTTGAAATTTTGGGAATTATTGCTTAGGGCAAAAATCACGTGCTCACAGTTGTGTTTGCGCATCTCTTATTTCTTCTTGTCTATATAACTGACCGTGTTTGTTTGCTACTCCTGTTCATTCGTCTCTATTTATATGTTGAAATATACAGAATCATGACTCCCCATGATTGATTCTGATTTTCCTTAATTGATGGTGATTAAAAGATCTTCTTTTAAAGCCCTAAAAGCTTTATCCCGTCTGTTTAAATTAACTGATTTCATTACCTTATTTACCATGGCACTTTGTTTACTTAGGCTTTCCTTAATTAGGTTTTTATGAATTTGGTCCTAATTGACTACTCTATGCCAACTGAACCTTGACTCTTTCCTTATTTAATCATGCACTGATTCTTCTTCCTGCTTTATATGGTACTGAATCTTACCATTTGATTTTAATTCCCTTAACTTAAGGAAGTACTTCCTTGATTCTCCGTTTGATTGATTCTGAGTTCTTAAATTAGTGTACTATTATGATTTTTTACCTTATTCCACTACCTATTTTCAATTATAAATACTCTAAGTCTTTCACAAACAAGGCACCAGCACTTAGCTTTCAAAAACTCCTCTCTTATAAAAATCTATGTTTCTCTTTCTTCCTTGTGTTATTTGCTACTATTAGCCGGCTGCAAGCCAAGGCTAATCATCTGTACCCTTTGGTTCTTTCATTCTGCTTGCTTCTATCTTCACTGGTATGTCCTAGTTTAACTTAAAGCCTCAACAACAACATGTTTCTCTTCTTGTTTCAGTTTCTTTTATTTCTAGCCTGCTTTTATTTGTGGTTCTGTTGTGAAGTTTGTAGTTAGGCTATATTATCAGCATGCTAGTATGACTTCCCTCCCTTTTAATTCATGTATTCCCTTGTGTGATTCAAACATGCCTGGACAATTGTTCTCTTTACTTGCTGTGTGCTTACCATTCTTATGAATCCCAAATCCCTATTCCCCTCTATGAGTCTATGTTTTTCCTGATTGGTTTGTGATTATGCCAGTTTCAACTATTTCTGAGCATGTCTGTCACGACCCGGATTTCCCACACTCGGGAGACGTGCTGGCGCCTACTAATATGAGCTAGGCAAGACAATTATTGAACAGATTACCTTTATCCATTTTTATACCTTTTTAGCATTCATAAAACAATAACATGTAAACAGCGGAAAATTTAGAATAAGCGGAAGAAAGATTTTTATACCTTTTTAGCATTCATAAAACAATAACATGTAAACAACGGAAAATTTAGAATAAGCAGAAGAAAGCAATAAAATATCTGAACATGAACCTAATAAAACTGTTTAAGCCTCGACTTCTCAGAACTGGTGTCATAGTTTCACAGACGGTCTAGGAATACTACAAATAAAGGGCCTGAAAGAAATTAATACAACACTGTCTCTAGAAATGCATGAAAGAAACAGGAATAATAAATAGAAGGAGACGCCAAGGCCTGCGGACGCCTGAAGGAGACGCTCCCGTTTCTTGTATCTTGTGGTAGGCGTACCACCCGCTCCCATTTCATTATCTTTCGTGGTAGACGTACCACCCGCTCCCATTTCATTATATCCCGTGGTAGGCGTACCACCCGCTCCCATATAATATTGTTGCGCCGTGCAACCCGATCCATATATATAATATTATTGCGGAGTGCAACCCGATCCATATATAATATTGTTGCGGCTTGCAACCCGATCCATATATAATATTGTTGCGGCGTGCAACCCGATCCATATACAATATTGTTGCGGCGTGCAACCCGATCCATATGTATACTTACAATTATAACGAGAGTCCCGAAAAGGGATCAAAAGGTCTACACTATCCCGGCAAGGGAAAAGAAACAGCTATAACCAAACTTGTTACCACACCTATCTACCTCAGCTATACCCAAACTTGTCACAACACCTAACTACCTCAGCTATACCCAAACTTGTCACAACACCTAACTACCTCAGCTATACCCAAACTTGTTCCAACATCTAACTACCTCAGCTATAACCATAATCCTTACCTAACATAAAGAATCATCAACCTAAGTATCCGTAATATCAATTAAGAACACAATACAAGGGAACCACAACTCAACAATAGCCCGGCAAGGGGAAACATAATGATCTCTTCTCTTTCTCACTTTTACTTCACAATTCACTTTATCACTTGAGCCACTGCTCTAGAGGTTCAATTATCACTTATACTTTCACAATTCGTTATACAACTGGAGCCAACGCTCCTCAACGTTCATAGGTCACAATTCTTTTCACAACTTTGCACCATAATTAGAAATCTTCACCAAGGCATGAATAATACAACGAAGTCATAAAAATCACAATATACGACCCACGGTCATGCTCGACACCAACGTATAAATACTCATCACCATGCCTATATGTCGTACTCAACGAGAAAACAAATAGCAAATAGGACACACTCCTAATCCCTCAAGCTAAGGTTAGGCCAAACACTTACCTCGAACTTCCACGACCAACTCAAGCCTCAAATGCCGCCTTCCCTTTGGAATTCGGCTCCAAATCGATCGTATCTATACATAATCGACTTCATAACATCAGTAAACGCTAAACAATTCAATTCCAATGCCAAATTATAGCTTTCTAATCATTCTTCCCAAAAACCCAAAAATCGACCCCGGGCCCGCTTGGTCAAAACACGAAGTTCGAACCAATATCCGATCCCCCATTCACCCACGAGCCCAAATATATAATAAGTTCCAGAATTCGACCCCAAAACGAGGTCTAAATCACAATTAATCAAAAAGCCTAACTCTACCCAAATCCCTAATTTTCTACCCTTAATCACATGATTTAAGCCTAGGAATCTAATGGTTATTAATGGAAATTGAAGAAAACAAGTCTAAGATTACATACCTACGAATTTGTGGTGAGATCCTCTTTCAAAAATCGCCCAATTTGTAGTTGAACTGAAGAAGTTATGAAATTTTGAAGAAATCCCGCAATGGCTACTGTTTTAAGTGTTGGGCGATAGTCTTCATCGCGTTCGCGAGAACACTGTCGCGATCGCGAAGGCTGCAAGTAAGTGGACTTACGCGATCGCGAGTTCTTCCACGCGTTCGCGAAAGGTTGAACCCCCCGACCTTCGTGTTCGCGGACAACACGTACGCGTTCGCGTAGAAGAACGACAAAAATCCCAGCCCCCTCCAATTAGCACTACGCGTTCGCGTCATACAGGTCGCGTTCGCGATGAGCAATCCCCTAATGCTCCGCATTCGTGACTGTGGCTTCGTGATGGACAAATCCACCCCTGTCCCCATTTAACTTACGCGATCGCGAGAGTGACTACGCGATCGCGATGAACAACAGTCCTGAGCACCTGTAGCAGAAAATATGCAACTTTTCCTTAAGTTCAAAACTTCCCGAATCACATCCGAAACACACCCGAGCCCTCGGGGCTCCTAACCAAACATACGTACTAACCCAACAACATCATACGAACTTATCCGTGCGATCAAATCGCCAAAATAACCTCAATAACAACGAATTAAATCTCAAAATCAAGGAATTTTTCTCTAACTTCATAAATCATCAACTTTAGCAATTTAGGTCTGAATCACGTCAAACGACGTCCGTTTTTCACCAAATTTCACAGAAACATCTTAAATCATATATTAAAACCTGTACCGGGCGCCGGAACCAAAATACGGGTCCGGCACTAACATGTTCTAATCAAATTTCATTTCAAATTTTCTTAAACAATTTCAAAAAACAATTTCCTTTAAAAATTCATTTCTCGGGCTCGGGACCTCGGAATTCGATTCCAGGCATACGCCCAAATCCCATATTTTCCTACGGACCCTCCGGGACCGTCAAATTACGGGTCCGAGCCCGTTTACCCAAAACACTGACCAAAGTCAAATTAACTCATTTTTTATAGCCAAATTTTACCATTTTTTACACAGATTTTCATATTTAAGCTTTCCGGGTACGCGCCCGGACTATGCACGCAAATCGAGGTGACTCTAAATGAGGTTTTCAAGGCCTCGAAAACATAGAATTTAATTTAAAACAAGTGATGACCAGGAAGTACCTAAGTTGGGAAAAAGATGGGGATAACGGCTCCACATATCGGACTCGGACTCCCAGGTCGATGCCTCAGCAGGCTGACCTCTCCACTGAAAACGAACAGAAGGAAAACTCTTTGACCTTAACTGACGAACCTGCCGTTCTAGAATAGCCACCGGCTCCTCCTCGTAAGACAAGTCCTTGTCCAACTGGACAGTGTTGAAATCTAACACGTGGGGTGGATCGCCGTGATATTTCTGGAGCATGGACACATGGAACACTGGGTGCACGGTTGATAAGCTTGGCGGCAATGCAAGTCTATAAGCCACCTCTCCCACTCGATCAAGAATCTCAAATGGACCAATGAACCTAGGGCTAAGCTTGCCCTTCTTCACGAATCTTATCACGCCCTTCATAGGCGACACTCGAAGCAATACCCGCTCACCGACCATGAAAGCCAAATCTTGAACCTTGCGGTCAGCATAGCTCTTTTGCCTGAACTGAGCTGTACGAAGCCTATCCTGAATAATCCTGACCTTGTCCAAGGCATCCTGAACCAGATCCGTACCCAACAACCGAGCCTCTCCCGGCTCAAACCATCCAACCGGAGACCGACACTGCCTACCATATAAAGCCTCATAAGGAGCCATCTGAATACTCGACTGGTAGATGTTGTTGTAGGCGAACTCTGCTAAAGGAAAAAACTGATCCCACGAGCCTCCAAAGTCAATAACACAAGCTCAGAGCATATCCTCCAAAATTTGAATAGTCCGCTCGGACTGCCCGTCCGTCTAGGGATTAAATGTTGTGCTCAACTCAAACCGTGTGCCCAACTCTCGCTGAACTGCTCTCCAGAATTGCGAGGTAAACTGCGTACCTCGGTCCAAAATGATAGACACGGGCACACCATGAAGGCGAACAATCTCCCGGATATAGATCTCAGCTAGTCTCTCAGAAGAATAGGTGACTGCCACAGGAATGAAATGTGCTGACTTGGTAAGCCTATCAACAATAACCCACACTGCGTCGAACCTCTTCTGAGTCTGCGGGAGTCCAATAACGAAGTTCATAGTGATCCGCTCCCACTTCCACTCGGGAAGCTCAATCCTCTGAAATGAACCACCGGGCCTCTGATGCTCGTACTTAACCTGCTGACAATTCAAACACCGAGCCACATATGCAACAATATCCTTTTTCATTCTCCGCCACCAATAGTGTTGCCGCAAATCCTGGTACATCTTCGCGACGCCCGGATGAATAGAGTACCGGGAACTATGAGCCTCCTCTAAAATCAACTCTCGAAGACCGTCCACATTGGGCACACAAACTCGACCCTACAATCTCAAAACTCTATCATCATCTAAGGTAACCTGCTTGGCACCTTTGCGCTGTACCGTGTCTCTAAGGACACACAAATAGGGATCATCATACTGCCGATCACGGATACACTCCAATAATGAAGAACGAGCGATTGTGCAAGCTAACGCACGACTGGTCTCAAAAACATCCAGCCTCACGAACTGATTGGCCAAAGCCTGAACATCCAAAGCAAGAGGTCTCTCACCGACCGGAATATGAGCGAGACTGCCCATACTGGCTGACTTCCTACTCAAAGCATCGGCTACCACATTGGCCTTTCCCGTATGATATAAGATGGTGATATCACAATCCTTCAACAACTCCAACCACCTCCTCTGACTCAAATTCGACTCCTTTTGCTTGAACAAATACTGAAGACTCTTGTGATCCGTGAACACCTCACATGCCACGCCATACAGATAATGCCTCCAAATCTTCAATGCGTGGACAATGGCTGCCAACCCCAAATCATGAACTGGATAGTTCTTCTCATGAATCTTCAACTGCCGCGAAGCACAGGCAATGACCTTGCCATCCTGCATCAATACTGCACCAAGCCCAATACGAGATGCATCACAATATAAAGTATAAGGCCCTGGACCTGTGGCCAAAACCGACACTGGTGCCGTAGTCAGAGCTGTCTTGAGCTTCTTAAAGCTCGCCTCACACTCTTCCGACCATCTGAACTGGGCACCCTTCTGGGTCAACCTGGTCATCGGGGCTGCAATAGATGAAAACCCCTCCACGAACCGACGATAGTAGCCTGCCAATCCCAAGAAACTCCGAATCTCTGTAGCTGATGCTGGTCTAGGCCAGTTCTTGACTGCCTCAATCTTCTTTGGGTTCACCTGAATACCCTTTGCTGATACAACATGACCCAAAAATGCAATTGAGCTCAACCAGAACTCACACTTAAAGAACTTGGCATATAACTGACTATCCCTCGGAGTCTTAAGAACCACTATAAGGTGCTCCTCCTGGCTACGGAAATATATCAATATATCATCAATGAAGACTATCACGAACGAGTCCAAATAAGGCCTGAACACTCGGTTCATCAAATCCATAAAAGTTGTTGGGGCATTAGTCAACCCGAATGACATCACCAAGAACTCATAATGCCCGTACCGAGTGCGGAAAGCTGTCTTAGGGACATCGGATGCCCTAATCCTCAACTAATGGTAGCCAGATCGCAAGTCAATCTTTGAAAATACCTTGGCACACTGAAACTGATCGAACAGATCATCAATCCTCGGCAGCGGATACTTATTCTTGATTGTAACCTTGTTCAATTGCTGGTAATCAATACACATTCTCATTGACCCATCCTTCTTTTTAACAAACAACACCGCCGCACCCCAAGGCGAAACACTGGGCCTAATGAAACCCTTCTCAAGCAAATCTTAACTGTTCCTTTAACTCTTTCAACTCAGGCGGGGCCATACGATATGGCGGGATAGAAATGGGCTGAGTGCTCGGAGCCATATCAATGCAAAAGTCAATATCCCTGTCGGGCGGCATATCCGGCAGGTCTGAAAGGAATACCTCAGGAAACTCACGGACAACGGGCACAGAATCAATAGAGGGAACCTCAGCACTAGAATCACGAACATATGCCAAATAGGCCAAACACCCCTTCTCGACCATACGCCGAGCCTTCACATATGATATAACACTGTGGGTAGAATGACCAGGAGTCCCTCTCCACTCTAAACGAGGCAAACCCGGCAAAGCTAAGGTAACAGTCTTGGCATGACAGTCCAAGATAGCGTGGTAAGGTGATAACCAGTCCATCCCCAGTATAACATCAAAGTCAACCATGTCTAGAGGCAACAAATCTACACATAAACAGGGGCACTCAAAGAATCACTAGGCATGACCAGACACGGCGCAAAATAAAACCCAAGCTTCTATGAGCACGTGATTTTTGCCCTATATGAATTACTCCCATAATTCAAAACAAAATAATCTCTTTCAATGTTTGCAATTTTGTGGATTTTCGTGGCATTTTCTGTTAATTGTTTGCATTTTGTCTGTGCATTTTAATTAGTGACAAATATACAAAAAGTGTTTTGCATATGCATTTGGGAGCTAATTTTTCATCTTTAGAATTATCTAGTAATTAAATTGTTTTATAAAATGGAAAATCACAAAATATAGTGTAACTTGCACCTTTAATTTTAGTCTTGATTTTTGAGTAGCTTTTGTGTTAATTTGTTAATTATAATTTAGGTTTAATTATTATTTTTAGGATAATTAGGTGTTAGGAATTAATTAAGATTTTAGTTTAATTTTGAAAAAATTATATATAAAAAGAAGAAAAGAAAACAAAAGAGGAAAGGAAAAAATCAGTTTTGGGCCAACATTAATTCTTCTACCCCCCAGCCCAAGCGAATTTCGCCTCAAAACCCATTCAAAACCCGCCCCACATGGCCCAAGACCCAGTCAGTCGACCAAGCCTCGAAACGACGTAGTGCTAGAGTGAAACTACGTCGTTTCGAGTTCAAGAGTTAAAAACAAATCCCAGCTCTTCATTGCATCCCATCCAACGGTCAATAATCGCCCCCCAATTACGTTAAATATGTCCGAATAACCTTAAACCTAGCCCCACACAGCCCCTCCGCCTACATCTCTCATCTCCATAGATTGCCGCCACCGGCCGCCTGCCGGAAATCGCTCACGGCGGCGGCGATGCTCCAAATTGCTTCAAAATTTCACCTCACAATCCTTAGCCCCCCCTCATCCTCATCCCACACCAATTACCCAAAAATCCCTTCTCCTTTGCCTTAATTTCGGATCTGAAATTCAAAAAAAAGAGCAAAAGAAACCTAAAATCATTATTTTGCTGATTTCAATGACCTTTGAAGCCCGATGAGTGCCGAAGTTTATGCCAATTGTTTGTTCTTGGCAAGAACAGTCAATTGGCATCATCTTTGGTCCGTTTCGAAACATGTCAGATTCTAGTCGATGCCTCATCAAGCTCTAGCCTTCGTCGATTCGTTCCGGCCAAAATCAGTATTACTCCTTCCTTCATTTCTTTTTCTTCATTTTTTTCCTATTTCTTGTATTTCTTTTATGTGGTCAATTTAACTTTAATTTAGTTAAAATTAGTTTCTGTGTGATTGTGTTCTTTGGTTAGTTGTTTAGATTGTTCTCATTCCCTTTATTTTCATTTTAAGAGACTCCTGTCTCTTCTCCAAAAGAGCTGATCCAATTTTTATGATTTGGATTTCAAAATCAGAAGCCCAGCAAAGGACCTGATTCAATTTGGCTAAGCCCAATGTAGGAGTTGAGCTTTGGGTCAACCTTGACCCGCTTGGTTTCCTACTGTAAATATCAGGGTCTGGGAGGCTAGTTTAGGCATTTGAGGGTTAGGGAATCTTTCATAACAAACTGAGAAGCTTCTAGTGAGGATCTCTAGTGGAATTTCAGATTGTTAAGTATTAAAACTTGGGGAACAAGCTAAGAGTCTAGGGACCCCTAAGCTAAAATGAAAACTTAACAAGGGACTAAAAGGCAAAACAAAATCTGCAGGTGTTGCCCTAGTTGTTTGGCTATAAAAGGTACCATTTCTTGCCTTAGAAGGCAAAGGTTTTAAGAGCTAAAAATTCAGAAACAAAAGGCTACTCAATTTAACTCTTTTAAAAGGTTTTTTTTTACATTCTGAAGTTTGGAGAAATCAGATTTGGAGAATTAAAAGAGCTAAAAGCACACCACATTTAGAAAGCAAAAATACAAAAAAACAAAGCTAGAAAATGAGCTGAATCTGCTGGTATTCGACTTTTCTGGTTCACTTTTGATTGGATTTTTGTTCTGAGCCTTATATGATATCACTGTGGGTTCAAAATTGGGGATTTCTTTTGGTATTGAGTTGAGTTTGGTATTTGGGGGTTGATTTCAACTAGAATCTGGGTTGATTGATCTTGGATTACTGTTCTATTGGTTGTTTTGCTGCCGATTGCTACTGCTTCTCACTGCTGAACCTCTCATCTCTCTATTGTTTTGCTTGCCAGGTATATCCTTAGCCTATGAACACTGACTAACTGTTGGCTATATAATTCAAGTGGCATTTGATGGAATACAAGCCATTTCGACTCAATGATTCTCTGTTCTTATACTGTTTCATATCATGTAATGAATTTGCAGTGATAGGTGTTTAAAATGAACTGTTACCTGCATATTTTGAATCTGGTTTCGAGTTTGGGTTTACATGTTTAGTTTTAGTTTTATATAGCATATTTGAAGGTTGTACGAACATGCTATTGTAATTACCTTGTGACAAATGAAACTGATTTTGGCCAGCCAGTACATTTTTATATACGCATCCGCTGTTGAACAAGTATGGAGAATGTCCATCTAGTTAGTTTTTTTTGTCTTAATTTCTGTATGACTTTTGTATAGCTGTGGCTGATTTAAGTGGCTTTATTTAATTCAACATCAGTATATCAGGGATTAGCAATTATAGATTCAATTATAACTCAAATCAGGCTTGGGGATACAAAAATAATCGAGTGTTTTTCTGTTGTTCTTCGGGCTCGACCCCACCTGCCCTTTTGCACTTGACGTAGGCAGACTCTATTCAAAATGGCTCCCTTCCCCTTTCGATCCTTAAAAAATGCAATGTTTTGGTTTAATTTTGATTTGGCAGTAGAGTCTGATTGCTTTTTAGCTGTTGTAGGGATTCGTCATTGTTTTGCTAATATGCCATGTCTCTGAAGTGAGCCCCTGTTTACAGCAAAGTTGGGCTCCCTTTTTGGGCCCAAGATTAGAATATTAATTGGTCTGTTAATAATTAAAGGGTAGGCTTTGGGCCTTTCAAGTTAAGTAGCGGACTCGAGCTAAGGGTTTCTTCAGTAATGGAGTTCGCCCTTGTTCGAGTTTGGACTTGAGCTTGGGGCCCGAATTTCCTTGAATACCATGATGTTAGTTAATTCATAATGTTGACAAATTAAGTTTTTGTTTTAGAGACAACCCTTAATAGATAATATTAGTTCCTCTTTAGGATGTCCTTTAAAAAATAAATTGAGATGTGCCGCGCCAAATAAAAATGATAAATTGCATGGCCCTCACTAATCATTTCTTTAAAAATACTTAGAACTCGAGACGTGCCATTTAGCAAATTTCCATGGCCTCCCGCAAAGTTAACAATGCGTTAGTAATATTACCTTCTTAAACTCGGGTGTGCATTTCATTTGATCCAAATCCAAATCCTAAAATGTTGAATAAAATGGTTTCGGATTGCGGGTGCATTTCATGTGACGCGATCCAAAGACATGTTTTAAACGACGTTTAATCTTCTTTAAAAATTGAATAAAAGCGGTTAAAAGTTAAAATTTGCACATAGGTTCAAAATGTTCTAAAATCAGATAATTAAGCTGAATATAACAGTTGAGCGACCGTGCTAGAACCACGGAACTAGGGAGTGCCTAACACCTTCTCCCGGGTTAACAGAATTCCTTACCCGGATTTCTGGTTCGCGACTGTTAAACAGAGTCAAAACTTTTCCTCGATTCGGGATTCAAACCGGTGACTTGGGACACCATAAATCTCCCAAGTGGCGACTCTGATTTTTAACAAAATGAATCCCGTTTCGATTGTCCTTTAATTGGAAAAACTCCCTTTATTATACCCTTCCGGGGGTGTAGTAAAAAAAGGAGGTGTAACAGCTTCTCTACCACAAACCAGAACAATACCTGCACCTCCACCTCTAATACCTTTACCTCCACCTCTAACACCTCTACCTCCACCTCTAATACCTCTACCTCTACCTCTAGCTAACTGAGCGGGCTGGACGAGTCCCTCAATGAACCTCCTCACTCTCTGACAGTGGGAAGCATGATAAGAGCATGACGAGCCAAGTCGTTGAATCTGGTCTCATACTGGGTAACAGTCATAGAACCCTGCTGGAGACGCTCAAACTGCCTCTGATAGGCCTCTCTCTGAGTGATAGGGAGAAACTTCTCCAGAAATAGCTGAGTGAACTGCTCCCAAGTCAAAGCCGGTGATCCGGCTGGAGAACCGGTACGTGACCTCGCCATTCGTGAAAGGACAAGAGTAGGGGTTTCAATTTAGCACTGAGAGAACAAAATCGCACGACAGGAAAGAATAAATGTGAAGTCTTTTTCCTAACTCTGTAGACTCTGGGGGATAAATATAGACGTCTCCGTACCGATCCCTCAGACTCTACTAAGCTTGTCCGTGAACTGTGAGACCCATGTAACCTAGAACTCTGATACCAACTTGTCACGACCCGGATTTCCCACCCTCGGGAGTCGTGATGGCGCCTACTAATATGAGCTAGGCAAGCCAATTATTGAACAGATTACCTTTATCTATTTTATACCTTTTTAGCATTCATAAAACAATAACGTGTAAACAGCGGAAAATTTAGAATAAGCGGAAGAAAGCAATAAAATATCTGAACATGAACCTAATACAACTGTTTAAGCCTCGACTACCCAGAACTGATGTCACAGTTTCACAGACGGTCTAAGAATACTACAAATAAAGGGTCTGAAAGAAATAAATACAACACTGTCTCTAGAAATGCATGAAAGAAACATGAATAATAAATAGAAGGAAACGCCAAGGCCTGCGGACGCCTGTAGGACTCCCTCGGGTTGCCTGATGATCAAGAATCAGCAATCTCACTGTGGTCCGAAGCCTACAACACCGGGGTCTGCACAAAAGAGTGCAGAGTGTAGAATCAGCACAACCGACCCCATGTGCTGGTAAGTGCCTAGCCTAACCTCGGCGAAGTAGTAACGAGGCTAGGACCAGACTACCAAATAAACCTGTGCAGTTCAAATATATATAGCGGAAAAGAAATACGGAAATAAACAAGTAAAGATGGGAGGGGGAAACATGCTTCGGGGAAAAACAGGTAAAAATAGAATATCAATAGAATATAAAGGAATCAAAATCCAACCACTAACAAGAATAAAGAAAAACAAAGGCAGATTTCACTTTCTTTTCACATCTTGTTGCAAGCGTGCAACCCGATCCCATTTCTCATATCTTGTGGCAGGCGTGCCACCCGCTCCCATTTCATGTATCTCGTGGCAGGCATGCCACCCGCTCTCATTTCATGTATTTTGTGGTAGGCGTACCACCCGCTCCCATTTCCTTAGCTTTCGTGGTAGGCGTACCACCCGCTCCCATTTCATTATATCTCGTGGTAGGCGTACCACCCGCTCCCATATAATATTGTTACGGCGTGCAACCCGATCTATATATAATATTGTTTCAGCGTGCAACCCGATCCATATATATAATATTGTTACGGCATGCAACCCGATCCATATATAATATTATTGCGGCGTGCAACCCGATCCATATATAATATTGTTGCGGCGTGCAACCCGATCAATATACAATATTGTTGCGGCGTGCAACCCGATCCATATATATACTTACAATTATAATGAGAGTCCCGACAAGGGATCAAAAAGTCTACACTATCTCGGCAAGGGAAAAGAAACAGCTATAACCAAACTTGTTACCACACCTATCTACCCCAGCTATACCCAAACTTGTCACAACACCTAACTACCTCAGCTATACCCAAACTTGTCACAACACCTAACTACCTCAGCTATACCCAAACTTGTTCCAACATCTAACTACCTCAGCTATAACCATAATCCTTGCCTAACACAAAGAATCATCAACCTAAGTATCCGTAATATCAATTAAGAACACAATACAAGGGAACCACAACTCAACAATAGCCCGGCAAGGGGAAACATAATGATCTCTTCTCTTTCTCACTTTTACCTCACAATTCACTATATCACTCGAGCCACTGCTCTAGAGGTTCAATTATCACTTATACTTTCACAATTTCTTATACAACTGGAGCCAACGCTCCTCAACGTTCATAGGTCACAATTCTTTTCACAACTTTGCACCATAATTAGAAATCTTCACCAAGGCATGAATAATACAATGAAGTCATAAAAATCACAATTTAAGAGCCACGGTCATGCTCGTCACCATGCCTATATGTCGTACTCAACGAGAAAACAAATAGCAAATAGGACACACTCATAATCCCTCAAGCTAAGGTTAGGCCAAACACTTACCTCGAATTTTCACGGCCAACTCAAGCCTCAAACGCCGCCTTCCCTTTCAAATTAGGCTCCAAATCGATCGTATCTATACATAATCGACTTCATAACATCAATAAACGCTAAACAATTCAATTCCAATGCCAAATTATAGCTTTCGAATCATTCTTCCCCAAAACCCAAAAATCGACCCCGGGCCCGTTTGGTCAAAACACGAAGTTCGAACCAAAATCCGATCCCCCATTCACCCACGATCCCAAATATATAATTAGTTCTAGAATTCGATCCCAAAACGAGGTCTAAATCACAATTAATCAAAAAGCCCTAACTCTACCCAAATCCCTATCTACCCTTAATCACATGATTTATGCCTAGGAATCTAATGGTTGTTAATGGAAATTGAAGAAAACAAGTCTAAGATTACATACCTACGAATTTTTGGTGAAATCCTCTTTCAAAAATTGCCCAATTTGGAGTTTAAATGAAGAAGTTATGAAATTTTGAAGAAATCCCGCAATGGCTATTGTTTTAAGTGCCGGGCGATAGTGTTCATCGCGTTCGCGAGAACACTGTCGCGATCGCGAAGGCTGCCAGTAAGTGGACATACGCGATCGCGAGTTCTTCCACGTGTTCGCGAAGGGTTGAACCCCCTGACCTTCGGGTTTGTGGACACACGTACGTGTTCGCGTAGAAGAATGACCAAAATCCCAGCCCCCTCCAATTAGCACTACGCGTTCACGTCACATAGGTCGCGTTCGCGATGAGCAATCCCCCAAAGCTCCGCGTTCGCCATTGTGGCTTCGCATTCGCGATGGACAAATCCACCCCCGTCTCCATTTACCTTACGCGATCGCGAGAGTGACTACGCGATCGCGATGAACAACAGGGCAGAGCACCTGTAGCAGAAAATCTACAACTTTTCCTTAAGTTCAAAACTTCCCGAATCACATCAGAAACACACCCGAGCCCTCGGGGCTCCTAACCAAACATACGTACTAACCCAACAATATCATAAGAACTTATCCATGCGATCAAATCGCCAAAATAACCTCATTAACAACGAATTAAATCTTAAAATCAAGGAATTTTTCTCTAACTTCATAAATCATCAACTTTAGCTATTTATGTCCGAATCACGTCAAACGACGTCCGTTTTTCACCAAATTTCACAGAAACATCTTAAATCATATATAAGACCCGTACCGGGCGCCAGAACAAAAATACGGGCCTGATACTAACATGTTCTAATCAAATTTCATTTCAAATTTCCTTAAACAATTTCAGAAAACAATTTCAAACCGGGGTGTCACAAGTCATGAGCTACTACAAAGTTTTGCTATAAGCCTACGAAATAGAGTATCTGATACAATAGTCTGAAGGAACTGAAATAACATAAAATAGGGGAGTCAAGGGGCTGCGAACGTCAACAGCTACCTCGAAGCTCCAACTCGCTGCCTGGTCTGGGAAGAATATCAGTGCTCAGGTGGGGACTCTCCTATGCCTGAATCTGCACGCATGGTGCAGGGAGTAATGTGAGTACTCCGACCCAGTGAGTAATAATAATAAATAATAACCGAAGGTAAGAAAACACATAACAACACAAGCCAGTTCTATATCAGGCAGTAAATCACTTTAAGTAGAAAAATCCGTAAAGAGTCAAATGAAATCTCATTTTTTTAAAGTCAGGTAAATCAGGTAAAACAACAAGTAAATAGTGAGTAGAAATCTGCCCATCAGGCCCAGTATCAATCGCTCAGAATAATATCAGCCCCTCGGGCTCAGTATCGGTCACTCAGCACAATATCAGCCCCTCGGGCTCACTCTTAAATCACATGGGTACCCGCGCTTACTGTGGGTGTGCAGACTCCGGAGGGGCCCCTTACGGCCCAAGCGCTATATCAACATAAGGCATGAAAGCCTTCTCACATCACACTCAAGGCCTGAAAGCCTTCTCACATCACACTCAAGGCCTGAAAGCCTTCTCAGTCCAGGAAACATCATAAGCCCCTCGGGCATCATTAAAATAATAATGCTCAGCCCATGCAACAGTGGAAATATCATTAAAGTCTTGAAATTCAATTAAAGCGGCTGAGTTTGTAAAACAGTATAATCATTAGGACTGCGTTCAAGTATTATATCAAAACCGTGAGGAAACAGTGATAACAAATCCCCGAAGGATTCAAGTAGTCGGCATTAAGCCCAAAATATGGCAATAATCCCAAATCATGATGATAAACAGAACAGCTCAGTCAAATACGCGGTAAAATATCAAACGGGACGGACCAAGTCACGATCCCCAGTAGTAAACAACCCCGCGCTCGCCATTAAGCGCGTGTTTCACCTCAATATAGCACTACGTTGTGCAAATCCGGGGTTTCAAACCCTCAGGATATCATTTACTACCATTACTCACATCAAGTCGGCCAAAATCCTAGCTCGCTATGCCCTTGCCTCGCAAATCGACCTCCTCGCGCGTCGAATCTGATCAAAACCACAACGAATACATTACAATAGGCTAAGGGAACATAACCCAATCGAAAAGACTCGAAAAATATCGAAATTCACGAAATTTACGAAACCCGAGTCCCGGGCCCACTTCTCGAAAATCAGAAAATTTAACATCAACGGATTCCTCATCTCGCCATGAGTCTATACATACCAAAAACTCCCAAATCCGAGTTCAAATGACCCATCAAAATCTACTTTAAAATACCAAAAACCAAGCCCTAGCTTTTCTCCCTTTTTGATGAATTTCCATAAATTTCAAGGTTAATTCTTCCATTAAATCATGTATTTAGGCCATAGAACTCACCTCCAATCACACCCAGTCGAAATCCCCTTCAATTTCCGTCCAAAAGCTCTCAAGGTTGCTCAAAAATGGTGGAAAAATACCTTAGCTCGCGGATGAAATATTAATTTTTAAATCCTTCTGCCCAGACCTTATATTCGCTTCTGCGATCCAATTACCGCTTCTGCGGTCTATATCCGCTTCTGCGGACGCCGCATATGCGGACCACCATCCGCTTCTGCGGAAGTCCACCAATGGCCCAAAATCCGCACCTGCGTTCCTATCTTCGCATCTGCGGAACCGCATCTGCGGCCCCTTTTTCGCAGATGCGGAAATACCAGATACCAGCAACTATCAGCAGTGCTACAAGTCCAAATTCATCCCGATGACCATCCGAAATCACCCCGAGGCCCCCGGGACCTTAACCAAAAGTGCCAACCCATCCTAAAACATCATTCAAACTTGTTCCAACCATCAAAACACCACAAACAACACCAAAACCATCAAATTACATCGGATTCAAGCCTAAGTTCTTCTAAAACTTCCGAAATACGCATTCGATCAAAAACCCAACCAAAACACCTCCGAATGACCTGAAATTTTGCGCGCACATCCCAAATCGCCTAACAAAGCTACAACAACTCTCGGAATCCCATTTTGACCCTCGGATCAAAATCTCACCTACCAACCGGAATTCGCCAAAATACTAACTTCGCCAATTCAAGCCTAATTCTACACCGGACCTCCAAAATCACTTCCGATCGCGCTCCTAAGTCACAAATCATCCCCGAAGCTAACCGAATCACCGGAAATCACATCCGAGCCCTCTAACTCATAAGTCAACATCCGATTGACTTTTTCAAACCAAACCTTCCTTAAAGAGACTAAGTGTCTCATTTCCTTCTAAAGCCAATCCAAAACAACTCGTTCACACAAGACTCTTATAATGAAGCATAAAGAAGCAGAAAATGGGGAAAACGGGGCGGTAACTCACGTGACGACGGGTCGGGTCGTTCAGAACATGCCTGGACAATTGTTCTCTTTACTTGCTGTGTGTTTACCATTCTATGAATCCCAAATCCCTATCCCCTCTATGAGTCTATGTTTTTCCTGATTGGTTTGTGATTATGCCAGTTTCAACTATTTCTGAGCATGTCCAAAACCAGTCCAAATACCCTTGATGGGGTTATGTGTTTGCAATCAAATGCCTGTGTATTCCCATTCCCTTGGCCCCTGTGTGACTACTGAGTTCAGTTGGACTCTGTGACTACTGAAGATACTTGACTGTGTGTATCACCCAACTTTTTTCAGATAACCTCTATTACCTTATTAATTGCTTTGATAAACAGACTTTAAGTCTGTCTTTAATAAAATTCTTTCAACCTGTGTCCTGCACTTCCACCCTATTCTTAGTTAATAAGTTCTTCCCCGTCCAGTATGTGTACTGCCTTGGGATCCTCTTGAGAACCCTCTGAACTCTGGCATACTGAGGCTGGCCTTTCCACACTGCACTGGTTCAAATGCTTGGCTACTAAGTCTAGGTATTAAGCATTGTCCGGGGTCCTTGAGACCCTTAGGAACTTTGATGCACCTAGACTTGATTTGTCTATGGAAACGAGGCTTGAAAGACCATTGGAGGCTTCTGGGAAATTTGGGCCTAATTGCAGGCTCTCTATAGAATAGCTTCTTGATTTTCTATTTTTTACTTATGTAATTCATTTATTGGTCTGTAATAATTTGTAAACAGAAATTCGGGGGGTACTTAGTAAAAAGGGATGGGTAGATGTATACTTTGTGGGTAACATGGGTAGAAATCCTGCTCTTAGGATCTTACTTTTAAAAAATTTGCCTGCTTTACTCAATAGAAAACATTCTCATAGGGATTTACTCTTTTAAAACCTGATTGCTTTGCCTAATAGAAATCATGCCTATAGAATTTCACTATTAATGTCGTTTGCATCATAATAGAAATCATGCCTATAGGATTCACTATTAATGTCGTTTGCATCATAATAGAAATCATGCCTATAAAGGACTTCATTTCCAGTGTCGTTTGCATCAAACAGAAATCACGTTCTTAAGATTCTGCATTTTCGTCATGTTAGAAATCATGTTCATAGGGCCTCAAACAACCGTGTCATTAATCATTTCAAATATAGACATCGTGCCTGTAGGGATTGCCATCCGCAATTACGTCCAGTAGTCTAATCAGCCTACTGAGTCAATTTCATTTTCGTCTAGTTTACTTCTTAAAACTAGCCTTATTAAGTGATGACATTTCCTGAACTAGTTCTTTCAAATTAGGCTTAACCTCATTAGATATCCTGCTTACAGGTGTCAAAAAGGGTCTATTTCGAAAACTTGTTTGTCTCTGCATTAATATATATACACAGTACTGCACATAGGCAAGCCTTAGGGTATTTTCCAAAACCTGCATTTCCTGAAGTTGTTTCCATCGTTCAACATTTCTGATTCTAATAAGCTGTTTAAAAGGAGTCACTAGGCAACTATTAGGTTATAATTTCTGAATCTGAAAGTGGTCTATTTCTGCATAATCGCTTAGAAATCCTGCTTTAGGACTTTGATTAATAAAGACCTTAACTGTGTTTGAATCGTGCTGCTTGTATGTTTGTTTGAGGAGGAAATTGTGAGCCTCTTAATTGCTCCCATTATGTGAAAGTCCTAAATGTTTTTAACTGTCGCCTTAGATTTTTGCCTTTAAAACCTTAGGGGTACGTCTAGAACCACCCATAGGTAGAGGTCCTAACACCCTCCGGGACCGTTAAGAAGGGGCAGGTAGCAGCACGCAATAGGAATCAATGACCAAACACTCGCTTTGCGTGACCAATAAAGGGGTGGGAAGGGTAGACATGGATATGATGACCGGTGCGCTAATGCCACGCGTAGCCCCTTTTCAAGGAGTGATTACCGGGCATTGTACTGATGTGATCCTATAGGCTGACCAACCTAGGACCTCCCTCTCCCCAAATCCTCTTTACTTGAAGCTTTATTTTCCTTTTTATACATGGAACCTGTTTAAATTCTTACTTTATTATTTGAGTTATACAATGTCCAACATGCTCTGCTTGCAATTATTTGTTTCAACTGTTTGTTTATTTTGGACTAATTTGTGAATATAAGTTCGGCCGGGACCCACAGTTGTGGACCAAGAGGGGTGCCTAACACCTTCCCCTCGAGGTTACCTCGAGCCCTTACCCTAATCTCTGGTAATACAAACCAACCCAAGAGTTAATTACTCTAGGAGCCCTAATGCACCTTAACTCGTTAGGTGGCGACTCTTCAAATACCCAATTCCCAAAAGGAAATGAGTCATTACACCCCGTGAATGTCGAAACCCGGACTCCTCCCCGCGGAGAAGATGAAAAGGGGGCGCGACACACGCAAATTGGGAATTCTGCTTGGTTGATATATCATATGTTTCAACACCATCGTACCACAATTGTTTTAGATCATCAATCAAAGGTTGCAAATATACATCAATCAAACTTTTCTGATTATGTGGATCGGGGATAATACAATTTAAGAATATATATGGACTAGCCATGCACAACTCGGGTGGTAGATTATAAGGTGTAAGAAAGACAGGCCAACATGAACATGGTGTCGTAGATACAGAAAAAGGCGTGCAGCCATCCGCACATAGACCTAACCGAATGTTCCTTGGTTTACTAGAAATATCTGGATATGTCCTATCAAAGTGCTTCCAAGCTTCTCCATCTAAAGGATGACACATAACACCAGGTGGTCTTCTATTTTCAAAGTGCCATCTCATATGAGGAGCAGAACTCATCGACGCATATAACCTCTTTAACCTAGGTATAAGAGGTAAATAATGCATCGACTTGATAGCGACCATATTCCCATTGGAAAGCCTCTTGAAACGAGGCTTTCCGCAAAATTTACAACTGTTCAAACCTGCATCATCTTTATAATATAACATGCAACCATCTTCACAACAATCAATTCTCAATGACGAAAGTCCTAACTTAGAAACTAATCTCTTTGCCTTGTAGAAATTACCAGGTAATTCGATATCAGGGCCAACTAGTTCACGCATAAGGTCAATGAAGGAGTCCATGGCTGCTTGAGAAATATTCCAATCAGATTTGATACTTAGTAATCTAACTGCAACAGACAGCTCAGAGTGCGGACTTCCTTTACGTAGTGGACGACTAGCTTCCTCTAACTGTTCATAAAAATATTTTGCGTCATCATTAGGAGTTTGTTCAACATTTTCATTGGGATCACCTCCTAAGTGTATCCCAAAAGCATCCGCAACCATATCATGAATTCTAGAATCACGATTTGTGTTCTCCACCGACCTACTACTTTCACCCACAACCATGTTATGAAATATCCCATGGCTACCATCGATCTCTCCATGATTAGTCCACACAAAGTAATTCGCTATAAACCCCTTCCTATAAAGATGAACCTTAACTTCCTCCGGTTTTTCAAACTGCATACAGTCGCACCTAACACAAGGGCACCTAATTACTCCTTCATTTATGTATGGTGGAAGTGACATTGCATGTCTAATAAAGTCATCCGCCCCTTCTACAAAATCCTCCCGCAATCCCCGCCGATTAGGATAATTCCTATGGTACATCCAAGTACGATGTTCCATCTATACAAATAAAACAAGAACAAATTAATTTAGTTAATTCATATCCTACTATTTTTTTAGTTAATTAATTTCATATCCTAAAATTTCAATTCATATCCTAAATTTTCAGTTTATAAACTAAAGTTCAATTCATAAACTAAAAGTTCAATTCATATCCAAAAAGTTCAATTCATACACTAAAATTTCAATTCATATCCAAAAGGTTCAATTCATATCCTAAAATTTCAATTTATAAAATAAAAGTTAAATTCATAAACTAAAAGTCCAATTCATATCCTAAAGGTTCAATTCATAAACTAAAAGTTCAATTCCTATCCAAAAAGTTCAATTCATACACTAAAATTTCAATTCATATCCAAAAGGTTCAATTCATAAATTAAAAGTCCAATTCATATCCTAAAATACTCAATTTATAAACTAAAAGTTCAATCTATAAACTAAAATTTCAATTTATAAACTAAAAGTTCAATTCATAAACTAAAAGTCCAATTCATATCCTAAAATACTCAATTTATAAACTAAAAGTTCAATTTATAAACTAGAATTTCAATTCATAAACTAAAAGTTCAATTCATATCCAAAAATTTCAATTCATACACTAAAATTTCAATTCATATCCAAAAGGTTCAATTCATATCCTAAAATTTCAATTTATAAACAAAAAGTTCAATTCATAAACTAAAAGTCCAATTCATATCCTAAAGGTTCAATTCATATCCTAAACCCTAGATTCTAACTAAACTTTCAAGACAATACAAAGTATAATTCAAATCTAACTAAACTAAATTCAACACTAATTAAACTAATTAGTAAATAAAATTAATTAACAAAACTAATTAAAACAAGACCTAAACCCTAATCCTCAATAAAATACAATGTTCAAAAAATTAAAACAATAAACTATAATATTGAAATAATTGAAACAAAAATTAGAAATAACAAAGATTCAAGGTTATAATTCAAACAGATATACAATCTTCCCGTGGGACACGCTCCCACGATCTTTCATAACAGATAACAAGTCTGCACATCCATACCACCGGTCGTACTAACGCTGAAAAGCGATCAAGAATCCATAACTAGGATGCAAAGCCTCTTCCACAAATCACCTACCCCAGGAGACGCTGAAGACAATACCAGCTTACTCTAATCATTCAAACCCCTTTCATGCTCATCCGAGCTCGTGACATCCTTGTCAACACCAGACAGCAACCTTGGTCCTCACATTCAAATTTCATACCGCTCACTGCACCTTAACAAGCCAGCATGCGATGGTACAAGAATTTCATGACAACTCCTGAACCACTAACATGATAAAAACTTCCTCACATGGAAGCTTTTTACTTAACTCATTCCAGGAGAACCATAGCAATACATGAGTGAACTCTCACAACCGCAGAAGATGCAATTCTTCAAGTAGTGGCCTAAGCCACCAATATGCCAATTCAATCATGGCTAACCAATCCAACCTCTTCCAATCTGTCCTTAATTACCTTAGAATAATAATAACTTCATTCAACACATACGCACTCACCCGAGTGGACTTGTAACACGAGGGCATGCTGTCTCAAATCCCACGAACCATCTCATACCTTCCTTGTGCGCATATTCGTGTCTCGACTGGTACACCCGTTCTGATAATTCCTCTACGAATCCGAAGTCTTTTTCTCCTTTTCCTCCCAATGCTACACTGCAAGTCAAAACATCATAGAACATTTTGAGTCTCTTATCATAAGCTGCTTCACAAGCCCGATTCCTAAACACATTGCGGGCTCGAATCCTTAGGCACCGCATTTTTAACCTTTGAATTCACTAGGACTGTTATTGAGAGTCACCCACTCTGACATGGTCCCGAATGTAATCAACCGCAAGGCTCCGCTAGCCCATGACCATCCTCTCAAAGAAGTACCCGGCCGAATCACTTTCCTTGCAACTCACTTCTACGCGAAGCATAATTCCTGAGTCTTCCCAAAGTCTGAACATGAATCGACGATGCCAATTATAGAACACATTCTTCAATTCATTTGCATCAAATTACTAATGACGTTCTCTTTCCTTAGCCGAAACAACTTGCCAATACGCCGATAACCTGAAACATCACAAGAAGATAATCATACAGCCCCATCATAGACGGTGGGACTCTCCCACTTAGCTTGAAACCACCATTACGCAACTCCGGAATCCAACAAGATTCTTTCTTCATTGTTGACATGATCTAGCACAACCAACCCGCCAAGCTCCTCGAAATCTTTCTGTAAACCATTTATGAATACTCTGAAACATTAACCACATTCACATGTCCGACCTCCTTACCAGATAGCCAGTAGAATTCTTTGCAGAAGCTTCGCCAACCACGCGACCGTTGATCTGCTCACAGGAGATAACCCACCTGAGCCCGTGTTCATTCACCAGCTGCACGAGTCCATTCACTCCTCGTGATCATCAACTAAATGTGCGACAATATCTCCCAATTTCAAAGTTATGTTGTATCCTCCTTCATATCAAGCAGCTCCTTTCTGTCATATCAAATCTCTCGTCGAATAATAGCCGATGCTTCCAATTAAGTCCGTAGACCCAGCCACGGAATCCACATACTACTCTGCCACTCTCCCACTTGGGCAGACTCACTTCTTTAAGAAACTACTCGACCTCCACTTCTTACACCTGGCCTTCTAGAAGTTTACACTTCCCACACGTCCTTCCTCATCCTTTGCTGCTATGGTGATGCCTTAGATCAAAATCTATCTCGGTAGCACTTGAACCAACAGACCGCTACTAACTATTACACCTTTCCGAAGATCATCTTTCTCGAGCCGTCAGCATTAGAAATACACATTCAATCCTGAACCACCGCACTCCGCGATCTCTGACAGCCGCTTCTCCAATACTATCTTACAATTTCCTGCCCCAGGGGCGAATTGTAGAAGGTCTTAACACCGGCGAACTTAGTACATTCAACAAGGACAACGGCACCTCATCACAGATGAAAATTCCACCACGCTCGCAAATGCCAAGCCTCGTTACTCCATCAACCCAAATCTGAACATTCTTAGCCCGATTGCCTTTCCTCGCTGGGAATTAAATACCGAAGCTCTAAATCATGCACTGAGTAAACCTCCCTTCAAGTCATTCACTGCCCCGACACGTAGGCAAGCATCCTACCATCACATCAATGCCGCGCGACAACCGTTCATAAGCATCATGGCAACTTGTGCCTAGCCTCAAAGCTCTCAAAAGTGCAGCTACTGAGCTGAAACGACAACATATCCTTCCACAAGGTGACGACAATAACTCAAACAACCACGTAGTGAGAAACAACCCGCACCGCATTCATAGTACCATTACAATTGCTCACTCGCCGATTCATGACCAGCGCTTCGCGTCGCATAAGATTGAATGGAATGGAAATGAAGGCATAAGCCTCAAAGGGAATCAAACCGCACGATGAGGAATCAAAAAGGGGAAGTGGGTTCCTAAACCAACCCTGTAGCCTCTCAAAGACTTAAGTACAAAACGCCTCCGTACCGATCCGCGAGACTCTACTAGACTTGCCCATGACTCGTGAGACCTAAGGGAACCTAGTGCTCTGATACCATGTTGTCATGACACAAAATCCACTAAGGGTCGTGATGGCGCCGGACACCACTGTCAGGCAAGCCAACCATAATTACTTAATTAAATTCTCGTTTTAGGACTTATTTGAAATCATTCCTTTTATACATGAAATAATAATTAACGAAATCCTCTGAAATAAGGTGAAGTCTTTAGCAATTTTAATATTGAACAATCTCATAACCATCCCAGAACCCGGTGTCACAAGTACATGAGCTATCTCTAAGAAACAATATAATACAACAACTGTCCGGAATACAAATAGAACAGAAGGTAAATATGGAAATCTGAAAGAGACTCTGCCAGATGCGGGTCGTCTCGAGAAGTGCAGCTCACCTAAGTCTTCGTATCAAGCATGCTGCTACGTCCACTAAGCCGCTAGAGATGCATATGCCCGTGCAACAAAAATGCACAACAAGTATAGCATGAGTACGAAAATAACGTGTACTCAGTAAGTATCCCGCCTAATCTCGAAGAAGTAGAGACGAGAGGTCGACTTCGACACTTACTAGCGGTCCAATAATGATACATCAATAATATGACAAATCGAGGATTTATACAAATATGATTACAATTCAATAGAGTGAAACATGTAAGCAATTCTTCATATTTATGTGAAATTTCCCAAAGTTTCCTTTTTCATCATTTATACATATATTCACAGCCGGGAAAAAAACAATATCAACCTCAATAAGTTTCAAGGCAAGCATTACAAGCATGCGCAAATCATGCCGAGGACGTACGGCCCGATCCAACAATATTTAAATGGTGCACTGCCAGAGGGTCGATTGGCGCGAACCATAGATGCATCTATTACCCCGCTCCCAAATTATACATGCGACGCGGTCAAATATAAATATACAATCACCCTGCTCGTGAATCATGCATACGACGCAGGTACACATAGAAACACATATTCAAACAGTCAATCGGGACTTTTGTCAAGGAAACAATTGTTCCAAGAGGTGTAATTTCCCTTTTTACAAGTCATGAAAATGAAGTTTAACTCTTTCAGAAAATTATTTGCCACTCCGATATGATTTAAGCAATTTAAATTATCCATAAGGTTGCATTTATTACAAGTAAACATGCTTCTGGGTCCTAGACTACCCGGACATAAACATAATAGTAGCTATGCACGGACTCTCGTCACCTCGTGCGTGCGTAGCCCCCATAATTAGCAGCACATATCCAATTAATTCACCTATGGGGACAATTCCCTCTTACAAGGTTAGAAATGAGACTCGCCTCGCTCCGAAGTTCCATAACCGGCAATCCACGTCCTTTTGAAGACTCAATTCGATGCGAAATGCTCCAACACTAGCCAATAATTATGTAAACCCATTAATATGAGATCAACTACTCATTATAATCCAATTTATAACAATTCCTAACCCCGATCGAAAGTTAGACAAAAACGCCTTCGGGCCCATGTGCCCGGATTCCGAAATTTTTCGAAGATAAACTTTACCCATAACCTCACGAACTCAAATATATAATTAATTCTCAATTCCATTACCAAAATCGTGGTCAAAATCCAAGAATACTAAATTCCTAGGTTTTCCTCAAACCCCCAAATTTCTACCAATTTACATGCTAACACCCATACATAATCAATGTATTTAACTCAAGATAGGTGGCGTTAGCTTACCTTATTGTTGATGATGAAAAACCCCCCACTTGAAGCTCTCCAAATCGCCCACACCAACTGAAAATGGGAGAAAAATGACCATCTCCCGATTTTTAAAAGAACACACTACCTCCAACATTTCCGCACCTGCGGAAATTTCCATCGCAGGTGCGGTCTCAGCCAACTCGCTCAAGTCCGCTTCTGCGGAGCCAGGACCGCTTCTGCGGTCTCGCTTCTGCGGAAGGTTTGTCGCACCTGCGCCCTAAGCCAATCCCAGCCATTTTCCGCTTCTGCGACACAAGAGTCGTTTCTGCGGCTCCGCACCTGCGGCCCAAGTCTCGCAGGTGCGGTTACACCAGCAAGCTCAGTTCTTCCTCCAAATTCCAAATCAATCCGTTAACCACCTGGAATCCGCCCGAGGCCCCCGGGACCCCAACCAATCATGCCAACCAGTCCCAAAATACATTAAGGACTTGCTCGAGGCCTCAAATCATGACAAACAACGCTAAAATCATGAATCGACCTCCAATCCAAGCTTTATGAGCCTTAGAACTTCAAACATCTACATCCGATGCCAAAACCTATCAAATCACGTCTGATTGACCCCAAATTTTGCACACAATGACATTACGGACCTGCCCCAACTTCCGTAATCGGAATCCAACCCCGATATCAAAAAGTTCACTTCCAGTCAAACTTCTCAAAAACCTTCAAATTTCTATCTTTAGCCAAATGACCCCAAAAACGACCTACAGACCTCCGAATTCACTTCCGATCGCGCTCCCAATACCAGAATCACCATACGGAGCTATTCCCAGATTCGGAATCTCAAACGGGCATTGATAATACCGAATTGCACTTCAACCCAAACTTATGAAATTTTCTCCCAAATGCTAACTTCCACAATAGGCACCAAAACGCTCCCGGGTAACCCAAAACCCGCTCCGGGCATACGCCCAAGTCCGAAATTATCACACGAACCTGCTGGAACCTTCAAATACCGATTCCGAGGTCGTTTACTTAGAAATTAAATCTTAGTCAATTCTTTCAACTTAAAGCTTCCGAAATGAGAATTCTCTTTCCAAACCAACCCCGAACTTCCCGGAATTCAATTCCGACCATGCGCACAAGCCGTAATACCTAAAATGAAGTTGTTCATGGCCCCAAACTGCTGAACGACGCGCTAGAGCTCCAAACGACCGGTCGGATCGTTACATAGAGTATATGAATTACATTCATTCATCACTAGGTTATAAGTCGATGAATCAATTCACTAGTGTATCAATCCCTAAAAGAACCCGACCCTTTGTTCCCGGCGCTTCATGTTCTTATATATATATATACGGCTATCAAAGTGTATATATATATATATATAGACACATACACAAATACTTCACTGTAATACTATAACGTATATATAACTTGTTATAGTATATGTTAGTGTGTGTATATATATAACACACACACTTCGTGCTACTTTAACTACATATATAGCATGTTATAGTATATGCTACTGTATTCATTATTTGTATTATAACAGAGCTAATGAATTACGTTCATTCATCACTAGGTTATAAGTCGATGAATCAATTATAATAGATTAATTGATATAAGTTGAGACATTTTATTTTTAATATTCAACGATGCATCTGAGTAGGTTATAAGTCGATGAATCTATTTACAAGTGTATCAATCCCTAAAAGAACCTGACCCTGTGTTCCTAGCGCTTCATGTTCTTATATATATATGTGTGTGTGTGTGTGTGTGTGTGTGTGTGTGTGTGTGTGTNATATATATATATATATATATATATATATATATATATATATATATATATATATATATATATATAAAAGAACATGAAGCGCTAGGAACACAGGGTCGGGATTGATACACTTGTAAATTGTATCAATCCCTAAAAGAACCCGACCATGTGCTCCTAGCGCTTCATGTTCTTATATATATATATATATATAATTTACAAGTGTATCAATCCCGACCCTGTGTTCCTAGCGCTTCATGTTCTTTTATATATATATATATATATAACACGCTCCGTTGTACTACTTTAACTACATATAGATCGGAAGAGCANAATTAAACTTAGCGACCAAAGTTGGTTGCTAATTTTGAATAAGATTTATTTATATTTTATAAAATATTTTAAATAATAATATAATTATTAAATGTTATAACTGGGTCCCAAATTAGCGACCAAAGTTGGTCGTTACTTGCTTCCCCTTTCATAACCGACCAACTTTGGTCGCCAATTTTAAATAATATTTACTTATATTTTATAAAATATTTTAAATAATAATATAAGTACTACAACATTATAACTGGGTCCCACATTAGCGACCAAAGTTGGTCGCTAATTTCAATATTTCTTTGACCAAGCAACTCTGACCAGCCCGGTCAACATGTTGACCACTTTACTGACCAAAAAGCGACCAACCTTGGTCGGTAAATTATTTAAAATAATTATTTAATACTTTTCTCCACATTAGCGACCATCTTTGTCGCTTTTTTTGATCGACCAACTTTGGTCGCAAATTTTTGGTCAGTAATTCCCAGATTTCTAGTAGTGATATTAAGCTTTTATTTTGTACTCCACTAGCTTTGACTTTATTTATTTTCAAAAAAGCGAAGAGGATAGCTGCAAAAGAAATGTACGTATATATCTTTTGCTTTTAGTCAAATACTACTCTACTAGTATGTAGTATAATTCTTAGGACTCTACTTCAAAAAATAAATAAACATTTCAGTATTTAATTTTTATCTAGCCGTTTGATTCTTCTCATAGTAGTTTGTTTTAAAGTCTTTTATAGAATTTTTAGTTTTTGTCATTTTGGTTTTACCATTACAAAAAAATAAATTAGCTATTCATGGTATGTGTCAGTGTAGGGGGCAGCTTTGTTATCTACTGAACTTAATACTTACAAATTTATTTGCAAAAATATATTAAAATTATAATAAATACTTATACAATGTAACGAACTTAATGTACGCACTGGTTGATCCAGAATTTTAAGGTCGTCGGTGCTCACTTCCTTTAACATAAAGTCGCTACCAACCACATAGTATAAGTGTATAACTATTCGAATGCAACAAAGAAAAGAATTGATAAGAAAACTATGGTTATTTATTATCATTTATCAAAAAATGACTTCTAGTCATAAATCAAGTAGGAATCGAACTCATGCCTCTAGCTTTAGACACGCCTTTACTTCAACCTCAACATACAGCACCCATTAGTCTTTTTGGTTCCTAGGCAGTGGTGGAGCCAAGATTTTCACTAAGGGGAGTCAAAATATAAAGAAATAAACTCACCAAGAAATCAAGGGGTGTCATCATATAGTATATATACATAAAAATAATCACCGAACTAAACAGTGTAATTTTCTGACGAAGGGGTTATCGATTGACACCCCTTGGGTGCATGTGGCTCTGCCACTGTTCTCGGGTGCTTGCTAGCACGCGTCTTATATCAGTTTGCTTATATTTTTGTATAACTATACATAATTTATGTGGAAATTAATGAGTGCTAAAGCACCTAAAATTTATTCTGTCGTGCGGTTTGATCTCTTAAGGCTAATTGAACTTCTACTCTATTCTTTCACAGATGGCGAGAACATGTACCGCTTCATCAGCTGATCAGCAACTCGAGCCCCCAGTGGCAGCTCCTACGAGGGGCAGAGGACGAGGCCGAGGCCGTGCTAGAGGCCGAGCAAGGGCAGGGCTCAGCCCATAGCTCGAGCAGCAACACCAGCGGCGGAGCCTCAGGTTGAGTTTGATGACGAGGTTCCAGCCCTAACCGTTCCAGCGGGTCCAGCTCAGGTTCTAGAGGGGTTCATCGCTACCCCGGTGCTTCAGGATGCTTTGGTCCATCTAGTGGGCCTTATGGAGCGTGTTACTCAGGCAGCCATACTTCCAGTAGCACTAGCCGTCTCTCGGGCTAGGGGAGGAGCACAGACTCCCGCTACTCACACTCCGGAGCAGATGGCTCCCCAATTTCAGACTCCAGCAGCTCAGCTAGTTGGGGCAGTTGATAACTAGGGATTCTAGTTCATTTTACACTCCTTTTTACTTGAAATTTGATTTAAAATGTATACAAAATAGTCCCAAAGGCTTACATGTCGTACTTGTTTGCAGGGTTTGGTAAAAAGGTGACAATTAGTCAAAACCAGCTCAAAAAGGAGTGAAACATGTACAAGTACCAAGGACAACTCCAAACACAGTTGAAACAGATCCACTGCGGCCGCAATCTATTTTCTGCGGTCCGCAGTGATGAGATTCAGAGAGGTGCAGTTTTGGGTAACTCAAGCACTGCGGCTGCAAACCATTTTGTGCGGACCGCAGTAGCCTCACCGCGGCCGCAAACCATTTTATGCGGTCCGAGGAGATGAGATTTAGAGAGTTATGAAAAATGGAGATTGAAGCCAGCGCGGTCCGCAAGCCATTTTGTGCGGACCGCATTGAAGCCACCGCGGCCGCGGTGCATTTTATACAATCCGCGGTGGCCAAATTCAAAGAATGCAGAATCAAGCCAAAAAGCCTCAGCGCGGTCCGCGGTATTTTTGTCCAGAAAATTCGGACTAGTATAAATACTTTCTTTTCACATTTTTAGGTCATCTTTTGTAATCTGACTTTGAGGAGAACACGTGAACGACTCTTTTGTTCCATTTTGAGTAACTTGTAGCTACATTTACGCTAAATCTTCATTATCTTAGTTTGTAATTAAATATTATGAGTTATTCTTCATCTAATTTCTTGTTTTCTTCCATAATTATGAGTAGTTAGACCCATTAGCTAGGGTTGTGTCTCAACCCTAGTATGGGTATTTGATGGGTCATGTATTTTAATTCTTAGATGTTTATGGGTGGTTGATATTTGGACTGATTTGTGTTTTGTATGTTGGATTAGTGGGTGAAAACACTAACTTGTGCCTAAGTGACTTGGGCTCTTCTTGAGAGAGAGAGCTTAAGTCTAGGAAATCAGTCCAACAAGAAATTGGGGTGTACTCAAGAGATTGATAGCCCCAATTAAAGGGTTAAATCTAGACATAGTAACACCCGACTTGAGCCTGCATTGCTTGCTTAATTTCGACACCCAATTGGTCTTGAGAAAGTCAATTCGGGCAAAGTCACTCAAGCTACCGAGAGGTATAGAGTGAGTAGTGTCATGCAAATGTCTATATCTCGATCCCAAACATAACATCTTTGCTTTAAACTTAGGATCCCGTCAAGTATTCACCTAGGGGAAGTCACTTCTCTAGTGCCTCGTTACCTATTAGACAACCCTTTAGCAAGTATTCTTAGTTAAATTTAGCATCTCATAGTATAAACAAATAGAAGTAATCAAAAGAACAACTATGATTGGAAGTGTAATTAAGAGCATTACACATTGCTAGTTTAGATAGGAAACCAATTACCAAATATAGCTCCCTGTGGATTCGATCCTGATCTATTCGGGTAAAAGCTGCATCGATCGCTCTCGCCGCTCTATAGTGGTGCAGGGTTGGCACCGATCACCTTTTTGGCGCCGTTGTCGGGGAGCTAACTGTCTTGGCTATCTATCTAAATAGTTTTGTGTATTGTTTTTCTTTCCTTCTATGATGCTAATCTTTTTGGTGACGCAAATCCAGGTACAAAATGGCGGCAAACAACAACAATGACCCTCTTGGAAATGTGATCCCGAGGGAGGAGGTTGATGACATCGTTGAGGATGAAGTGCCTCTTGTACCTCAAGGACAACGGAGAGGCTGCCGGGCCAATTCTAATGCCAATGATAATATCCCAGACCCTCCCCCACCACCTCCAAGAGTGGTCCCTCGGGTGCTTCCCAATCAAGGATATGCCAGTGCAATTGTCCCGCCCCGGATCCGGGCGGGCAATTTTCAAATTACCAATGTGATGCTGACCTTGCTGGAGCAACGAGGATATTTCACGGGTGCTCCCAATCAAAATTCTTATAAGCACCTCAAGGGTTTTATTGATACATGTTGGGGGAGCAAGCAAACCAACGTGTCCGAGGATGCCTTGCGGTTGAGACTATTCCCTTTCTCTCTTCGGAGGAAGGCACTAGACTGGCTGGAGAGACTCCCCAACCATTCCATCCATACCTGGTATGAGTTGGCGGATAAATTTATTGCAAAGTTTTTCTCACCGGGGCACATGGAAACTTTGAGGGATGAAATCTTAGCTTTCAAACAAGAGCCCAACGAACCACTACATAAAATTTGGGAGTGATACCGGACCATGGTTAAGGGATGCCCTAACAATGATATGACTGAGGCAATGATACAACAGACATTCTACCGAGGCATTAACACAACAAACCAGTGCATAGTGAACCAATTAGTTGGGGGCAACTTCATGAACACGTCGTATGATCAAGCTTGTGAGATTTTGGATGAGATGGCGGACACGTCTTCCGCTTGGCAAAGTAGAGAAAATGTGCCACAGGGTGACCCCACGGACATTCATCTGCACAAAGAGCTCCATGATCATGGGCAGGCAATAGCAGAACTGATAACAACTATGGACCAGCTAGCAAAGGCCCAGTTACAATAGGTTCAAGCTCCACGACAGGTTAATGCTATGGAGGGTGTCAACATGTTAGTGAACAAAAGAAGACAAAGAGGGCAACAGAACCAAGGGAATTCGGATCAATACAACCAAGATAGTAGTGGGTTCCAAGATGATGGGTATGAAGAGCAGAATGAAAAAGTGCAATACATGAACAATTATCAAGGCCAAAGGGGCAATTCTTCCAACCAACAGCAACAATGGAGATCCCAAAGCACTTGGGGTAATCAACAACAACGGAACAATAATTGGGGTAATCAAAAACAAGGCAACAATAATTGGGGCAACAACAATCAAAATCCTAATTGGGGTAACCAGAACAACAATCAGAACAATCAAGGAAACTGGGGTAACAACAACAGCAACTGGGGTGTAAACAACAATCAGGGTGGTTGGAACAATAATAATCAGGGAAATCGGGGGCAAGGCTTTCAAAGGCCCCAATGTATCAGCAACCGAGCAATACACCCCCATTTCCATCCCAAGGGCCTAGTTCATCCAACAATGACATGGGGAGAATTAAAATGACGTTTGAACAGATGATGAAGAAGAATGTTGACTCAGATGCGCAGTTAGCATCCCACACTACTTCAATCAGAAACTTGGAGGTTTAGCTAGGCCAAATCTCACAGTCCTTGAATACTCGCCTAAGGGGGCTCTACCTAGTGATACGGTAGTCAACCCTAAAGGTGGGAACCATATCGGGCAAGCAATGGCAATAATTACAAGAAGTGGACGAGGCGCTGATGTGAATGCCTCCAAACAAAAAGAAATTTTGAGTGATAAAGTTGAGTTGCAAGAGGATGAGATTCCTTTGGCGGTGGAGAAGGTGATTGATGAGAACGTGAATAAAGAAGTAAGGATTGATATCAAAGATAACGAGGTGGAAACTCAGAATGACGTGAACCCGTCTAGGGAATACGTAATAGACATGCCTGATGCGGTTGTGCCTAAAGCCAAGGCTCCTGTGCCAAGGCCACCTCTACCCTATCCTCAAAGGATCGCGAAGCAGAAAAATGAGAACCAGTTTAAAAAATTCATTGACATGATGAAAAGCTTATCCATTAATGTGCCTTTGGTAGAGGCTTTGGAGAAAATGCCTGGCTATGCTAAATTCATGAAAGATTTGGTGACGAAGAAAAGATCCGTGCATTGTGAAACTATCAAGATGACCCACCAAGTTAGTGCTATACTGCATTCAATGGCTCCGAAGTTGGAGGATCCCGGTGCTTTCACCATTCCTTGCACTATTGGAAGTGCAGACTTTGCTAAAGCTCTATGTGATTTGGGGGCGAGTATCAACAAAGACCTCAATCGAGGAACCTACGGTGTTGGAGTTGAAGTCGTTGCCTCCACACCTCGGGTATGAATTCTTAGGCCCTAGTTCAACTTTTCCAGTTATTCTTTCCTCTTGTCTTACTAACATGTAGGTAGATGCCACATTGCCGGTGCTCCAAAAGCGGAAGAAGGCAATTGGATGGACTTTAGCTGATATTCGGGGAATAAGCCCCGCATTCTGTATGCACAAGATTATTCTTGAAGATGATGCAAAAGCCTCCTTGGAACATCAAAGGAGGTTGAACGAGGCAATGCAAGAAGTTGTGAAAAGGAGGTGATCAAGTGGTTAGATGTCGGGGTTATGTACCCCATCTTTGACAGTGCTTGGACTTTACCGGTGCAATGTGTGTAGAAGAAGGGTGGTATGATCGTGGTGACCAATGCGCAAAATGAACTAATTCCACCCGGACAGTCACCGGATAGAGGGCGTGCATGGACTACCGCAAGCTGAACAAGATGACCCTCAAGGATCACTTTCCATTGCCTTTCCTTGACCAGATGCTTGATCGACTTGCTGGGCGAGCCTTCTACTATTTCTTGGATGGTTATTCTGGGTACAACCAAATCTTGATTGATCCGGAAGATTAGGAGAAGACCACTTTCACTTGTCCATATGGCACCTTTGCCTTTTCTATGATGCCTTTTGGGTTGTGTAATGCACCGACTACATTCCAGCGGTGTATGATGTCCATTTTCACCGACGTGGTGGAAGATATTTTGGAGATGTTCATAGACGACTTTAGTATGGTAGGAGACTCATTTGATGAATGCTTGAAGAATCTTGATAGGGTGTTGGCACGGTGTGAAGAAACCAATCTTGTGCTCAATTGGGGGAAATGCCACTTCATGGTGGAGGAGGATATAGTCCTTGGTCATAAAATTTCAAAACATGGCATAGAGGTGGAAAAAGCTAAAATAGAGTGATTTCAAGGCTTCCTCCCCCCACTTCTGTCAAGGGGGTTAGAAGTTTTCTTGGGCATGTGGGGTTCTACCGGAGATTTATCAAGGATTTTTCGAAGGTAGTGAATCCTTTGTGCAAGCTATTAGAAAAGGATGCCAAGTTCGTGTTCGATGAGGGATGTATGCAAGCATTTGAACTTCTCAAGCACAAATTGACCACCACTCCTATTATTATCGCACCCAATTGGAGCTTGCCTTTCGAGCTCATGTGCGACGCGAGTGATGTTGCGGTTGGGGTAGTTTTGGTCAAAGAGTGAGCAAAATATTTCATCCGGTGTACTATGCGAGCAAGACAATGAATGATTCCCAAAGGAACTACACGGTGACTAAAAAAGAGTTGTTGGCTATTGTGTTCGCAATGCAGAAATTTTGGCCGTATCTCATGGGCGCCAAAGTCATAGTGTATACCGATCATGCTGCTCTTAGGTATTTGATGACGACGAAAGATTCCAAAGCTAGGTTGATGCGATGGGTCTTGCTACTTCAAGAGTTTGATTTGGAAATTGTGGACCGGAAAGGTAGTGAAAACCAAGTGGCGGACCACTTGTCCCGCTTGGAGGAGGAAGGGAGGCCGTGTGATGGCCTAGAGATCAATGATACATTTCCCGATGAGCAACTACTTTCTGTGTCGATGAATGATATGCCATGGTTTGCGGATGTTGCTAATTTCCTTGTGACTAGTATAATCCCGCGTGAGCTCTCTTTTAACCAAAGGAAGAAGCTCAAATGGGATAGTTTGGATTTCTATTGGGATGATCCGTACTTGTTCAAGATTTGCACCGACGGAGTGATCCGGAGGTGTGTTCCAAAGGAGGAGCAGTTGAGTATCTTAGAGGCTTGTCACTCCTCTCCCTATGGTGGCCATCATGCGGGGCGAGGACAGCTTCGAAGGTTCTTAGTTGTAGGTTTTACTGGCCAACCTTGTATAAAGAAGCAAGTGAACTTGTAAAGAGGTGTGACGAATGTCAAAGAGCAGGTGGAATTTCGAAGAAATATGAGATGCCTCTCAACACCATTCTGGAAGTTGATATTTTTTATGTGTGGGGTATTGATTTCATGGGCCCATTTGTAAGTTCATGTAGGAACACATACATTCTAGTGGCGGTTGACTATGTTTCAAAGTGAGTCGAGGTCGTGGCTTTACCCAACAATGAGGCCCGGAGTGTGGTTGCGTTTCTCAAAAAGAGCATTTTACTAGGTTTGGCACTCCGCGGGCAATCATAAGTGATGGGGGTCACATTTTTGTAATAGAGATTTCGACACTTTGCTTGCAAAGTAAGGTGTCAATCACAAAGTTTCTACTCCTTATCATCCTCAGGTGAGTGGCCAAGTTGAAGTCTCAAACAGGGAAATCAAGAGTATATTGTCAAAAACGGTCAATTCAAATAGGACCGACTGGTCAAAGAAATTGGATGATGCTCTATGGGCTTATAGGACCGCTTACAAGACTCCGATTGGTATGTCTCCGTACCAGTTGGTGTTTGGGAAAGCTTGCCATCTTCCGGTTGAGTTAGAGCACAAGGCCATATGGGCTTTGAGGAAGCTGAATCTTGAATGGGATGTGGCAGCAAATCTTCGTATGGAGCAGCTTAATGAACTTGATGAATTTCGATTCCATGCCTACTCCAGTTCGTCCATGTACAAGGACAAGATGAAGTACCTTCACGACAAGTATGTTCGTAGCAAGGAGTTCAAAGTGGGTAATTTGGTTCTCTTGTTCAATTCTCGGTTACATCTGTTTCCAGGAAAGCTTAAGTCAAAATGGGGTGGACCTTTTGAAGTGGTGCTTGTGACTCCGTTTGGTGCACTTGACTTGAAAAACAAAAATGGTGAGATCTTCAGGGTTAATGGGCACAGAGTCAAGCACTATCTTGGCAAGATTGATGACAGCCACGTGGTGGCAATGATCCATCTCAAGTGATTTGATGGTAACCTGCGTCGTGCCGTGACGTTAAATCAGGCGCTTCTTGGGAGGCAACCCATGTGTCTTTCTTTTTGTTTTTCTTTGATTTTATTTTTAGTGTAGGATTTGTTTTTGGACTAACTGGTTGTGAGATGTGTGTAGGATTGTTTTGATGCAGTGCAAGACCAAAGTGGAAACATGTGCACTCTCTGAAGTTTGCACTGCGGCGGCATAGCATTTCTTGCGGCCGCAAAGGCATTAGCGCGGGGGAAAAAATCAATGTGGTCCGCAATGTTGATTGGTACAGAATGATGGTTCTCTGAAGTTTGCCACCGCGGCCGCAATGCATTTTGTGCGGTCCGCGGTGGACCACTGCGGCCGCAGAGCATTTCTTGCGGTCCGCAGTGGTTGTCTCCTCAATGCTGCATGTTCTTGAGTACCGTGGACCACGGTGCCATTTGTGCGGTCTGCGGTGGGTAGGTATAGTGGGTCCCGGGGTCATTTTCTATAAATAAGACCTCAGGGCTTCATTTACCCTTTTCCCTCTTCGCTCACTCAATAGTAAAAGTATTGTTCATTCAAGCCCTAACTGCACAAAAATTCAAACTTTGTTTCTAAATCATCTGTGTTGCATCTCACTATTGGTAATTTTAATCTTTTCTTGGTTTTTAACCTTGGTCTATTTTCTTTTACTTCGTAGTTGTACTTTTTTTTCTTCCCTTTTCTTTAAATTGTAGTGTAGGTTTTGCTTAATCATGTTTAAATTAGGGTTAGTTGTTGAAGAAAGTTGATTAAACACCTAGGGGATCAATAATATGTGATTTTAGGCTAAAAATGAGATGAATATTTGAAACCCTAGGTTGGTATTACTGTGCTTGTCCGCGGTCCGCAATGCATTTTGTGCGGACCGCGATGGTATAACTTCAGAGAGGTTGAATGTTGAGGACCGCCGCCGCGATGGATTTTGTGCGGTCCGCGGTGCCTTACCGTGGCCGCACTACAATTCTTATGGTCCGCGGTGCCTAGAATCGGAGAGTGGGTAGTCTGACCCCCACCTCAATGCGGACCGCGGTGCATTTTGTGCGGTCTGCGATGGCCTCTTTGCGGTCGTACTTCATTTTGTGCGGTCCGCGGTCTGCAGTTTTGCTTTACATTTTCAACTGTCTGCAATGATGTTCTTCACTGCTTCATATGGTACTAGGATACTAACAATAATATAATGAATTCCACTTGTAGAAAATGGTCAAATCACGAGGCGCTGGAGACAAACAAAATGGAAAAGCTGAGTCCTCCCAGGTAAGGGACGAGGAATGATAATATTGACCCCCCAAGCTCGGCAGGCAATTAAAAGAGACCAGAAAGTCAATAAGGGCTGCTGATAGAGCTGATTCCCATTCAGAGGGAAGTGAGTATTTTCCCTCCCGGGAGGCGTCTGATTCTGAGTCAGTGCCGGAGTATATGCCTGATTTCCCGGAGAGGGTGTGATTGAGAGATGATCCTACCCCTCAGGGATCCCCCACTACTCAAGCTTCAATTCCAATTTCTTCTGAGTCGTCTGAGGGCTCAGCCGAGAGCAGTGACAGTGCCTCTTCTACCTCACCTACAGCTTCACCACCCGGTGAGGATCCCGTAGAAGAAGAAGGAGGGGGTGAGCCCCAAGTAGGAGGGGTGTCCAGAACCAGAACCAGAAGCATGGCAAGATAGATTTGTGAGTGAAGTGGTCTACCACAAGTTCAGAGAATGGTGGTCCGAGAGTAAGTTGATACCTGAACGGACTTTCATCGATAGAGACCTCTTTCCTCACAACCCAATGTGAGGAGACAGTTCAGAGAGAGAGTGGGCTGGGACTACTTCACAAGCAATGTTGAGGATGCAAATGAGCACCTAGTCAAGGAGTTCTACACTAATGTTGTCCACATCAAAACGGGCACGAAAGTGACTAAGGTGCGAAATCTGACAGTGAAATTTGATGGGAAGACAATCAATGACTACCTGGGCTTCATAGAGGAGGATGAGACATTGTACTTAGAGAAGGTAGCATTGGGGGAGGATGCCCGTCCGTGGTTAGCAGAGTATTTGGCAATCCCAGGTACCACCCCAACATGGTTGACAGCGGGAGTAAAAATTCTGAGGAGAACCCTGAACTTCGAAGCAAAAGGGTGGGAGACATTTGTATGCAACAGGCTAGACCCCACCACTCATGAGAACTCTCTTCCTATCTCCCGGGCAATTCTAGTAGCTTCTATCATGGCAGGGTACCCGATCAACATCGGGAATGTGATGTCTAGGGTGATCATACGGGTGGTCAATGAAGGAGATAGGTCGTATCCTTTCCCAAGTTTCCTGACTATGTACCTGGATGACTTGGAGGTGGAAAAGAGGAGGTTTGATGTGAAGGTGAAGCCAAAGGCACCTTTTTCCTGGTACAGCCTACAAAGTGACGACAACCCCAAAGGCAAAGATCCGAAAGGCAAATCCACTGTTTCTACTGGCCAGTCTGAAGATCCAGTAGTAGTGGTAGCTCCTACTCAGCCTGCTTCAGCTACCCCAGATATGCCCCCAGGACCCTCAGCTGCCCCAGATATCCCCTCATCTTCAGCCTACCCGTTGACTGCCCGCCGCTTGAACCAAACCCTTGCCAGTATCAACAACTGGATGCAGGCAGCCACTTCTAAAGCTATTTGTGTTGTCTACCTCGGTGGAAGCCCATTCTGTACCACCTCAGCCACAGGTCCCACAGTTAGTGGAGGACACTCTCAAGGAGCTTCTGGACAACCAGAAGAAGCTCCAAGAGAACCAGCAATTAATATTGGATGTTGTGGGTTCTCATGGAAAAGCATTGAAGGAGCTCACCAAAGAAACCAAGAAGCTGAGGAAGACTCGAGCATCCAAGGAGTCGGTGAAAGAGTTGAGGGTGAATGTGGAAAAATCGAAGGCTGATCAATTGCCTTTGGAATTTTTATTGCATGACCCGGTTCCATCAGCCCAACTTGAGCCAGAGCAGGAGACAGAGAGGCCAGCAAAGAGGAGGAGGGTGATTCCCCATGCTGATGATGCTGTGATAGAGTTAGAGGAGCCGCAGGAAGGTTTCTCTAGCCAGCCTCAGGACCCAATGCAGGCCCAGGACCCAATACAGGCCCAGGTCCCAGTGCAGACACAGATTGCAGGGATCCAGTCACAGGTTCCCGAGCAGTCCGAGGACCCAGGGACCCAAGCTCATGATCCCATGCAGACGGAGGTCCAATAGGGAGTTTTCTCTTTACTCTCTATCTTTTATTGAGCTTATTTTGGTTAGTTAGCATTGAGGACAATGCTAGCTTTCATTTGAGGGGGTAGCCCTATTTTGATGACACTGGGTTGTATATATGATACTACTTTCTTTTTATGCTTTGATTTTCACTTTTGGTATGTACATAATTTTAGCATTTTAGTTCACTTTTCGTACTTTTGCAACTTTGGGTATGTATATAAAGTTACTTTCTGATGTATATATTCATTCTCCCTTATGTATATTCGACTAAATCCCCTCTTGTACATATTCATTTTACTTTCCGCATTTTTTTGCTTCTGTACTAGCTTCTTCTTTTTAGTTTTTGCGTGCAATAAGCCTTTGGTTTTCTTAATGTCACGGTTCTTTTCAAAGGTAGAATTTGTGTGAACCGGTTGGCTCTTCCCGATGATGGATGGCATGACAACCTTCTTAAGGGTTTGAGTCTATTTTCATTTTCTTTTTATGTAAATAGTAGCTAGTGAGTAGTGGTACCTCAAGCAAAGCTTCCACTTGGGCCTAACACATTTGCCTTTGATCCTATGGTCAAAAACAAATTGTTGTGTATAGGATGGTGAAAGTTGTGACCTTGAGACTCTTATGTTGGCCGATAATTATCAAGTGGCTTTTCGGTACCATTGTGCTGCTCAAATCTTAGCTAAGGTCGTTGTGGGCCCCCGACTCTGCCTCGTTAGCAATCCTATAGCTTGTGTGGTGAGAATTTGAATTGCAAGTCCAAGTCCCGTGCCATTAGTCTAGAACTTGCCCTGAATGTTTGTCTAGGCGAAATCCTACGTGTAGTTTGACTTGAGAAGTGATTATAGGCTCTCCTTGATCCAAATGATATCTTGAAAGCAACCATAGCTTACCAATGATAATATCCCTAGTCAACCCCTTTGAGCCATAGCCCTTTTTTCCTTCAAAAAACCATGATACAAGCCTTTACCCGTTTTGAAAAGAACCTCTCTTGGCACCCAATCTTTCCTTAGCACATGGCAAAAACATAAGTTTGGAGGAGAGAGACGAGGAATGCAACAAAGGGGTAAAAGGTACAAAATCAAAGAAAAGGAAAAGCAATGAAAAAGAAAGAAAAATCAAAAAGTCAAAAAGAATGAGCAATATAGAAGAAATGAAGGGATTGAATAAAAGTAAAGTGATGAAAGGCGTGGAAATCCTAAAAAGGAGAAAAAAGGTTTGAAATGAACAAGAAAGAGTGACAGTGTGTCTCTCTAACCCCTAAGAAAGAAGTAAATGACTTAAAAAGTCAAGAGAATGTGTGCCAAAAATGAAGCAAATGAGGTGCTAAAGGGAAGATGGAACCTACTTAGACCAAATATTTCCTACCTTGAACCAAAAGCCTTCACTATATCTCCACAAAAGCCCTATATGATCTTGAGTTGAATGAAGCTTACATTAGTGGTGACTCACATAAGGGGCAAGCTTATGGTACTTAGAGCCGGACTTGTGACATTTCCTTGAGAGAGATGAGTGTGTTTCCACTATCCTCGTTCTGAGTGCTACAATCTAAAAGTGAGGTTTGCTTAGGGATAGTTGAGGATGTATGAGTTTGGGTTCCACAATGGCCAAGGTAGTAGAAAGAGTTTCTTTGGTGAGTCGAGTCAATCCTTGATGCTTTTGTGTCGCACTAAAACCATGGTGTTTAAAAGGTTGAATGTTGTCAATGATTCATTTGATTTGAGGGTAATTGCTAGTCCCAATAAATGCTAGATGAGGTCACTTTAGGTCAGCTGAATTTTCTTGGTTTTACTCTTAAGAGGTGGGTCTTATTTTGTTTGCTTGAGGACAAGCAAAAGCTTAAGTTTGGGGGAGTTGATAACTAGGGATTCTAGTTCATTTTACACTCCTTTTTACTTGAGTTTTGATTAAAAATGTATACAAAATAGTCCCAAAGGCTTACATGTCGTACTTGTTTGCAGGGTTTGGCCAAAAAGGTGACAATTAGTCAAAACCAGATCAAAAAGGAGTGTAACATGCACAAGTACCAAGGACAAGTCCAAGCACAGTTGAAACAGATCCACAGCGGCCGCAATCCATTTGTGCAGTCCGCAGTGATGAGATTCAGAGAGGTGATGTTTTGGGTAACTCAAGCACTGCAGCCGCAAACCATTTTGTGCGGACCGCAGTAGCCTCACCCGGCCGCAAACCATTTTATGTGGTCCGCGGAGATGAGATGTAGAGAGTTATAAAAAATGGAGATTGAAGCCAGCGCGGTCCGCAAGCCATTTTGTGCGGACCGCATTGAAGCCACCGCGGCCGCGGTGTATTTTATGCGGTCCGCGGTGGCCAGATTCAGAGAATGCAGAATCAAGCCAAAAAGCCTCAGCGCGGTCCGCGGTACATTTTGTGCGGACCGCATTACCTCGTCAGGAGTATTTTTGTTCAAAAAATTCGGCCTAGTATAAATACTTTCTTTTCACATTTTTAAGTCATCTTTTATAATCTGACTTTGAGGAGAGCACGTGAACGACTCTTTTGTTCCATTTTGAGTAATTTGTAGCTACATTTACGTTGAATCTTCATTATCTTAGTTGTAATTAAATATTATGAGTTATTCTTCATCTAATTTCTTGTTTTCTTCCATAATTATGAGTAGCTAGACTCATTAGCTAAGGTTGTGGCTCAACCTTAGTGTGGGTATTTGATGGGTCTTGTGTTTTAATGCTTAGATGTTTATGGGTGGTTGATATTTGGACTGATTTGTGTTTTGTATGTTGGATTAGTGGTTGCAAACATTAATTTATGCCTAAGTGACTTGGGCTCTTCTTGAGAGAGAGAGCTTAAGTCTAGAAAATCAGTTGTTAGCCCAAGTTCAGGTGAAGTTTTGAAGAATGACAAATGAACTCAGTCATGGACCAGGTCCATCATGTGAGACACAGTGTCTATCAACCTATACATGTGAGATACACGTGAAGGAGATAAGTCTCAAGGATAAAGCAGAAATATCTCCTGAAGTGATCGAAAAGATTGCATATTAGATGAGGAAAGAAAGTATCCTCATGGGAAGAGGACACAATCCGGATAAAGGATAGGGTTGGAGTTTGTATTGTTCAAGGACTCAACTTCGATGGAAGATCAGCAATTGAGCCTCAATCAAACTCTGATTACAAACTCATTAAATAACAGTGATTGTTCTCTTTTACAGGTGTTGCACAAACGCAGAAGTGAAACAAAATTGAGAGCAAAAGAGCGAGGCAATTTTGCAAGCAATTTATGTGAGATTCAAGTGTGCATTCCTGAAGCTACTTGGACAAGATAGAAGAACCAATTCCATTGTGTTTATTCTTATTCTAGTTCAATTATAGTTGGTGGTTTAAAGTTGTACCTTTCCAGCTTTCATAGAAGCAATTGTATTAGGTACTTTGAGTATTCAAGTTAGAGTTAACTTGAAGGTGTCGCAACAGTTGAGACTGTGTGCCACACTGGGATTAGAGTTTAATCTTTAGGTTTACAAGAGTTTTGTAAATGCTGTTTTGGCTCAGTGATTTTAGTGGAAGTTTGGAAAAATCCTACTGAGTAGTAGGTCGTGGTTTTTTTCACCTTTTGAGCCAGGTGTTTTCCACGTAAAAATCTCTGTGTTCTTTATTTTATGTACTCTTAATTCCACAAACAGTAGTAGTAAGTACACCTAGAAGAACTAGGTTCTTCTAGAGCAAAAATTAGGTACCACACAAATCAACCCCCCCCCCCTCTTGTGTGGTATTAACGTTTAGAACATCATCAGTCCAACACGAAATTGGGGTGTACTCAAGAGATTGATAGCCCCAGTTAAAGGTTAAATCTAGATATAGTAACAGCCGACTTGAGACTGCATTGCTTGCTTAATTTCGACACCCAATTGGTCTTGAGAAAGTCAATTCGGGCAAAGTCACTCAAGCTACCGAGAGGTATAGAGTGAGTAGTGTCGTGCAAATGGCTATATCGCGATCCCAAACATAACATCCTTACTTTAAACTTAGGAACCCGTCAAGTATTCACCTAGGGGGAAGTCACTTCCCTAGTGCCTCGTTACCTATTAGACAACCCTTTAGCAAGTATTCTTAGTTAAATTTAGCATCTCATAGTATAAACAAATAGAAGTAATCAAAAGAACAACTATGATTGGAAGTGTAATTAAGAGCATTACACATTGCTAGTTTAGATAGGAAACCAATTCCCAAATATAGCTCCTTGTGGATTCGATCACGATCTATTCGGGTAAAAGCTGCATCGACCGCTCTCGCCGCTCTATAGTGGTGCAGGGTTGGCATCGATCAGCAGTCCCGCCGGGTGTTGTAGCACAGACCGGTGATAGAGCAGCTATGTCTTCTGATGCCTTGTGGAGATTGGACAGGTTCAAAGCTTTTCACTACTACCTATAGCGGTACATCTTCAGAGGATCCCCGAGATTATTTGGACAGTTACCATGAGGTTCTACGGAACATGGGGATAGTGGAGACCAATGGGGTCGACTTTGCTGCTTTTCATCTGTTAGGTTCCGCCAAGAAATGGTGGAGAGATTATTGTTTCGCCAGACCAGCTGGATCACCAGCTCTCACTTGGGACCAATTCTCGCAGCTATTCTTGGAGAAGTATCTTCCTATCTTTACTTCATTCTGTTTTATTTTTCTCCAAGACAGATGTATATTTTTCTTTCAAACCAATACTTGTAGTATTCGTAGACTGTTCGTGAGTTGTAACACCAGTTTTTGGGTGGTATCTACTTCTATTTTTCGTTAATAGTATAAGTGTAACTAGTTAAATCAAGTAATTTCGTTTTTAACTCCGCTAATTTAGATCTTGTTAAAATTTTAATATATAAATGATAAAGGAAAAAGGCGTAATACTCTGTAACGTTGGCTTGCCTAGCGAGTGCAACGTTAGGCGCCATCACGGTCCCGAAGGTGGGAAATTCGGGTCGTGACAAAATATAAAGAAATAAACTCACCAAGAAACCAAGGGGTGTCATTATATAGTATATATACATATTTTAAAAAATAATCACCGAACTAAACGGTGTAATTTTCCGACGAAAGGGTTGTCGATTGACACCCCTTGGGTGCATGTGGCTCCGCCACTGTTCCTGGGTGCTTGCTAGCACGCGTCTTATATCAGTTTTCTTATATTTTTATATAACTATACATAATTTATGTGGAAGTTAACGAGTGCTAAAGCACCTAAAATTTATACATAGATCCGCCCCTGATTATATACGAATCTAAAAGGTTGAATCTGATATAGCTAGCTAGCATAAATACTGGATCCGAACTTGTTGGGACTTGTTGCAAAGATTCCAAGTTTATTTTATTTTTTTGTAGAGGAGATAGGTGATGTACTTTAACAACCAATGCATTACATAGTGTTGTGGTTTAGCTGAAAAATTATGTAGAGAGCACAAGATTTGTGTTGATTTGTATTAATTTTGACGGATAGTGTTACTCGAGACTTACTCTGGTGGGAGGCAATTACAAGCTGAAATAATTAAGGGACGCACGAACTGATCCGAACATGACTACCATGCATTATTTTTTAAGAAAAGGAACATATATAGTTGGAGTAATATGAAAACATTGGACAATTTACTTTACCATTTTGCTTGGTTTTTTGGTTGAGCCTTATCTCGCCTTGTTTTATGCAAGCTAAACTCTTATACAAGGAACTCAGGATTCAAAACCCAACGTGACAAAAAAATCGCTAGGTGACTTTTCTCACCTGCTTGAACTTTGATCAGTAGTGTTACCAAGGCCGGCTCCATAGTAATGAGGGGTAAGGCGTGTGCCTTAGGTCCCAAATTTGGGGACCCATTTTTTAAAAATAATAAGTTTATAAATATTTAAACAATAACATTTAGTATTTTTAATGCAAGAATAGAGTTTTTAATATAAAAGGAAAGAAAACTTTTTAGATATATAAATGAGGTAATAATCTGACTTACTTACAAATGGGTAGATGTATACTTTTCCCAATGCTTCAATTTCCGCTTTTTACACCTTCATTAAAAATTTTGCTCTCTCTTGAATTGGAATTTTTTGGGTAGAAGCTAGGGATTTCGAAATTTGAGAATTTAGACCTAAAATTGAGGTCGGATTTCAAAACCAATTGTATATTCGGGCTCGGTGGTGAATGGGTAATTGGGATTTGGTCCGAATATCGGGTTTGGACCAAGCAGGCCCGGGTGCTGACTTTTTAAAAAATGGCCTAAATTGAATTCCTTGCTATTGTGGGTAGTTCATAAGGCTTAAATGGAATCGTTTGGTTGGTAATTTGCTAGATTCTATTGGTCTGAGGCTTGTGTGAAGGGAAAAGCTGTGATTGAGCTTTGAGTTTGTCCGTGGGATCGAGGTAAGTGTTGTGTCTAACTTTGACTCAAGGGATCCTTGACTTAATTGTTGTGTGAAAATCCATGTGAGTGGCATATAGCTGAGGTGACGAGTACCTATGCGCCGTCAATTTATCTGTTTTGCCTGTTTTCTCCCAGTTCTTATTATATTGTCTTCCCTGCCTTAACAGCTACATGTTTTACTAGTGTTTCCGTACTAAATTGCTACTTGTCAGACATTGTTTTTTTCTCATTGTTGAAGGTATTAGCTATCTCGTAGTTTCATTGTCTCATATTATTGGCTTAAGTTGTTTTATGGATGTTTTATGGTATATTTTGGATTGGTTTCGGTGAGTAGCATTATTTGTGTGAAGTTTCATAATGTACAAGCTTTCCGTTTGCTTTGGTTTGAGGTTTAAAAAATGTGAAGAGTTTTGAGTTAATTTGTAAAATTTCTGTACTTGTTGAGTAATTTATGTTGATATGGTGGAATCCGGTTGCGCGCCGCAACATGAGGAATAAGGGTGATATATAAAGGAGGAATAAGGGTGAATTGCTATTATATGGTGGGATCGGGTTGCATGCCGCAACAGGAGGAATAAGGGTGGATTGATATGGAGTAATAAGGGTGAATATTCATATTGACATTGATATATGGTGGGATCGGGATGCGCGCAACATCACTTTATGTGTCTATGTATCTTTCTTCTACTGTGTAAGTTATTCGGTGGCCTTGCATATCACTTAAGGTTTGTTATAGCTGGATACTGTCAAGACACTTGAGTTCTGTGTTCATTGCTTGCAAGTTACTGCTTTATATTATCCTGTCCTTCTTTCTGCTTCTATTACACACTGTATGCAGGTTATTTTGTAATCGCCCCGCCGTAGCCTCGTCACTACTTCGTCCAGGTTAGGCTCGGCACTTACCAGTACATGGAGTCGGTTATACTGATACTGCACTCTGTACTTTCTATGTAGATTTTGGAGCAGGTAGCGGTTGATCGAGGGGTCGATTGCAGATATTTTCAATTAGGAGACCCAAGGTAGTCCTTGCTGGCGTCCGCAGGCCCTGACGTCCCCTTACACATCTCTATATTACTGTTTTCTTTATTTCCAAAAACAGTTATAATTTTCTTCAGATTGATGTTTGTAGAAAATCATAGTGTGTTCGTGAATTGTGACACCGGATCTCTGGGTAGAAGTATTATGTAAACGAAACCGATATCTACGCATCTTACTTTTAATTCGCTTCATTTTGCATGTTTAGTGATGATTACTAAAAATGAAAAGAAATGGCTAAATAACCTCTAACGTTGGCTTGCCTGGCAAGTGTGATGTTAGGCGCCATTACGGTCCCGACAGTGAGAAATTCGGATCGTGACAATCTGGATCCAAATCAATTTGGTTTCCAGCATAAACACATCTTTGAATCTAGTGTTAACCACACTGCCCATAAGGAAACCAATAGCTAGTGTTTTGGCATGCACAATATTTTCATTTATATATCTTTAAACAAATGCAATAGCTGTGGCACCACGTGTATTTGTATTCCCTGTATTAAAAGTAGTTGGGCAAACCTAGTTATTACTTTAACTACTCATTAATTCTCAAGCTATTCATCATTCAGTGCTGCTGCTCTCTGGAGAAAAAGAAAAAGGCAATCAATGACTCATTAAAATCTTGGCTTTGTTTTATTTGTTGAAGTTTAGCAGTACTATTATATGCCTTGTTGCTGTAATAGGCAATCATACATGCAATTGTGAGGCAAAATAAATTAATGCTATCTTCAGTAGTGAAAAGAAAGGTTGATTCTACTTCAACATTAATCAATGCATTTCTCCGCACGAGTTATGTTTTACTCCCTCCGGTTCACAATAAGTGTCCAATTTGCTTTTAACACGCCCATTAAGAAAATACTAAATCTTATACAAAATTACCTAGTATGACTAAACTATCCCTAATTAAACATTTAATGTGAGGAGTAAGAGAACTTTTTAGGGATATGTACATATGGGTTATTTTGTAAAAATAAATTGAATTTTTTCTTGATTACATAACTGGACACTTATTTTGAACCAAAATGAAAAAGCAAATTGGACACTTATTGTGAACCGGAGGGAGTAATTAGTAGAACAAATGATGTTGAGTTCGGGCGACCGAATCCAATAGCGTTGGTACAAACTTTATATTTATTTTTGAGAAATTCATTAAATATGAATAAATTATTAATTTAAAACTCAATAACTTAAAAAGACTAAAATCTCGAATTCATAAAATTCAAATCCTAACTCACTTTTGGTTGAGATCAATATTTGTGTTAGAAAATGTCTAGATTTTATGATATGCCTAAAATGGTGCAGAGTTGGACTAATTTGAAAACATTGGCAATCTTATTTCTACTCCATCCGTTCACTTTTACTTGGCACGTTTTGACTTTTAACATCCATTAAGAAATAATAAATGAAGTAAATAATTTACCATGATACCCATATTAATTGATGCATATTTTATTGGATTTGAGAAAATGATTTAAAATGAGCAATAAATATTGTGGGTATAACAAGAAAAAATTTTATCTTCTCTTGATATGCGTAAAGTGACAAATAAAAATGAAAATCTATTTTTAGTATACATGTCAAGTAAAAGTGAACGGAGGGAGTACTTATTTTGGTTTTTGTCTTGTTCTTTCTTGTTTTATTTAGGCTAAACTCATACATCAAGAAATTCTGTTATGCCTTATTTATTAGTACCAAGTATTTTCTCTCTTTTTCTCATGCTTACTTGTTTGCACCTCTTGTTTGCATAAAATTAAGCAATTTAATGTAAAGATGAAAATTAGAGTGACGATAAAAATTACTTAAACACGCAAGATACATATTACTCCTATGTATTTATCGGTCCATGCAAACTTTTCTTTTTCGTTTGAGAATTTAATGTTAAAATACAACCAATAACAAAAATAATCGTGTTTGGCATGCATATCTTCAGACTGTTGAGGACTTTTACTTGCACTCACTTTCATTTATGTCTTCAAATTAAAGTTCAAACAAATATACTCCCTCCGTTCATTTTTACTTGGCATGCATACTAAAAATGGATTGTTATTTTTCCTTGTTACTTTATGCATATCAAGAGAAGATAAAAAAAAATCCTGTTATACCCACAGTATTTATTACTCGTTTCAAATTATTTTCTCAAATCCAATAAAATATGCATCAATTAATATGGGTATCATAATAAATTATGCACTTTATTTATTATTTCTTAAGGGGCGTGAAAAGTCAAAACGTGCCAAGTAAAAGTGAACGGAGGGAGTAACAGTTTGGCACCACGTGCATAATTCATTTGTTGGGTAGACCTAGTGACCGCTTTAACTACTCCACCCGTCCCAATTTATGTATCGGTGTTTGACCAACACGAAGTTTAAGAAAAAAATAAACAAAAATCAAATTTAAGTTCTAAAACAAATCATAAATATTTAGTTTATAAATTATTTCATTAAGGATAAAAAGAATTTAATGTTAATTTATTTTTAAATAAGAAAGTATGATATTATTTTGGAACAGTGCGACACATAATTTGTCAGAGGGAGTAATTAATTTACAAGCATGTTCATAATTTAATGCAGCTGGGCTCTGAAAAAAGGTACTGAATGGCATATCACACATATTAAAATCTTAGCTTGGTTGTATTTGTTTAAATAGTTAGAGGCGATAGGAACAATGTGAAATGAAGTTTTAAAAAAATCCCATACAGATTGAGTAAAATAATTATATCTCTAGTAATCTATTTTAAAGCTCGGTTGTAGTAGGCGACCTATCTTATTTTTCAAGTTAATCAATTACCATAAATATTTTTGAAATGATCTAATTGAGTAATTTTTTTATACTATATCAATGCATCAACGTTAAACTCTTAAAATAATATGTGTGTCATACTAGAATTTATCATAATTTAACTATTATAACGTTGGTTATCAATATCTCACCACATTCAACTTAGGGGTGTCGATTGATACCTCTTTCGCCGAAAAGTTATACTTTATTGTTAGATAGATTTTTCTATTTTATGTATATTTATTATATGTTGACTCCCCTTAACTTTTCGGTATATCTAATTTTTTTTTTATACTTTGACACTCCTTAGTCAAAATTCTGGCTCTGTCACTAAACTTAACCTTATCAAAACATGGAATATGCTGCACTTCGCATAATAATAGCTTTTTTTAATCGGTATGTACCACGATTACTTATTAATTTATTAGATACGAGTATTTTTTTCTGGTCAAAGTATTATTTTTTTAGACGTCAAAGTGTTTTTATGCTAACAACCAAAATTGAGGGGATCGCACGTCTACACAGATGGCATAAATTATTAAATTATTACTTAATTAGTCGTGTTATTATCTTGATTTTTAGGCTTCTTGTTGGTTAGCTAAGTTTTCGTACCTTCGAATAGTTTGAATTGCAATTTATATTTTGACTCATCAAATTCGCGTGAACTCATATATTAATGTCCAGACGGAAAAACATATCCCAACTATCAATGTCCCTATTATTTCTTTTACCGTCAATATTAAAAAAATAGGAATTAACGACGATTAAATTCTGTAGCTAAACAAATTAACGACGATTAAATTCTGTAGCTAAACATCAAATTCATTGTTAATCCTACTTAGAGCCTGTTTGGCCAAGATTCTCGGAAGTTAAAAGTTCTTTTTTTTTTTTTTTGCCGAAAAAGTACTCATTTTGAAATATGAGATGTTTGGCCTAAACAGAAAAGTAGTTTTGAGCCGGAGCATGAGCAGAAGCAGTAAAAGCTACAAATTCTAGCTTTTTTCCAAGAAGCTGAAGAAGAAAAAGTAATTTTTCAAGACAAAAATACCCTTACCATAAAATTATATTTTTGTCAATTAAACCTTTAATTTTTATCTCTACCATCCCTTTTTTCTCTTTTTTATTTGTAACGCATTTTTATACTTCTTCTCTTATTCCTATTTGGAATAATCTCTGTACTATAAATAAATCTCTTCGTTTTTCTTCCGCCATTTCAACTTTTTTGTCTCTTATTACTCTTTAAAATAATAATGTTGATTACCATATTCAAGCACTTTATTCATAAGGTGGTTTCATTTTTTCTTTTCTAGTATACCAATGTTATTCGATCTCCAGTCAGTTTTATTTATATTTTTTTTGACATGCATGTATATAATATAGGTGACATAATACAATACTACCTAGTTTGTTGATTTCTCAAGAATTAATAATGCTTTTCATATTGTAAGCATATATGTTGTTACCAATATTATTGCTTTCATATACTTATATTTTATAGATTAAAATCTTTAATGTATATTACTTTATATTTTATACTTTAACGACATAAAAATAAAAAATTAAATTAAATTAAATTCTTTTATAATAATATTTAAAAAAATTTCTCTTTTAAATAATGCTAATTGTAAACTAAACTTTTATTGTCCTTTATCATAATTTGATACTCAAAAGTACTTTTTGGAAAGATTGGTCAAACATAATTTATTTACCAAATATCGCAAAAAATACTTCTCAAACGAATTGGCCAAACACAAACTGCTAATCTCCAAAAGTACTTTTTCGAAAAGCAGTTATGAATAAAAGTACTTTTCAAAATAAGTAATTTTTGACACCTTGGCCAAACGGGCTCTTAGTGACAAATTAATGATAAATTATCAAAAAGTCATATTAGCTACAAGTGATTTACCAATAAATTAATAATGATGTTTATAGCTAATTCTAGTTTTTTTGGTAGTGTATTATCCTTAAATCCTTTTTAAATTACCATTATCTAATGTTGAAATGAGTAGTTGTTTACCTTGAAAATGGTAATGACAATTATATTTGATTTAGTGGTTCTAAAAATACGTGATTTATTTTAATACTAGTTGTTAGGCAATAGATGCTAAGTGAGAGTAAAGAAAATAAAAAATGCAAACCCAAGCTATTGCAAAACCGAGCCTCGAGCTGGCCGGAGCAGGGGCTTCAAGGCTTGCTTAGGGGAGTTGATAGTGAGCTTATTGATGAAGAAACAATGATAATGAAGCCTCAAAGATGGCCTTTTGCGATTAATAATGAGCAATGAATGAACAATAAATGAACAATGAAAGAGTAAGCAATAAATGTGTAGAACAATTGTGTAACGACCCGACCGGTCGTTTCATGAGTTACCGCTCCGTTTTCCCCATTTCAGCTTCTTTATATGTTGTTCAGCGGTATTTCATCGCATCGTGTTGGTTAGTTTGGGTTCGGAGTGGTTTTGTAGAGATATGAGACACTTAGTCTCTTAAGTTGGTCTTTGTGTTGGAAAAGTCAACCGAAAACTGAATTGTGAGTAAACGATCTCGGAACTTGGTTTTTATGATTCGGATAGCTTTGTGAGGTGATTTGGGACTTAGGAGCGTGATCGGAATGTGTTTTGGAGGTCCGGGGTAGATTTAGGCTTGAATTGACGAAATTAGAATTTTGGTGTTTTCCGATTGGTAGAGGAAATTTTGATATAGGGGTCGGAATGGAATTTCGGAAATTGGAGTAGGCCCGTTGTGTCATTTGGGACGTGTGTGCAAAATTTCAAGTCATTTGGACGAGGTTTGATAGACTTTTTGATCAAAAGCAGAATTCGGAAGTTTTGGAAACCTAGGGCTTGATTCCGAGGGTGTTTTGATGATTCGATGTTGTTTTACGAGTTCCGAGGGTTGGTACAAGTTTGAATAGTGCTATGTGACTTGTTGGCGTATTTGGTTGAGGTCCCAAGGACCTCGGGATGGATTTGGATGGTTGACGGAGAGTTTGGATTTTTGGAGTGTGCTGCATATTTTCTGCTTCTGTTATTTCCGCACCTGCGGATTGGGGACCGCAGGTGCGACGCCGCAGATGCTGGGAGGAGGTCGTAGAAGAGGATTTGGATCAACTGGAGTTTGACCGCAGATGCGGCGCGTTGGGCGCATCCGCGGGACCGCAGGTGCGATTCCTGGACGCAGATGCGGCCCTAGAGGAATTAATGAAGAACCGCAGATGCGGTGGTCTTGACCGCAGGTGCGAAATCCCTGGTCCAGAACCTATATAAGGTTTCCTTCGCGATTTTCAGCTTTGTTTCACCATTTTTAAGTCGGAGTGAGAGCTTTTTGGGAGATTTTGAAAAGGGAATTCAAGGGAACTTCGTGGAGGTAAGATTCTTGGAACTAAAACTCAATCCTACATTTTCTTACTGATTAGGCTTGGAATTTATGGAAATTAAGGGTTAAAAATTTGGAGAACTAGGGCTTGGAATTGGGGACTTTGATTTACGGATTTGAGATGTCGTTTGTGGTCGGATTTTGATGTAATTGATATGTATGAACTCGTGAGAGGATAAGAATTCTATTTGTATGACTTTTACCGAAATCCGAGACGTGGGCCCAGGGGTTAGGTTTGGCCAATTTCAGGATTTTTGAGTAAATTTGATTATTTTTGCGTGGGCTTTGTTCCTTTAGCCTATTTTGATGTTATGATTCTGATTTTGGATAGATTCGGGGCGAGTTGAGGCCGATTCGAGAGGCAAAGGCATCGTGGTCTAGAGTTTGGACCGGATTGAGGTAAGTAATGATTGTAAATGTTGTCCTGAGGGTATGAAACCCCGGTTTTCACATTGCTATGCTATTTTGAGGTGACACACATGCTAGATGACGAGCGTGGGGTCGTGCACCGTTGGGGATTGTGACTTGGTCCATCCCGTACGACTATTGAGTCGCGTATTTAATTGGAAACTGTTTGATATTATTATATTTTGGAAAGTATTACTATGTTTGGGGCTAAATGTCATGTTTGGGGCCTTGTGCCGACTGTTTGGACCCTTAGGGGCTTTTTACTTATGTTTCCTCACTATTTTTGATAATATTTACACTCGGTCATGATATGCTTTCATTGATTTCATAACTCGGATTTTATTTACTCCTTTGATTTTATAAATGATATTTTGAGCCGAGTACCTGTTTTACTGTTAGCGCGAGGGGCCTGAGTGAGTTCTGACTGAGTAAGGCCGAGGGCTTGTGTTGTGAGGATATCATAGGATCGGGCTGCGCGCCGCAGCAGGTTGTACTCATTTGTGAGATATGATATATGAGAGGCCGAGAGCCTGTTTTATTATGCCACGAGATGGCTTGTGATAGCGCTTGGGTTGTTGGAGCCCCTCCGGAGTCTGTACACCCCCAGTGAGCGCGGGTACCCAGTGCGTGTGATGTGATATTGCCCGAGGGGCTGTTGTTGTTTCATGTTGTTGCCCGAGGGGCTGATACGAGTGATTGTGAGGTAGCCCGAGGGGCTGGTTCTGTTGATATTATGCCCGAGGGGCGGTTTATGGAAATTGTTTTGCCCAATAGGGCTCTTTACGTTTCTATCCTTTTACTCTCTGCTTTCATCACACGTTTGAAACTATTGAAAAATGTTTTTAAAAAGGTTTTACTGAACTGGGTTGTTTTTACGAGTTTTATTACTTTATTGCGTTGTTCTGGACTTATACTATTTTGTTGTAGCGTTATGACGTGGTTTACGTGTTTTCTTACTGTTCAGATGCTTTTACTTTTATTACTTGCTGAGTTGGCATACTCACATTACTCCCTGCACCTTGTGTGAAGATCCAGGAGTCTCGGGTCGCGATAGCGAGTGCTGATTAGCCTTCCACCGGGTCTCCGGAGTTGACTAGGTAGCTACTTGGCGTTCGCAGCCCAGTGCTTCTCCTTCCTATCTTATTTAGCTTTGTGTTAGCATTTGTTTAGACTATGTTGTCCTTTTTTATTCCGAGACGAGTTATAGTTGCTCATGACTGGTGACACCCCGATGTCGGGCTGTGTTATGTTTCCGCATTGTATATTTTGACTTATTTTATGGAATTTTTATGCTAATTAATGACTTTGAACGACTTATTATGAATTCCTGGTTGGTTTGGGGTTTGTGTCGGTTGTCCTAATTTCATAATAAGCGCCATCACGACCGGGTCCGTTTTAGGGTTGTGACAAATTGGTCAAGCAAAAGAAGAGAATGTTGTATTGTAAATCAATGTATCGTGTTCGATAATAATACGAACCCCCCTACAAGATGACAAGGGTCCTCTTTATATAGGAGGGGGGAATCCTAACATAGTACATGTCTAATAATGATGGGAAAAGGCTATTGGTACAGTTGTATAATGGCTTAGCACGGATTGGTACTATTCTTGCAGACCTGGTCAGCTCTAACCACATGTTCTTGGGAGCTTTCCCGCCTTTCCATGACGATCATCGATTTGTACTACTCTGAGATTGACCTTCGATGTGCTCCCTCGAGGGACGCACCTCGGGGTCATACTTTAAATTCTACTTCGAGCTCCTCGAGGTTGGGCATGGAGTGCTACAACAACCCCAAAGTCGAACTCTTCCGATTTTGGCAGTATACAGATAGTCCCCGCATTTCTTAGAATGAAATGATAAGAAACGGTTTTGAGTTCTTGACTCCTCGAGACCCTCATTGTGACGTCAGCCACGTAAGGTCATTAAATGTTGTGACAGAAAAGCTGTACAGGGATCTTGTCAACATGGTTCTCGAAAAGCCCACGAACCGCTACTGGTCGCCCTTTCAACTCCTCCAGTTTACATATAAATACTCCAATTCCCTATCTTTTAAACCTTTGCAACATCTTCAGATCTTCAAATTTCTGTTAATAGTTTCGTGTGTTCACCCTTCTTCTACGTTTACTTTTTTCGCCATCTTGCTTTGAAACTTCGTTATTACCATGGACAAAACTTCTAAGACGGTACCCCAAAAAGGGGAAGCCCCTTATTCGTCACGCTCGTCTAAGAGCAAAAGGGTAGTGCTTTCCAGAGTTGAGGAGTGTGTTCCTGGGTCCTTCGATACATCCTCCGATTTCAAAATTGACAAACCTTCTTCGATACCAGGCCAATGCGAGCCCATGTCTCGGTATGTTAGTTTAATAACTGACATAGAGAAGGTGAAAATAGATTGCCGCTGGGGAGAGGCGGTACACATAGAGATCCCTTCTTCGGAAGAAGATATAACCACACATAAACCTGGTTTTCTCAGCGTGTATACGTATCCTTTTACTTTAGGCCCTGTAGATTCTTCTTCTCCACCGATAGACCTGGTGATCCTCGATTTTTGCCGAGAATATCGAGTGACACTTGGTCAAATTTACCCCTCTTTTTGGAGAATCGTCTATTTGATTAGACATTTCTCAAACATGATTGAGGGGATGTCTTTCACCCTCGATTGTCTGATCAGATTATATAGCCCTCGCCTCTATCGATGGGGCTTAGTCAAGCTGCGGCATCGATCTGCCAAAGCATTTTTTGCAAATACTGACGAAGATAAAGACCGGGGATGGATGAACCGCTTCGTTCGAGTCAAGACTTCGGACCTCATCCCTGCCGAGAAAATGCCATTCCTTGAGGAATGAAATTGAGACGTAAGTGTCGTTACACCGAGCATGCTTAATCATCTGAATGTCCTCTTTTCTTCTTTCAAACTAACTCCTTTCTTTTTTCTTTTTTGAATTGGTCCTTCTCTGGTTGCGCAGCCACCGTGTGGTTCCTTGGCGTGGTCAAGAACCTCCCGGGCTGGGTTAGACTTTTAGACTCCACCTCATCATATGACAAGTGCGTTTGGCATGATTTGGCCAAAACTCGATGGGAGGCCAAAAATCATGGTACGCCTTCTCCTCCGTCGCTTCTAAATCACTTATGAATGGATTTCTTGGCGGTATGTTTGACATTTTATGCTTGTGCAGGCTCGGGGAAGCTGTTTTTATGAGATCGCCTCCTCCTGGCGAAGAGGAGACCCAAAAACCCGCAAAGGGTAGAAAGAGAAAGAAAGAGACACCGGCGGAGTCCCCGACACCCAAGAGAGCTAAGGCTCGAAAGCCCAGGACTGATGCTACGGTACTAACTTCGGTAGCGGCCGAGAGTCTTCGTGCTGAAGAAGACGACGGCTGCCCACTAGTTCATAGGGCAAGACGAAGCACTGATGCTTTGACGGTTGCCGGACAGAAGACTACCGAGTCAGAGGTGGCCGATGCGGTCCCACCTCGTATTGAGGAGCCCCTCGAGGAGGGTTTGGATGCAGTTCCCAAGCCGATCACTGAATAGGATACAACCTGCGCTGATGAACACTTGGTTGGCGCATTCGGAGGATCTCGCTCTAAGGCCCCTCGAGGGAAAGAACAAGACTCGATAAAGGTTGATGTCATAGGCGGTCTTCAATCGAGCCTGTCGTTTTCCCCAGGGCAAATACGGGATGCCCAGAACAGGAGGACTCCCGATGTGGGGCATCCCGGGAAGAGGGTGATGCATTTGGAGATTTCTTTGTCGGTGTTGAAGAGGATACCGATCTCGATGCTCCAGTCATTCTTGAGGAGGCTGCGAAACTTCAAAAACAGGTGATTTTTGACATAAACTTTGCCTTGAGTTTTGATCTTCGCTTTCCTAACTGCTTTCCCTTCGTGTTATACGTTATGATGCTGTATGACCAGGCCTTCTCCAAGTTACAAGCTGAACTGACTCATTGTGAGGGTGAGTTTGGGAAGCTCGCTTCGGAGTCAAATGAGCTAAAAGCTCAATACGCCCGAAGGGAAAAGGAACTGAACAGCCTTCGAGCGGGTTCGGAGAAAATGCTTCAAGAGCGGGCCAACTTTATTGAGCAGGAAGATCGGTAATCACGAGCTTACCTTTTATTTTCATAACTCGGTGTTTATTATCTTGACTTGGCATTTGCAAATTGAGCAAAAGGATGCCCTAGCGGGGCAACTTCGAGAAAAGATCGCGGCCAAGGATGCGGAGATCTTTGAGCTGAGGCGGTACAAAGATAGCGTGGCCCTGGATAGGGATGCTCTTCGAGGAGAGCTGGCCTCGACTCAGAGTCTTCTTCTCGGTGCTAAAGAGGAGGCTCACAAATTCGAGGCACCTCATTCTGAGTCAGCCGCCGCGTTATCCTCGGCCAAGTCGGAAGCCGATGCACTCATATCCTCATATCGGAAAGATGCTGCTGCAGCGAATGCTCGAGCCAGGGAGATATCTAACAAGGCCGAGCTCAAGCTATCTCGTGCCCATACATATGCTCTATTAGAGGCTAGGAGTCAGGCCTTTGAAGAATTGCACGCCAAGGGTTTCGACCTCTTCGTCGAGATCGGAGAAGAGAAGGCCTTGGAAGAGGAGTCTGCAGCTCCGACTACTTCGGACGAGGGCTCTTCAAGTAGCTCAGGGAGTAGTGAAGATGAAGACTAGGCCACCTTTGCTCTTTTTACTTTTTTTTGTATGTGGACTCCTCGTGCGAGTTTTTGTAATGCAGTTTGTAAATATATTCTTGGAAATGCAAAGGATTTTCTTTTTTAACGTCTTCAGAGTTTTGCCTTTTAGTGTTCATGCCAAAGTCAGGCCTTGACCTTGAACTTAACTCCTTTGAGCTTGATCTCGGAATGACAAAGACCCTTGAGGTCGAGTTGTTCTGGTTTCGGTCACACACCTTCCCCAGTCGGGTTGATAAGGAATCGATTTGACTCCTCGATCCCTCGAGCACCGTGCGATGGCGTCATTCCTGCGATATAACTGTGAATTGACCGAAGTGGCCCCGTTGGTGCATTTTCCCAGAAGTTCATAAGTGCTTTGTCAGAGCTGATTGGCTATCAAAGTTAATAAATAGTCGCCGCTCTTCTTTATATATACCCGCTTTCTTTTCATTGAGGGCTTTGCCGCTTTGTGCATCTACCTTTCTCTGCGGAGTTCCTTTCCTGCTAGTTCTAGTGTCGCGTTAGATCAAAGATTTCGCCTAAGTTTTCATCTTCCCTTTCCTGTTTTGAGGGAGCCATGTCCATCACACCCAAATCCACTTACCAGAAAGAGGGAAGCCCTACCTCTTCTCCCCGTCCAGCCGGTGGTACACCGCCGGCGTTTGGCGAGCCAACTTCAAACTGTTTCATCACGACGAGAGATTTTATGATAGAGAAACCTCTCGACATTCCGGGCCATCGAGAACATGCATCGAGGTTCATTTGCTCAATAGAAGAGAGACACCTTGAGCCTGTGAGGAGAGACTACGGATGGGGAGAAAAGGTGAGGCTGCAGATACCCTCCGGAGAAGAGGATATTATGGCCCACGTAGAAAGGTTTCTGAATGTATATGTACCCTTTTACGTTGGGACCTCTCGACCAACTCGTTCTCGAGTTTTGTCGAAGATAAAGAGTTAATTTGGCTCAGATCCATCCGTCTTTCTGGCGGATCGTATTGATTATGAGATTCTTTGCTGAAAAGGTTGGGCTCGAGTTCAGTCTCAGCCACCTCATCAGATTGTATTGGCCCTTGCGTTATCAAGGTCTAATTACTCTACGACGTCGATCCACCAAGCCTTTTATTGCTAGCGATGACGAGGACAAGGATCGGGGGTGGGTGAGCCGGTTTGTTCGAGTGAAGACCGTCGATATTATTCCTGCGGAATTCCTGTCGTTTCCTGAGAAATGGAATTTCAAGCGTAAGTGGCATACTGAACTCTATTATTTTTGTTCTTGGTGGAGCCAGACCCCGTAAGGACGTTTTCTTTCCTTTTTCGCAACGATCCCGTGGATGCCAAATGAGGTCCCCGATCTTGCGGACTGGGCTCGCAAACTGGCTGCCTCTTCGACTTATGATGAGCGCAAGTGGCGGGATCTGTCAAAGGGAAAATGGGAGGCTAAGCACCATGGTATGTGCTATGCAGTCCTTCTCTCGAAGAGTTCTTTCTTTTACGTACGCTAATTTCTTTATTGCAGGCATCAATGAGTTTTCTGAGGTGAGACCGTCCCCTTTCGAGAAGGAGGAAGAACCTTCGACTTCTGAGATAAGGAAGGACAATAAAAGAAAGAGATCCTCGAAGGACGAGGGTTCTGATATTAGGGCAAGACTCGCCCGGGGGTGCGAGGAGGACGTTGCCGCTGATGACGATCTCATATTTATCGGTTCTTCTGTGGACATCAATGCACCCTAAGAGGATGATTTTACATTGATGGCTCGGACCAGGAGGCCTCCCGAGACTGCCGATCCTGCTGGGCTCGAGGCCCCTAGTCTCGAGGAAGAGATTCCCTAACAGAGGAGGGGCGAAGGTCCTTCTTTACCTTATTTGACGGCCGGTTCTCGGACGTCGAGGGATACTCCGAAGGAGATGGGCTTTAACGTATCTCCGCCCAATTAGAGCACCTCGGGTTGCTCTACCGAGGCCGATGAGACCGAGCTGGTGAATGCGAAATCAACCTTCGAAGAAGCTCAGCGACTCTGATCAATGGTGAGTTTTGGAGTCATTACTACTTTTTCCAACTTCGTACTTTCTTCCTTTCAACTGAACCTTCCTTCTTGTAGGCCTTCGATAAGCTCAAGTCTGAGCTGCTTGCTGTGAGTCTAAGCTGCGTAAAGCCTTGAACGGGGAGAAATGCCTCAGGATTCTTTGTGTTAAGAAGACAAGAGAGCTGATACATCTTCGATCGGAGTTGAACCGAAGTAGTGATTACGAAGGCCACCACGAGAAACCGGTAACCTCTATTTTGAGGGATTACAAGTTTCTTCTCCCATCTTCGGGAACTAAAGTTTTGGTATCTCAGTTGTAGAGAAAGATAGAGGCATTGGAACTCCTACGGGGCGAAGCCAACCAGGTTAATTCCGAATGCAAAGAATTGAAGGCACAGATAAATGCTCATGTTGCGGCCAAAAGGAACGCTTTGGCTAGGGCCTCCGCTCTCGAGATACAACTTCGTAATGCTCGAGAAAACAACTTGGTCCAGACCAGCAGGATTGCTAAACTTGAAACAGATCTTTTGGAGATGAAGGCCGAGGTTGTAGACGCTCGGGCCGAAGCCGAAAAGGTCCGAGCAAAAGCCGATAAGAAGGTGGCCATCTATCTGAAAGATGCTGTTGAAGCTCGTACGAAGTTGAGGGTGGATTTTGATCGAGAGAGGAGGAGAAACGAATATGTTCGGTGTAGATCCCAGAGGGAAACTCTCGAGTGGCAAGGGCTTCGATCTCTTGGAGGAGATAGAGCAGGCAAAGGCGGATGAGTTCGACGCCAAGTTCCTCGTTTTCGATACTGAAGACAACGAGGAGGAGGCCGGTGAGGAGATGGTCCCGAGGGAGCCGATTGAGACATAGTCCCCGAGGGGAAAGGCTAAGTTCCCGAGGGTAGACTAGGTTTTTCTTTCTCGTTCTTTATATCGGGCTCTATGTGGGAGTGTTGTAAAATGTATCCTTGCACCATTATTTATAATAAAAAAGGAACTTTTATAAATTCCCACTTGCTTGTATCTTTGTTTATGTTTCGAGTTTCGATGCCTGTTAACAATCAGTCCGATACGTTGGACTTTTAGATAAGAATCCTTAGGTTGCGTTCGATGAACAATCGATAATAGTTGAACGTTTAGGGCTTGGTCCTCGAATCAAGTTTTGACTCAGACTCGTAGACCCTTAGGTTTTCAACATATTAGCCCTTAGGCTTTTTGGGCTGGCCCTTAGTCTCTTATCCATTGTCCCTTAGGCTCTTTAGGCTAGCCCTTAGGCTCTTACGCATTGGCCCTTAGGCTCTTTTTAGATTGGGTCGATGCGACCTCTAATATGGCTATAGTTTTCCCTCATTTTGGCTAAAGACTTTTGAAGTTTTGATTATGCCTTGGAATGTTTTATGTTCGTCCGACTCTTCGACGGCTCAAACGAAAACCTCGATTATGAGTTGATATGTGACGATAGCTGAGTACCTTGGGAGGCTCGCTCGAAGGTTGAGTTTTCGAAACCTTTTCACTGAAGGCTGATTGTTTTCGAAGCCTTTTTATTGTTCGGAGCTGATATTATCGAAGCTCCTTTGCTTATGCCGAGGGTAGCCTGACTAACCGATTCTTTTCGAAGTACTTTCGAAGTATTTAGAGGCCTTTAGTTTTATGGCGGCAGTCGGACGTCTCCGAGCCGCGTTAATTCAGCCGTAGCATTTTAGTTCAACCGTAGTATTTGTGTTTGTCCATAGCCTTTAGTCCCCGTGCACGGTGACCTCGGCGTCTATATTGAGGGTATGCCTTTTTAGGGGTCATACAAGTTCGAATATATAGCCTTGGCCTTAATATCAGAGGTTATGCCTTTTTTAAGGTCTTATAAATTTGAGCACGCCTTGTTGAAGGACTTACAGATTTGATGTTGCCTCGGTGAGGGCTTATGAGCTCGAAGTTTCCTGATCAAGGTCTTACGAATTCGAGTTTTTGATAGCTTGATGAGCTGACTGTCGAAGACAGTCCCCAAGCGTTCGAGAGTTTTTGGCTCTTGGGCCGTTTTGCGCGACAGTAGTGAACTTCTTCGAGACCAAAGTGTCTTGATAAGCACAGAGGCTTCCTCAATTACTTGATATATGCGTACACGTTTTCTGCTTTTGGAGGATCGATTATTCTACATGGACACGATTCATTTGACCGTTTGGCCCAATACAACATTCTCCTATCGAGGTCCTCCTAGGCATAGTTTGATTTCTTCAGGTGACCTCCTGGGGTGATGCCCCCCCAGTATTTGAGGTTGATTGAAGAGAAACCTTGAATACTTGATGAGTTCTCCTTAGGTAGCATATGGGTGTCGCCTCATTAAAAACCTCGCCGGTAAAACCCGTTCGGGGTAAAACCCGGTCCAAGGGAAAAAGAGTGCAACACATGCTTTAAAACCCAAGGTCTTTGATCTGGAGGGTGCTTCGATTCCTTTCAATTGAATACCTGCAATTGGTTAGTATAAAACGTAAATGAAAAGGGGGAGGGTTGTACCTTAGCAATGATAGCATTCGAGCCCTGATACGTTGTAATTGCTTGCTCCGAGGACGCGGTACGGTTCTTTGTTCCCTTATTAGGATGTAGCCGAGAATGTCGGTTGTGGTTGCTATCCGGCTGTTTGCTTGTCTTTTGGCTTTTTGGGGGCATCGATGTCGGTGCCATGTCGTGTACCGCAAACATCTCTCTTGCTGCATGCTGCTCCCCGTACACTATTTTTACTCCATCCTTGGTTGGAAATTTCATCATTTGGTGGAGGGTTGATGGCACTGTCCTCATACTGTGTATCCACGGCCTTCCAAGCAAGGCATTGTATCTCGTGTCACATTCGATGACATGAAACTTGGTATCTTGGATTATACTAGCTACATTGACCGGGAGGATGATCTCCCCTTTCGTCTTCTCGCTCTCCATGTTGAATCCATTGAGGACTCGAGAGGCGGGTACGATCTGGTCGAGCAGTCCGAGCTGCTCTACCACCCTCGACCGGATTATGTTGGCCGAGCTACCTGGGTCCACGAGCACACGTTTAATTTGAAATTTATTCAAAATAAAAGAAATTACTAGTGTGTCATTATGAGGCCGAGACAAGTTCTCGATGTCCTGTTCGTTGAACGTGAGAGCATCCTCTGGTATGCGATTTCGAGTCCGCTTTTCCCTGGTAATGGATATTTCTGTTCGCTTGACAATGGGTCTCTACGGGGTGTCGACCCCTCAAATGATCATGTGGATGACGTGTTGTGGTTCTTCTTGTTCGCCTCTCTTTCCCGAGATTGGTTTTTAGCTCGATCGCTGAGGAACTCTCGAAGGTGCCCTTCGCTGATCAGTCGGGCTACCTCTTCTCGAAGCTGTCTGCAGTCCTCGGTCCTATGACCGTGAGTGCCGTGATATTTGCATACCAAGTTAGGGTTCCTTTGTGAAGGGTCTGACAGTATGGTTTTTGGCCACCTGATATCTTTGATTTTACCTATGGCCGACACATTGTCCGATACATCGATGTTGAAGTTGTACTCGGATAACCGGGGTGCCTCTACCGGCCCAGCGTGCCTATCGAACCCGGCTTTACTCATGAGTCCTCCAGAATTTTGACCCCGATCTATCCTTAGATCGCCTTGAGGCATGTTATGCCTTGGTGCATTTCTTCGATCTTCTACATACGGCTGGTGTCTTTCCTTGTTTGATCTTGACTCCTTTTCTGTAAACCTTTGTTCCTTTGTTAAGAGCCTGCTGGGATATACTGAGCCCGAGGGGGCTTCTAATTGGTCATCTTCGACCTTGATCTTCAACTGATACCTGTTGTGCACATCCGCCCAGGTCACGGTGGGATATTCGATCAAATTTTATTTTAGTTGCCTCGAAGCTACCGAGCTTCGTTCATTCAAGCCCTGAGTGAAGGCCTGTACTGCCCAGTCATCGGAGACTGGTGGTAATTCCATTCGCTCATCTAAAAACGAGATACAAATTCCCTTAGCATCTTGTTATCTCTCTGTTTGATTTGAGGACATCGGACTTCCTGGTGGCGACCTTGATGGCACCAGCGTGTGCCCTCACAAAAGAGTCTACCAACATGGCAAATGAATCTATCGAGTTTGGGGGTAGGTTGTGGTACCACATCATGGCCCCCTTCGACAATGTCTCTCCAAATTTCTTCAGCAAGACGGATTCAATCTCGTCGTCCTTCAAGTCATTTCCTTTTACAACACTAGTGTAGGCGGTAACGTGCTCATTGGGGTCCGTGGTTCCGTTATACTTCGGGACATCGGGCATTCTGAATTTCTTAGGGATGGACTTCGGAGCCGCGCTAGGTGGGAATGATTTTTGTATGAACTTCTTTGAATCTACGCCCTTCAGGATCGGAGGTGCGCCCGGGATCTGATCGACCCTCGAGTTATAAGTCTCCACCTTTTTATCGTTATCCTCTATCTTCTTTTCTCCTGATTCAATCCTTTTGGTGAGGTCCTCGAGCATCTTCATAATAGCGGGGTCTGTTGCCGACCCGTTTTACTCAATCTTTCCGGTGCCTGCTCGATTCGAGGAGCCATCTCCGGTGCTGCTATGCTTGGAGTTTTTGGTGACTTTGTAGCTGAGCAATAACCACTTGTTGTGCTTGCAGCATTTCAAAAATGACTTGAAGACTAACGTCTCTTTCCTCATCGCGCACACTTCCGTCGGTAGCAGAGCTTACATCGATATGTACAGCGTTCCGTGAGCTCACGTCGATGGGGATTTGTGCTGGTGACTCCCCTAGGTTTTGCGGTGGTACACCAGCATCTGCCGGTGCTATCCCTGGGTTTTGCGGTGGTACACCGGCGTCTGCACCGTTTTCTCCCTGGAGCCCAATACCGTTGTTTTCGCGTGCATTTGCTGAGTTAGACATTTTGACCTGAAATATGAGATTCTTGGACAAGAAAAAGTGTGAAGAATAACTTGTGTTTTCAGAGAACTAGCACCAAAACAATCACTATTATTTTTAGCCTCACAGTGGGCACCAAACTGTTTACCTTGAAAATGGTAATGACAACTATATTTGATTTTGTGGTTCTAAAAATACGTGATTTATTTTAATACTAGTTGATAGGGAATAGATGCTAAGTGAGAGTAAAGAAAATAAGAAATGCAAACAAAAGCTATCGCAAAACCGAGCCTCGAGCTGGCCAGAGCAGGGGCTTCGAGGCTTGCTTAAGGCAGTTGGTAGTGAGCTTATAGATGAAGAAACAATGATAATGAAGCCTCAAAGATGGCCTTTTGCGGTTAATAATGAGCAATGAATGAAGAACAATGAATGAACAATAAATGAACAATGAAAGAGTAAGCAATAAATGTGTAGAACAATTATTTAAGCAAGAGCAGAGAATGTTGTATTGTAAGTCAATGTATCGTGTTCAATAATAATGCGAATCCCCCTACAAGATGACAAGGGTCCCCTTTATATAGGGGGGGGGGAGGGGGGGGATCATAATATAGTACATGTCTAATAATGATGGGAAAAGGCTATTGGTACAGCTGTATAATGACTTAGTACGGATTGGTACTATTCTTGCAGACCTGGTCAGCTCTAAGCACGTGTTCTTGGGAGCTTTCCCGCCTTTCCATGACGATCATCGATTTGTACTACTCCGAGATTGACCTTCGATGTGCTCCCTCGAGGGACGCACCTCGGGGTCATACTTCAAATTCTACTTCGAGCTCCTCGAGGTTGGGCATGGAGTGCTACAACCACCCCCAAAGTCGAACTCTTCCAATTTTGGCCGTATACAGTAGTTAATGACTATGTGTTTATATGTCTTTTCGCAACATAAAAGTAATATTTCTTTGATTTTCTAAAGTGACAAATATTTCTTGCTCAAGTAGCAGATAAAATAACAAAAGGGAGCACATAAATTTTTCATTTTTGACTCCTTTGCTTTATAAATTTATCTTTTCATCTTATATTTATAGTTGTTTTTCCTTACCATGATGTCCGTACTGTCCATAAAATTGAGAGAATAATTTATATTTTGAGATAAAGTTTGAGATTATTATTAATTATTAACGTATAATAAGAAGGGAAGAATAGTACGTTTTGCAGGAGAAAGTCAACTAGAATACTTTTCCTTGTTGGTGTTAAAGTATAGTAATTAATTCGTAGTCCCCTCGCCCTTGAATGTAACATGCAGAAGACCGAGTTCGTGAGGTGGAACACGTCCACGTTCTAGACTTATGGGATAATTATTATTCGCATTTAAATTCTTGAATTTTATAAAAATTGGTAATTCACTAAAGTTATGGCCCTCCATCTAGAGAGTTTGATTAGTCATTAGTTCAAAAACATTAAAAGTAATAGTAGTTCTTTTTTATTTGTCATGAGACGCGAATTCAGAATTTGAAATTTATTGGTTCCAATAGCGATCTTAAGTAAATATACGATAAGCAATTGAATTCACAATCAAATATTTAGTGAAATTTTTAATATATATATTTATACAAGACATGTAAAAGCTACTAGATTCACGCGAACCTATATCTATTAAGTTCCGCCCTTATTTGTCACGTAGTTGACAATTAATGTGGAAAACTCAATTGCGTATCAGAAGGTCATAAAACCTAGGGACGGAGCTAGAAGCCCAGCTACGAGTTCGGCTGAATCCAATAGTTTTTGTTCAAATAATATATTTTTGTTAAGAATTTCATGAAATATATGAAAATATTAAATTTAGAACTCAATTATAAACACTTAAAAATGTTGTTCTAAAATCTAGAACCATAAAATTGAAATCCTAACTCTGCCTCTAAACCATTATTCAATTTCTATTATGACTTCATGATTCACTGAATTGTACTCTTGGAGACACAAAATGGTTTATGATGTACATTAAAAAGAGAGAAACCAAAAAAAAAAAATACAAAATGGTTATGATAAGAATAAAAGATTTAAGTTAGACCGTAACTAACATATAGTGTAACAATATAGTAGGTTTAATACTCCAATCCATATTAACTATAAGAAGTTACATGTTCTTAGCGTAAAAATTGCACGGGCGCCCTATTTGGTCGCTCCCATTTAATCTGTACCCACTTTTTAAAAAAGTTTTAATTTGCACCTACTGTTTAAACAACTTCAGGCCTCTTTCTCCTTCTCCTTCTCCTTCTCCTTCTCCTTCTCCTCCTTCGTTTTCTGAATGCTGAAGCTTGAGATATTGTTATGCGTTCTAACCTGATGATTCATATATATCTGCTTGTCCCATTATGTTCAGTTTGGTCTTATTCACAATAATTTAACCTCTTAGATATTTTAGTTTTACAGGCACATTGATTTTTGGTTTTAATTTATCAGTAGTGACTTGTTTTCATGTCGAAAATATTTTTTATTCTTTAATCTTTGAAATGAACAGCATCAATTGCTGCTAATCATGATTTATTAAATTCATTGTTGTTTAGAACTTCAGCTCTAAGAATGCTGAAGTTCAGCAAATACAAAACAAACTTCAGCTCTAGAATGCTGAAGTTCATCACAAACAGAATAAAGCTTCAGCTAAAACATGCTGAAGTTCAGCAAATACAAAATAAAGCTTCAGCTAAAACATGCTGAAGTTTAGCAAATACAGAACAAAGCTTCAGCTACTAGAATGCTGAAGTTCAACAATTACTAACAAAAATTTCAGCCAAAACATGTTATAGTTTTATTGAACTGAAGTTTGCCATTTGCACGATGAACTGAAGTTTGCGTATTTTATGTCTTTGCAAGTCAGGCCAAACTTCATTTAAAAATATCTGAAGTTTTGCTACACTTCAGGCAAAACATTCTGAAATCCAAACTTCAGACATAAATTTTTGCTACTTCAGGCCCGTATGTCTGAAGTTACGCGAAAAGTGGGTACGCTTGCTATTTTTTTTTTTTTTGCAAAGCTGATATAAGTTAAAAGGTGACCCAAAAAACGGGTATAGATGCAAATGCCCCGTTCTTAGCTCTTAAATAACTCGATAATGTAACATATTCTGAAAATCTCATAATGTTTTGAAAGATTTACAAGGAAATTAAAACATCGACTACCTCGTCAATCCTTTATAAAAAAAAAACAAGAATTTTTGAATTCTGATACATCACTTTCGTGTTAGGGTTAGCGATCACTTTACTACTATAATAATACGTCACATTAAATATGAATTGATGTTCAACGAAAATGTTAGGCCATCTAAAACCATAGGGTTAAGTTTGGCAAAGGGGTGAATAGGACCAAAAAATAAACAATGATGGAGTGAAACCAAGGTAAAAGAATTTAAGACACATAATATAGAAGGTGACTACTATAAATACTTTAATTTAGAATTATTCGATAGCGATAATAAGGAAGATTGATAAAAGAGTAATCTTGCTTCCAATATTATCAAGTTTTTGAGGTGAGTTATAATTTTATTAATCTAAGCATCCATGTTTTCGTTTAATTTTTGCATTAACCGTATCAAATTACATACAAACATAATTTTATATAACTATTTATTAGATAGGGTGCAGCATTTATATATGATAAAAAACAATCCTCAATCATTCATCAAAGATAGAATATGGATCAATAACTCGAAAAATTTGACAATCAACATAAAATTATTAACACAATCAGTTTATATAATTTATAATTTTTAGATGATCTTATTCCTAGTTACTATAGACGTTGATCTTGATTTAATTTATCAATAACTTGATCATAAAACGCTAACATTAAATCATATTGGAAAATCATGAGAACCTAATATTTCGGTTTCTTTTTATCTTTCTAAGTCTTGATTATGAACAAATTTACTAGTAGAAGATATATCGGATAAATAATTGAAGTAAACACCGCTATTTTTGTGTTGAAAAATAAGAGTAAAGTATTAAAATCAGAATATAAAAAAAGGAGAAAATATAGGGTTGGAACTTGGAATAGTCCAACAAGCTACCTGTATTTATTTCAGAAATTAGCCATTGGTCAATATTCACTGTTAGAAAACCAGTAGTCCTTTTCTCACTTTAGTCAAGAAAAGGCCAAAAAATAAAGAAAAATAAAGAAAAGGCCAAAACTCAAAGAAAATTCCTACAGCCTATACAACTCTCTCATTCTTTCAAGTTTCAGCTTACCCAACACCACTCAACTACCAACCCCCCACCCCACCCGGGCTATCCCACCCCCACCACCCCAAAGTAAAGACACCCATTTAATCCAATTTTCTCATACACATATATTCTGTGTATATATTTGACTGTATTTTGGGTATTTGTAGAAGAGAAAAAAAGGGATCAAGAATGGCGCAAGAGAAGTTCATAGTAGAAGTTGAACCAGCAAAACCTGCCCAAAATGGAAAGCCATCAATGGGTGCTGTTTATAGAAGTCTTTTTGCTAAAGATGGGTTTCCTCCTCCTATTCCTGGACTTGACAGTTGCTGGGATATTTTCCGGTTAGGACTAAAATAGTTTTATTTTTTATTTTGTTAATACTTTGCTAAAGTTTTGGGTTCTTGTCTTTTTTTTTTTAATTTAAAATTTTGATCTTTTTTTGTTGAATCTGATTGTTTGTTCGGAATAGTAGAGGTGGAGCATTTTTGTTTTATGTATTTGATCAGTAGAATAAAGTTCAAATTTTTCTCTTACTTTGATTTGCTATTCTTTTGGGTTCTTGTCTTTTTTATTTTTAATTTAAAAACTTGATTTTTTTTTTGTTGAATCTGATTGTTTGTTTGGATTAGTGAAGGTGGAGCATTTTTGCTTTATGTATTTGATCAGTTAGAATAAAATTATAATTTTTCTGTTACTTTGATTTGCTGTTCTTTTGGGTTCTTGTCTTTTTTGTTTTTAAACTGAAAATTTTGATCTTTTTTTTTTGTTTGTTGAATTTAGTTGTTTGTTTGGGTTAAGAAAAGGTGGAATCTTTTTAGCTTTATGTATCTGATGAGTAGCTTAAAGTTCAAAGATTTGATTTTTATTTTACTTTTTTGCAAAATATATAAATTTGATCTAATTTGTAAATGTTCTTTGCAATTCTTATGGGCCTTCAATTTTTTGGTAAACTTGGTTTTAATAATATTTTCTTAATCTGATTGTAAATTTGGCTATAAAGGGTCTAGTATTCTAGCTTTATGTGTTTGATGAACAAGTAGTTCCAAAAATTGATTTTGACTTTTACTAGCTTTTTCTGCAGAATATTGGCAATTTCTCTAATTTTTCTTTAAATTGGATAAAAATTGATTTTAATTGTTTTTGGATCCAATTGTTTAATTCAGCTACAAAAGATCTAGTCTTTTAGCTTTATGTATGTGATGAGTAGCATTTTTTTTTTGTTGAGAATGAGATGAGTAACAAAAAGTTCCAAGAATTGATGTTGACTTTTGGGTTTTTCTTTTTTCTGCAAAATCTTCACTCTTGCTACTTCATATGATTAAAAAGTCACGGTTTTCGGCAATTAATTATGTACATAAGTTACATGATTTCACTGGTAATGCTATGCCTTTACCTTTAAGACATTGTACATTTGTACTGCCTTGAGCATGAATATAGGAAATACATCTGCTTACTCTTGCACTAGAAAAGCCAAATGGATATGCATGTAATTGATAACTTCAGAGATTCTAGGATCTTTTTGCAAATTTGCGCAAAAAACCTTTGAAAGGATTTTCGATATGGTTTTCTGTAACACTACTTTAGAGTCATAACACACTGATGCCCCCGGGCTTTGGTCTAGTGGTAAGAGCGACTCATGATACATCGTGATTGGTTCAAATCCAGCTGCAGACAGAAACCTGGTGGAGTAGTATTTAAGTGGAGAATGATAGAGCGGTGGGACCATTATCCACTGAGTTTCAGACTGTGCGCCAGTCGGCGCTTGGAGATTTCTCGGTTATAAAAATAAAAGATAAAAGTCATAGCACACTGTTTTGCTCTTTAAGAGTGAATATCTTTAAATAAATTAGGCATAATTCTATAGAGAATATAACTTCAAAATGGGCCTGTATGAAGCAGAATGGATGGAAAGGATTCATATAGTTGACCCCCAAACTATTAAGTACAGTTGATTCATTGATATCACTTCAATGTAGGTCTTCCTCCATTAGTAAGGAAACGTATTAGATTTTCGAGCTTTATTTATTTTTTATTTTTTGATAAGGTAAGTTAAGTATTGCGAAAAAGTGGCACCAAATAGGTGCTTGGGGCGTGTAGATTTTTGAGCTTTATTGTGCTCCTCTATTCAGGATAACTTCATATACAAGCTTGCTCTCGGACTGTACAAGCCTAAACTTTGACTCCACCAGTCCTCATTGTCCGTGTTTGTTCTAATAAATGTTGATCTGGTAGTTTGTTAGAACATGCAGCTATTTCTTTTAGTCAATAAATGCTTGTAGATATTTGCCAGTGTGCTCAAATGACTAATTCCATTATTATCCAATAGCAGATCTTACAGGCATTTCTTGTCTATGTCACAGTTTGTCAGTGGAGAAATATCCTAACAATCGGATGCTTGGGCGCCGTGAGATTGTAGATGGAAAAGTAAGTTGTCACCATAGTGGTTTTTGCATATGTTGTAATTCCTACCTCCGTTGAGGTTCTCTTTTTCTAAATTGATTTTGGCTGATTCGTGTATTTGTTATTATTTTCAGCCTGGCAAGTATGTGTGGATGTCTTACAAAGAAGTATATGACATTGTGATTAAAGTAGGAAATTCCATCCGGAGCTGTGGTGTGGACGAAGTGAGTTCCTATATTCTATTTGATTTACTTTACTGAAAGCTTGGTTGACTGCGGGAATAATGCCAACTATAAGTTCTTATTTACCTTCTAGTGTTTGAGTTGTGTCATCAAATACTGCAGATGGTGATCCCTCCTCTGTGCAGTTTAGCTACTCATTTGTTGCCTAGTTCTATTAGAGCTATGAAAAGCTAGGTTCACTTCTGTTCTTTTTTTTTTGATGGGTAAACAAAAAGCTTGGTTCAGTTTCTTCGATGGTTCAGTTAGGCTCTTTAGAATTCACTCCCTTAACAATGGAGAGATTTTATTGTTGAATTATATTTCACTTATTCTTTTTGAAGTTAGTGTGTGTTCTCTGCCTTTTGTTTACTTGTGTAGACTCGTGTATAGGACTTTTTAGCTAGTCTCTTATTGCTTGTTTTCCTTGGTTATTTGTACATTCAATCAGTATCTCACTTCAATTTGACTTCTGATGCTAGGGAGACAAATGTGGTATCTATGGTGCCAATTGCCCTGAGTGGATAATGAGCATGGAGGTAAATTTTTCTTTTCCTTCTATTTTTTTCGATATCCTCCTTTTGTCTGTTTGATGGTCTTCAAACAGAATTAAGGACTTCCACTACTATTTTTTGGTTGTATTTTATTCATATAATTATTTCCCAGCTGATGAAGAGGTACATAACATTTAATTTTAGATGTATCGATCATAGCTAGTCTGATTATCTTCGGCAATCAAAATGTTATCTTTTCTTCTTCTATGCTACTCTCTCTCGGTTGAATCGCTGGCCTTACACTTTAAATTTAAACAACCATATATTTGTTTCGTATATAACACCTAGTTAAATATGACTAATAGGAGGAACCCTGGTTTAATGAAATAGTTAAGGTTGCCTATGCTTGAATATTCTTGTAAACACTGTGTGGGTTAGGAGGTCGGTTGGCCCAACCGGGTTGGGACTCATATTGGCATGTGCCTTCCTTTTCACCTCTAAATGAGGATATAGATTGGCTTAGTCCACTTTCTATCCTTCTTTGTATCATCCTTTTGATTGTCCTGTTTTCTGCTACGTATCATAATTCATATCAACCTCTCGTTTTAGGATATTTTAGAAATTAAGCCTTCTCCTTAATTGTTGTTAGCTCTGATAACGACTCTATCATTGCAGGCATGCAATGCTCATGGACTTTACTGTGTTCCTCTGTATGACACCTTAGGTATGCACCCTCCTCTGGTTAGAATAGTGGTTTGAGTGTCTTCCTCATCTTTCTAATGTTTTTTTTTTTTTTTTTTTTTTGTAATTTATCATTCTTGGTGTTACTTTTATAGATAGAAGGCATCTTCTTGGATTGGTTAAACAAGATGCGTTTTTCATGTGGCCTTCTATTCTATGTTTATCTCTGAAAATAGAAGGAACCTCATGCTATGTAATGACCGAAAATAATCTTCTTTGTGTGCTTTAGGTGCTGGTGCAGTGGAATTTATCATTAACCATGCCGAGGTTAAAATTGCTTTTGTTGAAGAGAAAAAACTTCCTGAGGTATGCCTGTTCAAAATTAAATTTTTTGATTGACGGCTGATTTATATTCTGAGACGTCTGACTCCACAGGTCCTCATACTTGGTATAGAACAGTCATGTCTCATTAGCCACGACTTATTAAGAGCTTAATAGTGGAATCAATTTGACTCACCAATTCAGTAATAAGACTAATTTGTTTGAGCATCAGTGTGCTGTTTTAAAAAGATACGCATAATTCAGATTCAAATATCACTGTTCCATAATAATATCATGTTGGGTAGCGCATTATATTCTATATTTACCTTGACATCAATGTGTTTGAGATGGTTCCTTGGAAATCTATTTGCGAAGGCAAAAATTATGGTTTCTAAAGGTTGTTGCTTCAGATATTTTACTATTATAGGGAGGCTGTGCCTTTTAATATCTAGGGATGTACTTTCTTACTAAAATATGTGCTCATCCCTTTCAGCTTCTGAAAACTTTTCCAAATGCAGCAAAGTACTTGAAGAGTAAGTCGATTATAAATTCAGCTCCTATTTTAAAGTGAGGATCGATGAAATGGTATAACAAACTAGTTTCCTGTTTGTGATCACCAGCTGTTGTGAGTTTTGGGAATGTCACTCCTCAACAGAAGGAAGAGGTTGAAAAGTGTGGGGTGGCTCTATACTCGTGGGACGAGTTTCTACAATTGGTAAGATTTCTCTTTACTTCTATAGTTATCAGATTTGTCTGGCGTTTTGTTAGACATCATCATTAAGGAGTGTTATAACTTACAATTTTGATACTGAGATTGTGGTTTTGAATATGAGACAAAATGGGGAATAAATTTTTTTGATTTCTTAATCTCATATATTGAGTTACATGACTCGAGTTTAACTCAGATTTGCACATTTCTGTTTAATCTTGATTTTTAATGTTTTTTTGCTAAATTTCTGATTCCACCTTCAAATTCCTCTTTCCATTGTAATATTTGTTTTAGGCTCGTACAATGCAGCCAGTGATGTGACTGGAAAAAAATATTGATCAAGTTTTTGGAATAAGTTTGTAGTCTTGACATTTACATGGAATGATCTGCTGATGACCGACATGAAACTGTGTATATGCCTTTTGAACTAACACGCAAACTCCTCAATGTGCAGGGAAGTGAAAAACAAATTGATCTTCCAGTGAAAAAGAAGGAAGACATTTGTACAATAATGTATACTAGTGGAACGACTGGAGATCCCAAAGGTGTGCTGATTTCAAACAATAGCATTGTTACTCTTATAGCTGGAGTACAGTGTCTGCTTGGGAGTGTGAATGAGTCGGTAATGAATTATTTGTTCTTTATTTTCCTGCCTTTTGACATAAAGCGCAGCTACATTATAGGCTTGACGATCTGACCTCTTGACGTTGCAGTTGACAGTGGATGATGTATATCTTTCATATCTTCCCCTGGCACATATCTTTGATCGGGTTATCGAAGAATGTTTCATTAATCATGGTGCCTCAATAGGATTTTGGCGAGGGGTAAGATGTTCATATCTTCAGCTTAATCATGGTACAGAATATACTTATGCATTCCTAATCGTGTCCGCAGGATGTCAAGTTACTAACCGAAGATATTGGAGAGCTGAAACCAACTATCTTCTGTGCTGTACCTCGGGTACTAGACAGAATATATTCAGGTAATAACTTTGTGGTCCAATTATTCACATTCTTATCTTCTTGGTGTACCTTTGACTGAGTGTCTTCTATGTCTTGTCGAAATGCTGGATATTTTTTGACTAGTTCATTTAAACATTCTCAGGTTTGCAACAGAAAATTTCTTCTGGAGGTCTGCTTAAAAGCACATTGTTCAATCTTGCTTATGCTTAGTAAGTGCTGTTCCATGTTTTCCATGTCAAATGAAGTAAAATATGGCAACTTCTTTTGGAATATAAGCATTTGTGTCCGTAAGCTAACAGAGGCTTTTTAACATGGATAGAGGAAATAATATTTTCTGTTTCCATACATGCTTTTTTGCACTTAAATTTAAACTGATCATTTCTTTCATGCTTTAGGTTGTATATTGGAGAATTTTTGTTGCGATTTTTGGTTAGCATAAAAAGTAAATCTTAGTTTGAGTTATTTTTAGTGGTGGAGGCTGTTACCTAAACTTTTTGAAATTCTACAGCAAACACCACAATTTGAAAAAGGGACGTAAACACTCTGAAGCTTCTCCGCTTTCTGACAAAGTTGTCTTCAGTAAGGTATTGGAAATGCCCTTGGAGCAGCTAGCAAATCCATTTTTTCCATCTTCCAGTTAGTCCGTAACTCCTGGTGTTCTTTTGCTTAGGTAAAAGAAGGGCTAGGAGGCAAAGTACGCCTTATATTATCTGGAGCAGCGCCCCTTGCAGCTCATGTGGAAGCTTTTCTGCGAGTTGTGGCATGTTGCCATGTTCTTCAAGGATATGGTATCCCATTCTTTCAATATATTTTGAGTTCAGCTGAAATATGGATGAAGAAATTGTTGGCATTTAGCTTTTATCTCAAACATAGATGATATAATGTAAAACCATCTCTTTATAGAACTTGAGTGATGGGAGCATCTCCTAGATCTTCACTAATGAGCCAACAAATGTAACAATTGCAAGACTTTTTCTCTAGTTGCTGGATAATGAACGTCGCTTCTTTCTATTCTCATTTAGGTCTGACTGAAACATGTGCTGGTACATTTGTCTCACTACCAAACCAGTATGATATGCTTGGTACGGTTGGTCCCCCGGTGCCCAATGTGGATGTGTGCTTGGAGTCCGTCCCTGAAATGGCATATGATGCTCTATCAAGCACGCCACGTGGAGAAGTATGTGTGAGGGGCGACACTCTTTTTTCAGGTTATTACAAGCGTGAGGACCTAACAAAAGAAGTCATGATTGATGGGTGGTTCCACACAGGTTTGTTTTTTCGTGTCGAAGTTGAAATGACTAATATCTGCTTGTCAGATAGAATTTGAATGGACATCGTATCCAACATTTCTTTCTTCAGGCGATATTGGTGAGTGGCAACCAAATGGTAGCTTGAAAATCATTGATCGCAAGAAGAACATTTTCAAGCTATCACAAGGTGAATATGTTGCTGTCGAGAATTTGGAGAATATATATGGCAATAATCCTGTTATTGACTCTGTAAGTATCTACCTTAGATGTACTGGCCTCTTAATTATAAGCAAAAACATGGTTCAGAAGGTGTACTTTTTGTTTTCCGTGGGTATCTTCAGCGACTTTGTCTGTGCAATTTCTGCTTTCTACATGATCAAGGTTGGGCAATATTCATCTTTAATGTCGACTGTTATGGTCTAGCTTCGCGGAAATCTATGCTTTTACGAAAGAGGATTGTTATTCAACCAGAATGTGTTTTTTCATGTTGATTTTCTTGGATTAGATACTCTGGTTAACTGGTGACGTAGTCTGTTCATGTTAGACATGAACTGATGAGAGTGTACTGATTTCTTTTTCTACCTCGACTCCAGATATGGATATATGGAAACAGTTTCGAGTCTTTCCTTGTTGCTGTTCTTAACCCAAACCAACGGGCAGCTGAACAATGGGCCCAACAGAATGGCGTATCTGGGGATTTTGATTCCCTGTGTGAAAATCCAAAAGTGAAGGAGTACATACTTGGAGAGCTCACAAAAGCTGGAAAAGAAAAGAAGGTTAGTTCTCCTCATTGCAGTTGCTTTTTCTGATAGTACATGTGTTGTACTTTGATAAAACTTGTGTTGCTCAGACTCTCCGAAAATGTCTCCGGGTGCATGTCGGATCCTCCAAAAGTAGCATATTTTTGGAGGATCCGTTATGGGTGCGGCAGCATTTTGGAGAGTCCCTGCAACATATGATAAAACGCATGGAAGAGAAACGCTCCATCCTATGGAAATATTCCGAAACTTATATAAATATAATCAACTTTTTGCAGTTGAAGGGCTTTGAATTCATAAAAGCTGTACACCTTGATCCTCAGCCATTTGACATGGAACGAGACCTTCTAACTCCTACATTTAAGAAGAAAAGACCCCAGTTGCTCAAATACTACAAGGTAATTTCTCTTTGTGAGCAATGAACTTCTCCATATTTTTTGATCATTCATTTTCCATTTTTATTCCTTTTCACCTTACTATGTGCGCGTTGCATGCCGAGGGTCTACTGGAAACAGCCTCTCTATCCTCACGAGGTAGGGGTAAGGTCTGCGTACACACTACCCTCCCCAGATCTCACGGTGTGGGATTATACTGGGTATGTTGTTGTATGTGTGTGTGTGTTGCATCCAAGAGATGTTACTACTCATTATATGCTTTATTTTCATGTTGCCGAAAATTCTTGTTCTACAGGTAACAATATAGTCTTAGTAGACATGAATTTTGTTGTACTCTTATTAAATTTTTTTGTAAGGAAATTCAAATTCTCTATGAACATACATTATATATTATATCTACAAGAGAAATGCCTTGGTTTTTGTCAAAACGTCATCGACTAATCTGGATGCCTATACTTGTTTTTGAGGCCTTTAACTCCGATGCTAAGTTACCGATTATTAGTTAATAATGCTATCTATTTAAGAAGGGGAGCCTCGGCGTAGCTGGTAAAGTTGCTGTCATGTGACTAGGAGGTCACGGATTCGATCCGTGGAAACAGTTTCTTGCACAAATGCAGGGTAACACTTCTTACAATAGTCCCTTGTGGTCCGGCCCTTCCCCGGACCCTCCCGTATAGCGGGAGCTTCGTGCACCGGGCTACCCTTTGAATGCTATCTATTTAAATAGGAATATATCTATCACCATTTGATTTCGTGTTGATTCTTGTTTACGGAGTATTTGTTTACATGTTCATGCCTGATGTAATTTTACATTGTGCAGGACGTGATAGACAACATGTACAAGACCAAATGAACCTAACGGCTGAAACTACTTGCCCCTTGTTTTACATTTGATCTTTCAACCTTAATTTATCCTTTTGTTTTTGTTTTTGCACTGTATATATTACATGAAGACTATGAGATTGTTTTATCAAATTGGATTTGACTGTTATACAAGCAAAATTATTTATTGTGTTATTAGTGCTATTTAAATAGCTCAATATTGCAGTTTTATGGTTTAAAAGGAAAATAATAAAATCATAGGAGTGTTAATAGCATCCCCCTCAAATAGAGGCGGATCTAGGATTTGAAGGTGGCGGGTGCCATAATTTCTTTTAATGTATACCTTGAAATGATTAATATGAAATTTGTTAGGAATGTTTATTTGGGTCAACTTAATAGGTACTATTTTTTATTTGCAAATAAAAAAATTACATCTCAGATATTAAAATAGATGTAATTAGCATTTTGAACAAGGAATCATACATTTATTATACCAACACATGTAAAATCAACATTTCACTAGGAAATTATATCTTTTTCTGTATATTAAAAATAAATTTATACAAGTAAGACATTTTCAATAAGGGAATTACATCAAGCAGAATGAGAATTTTTTTAAAAATATCTTCAATATATAAATCATACTCCATAAGTATAGAATTAAATAAACTACAAGTTCTCAAAAATCAAAATCACAAATCTCATCTTAATTTTTGTCATAATTTAATAGTAAAGAGATTTAAATTATATTAAATAACCATAGAATAACACAAATTTTTATGATATAATAAAAAAAAAAAAGAGAAAAATTTTTGATCTCAATCGAAAATCCCATTAAGACCCAACTTTTTCGGATATGAAAGAAGAAAACTCATAAATTTGATTAACAGGAATGAAAACTCATAATTTGAGATTAACAGGAATGCTTATTTTATAATTTTGGTGTCTCTTTTTTTAGTGTTCTTGTTAGAGACCACATATAAATAATAATAATAGAATAAAGAAAAGAAAAATATAAAAAAATAATGAAACGATGAATAGAAAATTGTGAGGTAGCCGAAAAGGAAAATGATTGGAACAAAAAAATAAATAAAAAGCACATGAAAAAGGAAAGTCGGACAAGGTTCAAGATAATTCCCAACTTGAATTTTACACACGAAAAAATCTTTCAAAAAGATACCAGTCATGGCACCTTTGTCTAATTTACGGCTGCGGGTGGTAAGATCAGATATTTAATCTCATTTAAGAAAATTTTAACGTAGGTATATAAAAAATTTATCATCTTAGCGGGTGCCATGCAACCCCATTGTAAAGGGGTGGATCCGCCCCTGCCCTCAAATACTAATATCAGATAAATTTACGTCATTACTCAAGCCACTAGAGACAACGTTGTTTTATTCGAGTTTTCCTGTCACTATTCTTATTGGTTTGTAATATTTTGAGTCGTAACAAATTGGGTTGAGTAAGTATATCTATTGTTATGGTTTTTTATCGAGAGGGTGGATTGAAATGATTGAATGAAGAATTGAATAGAAATAAAGCACTTCCTCATCCGTAGGAAGGAGTGGCAAACGGGTGGTTCCGGTTGAAAATAGGTAATGAAAAAATGGATAAATTATTTGTGACGATCCAAAGGGGTCATCACCTGTATTCCTACTCTCTCTGTACTTCTGAGGCCCTGTAAACCTTATTTAGGGTTGCCTCGAGTTGTGTGCGCAGTCCGGGCACGTAGCCGGAAAGTTTAAATATGAAATTTGTCAGAAAAATTGTTAAATCTTGTTATTTAAATTAATTAAGTTTGACTTCGGTCAACGTTTTGGGCAAACGGACCCGGACCCGTGATTTGGTGGTCCCGGAGGATCCATAGAAAAATATGGGACTCGGGCATATGCCCGGAGTCGAGTTCCGAGGTCTAGAGCCCGAGAAATGAACTTTTATGTGACATTGTTTTTCTGAAATTATTAAGAAAATTGGAGATGAAAACTGATTAAAAGAATGTGGTATCGGGCTCGTATTTTGGTTCCGACGCCCGGTACGAGTCTCATATATGGTTTACGCAATTGCTGTAAAGTTTGGTTGAATTTGGACGTCGTTTGACGTGTTTTGAACTTAAAGCTCTAAACTTGATGTTTTATGAAAATTTGAAAGGAAATCATGGGTCATCATTTGTGTCATTATTGGAAATCACGGTCGCTCGTTCTTCATTATTGGAGCGTATCCGTGATCGGCAGTTTGATGATCCCCATTTGTGTGTCCTGAGAGACACGGTGCAGCGTGGAGGTGCCACGAAGGTGACCTTAGATGATGATGGTGTTTTGAGATTGCAGGGGCGAGTTTGTGTGCCCAATGTCGATGGGATTCGAGAGTTGATCTTAGCGGAGGCCCATAGTTCTCGGTATTCTATTCACCCGGGCGCCCCGAAGATGTATCAGGACTTGTGGCAGCATTATTGGTGGCGTAGGATGAAGAAAGATATTGTTGCATATGTGGCTCGATGTTTGAATTGTCAGCAGGTTAAGTATGAGCATCAGAGGCCTGGTGGTTCGTTTTAGAGGATTGAGCTTCCCGAGTGGAAGTGGGAGAGGATTACCATGGATTTCGTTACTGGACTTCCATTGACTCGGAAGAAGTTCGACTCGATATGGGTTATTGTTGATAGGCTGACCAAGTCAGCGCATTTCATTCCTGTGGTAGCCACCTATTCATCCGAGAGGTTAGCTGAGATCTACATCAGAGAGATTGTTCGCCTTCATGGTGTGCCGGTATCTATCATTTCCAGTGGGATGGTTTGAGCCGGGAGAGGCTCGGTTATTGGGTACCGATCTAGTTCAGGAGGCCTTGGATAAGGTCAAGATCATTCAGGACAGGCTTCGTTCGGCTCAGTCGCGGCAAAAGAGTTATGCGGATCGTAAGGTTCGGGATGTGGCTTTCATGGTTGGTGAGCGGGTCTTGCTCCGAGTGTCGCCTATGAAGGGCGTGATGAGATTTGGGAAGAAGGGAAAGCTTAGCCCTAGGTACATTGGGCCGTTTGAGATTCTTGATCGAGTGGGAGAGGTGGCTTATAGACTTGCGTTGCCGCCCAGCTTACCAGCCGTGCATCCAGTTTTCCATGTATCCATGCTTCGGAGGTATCACGGTGATCCTACCCACGTGTTAGATTTCAGTACTGTCCAGTTGGACAAGGACTTATCCTATGAGGAGGAGCCGGTAGCTATTCTGGACCGCAGGTTCGTCAGTTGAGATCCAAGAGTATTCCTTCTGTTCGTGTTCAGTGGAGACGTCAGCCTCCTGAGGCATCGACCTGGGAGTCCGAGTCTGATATGCGGAGCCGTTATCCCCATCTTTTCCCCGACTCAGGTACTCCTTTCTTTTGTCCGTTCGAGGACGAACGGTTGTTTTAGAGATGGAGAATGTGACGACCCAAAGGGGTCATCACCTGTATTCCTACTCCCTCTGTACTTCTGAGGCCCTGGAAACCTCATTTGGGGTTGCCTCGAGTTGTGTGCGCAGTCCGGGCGCGTAGCCGGAAAGTTTAAATATAAAATTTTTGAGAAAATTGTTAAATCTTGTTATTTAAATTGATTAAGTTTGACTTCGGTCAACGTTTTGGGCAAACGGACCCGGACCCGTGATTTGACGGTCCCGAAGGGTCCGTAGAAAAATATGGGACTCGGGCATATGCCCGGAGTCGAATTCCGAGGTCTAGAGCCCGAGAAATGAACTTTTCTGTGAAATTATTTTTCTGAAATTATTAAGGAAATTGGAGATGAAGACTGATTAAAAGACTGTGGTATCGGGCTCGTATTTTGGTTCCGACGCCCGGTACGAGTCTCATATATGGTTTAAGCAATTGTTGTAAAGTTTGGTTGAATTTGGACGTCGTTTGACGTGTTTTAAACTTAAAGCTCTAAACTTGATGTTTTATGAAAATTTGGAAGGAAATCATGGGTCTCGAGGCCTAATTTGATGTTAATGATGTTGTTTTGGCGATTTGATCGCACGGACGAGTCCGTAGGGTATTTTTGGAGTCATGTGTATGTTCGGTTTGGAGCCCCGAGGGCTCGGGTGAGTTTTGAGTAGGTCCCGGGAGGTCTTAGACTTAGAAATATCAATGGTTGCAGGTTCAGGGAGTTGCAGGCCCCCAGCGCGCCCGCGGTCGATTTCGCGCGGTCCCCGCTGGAAGCCGCACGGCTGCGGTGCATTCTTGCGCGGTCCGCGTGGCTAGGTTCAGAGGGCCAGTGGTTCAAGTTGACCAGCGCGGCCGCGTACCAAAACAGTACGGTCCGCGCTGGGTGGGTTCAGAGAGGGTAGATTACCAGCTTCTCAGCGCGGCCGCGGTGCACTTATGCGCGGTCCGCGCTGAGCCTTTCAGAGGGGTATATAAGGTCGGGATTTTCAGTCATGTTTCACTTTTTCAAAACCCAAAACACAAGAGGCGATTTTCCAAACGATTCTTCTTCTCCAAAACGATTGGTGATGTATCTAACTCATTTTCTTACTCCTTAACATCTTTAAACATAATTTCAAACTTCAAACACAAGATTTTAATGGGGAAATTGGGAATTTAGGTAGAACCTAGGTTTTCTAAAATTGGGGTTTTGGACCTCAATTCGAGGTCCGATTCCAAAATAACTTACATATTTGAGTTCATGGGGGAATGGGTAACCGGGTTTTGGTTCGAACCTCGAGTTTTGACCACGTGGCCCGGGGGCGTTTTGGGAAATTTTGAGTAAAACTTTGGAAAATTCACTTTTCATGCATTCAAATTTATTCGATTAGCATTTGTTGATACATTCAAGTAACTCGTAACTAGATTCGAGCGGTTTGGTGGTGAATTCGAAGGGTAAAGCTATACTAGAGGCTTGAGTTGAGTTTGGAGCATTTGAGGTAAGTGTTTGATCTAACTTTGGCTTGAGGGAATAGGATTAGAGTATTATTTGCTAATTGCTAAATGTTGAGTACGGTGTATAGGCATTGGTGACGAGTATCTTATACACGGTGTCTTAGCATGACGTGGGTCTTTATTTGTGCTTAGTCGGGATTCTGTTAGTGACTCTTCCTTGTTAATTGATGGCTTTCTAACATTATCATGGAAGAGAATGAGAAGGAAATATGATGTGTAAACTCTTTGGAGCGTTGGCTCGATTTTTGACCTGATTAAAAAGTAAGAAATGAACGTAAAAGAAAGAGATGTGATTATTCCCTTGCCGGGACGTGTAAGTTATTGTTGTTGCTCCCTTGCCGGGATTTAACTGCTTAGTCGTATTCTCCCTTGCCGGAAAACCACTTATATATTATGTAATGGGATCGTGTGGCACGCCGACCACTTATATATTATGAAATGGGATCGTGTGGCACGCCGACCACTTATATATCATGAAATGGGATCGTGTGGCATGCCGACCACTTATATTTGCTGAAATGGGATCGTGTGGCACGCCGACCACCTAGTTATATATTATGAAATGGGATCGTGTGGTACGCCGACCACTTATATAGATTATGAGATCTGATGTAGTTTCGTGTTTACTTCTGATAAGTTGTTTTCATCTGTATTTCCCCTAAGCATGTCCCCTCCCCGCCTTAATTGGTATTTTCTGCTGTTATTTCGTTGCACTTGTATATACATATATATCTGCACAGGTTGTTTTTTGTAGGTCTTGTCTAGCCTCGTCACTACTTCGCCGGGGTTAGGCCAGGCACTTACCAGCACATGGGGTCGGTTGTGCTGATGCTACACTCTGTGCATCTTTTTGCACAGATCCAGGAGCAGCTTTTGGGCCTCAGCAGTAGGATTTGATCGGGAGCTGACTTCAGTCCAGGGAATTTCGAGGTAGCCTAGCTGACGTCCGCAGGCCGAAGTCCCTTCTATGTTATTAGTTTGTTTTCCTTGTACCGAGACAAACATTGATGTACTTCTATTCAGACATGTTTTTAGCACTCTTTAGTAGTTCGTGAGTTAGTGACACCGGATCTGGGTAGAGTTGTATTTAAACTTCCGCATTTGGTTTTCAGTTATCTATGTTTTTTTAAGACTTCCGCTTTTATTTAAATGACTCGTTTTATTTATATCGTTGAGATGTTATCAGAAAATGTTTTAATGCTTGGTTTGCCTAGCTCCGACAGTAGGCGCCATCACGACTCCCGATGGTGGAAAATCCGGGTCGTGACATTATCCAATCCGACTCATATTTAATACGGATAGAAAACGGATTAACGGATAATATGGGTAACCATATTATCCATGACTTGTTGCATATGATCACTTTTGGGGAAATTCTTAGTCTCCCTAACTTGAGAAACCCCCAATTTGAGGCTTTACAAAGTTAGACTCATTGGTTATCCATTGGTTACCTATTGGTTATCCATTTTCTAAATGGATAATATAGTTCTTATCCATATTTGACCCGTTTTTTAAAAGTTCATTATCCAACCCATTTTGTAGTGGATAACATGGGTGGTTAACTGTTTTCTTTGAACCATTTTGCCACCACTATATGTAGGCATTGCACAAAAGATAGATCATGAACCTAAGCGTTCGTCTCATAAAATCCTCCAATCCAACATTATTACCATCCATGGAACCATTTTAGTTCTCTTCCCTACTCGAGAAGGGTGATCTATTTAGTGTAAGAACTAACTTGTAGGCAGTTTGGAATGAATTCAAAATACAAATCAATTGACCTAAATGAGTTTATTGGAGTCAAATAAATCAAACAATTGAGTAAACATTGTTTAAAATGAATATAGCTAATGTGGGTATTACCTGAAAATGCCAAAAAGATCCAGTTACAGATTCTATTTTTACCACTTCTCTTACTCTGTCAAACAAAATGTTGTATAAAAGCTTTCTCACTAGAGTTTTCCAGAGTAACTCCTTATGTGATGCTGTAGCAGTCATTTCTTTTACTTCTTATGTAAATTTGTGATCCATATCTCAAAAATGATACTTCAAGGTTTGTACACATTATAAATAACGTTCCCAGAATGACCACAACACGTAAAATACAATGAAAGGCTACAAAAATGACCAGAATCATAACTACACACACACAACTTTACAAAAAACTTGGCGATTATCCAACAAATCCAGTCCTGAGTTGCTTGGGATAGCACTTCTCCTAAGAAATCTTGTTCCTTGTGTGTTTCAAAACTGTTGGTAATTTGAGTCAATATAAAATCTTATACGAATCCACGAAGCAGCAGGATGTGTAAATATTGCTGCTTAACTGAGCTTTGCCAGATCAGAAGTTCCGCAACTTGCATCAAAAAGCACTCTGACAATTTTGTAAGGTCATTGGGCAGAAGCACATGCCACGTAACTGAGACAACAAGCCAGTGGAACGTTACGACAGCCCTAACATGGCCTGGGCTTGTACTATTTACCATCCTGAGTCACTCTCTGCATCATTCATAAAAGAAATATTAAAAATTCTTACATTGAAAAAGAAGCTCAAGAAACAGAATACATGCATGAACTGAACCCAACAAATTTTATCCATCACTTGCAAGCTCATGAGGTATCAGATCAACATTATCCCTGGAATTAGGGGCAGACGCGGACCTCAGTGCAAATAGTTCTTCTCTGGTGTACTTCAGTCTTTGATCTAGTTTGAGATAATGAAAGAAGTAATATCAGACAAGACAGATACAAGCATAAACTTTAGACCAAGAAAAGTTTGACAATGCCTCACCAAGGAAACTGTCTCTGTTAGATCTAAGGGGAGATGCAGATGGCCCTCCCTGCTTATGTTTGTGTAATTTGGTCCGTGAGGTGGTCACTTGGGACAAAGATGAGTGAATAGATAACCTTTTGACCAATGCAATACTAAGAAGATCATGCCTTACTTCAACTTGGCGATGCTTTTGCTGAAATGACAACAGTGCATCCTCTGTCAACAGCCAACACCCCCTGATATCAAGAATCGTCATAGATGGTGGAGGGTTGAATACGATGAGCCCAGCATTAGTGAGCACGCCGTCACGAATCCCTAGTGTTACCAAGCTTCTAATAGATGACAATTGATGCAAAGAGGTATCAGTAAGGGAACCACTCCGTAAAAATAAATAGCTCAATTTACGAAAGCTCGGCAAAGGAGCCAAAGCTGAATCCTTGATTCGAGTCTCCTCCAAATCCAATCTCTCCAAATGATCAAGATTACATAACCCAGACAGCGATGAAATGCAATTAGGATCAGAATCCACCTCGTTGACCATACCTGGCATTGTGGCAGATTACACAACCATGTGAGTGAAGAGAGAAGAGACTAATGTTGTTCTAACCCTACAGGAAAAGAAGTCTCCTTCAATAGGCAACTGAACTGCTATTTTAAGTTCCACTCTTAATTAATTTTGGTTGGATAAGGCATAAAATGCATCCATCTGTGATGACATCTGAAAATAAATTTAAAGCACACTTGGATATTTTGTAAATGATTTTCATCACAAATTTGAAATTCTACAAGTGTGTTCATCGTGTAATAGTCTAGCCTAGAAGTGAGATACATATTGACATTATGGTGTTGTCTTTAAGGATTCAAGCATCCTCTACACCTATCTAGTTTCCAATAAAAGAGAAATTGAGGACCACAAAAGAAACTAAATGCAAAAAGTAAAAGGAAGTTTTGAGGAAAAGAACATGTCATACCTCTGATATTTGTACCACTTAGATTGATACTTTTTAACAAAGGCATGGTGCTCATGAAGGGGATAGCATAATCGTCAATGGCTGTGTAAGATAATAATAAAGTTTCAAGCTTGGGAACAAAACCAGCTAAGATTTCCAGTCCTGCATTGCTTAATTTTGTCCTGCTGAGATTTAGATGGCGTAAATTTTGACCTATAAATGCAATGTGTTCAACTGACTCATCTCCTGCAGATGTACCCCTGAGATCTAAATCTGATATAGCACTCATATACGGCAAAAAGCAGTAAGAATTAAGAGATGAATTGGAAAGATCCAGGAGAGAGAGGGAAGAGGTTTCAAGGTGTTGGAAAGCTTCAGAGACATCTCTTATGGTTGATCCAGACAGAATAAGCTTTGCAAGGGGAGCTTTCCGTCCTTCTCCTTCGAATGAAGAATGTATCGTGCAATTGCTCATATTTAGGCATGCAAGAGAAGGCAGACTTGGCAACATAGTGACCTTGGTCCAGGCCAAATTCAGAGAACTCAATCTTGGGAACCATTTAAGATAAGATGCTCCTTTGTTTGATACTTCACTCCCCCAAAGATCCAAATGTTGCAGCTTTTGGAGAACCTACCCGAACCATAAAACATGTCATTTACCTTGAGTAAGTTCAATCATTCTAAATAAGTACAATTAAAGGACTAGATGGTTAAAAGAACAATCCATAACAGTTTAGTCCAGTGGGTAAGCTAAACAAGGCTAGCTCAAGCCTAAGACACTAAAGCAACTGCTTTAAGCCTTCAAGGTAACTTAAAGGGCACAAGTGGACCAAGCCATCTTTTCATTTCAAAATAGATTTGAATTATTCAAATGTATGAAATTGTGACATTTTACTTAGCGAAAGAAACATCTACAGAGCTACTTGTTTTTTCAAAATAGATTTGAATGATGAAATTATTTTCAGCGTTCTACTTAGTGGTAAGAATTGAGATTTTAAGGTACTGAGAATTTTAAGAAACATTATTAACCTTGAATGTTTCCTAAAACATTACATAGGTCTTTGTGAATGGATGAGAATTTCTCATAACCCAAAGCTTAAAGAAATAAAACGTTTAGTACGCCAAGAGGAAAGGGTGGGGGAGAAGAAAGACAAGATCTTAAAGACATGTTAACAACAGATGATCTACCTCAAAATTTCCTCATAAAAAGAGGATTTACCTTAAGATTATCCAAAGCCGAATCAGACACAGGCAGGCCTCCCAAATCTAACACAGATAACTTAGTTAATGAAGACAGGAGTATCACACCATCATTTGTGACACCTGTTTCTGGAATCCACAACTTTTCCAAATTTGGGATGGATGTTAGATGTCTAATTCCACCGTCAGTGATCTTTGAGCACCTGGAGAGGTCAAGCTCCTTTAAGTTTGTCATTCCTGAGGAGAACAAAAGCAGACCTCTGTAAATAAACATTTAGAGTGTCATGTGATATTTATGAACCAATACAAGTTAACCAAGGGGAAAAATAAAGAAATAATGGTTAGAGGAGAATATAACGGAATATGAGCTAGGTTAGTTGCATTTATCTGAAAAATATAAGAGGTCAAAGGTTACCTGTAATAGCCCAAATGGCTGAATTGTTAATTTTGTTACAATCTGATAAATTTAGAGAGCGCAAGTGATCAAAAGCACCTATATATGCCATCCATTCTGCATCCACACAGCTCTCCCCCCTTAAGTCGATCTCCTCGACACAAAATTTAAACACTCTAGACAAGAAAATATATATCAGCTTTTGGAGTAGATAATGCATGAATCCAACACACAGAAGAAAGAAGTCAGCAGCTTTAGGTTTTGATGTTACACTACTGTAGATTTAGTATAATAATGGGAAAACATCAACTTTGCAATCAAATAGCTACATAGTCTCTCAAATGTTACGGATGACAATACTATCATCATTGCATCACCTAAGTCCAAGACTTGGAGCCTTATTTCACTGAGGAAGCAATACAATTCAATAATTATGCAGCTTCAAGGATGTGAATAACATTTCAAATACTTGGACAACCAATACCCTGCAAAGTGCAAACATATATGTATTTTTCTCAGGCCAACGCAAATATGGTGCTCATAACTTTGAGAACCACTACCCAGCTACCACATTAAACAATTGTAATTTGACTATAACGCTTAGCCTCAATGGTTGAAGGGCCCATAACAAAAAGATATGACCAAAATATAACAAGTAATTCAACTCCTTCACTTGCATCAATACACTCTCAGTTACTTTTGTTCTCCCATTTTTTTGTTAATTTTTTTGACAGGCCATTTTGTTCGTCAATTATCTACAAACTAAACTACTCCTTTTAACCTATTCCGTTCAGCATTTTCTCATTTCAACTATCAATCTGACCAAATTTCTGAAGTCAAACTACGCACAGATTGATTTTGACTTTTAAAAGTTGAGATGGTTATTAAAGCTGCAAACTGTTCATATGATTTTTCCAAAATTCACTTTAATATTACAACTCGAGCTGATCCATAACCGCTAGATTATGAAAGATCACATTTATTTGTAATTTCAGGACAGTGGCAAATTATGAAATGTACTGAAAAATAAAAGAAATGAGGTGATAATTAGGATATACTTACTCGAGCAAAGAGGGGAAGAGGAGACGGCGGCGAAGAAGGCGGTGAATGAGAGCTTCGGCGAGGTGAGATGGCATGCTTTCCAGTGTCCGCCGCTGTCTCCGCCACGCTTCGACGGCGTCACGGCTCTGCGTCGCCGATTCCATGCACATCTCAACCAGTTGTATTTCCATTTTCTGGATCGGATTTGATCGGTGTTCTTATTGAAAGTGGTGAGTTCTATAAAAGACCAAATATACGTGTCCACCAAGATTTTATGTTAGAAGTCCAACTCAAACTTTGTCATTTTTAATTGATCTCTTCTCTTTTCTCTTTTTCTTTTTAACTAGTATACCTACCCGCGTTGGGCAAAAAATATTAAATAGTATTATTTTTATTAGAAAATATTATTTGAAAACTGCGGTAGACACAAAGATACAAATGGAATTATTTTATGAACATATAAAGGTACTGGATATACATACATTCAAGTCATGAAGTAATATTTTGTTGTAAACAGCTAGTAAGGACAACATTAATAAGAAATGCAACCTTAAATGGTTGTTTATTTTTTATTGTAGGACGTTAATCTGATCAACCAAGTAATCCATTAATTAGTCAACTCCCACGATATCAAGCCTATGCAGGAGGAGTAAATCGTAGTTACGATGGATGGTCCCACCAACTGAGTTATCTCCCAAACAATAGCATTTAATAGAGACAGTTAATGGAACAATCAAAACATGGTTCTCTTCCCCTCAAACAAAGAAGCATAGAGTTTAGATTTTAAAATGTTAAATTCGATGCTAACTCCAATCAAACTGCTTGACACAAATTTTAGGACGTCGTTCAGTTCAAACCTAAAAAAAATAATAGATATACTATGACGTTGTCCTGCTACTGCCACAATTTACGTCAAATATCATGTCATGCAACTAAACATATGAATTTTGAAATTTTGCAGCAATCGGGTTTTTCCTTTGCTTAATCCAATCTGTATGGTGCAAGGAAGAAAAGTAAGAAATGATTATCTGCTTTTTATTTTTTAATTAATGGGTAAGGACATGCACCCGATTATGTTAAACAACAAAAGGGCAGAAGTGATGATCTACCTATATTTTTTTTAATTTTCCTGCACGCGATAGAGTTTTTACTTGTAAAATAAATAATTTCAATATTGAACTAATCTAGTCATTAAGTAAAAAGGAGATGATAAATGAGCCAGAGCATCTTAGCTTACAGAAATGTGCAGAAGAAAGAAAAAGATAGAGCAGACCTTAGTTGTCAGGTACTATCGTAGCGTTAGTAAATAATTTTGATACTTATAGTAGATGTTTCTGCACCTCGGAGAGTAATCCTATTTCACATGAGCAATCATAGAAATGATATGTTTTTGACATTTACCTTTCGAAACAGTAAAAAGTTGATCCAATGTTATCTCCCAAACAGTAGAAACAGTTAATGGACCAACCTCATCATGGTTCTCTTCCCCGCCGTTAAACTCAAAATGTATGGTCAGTTGTTGAGTCCATAAGTGAGGCTGCATTACGAAAGAATATAACCGTGAAGAACAATGTAGATATAAATTGTCCCTATCATGCTGCCAAAACTACACTTATTTTAGAAATTAAAAGAGAAAACCTTTTCCTTAAAAAGTAAAACTATACCGGAAGCCAAAAATATCACGAGCAAAGACAATATCACAATTCTAAATGACCAGAAATATATGAAACTCGAGAATTGGTAATTCAACAACAATCATACTCTATTTGATATAAGACATATCTTAAAATGCATTCCTTGGCGGATAACCTATTAAAGAGTAAATAAACAGAGATTAGCTTCACTTCTCACCCTTCAACCTATAGTTACTTTCAGAAACTCCTCTAAATTCAAATAAGTGAAGAGGGAAAAAATATTAATTGGCTAAAGAAGTCTAAAAACTGACTTTCGAAATTTTTTATCTTAATCCTCATAAACTATCCTAAATTTAACTGGACTTGTAACTTCTAAGATGCAGGTTGTCTCTTTTCAAGGTCTTCCTCTTGCTTAGTCATAATAGAAGTCTCTGGCGAAGGAATTGAAAGAATAATGAAATTGCAGAAAATTTAGCTATCACAAAGGAAGAAAAATGTGCTCTTAAATATTTTCACAAGCAACAGGTTAGGAAAAAAAGAAGGCAAAATCAGTAGTGAGGATGACTAAATAACTCTCTTGATGTCATATGTGTGAGCTGGTTCAAACTGTTTGGTCAGTTATTGAGTCTATCAGTTAGGTTGCATTTGGACAGAATATAACTGTTAAGCACCATAGAGACATAAATTGTCCTTACCATGCTGCCAACAAATAGCCCGGTAAATGCAAGTGTCACGCGAAGGAAGGAAGAATAAGGAGATTGCAAAAAATTAAGTTATCACAAAGGAATAAATTGTGTTGTTAAATATTTCCAAAAGTAACAGGTTAAACATAAAAGAAGGCAAAACAATAAGTGAGGATGACAAAAACTCTTTTCATGTCATGCGTGTGAGTTGGTTCTTTGGACCTTTGTCAGCAAAGAATGAGCCAATAATGAATGCACAACCAATTATGAAGCAGATATCAATTTTCTGAGGCATCAGCAGCATGACAGGAAGAAACATAGTGAAGGAATTTGATTGTTCGATTTTAAAGGTCAACATTATATTTAACACAAAGGAACTGAATCGTATCCTAAGAAAGAAGCAAAACATAGACGGAGTACACATGCAAAACTACTTTCATTTCAGATAACAGCAAGCAAAACAAATAGGGTAAACTATTGAAATTAATTTGCGCATCGTAATTTAGACAATGTCGGTTATCGAAAGTATAAATATATTTTACAGAACCTTATTGTACATGCATAACTACCCGAACAGATTCCTTATTAGTGTACAATTGTGAAGCAAACATTAAGAGACAGAAAGAGAAATACTTGTGCAACTCATATACAGTGGCGAAGCTAGGAATTTCCCCAAGGGTGTTCAAATTTAAAAGAAGTAAAAAAAATTCCGACAAAGAGTGTTCAGTATGTGTTATATACTTCTAAAACGTAATATTTTACCTATATACACAGTGCAATTTTTCGACGAAGGGTGGTCAACTGACCACCCTTATCACCATGTGGCTTCGCCACTGCTCATATATAAACTATTTCATATATAAGCCTAGTTTCTGTATGTTCATCCGATAATAGTCTAAGCAAGGTCAACCAAATCTAATATTTGCCAGATATCTATTTCTAACATAATGGATGTTATTAACTACAAAATCAAAATAGGTGAATTTTAATTAAATCCTACATAATAAGGACTGTCACACCTCCTTTTTCGCTACTACACCCCGTGAAGGGTATAATAAAGGAGTTTTTCCAATTAAAGGACAATCAAACGGGATTCGTTTATATTAAGAGATTCAGAGTCGCCACTTGGGAGATTTATGGTGTCCCAAGTCACCGGTTTGAATCCCGAATCGAGGAAAAGGTTTGACTTTGTTTAACAGTCGCGAACCAGAAATCCGAGTAAGGAATTCTGTTAACCCGGGAGAAGGTATTAGGCACTCCCGAGTTCCGTGGTTCTAGCACGGTCACTCAACTGCTATATTTGGAAAAAATCTGATTTTAGTACATGTTATCCTATTACATTTTTAGAATTATTTAACCGCTTTTAGTTAGAAATCTTTTAAGAAAGTGAACGTCGTTTCAAAACGTATTTTCGGATCACGTCACATGAAATGCACCCGGATCCTCGACACATTTTTATCCAACGTTTTGGGATTTGGATTTGGGTTGCATGAAATGCACACCCGTATTTAGGAAAGTAAGATTATTAAAAAGCGCGCCTAAAGCGACTAACGTGTTATTATCTTTGCGGGAGGCCGTGAAAATTCGCTAAACGGCACGTCCCGAATTCTAAGTATTTTAATATAAGCATTTAATGAGGGCCCCGCAATTTATATATTTTGTGCGGCGAGGCTCGTCTCATTTGTATTTAAAGGCCATCCTAAAAGAAACTACGATTTTCTATTAAAGTGTTGTCTCTAAAAGGGCCCTAATTAATTAGCATCATTAATTACCATTATTAGAGGACCTTTCGCGGGATTCGAGCTTCAAACTCAGGTCCACACTTGAACAAGAGGAAAGCCTCCTAATTCAAATATGCTACCTAGCTCGGAAGGCCCAAAACCCGTATTATAAGAATTAATCTCACAAACTTAACACAAATTCAAACTTTCAGCATTTTTGGGCTTCAAAATTAACCCAGGAAGAAGGAAAATACTGCTGTTTCTACTAGAATTTTTGCCCAGCTTAGGGCTTCTGATTTTGACATTGGCCCAGTTTCATAAACCAAATGTGAATAGACATGCTGCAGAATGAATGCATAAAAATAGATTGGGCTCCAGATGAAGCTAGGCCCAGGGGTATGCTCATGAAAGGGCAGAGATTATAATTGGGCCCTCGTTAGGCCTGGTTCTTACGATCCGACTGGCTTTTACCCAAGACACCGTAGTATGGGCATAATTGATATTAACACATAAGCATGAGGTATAATTAACAAATTTGAATTATGAATTAAATCCTTTGACACAAATTAACTAAACCAGAGACAAATTCATTTCAACATGCATATTGACCCAAATTTGTCGTGACTAAACAACGATCACAGTGTACTAATTATTTGATAAAGAGCTGCCCAAAAAAAAAAATGCTTGAACATGCCAAATAATAGTAATTCACTCATCCCTGAACAACCTAAATTATCAACACCTTATACAGCCCTTGAATCCTAATAGTAAATTTATCAGTAACAATGAAAACCCACATAACTCACAATTTTGAGATTTGTTGAACCATAAATTCATTACTTGAATCACAGTTCTTCAATTACACACATATCTCGCAGATACTCTGATTTGGGATATAGGGATGGGTGAATCATGTAAATATAAACTCAGAACACTGAACCTCTTTTGACACATCAATTACAAGAAACTTAACTCACATTAGAGCTGAAATGACAAAGCAGAGTCCAAACATCTAGTGAGTCTAACAGTCCAGCATTAATTACAACATAAAAATTTGCTACTTAAACAGAATTAGACTAAGCTACATCATAACCCAAATAATAAGATATGAGCATTATGAGATATGCACAGATCATAGCATAATATTGCCTTCATTTCATCTTCGAGTTGAACCTTACATCATGAGATATTCAGAACTTGTACCTGGAAAAATGAAATAGGAAAGGAGGAGGAATTCAGCGATGAACAGTAGCAGGAACAATATTCAGCAGCCCAACTCGACCCAGGAATAACCACAGTAAACTGACTTTAAATCAGATTTGGACCGGCAATAGTATCAAATAAACCCATAAATCAGAAACACACCCAAAACCTGAACCAACTACTTGAATGCCAACCGAATTCAACTCATTTTAACCCCTAGTTGTTCTGGAATTGTTTCAGAAGTGAGAACCTTTAAAAATTATCAGATTTCTCAATGGAACAGTATTTTCCTAGCCATTTTCAACTGTTTTTGATTTTCAGAATTCCTTCTCTCTTCAAGTCTGCCTTGAAAGGCAAGGTTAGAATGCCTTTATAGGCAAGCAAAGTAGGGCATCTCAGATTTCAGTTTTGCATTTCTAGTCCCCCCCCCCCCCCTAAATTCTATTTTTTGCCAATTGATCCCCCATTTTCTGACTTGGTGTCCAAGTAAAAGCCACTACAATTCTGAAATTCAATAAAAATCCCCACCCCAGCTTCCTAGAAGCTTCTATTTCAGTTACACTGAGATTCCCTTCTATTCAATCTACCCAAAATGCCCCTTAGCTACCCTGAAATTACCCCTCAGCCCAACACATGACCCCAACGTCTTGGACTAACTGGGTCAGCAAAGTCTATGGCCCCTTGGGCCTTTTGACCTTCTGAGGCCCAAAATGTGACCCCAAGCTATAATTACCCAACGGATCCCCTCACCCAAATTCCAACTAAATTAGATAACTAACATAATTAGGCAGGGATTAGCTAAGTTGTCAAATATGGCCTAATTAAGCTAAGTAATTAAAACCAAATTCAGACAAATTGGCAGGAGTCAAACAAATTCAAGCAATTGTGAACCAAACATCTAATTCAAACAAAACATCTAAACAATCTACTTAAAAAAATCCTAAACACTGACTTATGAAAAAAGAAAAATGAAATAATTTTAATCTTTTGACGAAATTAACAGGACTCAATTCAAGAACATGCTGCTATGCGAATTGAGATGCTGAGCAACAAAACATGAAAGAAGAACGAAAAGAAAACCCAAAGAAAGAACAGAAATGGAGGAGAAAACAGGAGAAAGTAAAGACGAACGGGGAGTACGAAAGAATGCCTCTACAATCCGCGAACAAAGCTGACAAACCCTTAACAAATTCTGATATGATCCAGAACAAGTATCAACCGTATATTCTCGATGAAAACAAATTATCGATACCCGTTTCAAACCCTATTACTCAAAGAAACTTGAAGGCTTGACAGATTCGCTTTTTTTTTAATTTTCAGATTCAGGAACAAAATCAATTTGGTGAAGATTTGGGGAGAAAGGGTGGTGGATTGGGGTTAAAGGAAGGGCGAAGGTTGCATGGCTGAAGTTTGGGGTTGAACAGGGGTGGCGCCGCCACCAGAGAAAATTTGGGCGGCGCTAGGGTTTCCACGATTTGAGGCTATATAGTGTGATTTGGGGGGAAACGGAGTTTGGTATGGGTATGAGGGAGGGAAGGCGAGGTTGTGGTGTGAATTTGGGCCCGATTGGCCGCCGGCCGCCACCGTGAGGCGATTTCCGGCGGCAGCGTAAGGCGGAGCCGGTGAGGGGGTTTCTCTGGGGGTGAGAGAGACGATGGATTGGGGGGTAGGGGGGTCTCCGACCATTTTATATCAAGGGGAGGGGACTTCTCAACCGTCAGATCAATAAACATAGACGGTTGAGATTAACCTCTGGGCTAAACGGCGTCGTTTTGGAGCGATGGGATCTGGACCGGGTTTTCTGAGATGGGCTGGGCCAATTTTCGCCGGATTTTGAGAATAAGGGCCCAAAAAATGAACTGGCCACTTTCCCTTTTTCTCTTTATTATTTCCTTTTCTTTTTCTCCTTCTTTTTCTTTTAATTTTTTTCTACTTCTTTTAATTCTTATTTCCAAATTAAACTAAAACCCTAAATTAATTCTAAAAATTAAACTACCAAATTAAATTAATTAACTCTAACAATTATCACAAACTAATCAAATATCAAATTAAATGAAAACTAGCAAAATTCAAAGCTACAATTTAAACAATGCCAAGACAAACTAATTTTGTGATTTTTGCATTTTTTGTAAGATTCCTAATTACGAATTAATTCCAAAATATGTCAAATTAAACCCTAAATGCAATGCATATTTTTTGTATTTTTTATATGAATTAAAATGTACGGACAAAAATGCAAAAAATTAACATAAAATGCAATTAGTTCTTAACATTCAAATAATAAAAGAAAAATCCTAATTCTAATGAATTTTATCGGAATATTTGAGCGCGACAAAAATCACGTGCTCACAGCTGTCCCTCTTTGCTCGGAAACACGAAGAGTTTTTATGCAAAGATAAGCGAGCAAATACGAGCGATTTTTGCCCGTTTGAATATTCCGTGTGAAGTATTTTTGAAAACCGTCTGACCGAACCCTGCTTCAAAGGTTGCCTACATATCCTTGGCTAAAAAGGAATCAGGTCAGTGTAGTTCGGGAAGGTTTGGTAGCTGGGACTACCATGAAGCTGTGGTTTCACTGTTGCTGCTGCTGCTGCTACTGCTCACTGAACCCCCTTATTACATCATGTCAAAAATAAAAGAAACTAGACTAAGCTATGGTCTATGAATTACAAAAGATCCTATCTATATCTTCAAACTTGCTCTTATGGTCCTTATTGCATTGTTGACTTGTATTCTTCCGGTGGAATTCTTGCCCCAGTTTGGTGACTGGGCATCATATTACCAGATATTAATAAGAATTGAAAACTAAAACTTGAATTGTAATACATCTGTTCTCCAGGCGGGCTCCTGACTGCTGAAACTTGAAATGTATGCCTCTGTTCTCCAGGCGGGCTCCTGACTTCAACAAAATAGACAAAAACAAAGAAAATCTCTTGCCCCAGTTTGGTGACTGGGCATCATATTACCAGATATTAATAAGAATTTGAAAACTAAAACTTGAATTGTAATACCTCTGTTCTCCAGGCGGGCTCCTGACTGCTGAAACTTGAAATGTATGCCTCTGTTCTCCAGGCGGGCTCCTGATTGCAACAAAATAGACAAAAACAAAGAAAATCTCTTGCCCCAGTTTGGTGACTGGGCATCATATTACCAGATATTAATAAGAATTTGAAAACTAAAACTTGAATTGTAATACCTCTGTTCTCCAGGCGGGCTCCTGACTGCTGAAACTTGAAATGTATGCCTCTGTTCTCCAGGCGGGCTCCTGACTGCTGAAACTTGAAATGTATGCCTCTGTTCTCCAGGCGGGCTCCTGACTGCTGAAACTTGAAACGTATGCCTTGTTCTCCAGGTGGGCTCCTGATTGCTGAACTTGAAAAGTATTCCCTTGTTCTCCAGGTGGGCTCCTGACTGCAGCAAAACAAACAAAGAAAATTTTCTGCCCCAGTTTGGTGACTGGGTACAGCATGTTATCAAATATTAAAAAGCTAAAAGCTAAAATTGGAATTATACTTCCCTTGTTCTCCAGGTGGGCTCCTGACTGCTGAAACTTGAAAAGCATTCCCTTGTTCTCCAGGTGGGCTCCTGATTGCTGAAACTTGAAAAGTATTCCCTTGTTCTCCAGGTGGGCTCTCAAATATTAGCTAAAATTGAATTGTACTTCCCTTGTCCTCCAGGTGGGCGCCTGATGCTGAAGCTTCTAAGTCCTATTATCCAGGGAGGTCCTGACAACTTCTAATAATTATGAACCTAAGTTATATCCTCTAGAGGTATTCTGACTGCTGAAACTTGNTTCCAAGGCAAGGGTGCCTATTCCAGTAGCAATGACTGCCGTAACACCGTTCCACACAAAAGCTATACCGTGGGACTACACAGCCGAGGCAAGAAGGAAAGAAAAGCCAAGTTCGGAGAAACAGATGTTCTCCAGGTGGGCTCCTGATTGCTGAAACTTGAAAAGTATTCTCTTGTTCTCCAGGTGGGCTCCTGACTGCTGAAACTTGAAACGTATGCCTCTGTTCTTCAGGCGGGCTCCTGACTTCAACAAATAGACAAAAACAAAGAAAATCTCTTGCCCCAGTTTGGTGACTGGGCATCATATTACCAGATATTAATAAGAATTTGAAAACTAAAACTTGAATTGTAATACCTCTGTTCTCCAGGCGGGCTCCTGACTGCTGAAACTTGAAATGTATGCCTCTGTTCTCCAGGCGGGCTCCTGATTGCTGAAGCCTGAAAAGTATTCCCTTGTTCTCCAGGTGGGCTCCTGATTTCTGAACTTGAAAAGCATTCCCTTGTTCTCCAGGTGGGCTCCTGACTGCAGCAAAATAAACAACAAAGAAAATTTTCTACCCCAGTATGGTGACTGGGTACATGGGTAAGTGTTAAACTGAATTGTTCTACCAACTATTATAAGAATTTGAAAGCTAAGTCCTATTATCCAGGGAGGTCCTGACAACTTCTAATAATTATGAACCTAAGTTATATCCTCTAGAGGTATTACCCCCACTATATTTGTTGTCTAAAAGGTCTTAAACTACTCTCCATTATCCAGGTGGGTCCTGACAACTTCTAGTTAAAAGATAGTTTTAACCTAAGTTATATCTACTGAAGGTACGACTCTCACTATATCTTGTTATCTGAAACGAACTTTAAAGCTACATCCCATTATCCCGGAGGGTCCTGAAAACTCCTAATTGAACCCTATCTTAAACGTGCAAACTTTGAAACCAACTTATATTCCTATTTATGCTAAATTATTCTACTCATGATTGTTTTGAAATTTAAACTAAGTCCCATTTTCCAGGAGGATCCTGAGGATTTCCCGTCGTACCTGTTTTGGGTGCTTGCTTTTTCCCTAAGGAGGGTTTCTCCGAAACCAACGAAAACTTTCTTCCCCTGTTTCAATCAAAGAAAAATCTTGTCAGTTTTAAAAATGTGGTGGTTGGTTTGTGGCCTTGAACTCTAAAGGCGATTGCTCCTTTTCTTCCCATGATCGCTGATTCCATTTGAAGACCTTGCTTGTTTGGTGACTAACCACTTTCCTCTGTCATCTTTACCCTTGAAAATACCTCTTCTCCATTCAAACCCAACACCCTCTATCTGTTGCATTCCTCATGAACTGGCATCTACCCAACCTTTGTGTCTCACATGAATCCCAAAGCACGTCCATTACCCCCCTCTGTGTATACGCTGTTCTTTCTTGACCTAACCACTGGCTTCGGCCTTGAGGTCTGTTGCTCCTTCATTTTGGTTTCCATTCGACGACCTTGCTCATTCCTTGACTAACCACTTCCTTTGTAAGCCTTGACCCGGAAAACACCTCTTCTCGTTCAGGCCCAATACCCTTTATCTGTTGCACCGCTCGTACCAACATTTACCAAACCTTTGTGTTTCACCTGGACTCCCAAGCATATTAATTGTTACCAACTCAGCGCGCATGTTGTTCTTTCCTGATTTGAATCAATGGCCTTGGCCTCGAGATCTATTGCTCCTTCACTTGCCATACTCCAACAATAACTTGATTTCTGCTTGGAATACCTCGCTTGTCACTAGTTCACCACCCTTTTTGTCAATCTTTTCACAGAAAATACCTTTGATCCGTTCACCAAGCAACCTCCATCTTGTTTCATTGTTCATGAATTGGTATGTACCAAATCCTTGTATTTTACACGAATCCCAAGGCATGTTGACTGTTACCAGCTCAGTGCGTTTGTTGTTCATTCCTGACTTAACGCTTTGATGTGTTCACCAGATCCCGTTTTGTTCAATTGGAAAGCTTGGTGGCAGATTTTGAAGTCATTTCTCACTTGTTTTGACCACACAGACTCAAGAAGAGGAAGTAAATGAAACAAAAGGAACAGAGTGAAGGACAAAGGAAAGAGATGATTCCTAAAAACTACGAGGTAGAAACCTATCAGGTGTGGATACCAACTCTAACGACCACGACATGCACCTGTAGATATTTTGTCAAGCAAAATCTGATGTTCAGCTCTTGTTGTACCTTTTCACCATGAAACTAGGCTTCAATGCTCCGCTTATCCAATCTGATTCACAATCCTTATTCGACTTGTAGTGCCCGAAGGGTTTTCACCATCAAGCCTCTCTCATTTCGTTCTTTCTCTCAACTTACAGTCGTCTCAAGGTGCCCGTGAAGGTTTTCACCAATAAGACTCTCTCATTTTTTATTTCTCTCAACTCACTTTGCCTTATGGTGCCCGTGAGGGTTTTTACCAATAAGACTCTCTCATTTTCCTTAATTTTCTGCTTGTACCGGAGTGTTGCCCCTGATATGGTTCACCTCTACTCGCTGGACTCGGCATCTCTCGAAGATTGATCAGAAGGTCTTTCTTTGGACCGTAATGCAGGCTTTTGGAAAGGGTTAGGAAGAAAGGGTATCAAAGGCTCAAAACAATTCAACATGAGTTCAAAATTACAACTTTCGGAATCAGATTTCTCACAACAACCACAACTTCTGCCCCAGTTTCTTTCTTGGGGACTTTTGGACTTTTATTTCGGTGTGACTGAACCTCGGAGAGAACTGAACCTTTCGGAATCAAGTCAAACGTAGTTCAGGTCATATAATTACTTCGTTGTTGCGGTCTTTCTTTTTCTCCCACTTTTCTTTTCTTTCTTTTCATTTCTTTCCTTTTCTTTCTCTTTCCTCTTCTTTTCTTTTTCTTTTCTCTTCTTTTTTTTTTCTTTTTTCTCTTCTTTTTTTTTCTTTTTTTTTCTTTTTCCTTTTCTCTTCTTCTCTCTTCTTTTCCTTTTCTTTTCTTTTTCTTTCCTTTTTCCTTTTTCACTATTTTTCTCTTGTTTCTCCACTTTATTTCCCCGCTCAGGCCTACGAGTTTTATTATTGATTCCGAAAGAGGGGTATGAAAGAAAATAACTGAGGCTCAAAGGGGTAACAAAGGATAAAGTGTTTGGATAGAAGAACAAAATGCCTTCGTCATTCCAATCTCCAAAACGTGCCAAGTACAAACTACACAATTAAACAAACATGGGGAAAACATACGTAACATCTTTTGATTGCACCAGAATTACTAACCATATCCACACATTTGCCTTCTACATTTGTCAATTACCTAGCACCATCGGACAACAATCTCGGTACCATGAACGACCCCTGTAGACTTGGGGCAAACTTGCCTTTGGTTTCAAGCCGATGTGGCATGATGCATTTCAACATTATTTCTTTATGTTCCGTCTGCCCCAGTTTCATATAATTTGGGCTCGAAGAGATTTCAAAATCCCTCGACTGTCCTTACATCTTCAACATTGTCTTATTGCTTCTGACTTTTAAAACCAGGCTGAGAATTATGCGTGCATGTCATGTCACCAGAACCAGCATGAAAAGAATTGCAAAAGGAAAAAGGAACTAGATAAACTAACTAGAAATTGGCGGGAAATAAAGAATTGCATTAGACTGACGGTGAAAGGGTTTAAACAACGAAACAAGCAAACTAGACTAGAGTTATAACCCTTGAACCAACCTAAACAGCACTGACGAGACAAACAAGACAAAGTGAAAGGATAGAAGGGTTTGAGTCACAAGACAATATCCGGATTACAACCCTGAAATAACCCGGACAACAGAAATGACAACAACATAAACCACCAAAACTCCAAGAGATGGAGCTTCTTCCCAATTACCAAGCACGGCGTCTTAGCCACTGAATTTCACACCAAGATTGCTGGAATTTTCACAAGTCTTCATCACGTTGTTCTGAGCAAACTGCTTCTGGGATTCTTCTGCCGGCTCATTCTCACGATCAATCATACCCACCATATGCGTCTTGTTGTGCACAGGGGATGGATCTTGGCCAATGTTTGTTACATCTGGATTTTGCATGACGATGTCGCCTGCATCAATAAGCTTTTGAATTGCATTCTTCAGATTCCAACGTTTCTCTATGTCGTGCCCCAGGGCACCTGAGCAGTATGCGCACTGTTGAGAAGGATCGAACTTCTTTGGAAGAGGGTTCGGCACTTTTATCTGAATCGGCTTCAACATGTCCAGTGTCCTTAACCGCTGAAACAGACTGGCGTATGATTCTCCCAACGGAGTGAAGGCTTTCTTCTTTCGTAACCTCTCATTCTTAAATGCTGGATTGGGCCGAAAACCTGATCCGGGGTGTTTTTGGGGAACTCGCGGGGGTAGATGGGCATTATTTTGAGCTGGGTACTGTGATGTGCGACTTTGGGATTTCTGTGAAGAGAAGTAGCATTGGGGAAGGTCATCTAATGCACAAGGATAACCACGGAGACGATGTCGAGGCTGGAAGTGTTGATCAGGAAAACCTATCGGATCGTCTTTTCTGTTCCTCTTTCTTCCAACCAAGCTTACTGGTACGTTCTGAATGGCTTCCGGACAACTCACGATTTTGCCTGACTTGATTCCTTCTTCCACTAGCTCCCCCATTTTTAACACATCATTGAAAGGCTTTCCCAGGGCCAGGATCAAATGACTGTAGAAGGTGGGTCCCTGGGCGTGTAGAAAAAGCTTAACCATTTCTTCTTCGCTGATCGGGGGACTGACTCGAGCAGCTTGCTCCCTCCATCTGAGCCCAAACTCATTAAAGCTTTCCTCCGGCCTCTTTTCCATCTTATATAACGAGGTGCGGTCTGGGGCAACACTTGATTTGCATTGAAAGTATCGAACAAAGTCTTGAGCCATGTCACCCAATGTAAGCCACTCATCGACATTTTGACGACCATGCCAGTCCAAAGCTGCCCCAGTTAGGCTTTTACTAAAATATGCCATCATCACGTCATCTTGCTCTCCAACAATCCTCATTGCATTGCAATAGACCCTCAGGTGGGCTACCGGGTCTCCACGCCTATCATACAAGTTAAATTTTGGTACTTTGAATCCTGCGGGCAAGCGGGCGACATGTGGTGCAATCAGTTCTCTGCAAGTCATGCTACCCTGGCCTTCCACTCTTCGCTTGTCCCTTAAGGAATGTTCTGTGCTTGTCAACTTCCTGGATACCTCATCTCGTCCTTCCTTTCCTGTAACCTTTTTATTTCTAGCATGGAGCTCACCCCGGGAGCTCTTCTTGTATGAATCAAGGACCCTGTGGGCAACCTCTGGAGGGTGAAATTGGGCATTACGAGCTTTGAATGGGCGTTCATTATTTGGGGTAATGGATATGACAGGAGGGCAATTTTGGGGAGAAGTGACTGAAGGATGAGCGATGGAGCTACTAGGGTAGTTGGGACGAGTGTGATAAGCGGGTGTATCTGGAGAATATGGAAGATCATCTGGTATTGTGTTGGGAGTTTGGGTAAGGGTAGCGTCCGGGAAAATTGGTGGTGGCGGAGGTGGCGCCTTTCCAGTCATCCAGGCTCGATACATGTTTGTCATGTGTTGTCTCAGCATCCGCACCTCTTCAACCAACCCATTATCCCGTTCCACCAACTGTTGTCGAGCACCGGTATCAACCAACTCAGTTCTCTTGTTGTTTGCCATTGCCTTTTGTCCTTGTGTTGTAAAGAAGAGTTACCACTTTCAAACCACAAACCAACCACCTTTCTGAAATGACATGACAAAATGAAACCATCACGTTAGCGTTAGGGCATTTAACATATTGGTACCCGCACATTTGGGGAGTGGATGCACCTAGGAAGTCAACAGTTCCTATTATGCTTTTGCTTGGATTGCATGCGTCATCCCGGCTTTATTTACCAAGCCTTTCCTTTAATCCTCCCTCTTGTTTAACATTGTTTGTTTCTTGCCTTTCCCTCTCTTCTTTGCTTTTCTCTCTTATTTTTCCTCTTGTCTTTTCCTTCTTTTTCTTTTTCCTTGGTTTTTCCTTGTTCCTATTCGCTCCTTTCCTCAAAATTATTTTCCGCTCTTTTCTCTCCTTTGCTCCCTTTTTATTTTCTCTTGTTTGCCTTTGTTTGGTTTCTTATTTCCCTCTTTTTTCTTTTTCCCTCTTTTCTTTTCTTTCTTGTTTTTCACCTCTTTCTTTTCATTCTTTTCTCGTTTTTTCATTTTTTCATTTAGTTACGGTCGAATCCTATGGAGATTGCCTACGTATCACGACCCCGCGTGAATCAGACCGAGCGTAGTTCTTTAAATAAATGCAAAAATAAATGCAAGAAATAAGAAACAATTTATCGGGAATTTTTAAATTTTCATTAATAACAACTGCGATTACAAAGCTGTTAGACTATTTGTTTTTCTTTTCTCGGAAAAGGAAAGTACAAAAACCAGACTCAAAAGCAGAAATACAGACTCGATTATCTAAGAATACATCAAAGCTTCAAATCCTGGGGCCCGCGGGGCATCACTCGGCATCGCCGCGGGCCTGCGTGCGAGACCCTTTTGCAACTGATCCAGATCATTCATGACCTGGCGAACAAATATCATCACGGAAGCAAAGAACGTGGTACGACCCATCCGCTCACCAGCCTGGCACTTCATGACAATATAGTTGGCAATGTTTCTGATTCTTTCCCTGATTTGGCCCTTTTCTTGGAGTAGCCGACTTATCTGTTGGGTACGAGCCTCTAGCACCTGAGAATCCTGGAAGTGAAGGTCTTGTAACGCTTTCATTTCCTTTTCCATTTCGGCAATTAACCCATAGCATTGTTCCCTCTCGGCCTGAAATTCTTTGTCCCGCCGAGCGGCCTTTTCTTCAAGAGTATTCATTTTCCTTTTCATGTTAGCAATGGTTCCCTCGTAGTTTCTCTTCATTTGTTGTACAAACTGGGCTATTTCCTCAGTCTTCTTTCCCCATTGTGCCCGAAGTCTTGCCATGTTCCCCTCAGACTTTTCCAATTCTTCCTGACTGTCCAGGACTTGCTTCTTTAACCCTTTTATCAATCTCTCGTCGGATAGACTTCTTTCTCGATTCCTGGCATCTATTTTCATGTGCTGAATTTGGGCCTTGAGAGCTTCATTCTCCTGGGCCAATTTCTTTTTATCACCTTCATCAGCTGCGGCTTGCAAGGTATTTTCAAACCGGAGCTCCTGAACCTGTTTTTCCAATGCTCCTATTCGGGCCCTGTACTCCTTTTCTTTGGCTAACCAATCCCATTGCACCTGGGCCTTGTTAGTGAATTGTTGTACGTGTAGCCTTTTGGCGGGTCTCTCAGGAATTTGAAATCCTTTACCAAACCAGACCAAGTATTTGGGATCTTCCTCACCTCTGGCTCGGTCCTGTACTATAGTCTTGGGTTCAAGGTACCTGCACTCATTCCATATCTTTCGAATTCTGCCTTCAGGGAATGCAGCTTTCGGGCCTAACTCAATGACTTGCTCACTCAGGTCTTCATCGTTGTGCACTGTCTGGAATCTTCCAAATTGTCGCAAAACTCAGTAAGGAGCATAAGGCTGTATGCTTCGAATACCCATCAAAAGAATATAAGAGACCTCTGCTGATGTGTATACAGCTTCAGTAGCAGGAAGCCATCAATAAGCCCATTCAACTTTATCTGCGGTCAGGGATCTTAAGCATGGCGACCAGGCTTCAGTACCCTCAGGGAACTCAATACCTAACACCCGGGTCTCGAATTCTGCAATACAACTCAATCCAGTTAAACCGTAGTTCATATATCCTGTACGGTGACTACAGAGGTGTTCCTGTATCCACAATTGTAAGAGCAAATTGCAACCTTGAAAGAATTTCTCCCTTTCCCGACATTTGGTCAAAGCTCGGTACATTTCTGCTACAATCAGGGGAGCCACTGTGCTAGTAGGTTTTTTCATGGCAACATCTAGCATCCCTACCAGGCCAAGGTCTATGTGACCATCTTTTCTTGGACAAATTACCACTCCCAAAAAGGCTACCATGAAGGCTAATCCCCGTCGGGCTTCCCATTTGTCTTTATTTCCAGCATGTGTCAATCCTGTGTTGGGTTCCTCGAAACCTTTGGGGTTACCATACCGGTGATATAAGAAATGCAATGTACAACACCCTTCCGCCAGATACGGGTCTTGAATATCCCGGCTGATGTTCAACAAATCCAAGAACCTATGAAGGGTTACCGGTCATGGGGCCAATGGGTATCTACCTCGGAGGTTCCCGTTGAGACCGGCGTATCCGGCAATCTCTTCTAATGTAGGTGTGAGTTCAAAATCTGAAAACCGGAATACATTACGGGTCGGATCCCAGAATGGTATCAATCCCTCAATAATATCTTCTCTTGGTTTGATGTTCAGCAAATCGACGAGACCACCCAAACTTTTGACCACGGTATCTCTGCTTCCTTTTCCCAAATCATGCCACCACATATGGAGTTTCAAAGGGATCTCGCTCAGGACTGAGAAGGTTTCGATGTTACTTGAATCCATCCTGCACATTTATTAGGGGACTTTAATGACTTATTTTGAAAAAATGGCTATTTGTGCAAAAATTCTTTATTTAGAAAACAGGCCTTGGATTTGCAAATACGGCCTTTCAGCACTTTTGGGAGGAAGATTTTAAGGCTGTGCCCGGAAACCATGTAAAAAATGACTCAGGGTAGCTATTCTTGCAAAAACGGCCTTCCGGCGTCCTTTTAGGGACATTCGGCTTATTTTAGACAAGAATGGCATCACCCGACTTATTTATGACAAAAATTAAAATTTGATATTTTTGGGCTATTTTTGCAAAAAGGGAGGTTGGACCCAATGAGGGTTGCCTACGTATCTCACATCCGGTGAGAATCAAACCGGCGTAGTTCGGGCAGATAAACCTAACTATTTTTGAAAATAGGACTCTTTTGTTTTTGTCGGCAAATACACTATTTCTGAAAGCAAAATTTATTTTTTATGTTTTCTTGTTCAGTGGCAAATAAACAAACTAATTTGAAAATAAAACCCTCTTTTTTTTCGTTTTTCTTTTCCATTGGTAAACAAAACAAACTAAAGAAAACTACTTTCCTTCTTTTCTTTCTTTTTGTTTTTCAAACATCCGGCGGCATTTCGGCACTACTGGTTTTTCAAAACTAGCAGTTACCCTCACTTAGTCCCAACACTGCTTATTTTCATAATTCACTCATTTAGACAAGCCGGTCAACATGCAAGGCCGAGCAAATAAATGCGCAAGTAGCACGTAAGATGCATCAGGATGGTCCATTATTTCAGGTCACCTGTCTTAGACGGACCCAACCCCTGTGTTGAGTCCCCTAAGTCAAATGCACATGATGCAAACAAGCGTCCTACTAGGGATCCGGCATGAGGTTTTGTTCTTCTAGGTTTAAACCCTAGGTTTATTGGTCTTGACCTAGCTTACCCGAGCGGACAACTCGGGCCGAGGGGGAAGCAGCGTACCGGGGAAGCAGCGTACCGGGGATACAGAAGCTCCGCCGGCTTTGCAACTTATCCAAACCTCGTTCTAAATGGGAAAAGACTCTAAACAGAAGAGAAGCTACACGAAGTGCACCCTTCTCCATGATGTAGAAGACTCAGAGAGAGGAAGGGATTCGCGACAGTTTATATACAATTCAACAAATATCAAAGCGGTAAAACATTTAGCACATAGCATGGAAAATGTAGAAAAATCAGATAAAACCAAATATAACAATTAACTGAGCTCAAATTCTTGAACCCTGAACCGAAATTCTGGGTTCTTTTCCCCAGCAGAGTCGCCAGAGCTGTCACACCTCCTTTTTTCTTACTACACCCCCGAGAAGGGTATAATAAAGGAGTTTTTCCAATCAAAGGACAATCAAAACGGGATTCGTTTATTAAGAGATTCAGAGTCGCCACTTGGGAGATTTATGGTGTCCCAAGTCACCGGTTTGAATCCCGAATCGAGGAAAAGGTTTGACTCTGTTTAACAGTCGCGAACCAGAAATCCGGGTAAGGAATTCTGTTAACCCAGGAGAAGGTGTTAGGCATTCCCGGGTTCCGTGGTTCTAGCACGGTCGCTCAACTGCTATATTTGGCTGAAATCTGATTTTTATACATGCCATCCTATAGTGCAATTTTAAAAATTATTTAACCGCTCTTAGTTAAAAAATTTAAGAAAATGAACGTCGTTTAAAAACGTGCTTTTGGATCACGTCACATGAAATGCACTCGTATCCTCGACACATTTTATTCAACGTTTTAGGATCTGGATTTGGGTTGCATGAAATGCACACCCGCATTTAGGAAAGTAAGATTATTAAAAAGCGCGCCTAAAGCGACTAGCGTGTTATTATCTTTGTGGGNGGTTCTTACGATCCGACTGGCTTTTACCCAAGACACCGTAGTATGGGCATAATTGATATTAATACATAAGCATGAGGTCTAATTAACAGATTTGAATTATGAGTTAAATCCTTTGACACAAATTAACTAAACCAGAGACAAATTCATTTCAGCATGCATATTGACCCAAATTCGTCGTGACTAAACAACGATCACAGTGTACTAATTATTTGATAAAGAGCTGCCCCAAAAAAACGCTTGAACATGCCGAATAATAGTAATTCACTCATCCTGAACAACCTAAATTATCAACACCTTATACAACCCTTGAATCCTAATAGTAAATTTATCAGTAACAATGAAAACCCACATAACTCACAATTTTGAGATTTGTTGAACCATAAATTCATTACTTGAATCACAGTTCTTCAATTACACACATATCTCGCAGGTACTCTGATTTGGGATATAGGGATGGGTGAATCAGGTAAATATAAACTCAGAACACTGAACCTCTTTTGACACATCAATTACAAGAAACTTAACTCACATTAGAGCTGAAATGACAAAGCAGAGTCCAAACATCTAGTGAGTCTAACAGTCCAGCATTAATTACAACATGAAAATTTGCTACTTAAACAGAATTAGACTAAGCTACATCATAACCCAAATAATAAGATATGAGCATTATGAGATATGCACAGATCATAGCATAATATTGCCTTCATTTCATCTTCAAGTTGAACCTTACATCATGAGATATTCAGAACTTGTACCTGGAAAAATAAAATAGGAAAGGAGGAGGAATTCAGCGATGAACAGTAGCAGGAACAATATTCAGCAGCCCAACTCGACCCAGGAATAACCACAGTAAACTGACTTTAAATCAGATTTGGACCGGCAATAGTATCAAATAAACCCATAAATCAGAAACACACCCAAAACCTAAACCAACTACTTGAATGCCAACCGAATTCAACTCATTTTAACCCCTAGTTGTTCTGGAATTGTTTAAGAAGTGAGAACCTTTAAAAATTATCAGATTTCTCAATGGAACAGTATTTTCCTAGCCATTTTCAACTGTTTTTGATTTTCAGAATTCCTTCTCTCTTCAAGTCTGCCTTGAAAGGCAAGGTTAGAATGCCTTTATAGGCAAGCAAAGTAGGGCATCTTAGATTTCAGTTTTTGCATTTCTAGTCCCCCCCCCTCCCCCTAATTCTATTTTTTGCCAATTGATCCCCCATTTTCTGACTTGGTGTCCAAGTAAAAGCCACTACAATTCTGAAATTCAATAAAAATCCCCACCCCAGCTTCCTAGAAGCTTCTATTTCAGTTACACTGAGATTCCCTTCTATTCAATCTACCCAAAATGCCCCTTAGCTACCCTGAAATTACCCCTCAGCCCAGCACATGACCCCAACGTCTTGGACTAACTGGGTCAGCAAAGTCTATGGCCCCTTGGGCCTTTTGACCTTCTGAGGCCCAAAATGTGACCCCAAGCAATAATTACCCAACGGATCCCCTCACCCAAATTCCAACTAAATTAGATAACTAACATAATTAGGCAGGGGATTAGCAAAGTTGGTAAATATGGCCTAATTAAGCTAAGTAAATAAAACCAAATTCAAACAAATTGGCAGGAGTCAAACAAATTCAAGCAATTATGAACCAAACATCTAATTCAAACAAAACACCTAAACAATCTACTTAAAAAAAAGTCCTAAACACTGACTTATGAAAAAGAAAAATGAAATGATTTTAATCTTTCGACGAAATTAACAGGACTCAATTCAAGAACATGCTGCTATGCGAAATTGAGATGCTGAGCAACAAAACATGAAAGAAGATCGAAAAGAAAACACAAAGAAAGAACAGAAATGGAGGAGAAAACAGGAGAAAGTAAAGACGAACGGGGAGTACGAAAGAATACCTCTACAATCCGCGAACAAAGCTGACAAACCCTTAACAAATTCTGATATGATCCAAAACAAGTATCAACCGTATATTCTCGATGAAAACAAATGATCGATACCCGTTTCAAACCCTATTACTCAAAGAAACTTGAAGGCTTGACGGATTCGCTTTTTTTTTTTTTCCAGATTCAGGAACAAAATCAATTTGGTGAAGATTTAGGGAGAAAGGGTTGTGGATTGGGGTTAAAGGAAGGGCGAAGGTTACATGGCTGAAGTTTGGGGTTGAACAGGGGTGGCGCCGCCACCGGAGAAAATTTGGGCGGCGCTAGGGTTTCCACGATTTGAGGCTATATAGTGTGATTTGGGGGAAACGGAGTTTGGTATGGGTATGAGGGAGGGAAGGCGAGGTTGTGGTGTGAATTTGGGCCCGATTGGCCACCGGCCGCCACCGTGAGGCAATTTCCGGCGGCGGCGTAAGGCGGAGCCGGTGAGGGGTTTCTCTGGGGGTGAGAGAGACAATGGATTGGGGGGTAGGGGGGTCTCCGACCGTTTTATATCAAGGGGAGGGGACTTCTCAACCGTCAGATCAATAAACATAGATGGTTGAGATTAACCTCTGGGCTAAACGGCGTCGTTTTGGAGCGATGGGGTCTAGACCGGGTTTTCTGAGATGGGCTGGGCCAATTTTGGCCGGATTTTGAGAATAAGGGCCCGAAAAATGAACTGGCCACTTTCCCTTTTTCTCTTTATTAATTCCTTTTCTTTTTCTCCTTCTTTTTCTTTTAATTCTTTTTTTCTACTTCTTTTAATTCTTATTTCCAAATTAAACTAAATCCCTAAATTAATTCTAAAAATTAAACTAACAAATCAAATTAATTAACTCTAACAATTATCACAAACTAATCAAATATCAAATTAAATGAAAACTAGCAAAATTCAAAGCTACAATTTAAACAATGCCAAGACAAACTAATTTTGTGATTTTTGCATTTTTTGTAAGATTCCTAATTACGAATTAATTCCAAAATATGTCAAATTAAACCCTAAATGCAATGCATATTTTTTATATGAATTAAAATGTACGGACAAAAATGCAAACAATTAACATAAAATGCAATTAATCCTTAACATTCAAATAATAAAAGAAAAATCCTAATTCTAATGAATTTTATAGGAATATTTGAGCGCGGCAAAATCACGTGCTCACAAGGACATGCTACATAAAGTTTTCCTCAACATGTGACTGACAAATTAAACATTAGTAATCGATATTTTTGAGAAGGGCAACGTTTTGAGGTCCTGTTATTTTCAAACCAAAGTAAAAGGTCATTTAAGCAGAATTATTAACAATATCGTAGGTGACATACGTATACATAATATATTTGGCACCAGAAGAAGACTAACAGGATTAGGCCTATGTAGGTTAAGCCGATCAACAGAACATTATTTTAGAACTCATATTCGAGTACCTAGTATTTCTCTAGAAACTTCGATTACTCAATTATTAATCAATTTCACTGCAATTCATCTTCATAGGGTAGTGGTAATATGGCAGACCACGTAAATATGGTATGCAACATTCCTCTCTCTTTAAGTTGAAAATTGCCCTTTTACAGTTGTAAGATATTTCATAATTTGAAATATTATTGCAATTGATTCGACTCTTTGAAGCGTATTATTCAATATATACTTTTCTTATGACATGAATTGTTAATCATACTTTTAGAAACAGAAACAAAAATACTGCAGAGAAGCAAAACGTTAAAACTAAGTGAAAGTCGAATATATTGCCTTCGAATTCTGTAAAACCAATTCTAACGAATATGGTATTTCAGTCTTAAATCGATCCGGGATTATCCACATTCGATCCACATTCGAACGACTCTAACTTTGATATTCCATTGCATCGAGTTGCTTGAAATTTATCTGATATCATGAACTTTTGTAGCCATATTTGCAAAACAGTTGTAATGAGACAGGTATACTGAGCAGATAAAATACTGAGTTGAAAAGGATTTGAAAATATAAAGCGCATAAATCTATCGGTTATGGAGGTGTAGATAAAATAGGGATTTTTGGTTGGAAGCCCACGTTTGGGAGTACGATCAGTCGTGGGTTCCTCGGATGGTTTCTTTTTTTCATTTTTTTATTTATAAAAATAGCTGCAAATTTGAGTGTGTGGTTGTTTATTGGAAAACAACCAAGAAAATAGTGAGAAGATATTTTTTCAATAAAGATGTATACTAAACAAATAGGATAACTTCCAACACGTTAGATTGTAGTTATTTATTAAAAAATGGCTGTCAAAAATAGTGGGAGGATTTTTTTTAAAAATAAAGTTGTGTACTAAATAAAAGAATAACTACCAACACGTTTGATTGAAATTCCCAGGTTCCAAGTTAATTTCCTGATTAGTACTTAAAATTTAATTTGAAACTCCAACTATCTTGGACATTTGTCCTAATTTTTGATACGTGTTAAATTCTGGTTATTCCACTTGGCAGCCTATCATAGTTTTGCTTTTGTTATTCTATATAGATTGATCTCTTTTATCTTTTTTTAGTTGGTCGATTAATTCAGTTTTGTGTTGCACTGGGTCCTTTGATAGGAAAACGTTCCCTATGAGGAGTTTTTTTATTTTCACAGTTCAAACTCGAGATATATAGTTAAGGGTAAAAGTATCTTGTCCCTACGAGTACGTCATTTAATAGTTTAGTGGATTTATTTGGGGCAATTAATCTAATAACTTTTTATGGTACTAAAAGGGTAGTATATGATGTACATATCACATGGATTGGAAGTCTTCAATGATCTATGTACGGAGTCCGAAACCTAAATGTTAGGTTTTTGGACTCAAAATATGTTTCTACTGCTAAAAAAAAGTTACATTTCTATATATAACGCGATATTATACCGCGCTATACTTTAACGTTGTTTCTGCCGTTAAAGTATAGCGTTGTATAATACAACGTTATATATACCGCTGTATAATACCGCGTTATATCAGTTTTATGGGCCCACCAATTAGTCTCCTGCGGTTAACTGACATAACAATAATTCAAATATATATAGCGCGTTATAATAAAACGCTATACCTTTTTGTGGGCCCACCAATAAGTCTCCTGCGGTTAACTGACATAACAATAATTCAAATTGGTATAGCACGGTGTAATCCGCGCTATACATCAAAAAATTCAGCCCCCGAGCTAGGCCTTGCCTTATTTAAATGCGTTAGGATTTTATGAAAATTCATTCAAAAAATATTCTAACTTCCGTTCAAACTTTTCTACTTGTTATCAAGCATTTTTTTATAATGTCTGAAGAGCCAAAAATAAGGGTTTCATTATATTTGGGGGGGGGGGGGAGGGGGTGAGGTTGTAGCGGAGAATAACTCTGTGAGGTATAGTTTATCTCCACAATGTCATATTAAATTGCTGCTTACAATGGAGTACGATAAATTGGTATCGTTATTACGTAAAAAAAATGAGTGTGAGAAAAAGTTCGGTGAACCTTAAAGTGAAGGTGTTTATCGGGCGGGTTGGGACGGGTTGAACGAAAAAAAAACCAGCCCGTCCATTATCGGGCCGGGTTGGTTAACGAGCCGGGGGCGGGTTGAACTTTTTTGGGTTATTTAGGTCCCGTTCGGGTTCGGGCTTAACGGGTTCGTGCGGGCCGGGCAAGGTAATTTTTTTATTTTTTTTTTAAATTAAATTTTATTTTTCTTATTCAATGTTATTGATACTTAAGTATTTGCAAACTTTTAAGGCTTAGAATTAAACTTTGAAGTTTAAAGTTTAAAGTTTTAAATTTGAAATTTGTATTTAAAATTATAAAATTTAACTTAGAAAGTAAGTGGCTACAAAAAATTATTTAATAAGACCAATAGGCAATATGTAAGGAACAAACTCTGAAGGCTTTCATTTTATATTTTTAATACTTCAAATTAATTTGAAGTTCTTTTTTAATTTTTTTATTTTTGAACTTGCAAATTAAAAGTTTACAACAACTATAAAAAACAAGAAATAGTACATCACATATTTTGCATCATTTTTGTAAGTTCTTCCATGTTAACATGAGGTTCTAGGTTTCCGGCATTGGTTGAATCGGAACCATAAACTATTATATCTCCAATTTCTTGGTCCTCCTCTTCGTCTACCTCGGCACGCCCTTGATTTCGCCGTTCTGATCTTTTCCAATCTCTGAAGCACACTAGAATTTTCAAAGCGTTGCTGCCCAATGAATGACGGGTATCTCCTAACTGCTGCCTTGCTTGGCTTAATGCGGGGTAAGCTCCCACAAGGATTGATAATAAGCATAAATCAGGCCTTCTGCGGAGATAAAAGGAAGATTCTTTATAGAAGATTCTCTTTATTCCCACCTCTCTGATGGGACTGTTGAAATCGGCACATTTAGCACGTCTCGAGCCATGGCTGAAAGACCAGGAAATTGATTTGAGTTGCTCTTCCACCAACCCAGCGGTAGAAAAATCCTTTGTGAGGGGCTCTGGTGACTTTTGCAAGTAGAATTGGAGTTCATCAATATTCCTGCTACTGGTTTGTTGATGCTCTCCTAGTGTAGACCAAATCAGATAATCTTGAACACCATCATCATCATCATCCATAGTTGTTCCAGATGTTGAAGTATTACTTGAAGGAATATTTGCATCTACAACCGAAGAAGCATCAACAATGTTAGCATAATAATTTATAAAGTTTGTAAATGTGTGTGTAGATCTGAAATACAAGTGTCAATATCATGAGTTTCAGTTGGTCCAATATCCATATAAGTATATAAAGCTCTAATTAATTGGCGTCACTTTATCATTTTGATAGTAGGGTTTAAAATACCACCAATTAGGTAAATAAGGGGAATTGGGTAGAAATATTTTTTAAACTTATCTAGCATAGATTCAACAACAGAAGTATATCCTTCTTTCTTCTTCAAATTATGTAGTAAAAGAGAAATTTCAGCAATATGAACTAAACCATTTGCAATAGTAGGATAATAAGCTCCAGAAAACTCAAGTGTAGCCACATAAAATTTTTGTAAAAATTGTACAACATCATGAATGACATCCCAAGTTCTAGATATTAACAAACGGCTAGGATCGGTACAATGAGAATTAGCAACTTCAGTTATAGGTATTCTATATTCTTCACAATCAAGTTATAAATATGACATGCACATCTAACATGAAATATTTCAGGAAGTGGTGGGTGTAGATGCAATTTTAATATTGTAATAGCAGCATTGTTGTTAGAAGCATTATCAAATGACATACACAAAACTTTTTCTGCAAGATTATAAAATATAGCAACTTCATGGATAGTATTACTTATAAATGCACCAGTATGACTTTGATATTCATCATATTTAAAAGCAATAATACGTTTTTGCATACAAAAATTATCATCTATCCAATGGCATGTAACAGTCAAATAATCATTTTCATTTACAGCACGACCAATATCAGAAGTAAGAGAAACTCTACAAGGAAGACTTGCGAACAAATAACGTATATATGTCTGATATTGTCAAAAAAGCCTAAAGATATCAGCTCTACAAGTACTTCTAGGAATACCTTTAAACATAGGATCATAAATTCTTTGAATATAAGTAACAAGATAAGGTGAAGAAGCAAAACTAAAAGGTAAACAACCTAAAACAATCATTTTAGCTAATTCTTCCCGATCTTTCTTAATATCGTATTTACCAAATAACCCCCAGTACTCGGGTTAAGTTTTTGTTGCCCAGATTCTCCATCTACTCCCCAATCAAGAGGGTGTTTCTCTTTCATATGTCTACGAAGTTGACCCGTTCCCCCTCCCTTACCGGGCTCATATTTATAATGTTCACTACAAATTTTACATTTTACATAATTCTTTTGATCTTCTATTCTTTCAAAACACATCCAACACTTACTTCTTAATCTTCGATTCTTCTTAATAGGGAGAGGAGACTTACTTGTTCCACCCCTAATATTTTGAGTTTAACTAGCATTACCAGGTGTAGGTGGTGATGTTTCAAGATTATCGAGTGATTGAATATCATCTAAAATATCATCTATACCATAATTTTCTTGTATTCGCTCATAATCTACATTTAAATTTTCAGGTGAACTTTCAGAAATATGTGTAAAGCTACTAGAAGAACCAACATCACCTCTTGATCTTTTGGAAGTTTTCTTACTACCACATCTACTAGTGCTCTAAGTAAATCCATTATGTAAATTAAATTAAGAAATTAATTTAATAATTCTAAATAATAAAATAAGTGTACACCAAATTAGAGAAAGAGATGGAACGAGTGTATCGAGATTCCGGATGCCGCACTAATTTTGATATCAAAAATCAAACTTCAATTGATAGACCGAAACTTGATAGTTGATACTTGATAGTACTTGATACCACACTTCACTTGAATACTTGATATTTGATAATAATAATTTTGTAATGGCTAAACTAAATAATTGATGAAACTTGAATTAATAAGTAATTGAGAATTTGAGATTTTGAGAACAATAATATCAAGAGAGAATTAGAGTAGTAAGAGAGTGCATTATGAGAAAAAATGAAGAATAAGGGGGGCTATTTATAGGTTTTAAAAGGTTAAAAATATAATTTTTCAGTTATTAGGGGTGGGAGGGCTATATTTTTAATGGGGGAGGCCGAAATGGCTATTTCTGCAAAATCCCGCCGTTCCCCAATGGTCATTTCTCAATTTGACCGTTGCCAACGGTCCAAATAATTTTTAAAAAAAATTCTATAACGGTAACCGGGCTGATAACAGGCTGCAGCCCGGTAACAACCCGTTAACGGGTTACAGGCTTAGCGGGTACGGTGCACCGTTATCCAAAATATGTTCGTCCAAAATCCGCCCCCGACCAACCCGTCCCAGCCCGCACATTAAGCAACAGTAACGGGGTGAACCGGGTTAAAGCGGGTTGAAAACGGGTCAGCCCAGCCCGATTAACACCTATACCTTAAAGTAACCGGTAGATATTCGTATTGTGTGACTCTGCAGGGGTTTGCTTGTTATTCTGAGTTTAATATCGAAGATGATGAAACTCTTAGAGATTTTTTGCGGATTTTGGATGAATACAGAGAATTTATTGTGATAAAACTGTTGGAAATGTACATCAAGGTTGAAGACGTTCCTAATAATGAGGTTGTGCATAGTAGGGATAACCCCCAGTCATCGGGTGGTTATTCTGGAGCAGTTTTTGCCGGACAGATTCCGGATGAAAGAGTTTGCCTTGATTTAAACTTATCACCATCGGCGAATGAGCAGCGAGGAAATAATTTCTCTCCTACTTTACATAATCCACAAGACGACTGGTAAACTTCAATTTTTCTACGCTTTAACGATGTTTATTTTTTGTTGAATTGAATTTATATTAGCACTCATATTTTCCACATGGGGTACCATCCAGATATGAATTTTACAAGTTATGACCCCACGCCAAGTTGGAATATGCGTAGTGTTGATACCCAATTTTTTCCTGTATTTTATATATGCAAAATACCTTCAAAATAATCTATATATGCATATATAAGCATATCCCAAGGTTTCATTATTTTTCTTTAATTTTTCCAAGATTTTTAAATCAATTTACTGCCTATTTTATCAAGAAAACCCAATAATTGTCACCAAAATTATCATTTTTTGTGATTCATTTATTGGATTTTCATATTTATACTAAAATATAGCTAAGATATTTTTCACACATTTTTACAAATTTATTTTAGTATTTTAAGGATAAAATTGCATCAATATTAGCCATTTTTAGGTTTAAACTCGTCTCATATTTATAAAATGGGATTTTTATATTTTTAAACTGATAATTATACATTATAAATCATTTAGTGCTTTTAATTAGTTTTCAGAAATTTATTCACTTTTTTTTAAATTAAATGGGAAAAGGGGCTATTTAACTTATAGCCATATTTTGTCTCCTAATTTAGCCTAATTAAACCCAATACCCTTGTGACGACCCTACCCGTCGTCTCATGAGTTACCGCTCCGTTTCCCCCATTTTATGCTTCTTCATGTTTCGTTATCGGTATGTGGTGTGTTAGAGTTGATTTGGATTGGTTTTGATAAGAAATGAGACACTTAGTCTCTTTAAGGAAGGCTTAAGTTGGAAAAGTCAACCGGATGTTGACTATTGTGTTAGAGGGCTCGGATTTGAATATGATTCGGTTAGCTTCGGGGGGTGATTTATGACTTAGGAGTGTGATCGGAATTTATTTTGGAGGTCCGGTGTAGAATTAGGCTTGAATTAGCGAAGTTAGTATTTTGGCGAATGCCGGTTGATAGGTGAGATTTTGATCCGAGAGTCGGAATGGAATCCCGAGAGTTGCTGTAGCTTCGTTAGGTGATTTGGGATATGTGTGCAAAATTTGAGGTCATTCGGACGTGGTTTGGTCGGGTTTTTGATCGAAAGTGTATTTCGGAAGTTTTTAGAAAAATTTAGGCTTGAATTCGATGAGTTTTGGGTAATTTGATGTTGTTTGAGGTGCTTTGATGATTGGAACGAGGTTGAATAATGTTTTAGGATGCGTTGGTGCTTTTGGTTGACGTCCCGGGGGCGTCGGGTGTGTTTCGGGTGAGTTTTGAGCGAGTACGGACATCCCGGAACTTAGAAAATGGATGGGGCAGTCATTTTTGCACGGGGCGCGGTCCTATTAGCGCGTGGCGCGCTGGCCATGTGCTGGGCGCGTAAAAGTGACCGCGGCCGCGGTCATGAAGATCTGCAGGTCGCTGGTCCTACTTCGGAAGCTCATATCTTTTGATCTACAAGGAATTTTGAGTTGGTTCAAAACAAAAGTTGTAGCCCTTCGTGTTTAGTTTCCAGAAAGGTAAAGATATCGCAATTTGGACATCTGTAGCGAAAGTTATGGCCAAAATACTGAAACCTGTCACTGCAGTCAAAGTTGGCGCGGCCGCGTTCGTCTTAGCGCGGACCGCACTTGTTTTGCGCGGACCGCGGTCATTTTTGCGCGGCTGCGGAGGTGAAAATCTGGGGCTACTCTATAAATACGAGGTTTTGGGTTTTTTTTTTGATATTTTGATCTAGAGAGCTCGGATTTTGGCGATTTTTCGAAGGTTTTTCAAGAAACTCATCGGGGTAAGTGATTCTAACTCACATTTGGCTAAAGTACATGAATCTATCATTGAATTCATCATTTATTTCATGATTTGGGATGGAATTTGGGGAGATAATTGGTGAAATCTTCCAAAATATAAAATGATGATTTGAAGGACCAAATGGTATCGGAATTGGATAATTTTGATATGTATAGACTCGTGGCCAGATGAGGAATCCATTGATGTGAATTTTATAATTTTTCGAGAAGTGGGCCCGGGGCTCGGGTTTTGCTAGTTTCGAGATTTTTGCTATATTTTGATTGTTTTCGATTGGGTATTGTTCCCTTGGCATATTGTGATGTATTCGCTCTGATGTTGGATAGATTCGACGCGCGTGGAGGCCGATTTGAGGGGCAAAGGCGTCGCGAGCTAGAGATTTCACCGGTTCGAGGTGAGTAATGATTGTAAATGATAGTGTGAGGGTTTGAAACCCCAGAATTGTACATCATAGTGCTGTATTGAGGTGACTTGCACGCCGGATAGCGAGCGTGGGGTAGAGCACCGTTGGGGATTGTGACTTGGTCCGTCCCGATTGATGAAATTACTACTTATTTGACTGAAACTACTTGTTATCATCATAATGCGGGCTGATTGCCATGTTTGGGCTTCGTGCCAACTATGTGAATCCTTCAGGGATTGATATCACTGTTTTTGCATTACTTTGCATATTACTTGATCTCGATCCAGGGTTTTAATACTGTTTTGCAAACTCAGCCATTTTTCTAAGATTTGAAAACTTAAACAATATTTTATTGACGTTTTGAGCTGAGAACTATTATTTTAATATTGCCCAAGTGGCTTATGTGCATTTCTGAACTGAGCATGGATCGGGCTGCGCGCCGCAGCAGTGTTATAGTGATTTCTGGAAATATGGATGGCTCGGGCTGCGCGCCGCAGCGGTATTGTATTGATATTGAGGCCGAGGTCCTGGTTGGTGCCACGAGATGGCTTGATTATTTGTGCTTGGGCTGTAGGAGCCCCTCCGGAGTCTGTACACACCCCCAGTGAGCGCAGTCGACGTTAAATATATGGATGGCTCGGGCTGCACGCCGCAGTGGGTACCGGAGTGTACCGTCATATGCATTGCATTGCACTCATGCATTTTTTCCTATTTGTATTATTTGTCATGACATTCCAGCACTCGCATTTCATTGGCTTCCATGCTATTTCTTGCACTTTTTACCTGATACCCTGGTGTTATTGGTTAATGGAGTGCTGTGCCTGAGGGGCTGACTTATGTGCTGTCTTGCACTATCTGTTTCGCATTCATTTGCTTAACTGTTGGAAAAAGATATTTTCGAAAGAGGTTTTTAAGTTGAGCCCAGATATTTCTTAAGATTTTACGGTTTCACTGTTTTCTCAAAGGGTTACACTGTTCTATATAGCATTATGGCTTGCTTTACGTGGTTTCTTGCTGCTCAGTTATTATTTACCTTTATTACTCACTGAGTTGGAGTACTCACTTTACTCCCTGCACCTCGCATGCAGATGCAGGTATTGGTTTACCCGGTAGCGGGTTCGAGCTGGATGAGGATTTACTATCGTAGCTGAGCAAGGTGACCGCCAGCGTTCGCGGCACCGGATTTCTTCCTTTTTATTCCAGATTTATTTCTATGTACTACAGGCTTTGTAGTTGTACCAAAATTCTTCTAGATGCTCGTGACTTGTGACACCCCGGACGGGCTTTGTTGGGTTGTAAATATCGTTACTTAATGTCATTAAGTCGTATTTTGCTATTCCTTTATGTTAAATTATTTTGAAAGAGACGAATTGGGTTAGTTGGCTGGCCTTGTCTTCACGAGAGGCGCCATCACGACTAGTGCGGGTTTGGGTCGTGACAAGTTGGTATCAGAGCCTAGGTTACTAGGTCTCACGAGTCATGAGCAGGTTTAGTAGAGTCTCGCGGATCGGTACGGAGATGTCTGTATTTATCCTCGAGAGGCTGCAGAACCTTTAGGAAAACTTCACATTCTTGAATTCTTATCGTGCGTCCTTGATTCAGCTTGAAAAGAAACTCTTGAAATTCCTTCCACGCATTTGTATGCGCACCTTAGCGCTCAGTATCAGATGTGCCTTGATGGATTGTGATTCCTCGATCAAGGGGTGAGATGTAATCTCCGTGAGTTTGATGTTGGGCCAGTCTGGAGGACTTGAGGCCGGATCTTGCCTATGGCTTGAGCACTGAGGTGCTGATCGTGTGAGCAAGTGTTTTGAACTTATATGTTCGGTATTGTCCCTATTAGCCGGAATGGCGGTTTGGTATTCATGTGATGAGTATGTTAGTACTGCGAGATGTAATTATATGACTTGGTAGTGACGAAGAAGTCTGCTGGATAATAGATGAACTGTTAAGTGATTCGTTTCCTATTGTGATTTGATGTGTAGCCCGAATATGGGCGCGTGAAGGATATTTTTGTGTCAATTAGTTGGAAAGTAAAGTGCAATACATGTGGCGGTATGAGTTTAGACTCAGGAAGACTAAATTGACTGTGTAACGTATATGATGGTGGAAGGTATGCTGAAGTACTAAATTGAGGCGAAGCAGGTGGGTTATCTCCTGCGGAGTGTTCTTAAGTGGTATGATCCTTATGTGTATGTTATAAGATCTCACGTGTAATTGAAGGGTACGTGTTAAAATTTGAGAATTCGGGTCGCTTAAGAGAGTATACTCAACTGAGGTGGGAATGAATGCGAGGTTTGCAGAGGATTACAGTACTAGATGATCTGTGTTTTTACGAACTGGTAGATGATTTGAGTTTAATCTCACTATGATATTGTGACATCATTAGAGTAAAAGTATTATGGGTTATTGAGTGTGTCCTGATATATGGCTTCGAGCCAAGTTGGGGAAGTTGCTGTTGATTAGTTGATTGCACGGCTATGTGCTATGTTGGTTCCATTTCGAGATATGCTGGCAGATCAGTTTTGGTTGCAGAAATTGAGCCGAAGATGGCACGAGTAAAGCAAAATTTTGACAAAGGTTATATGGTGCTTCGTAGATGTGTGAAAATAATAGGATGTCTTGAGCTATCGTTGATAAAGAATGCTCAGTGTATGGAGAAGGAAGATGTTTGTTTGTATTGGAATGAGATCATATCTTGCGGTGTCAGAGTGCTAATGAGGCACGGATGGTTATGTCCGTTTGATCAGGTAAATTGCAGTTCGAATATGAAGTAAATGACTCTCGAGAATGGTTTTATTGTGTTCAAGATTCTACATGTAACAATCAGGTGTCTTTAAGGTTGTGTATGTGGGTAGAGACTGTGTTTTCATTGGAAAAGGTCAAGACTTGTGGTATTTTTATGTTGATCATGGGATCCTATGTATCGGTATCTGGAAAGTAATGGTAACGAATTCGGATTCGCAGGAAGTTCTTCAAAGTAAAGTATTCTGGAATATGGTATTTCTGGGAACATTTGAGAGGGTATTCAGTGGCCTATGCGTCTTAGACAGTGTGGTCTTATGTTCGAGTCTCGTGTGGTAAACCTGGGTTGAGGCATTGTGGTGCTACAGCAAGAGGGAATACCAAGTTGATGATGGATCAGAAGGGAAATTAGATAGATGGAATAGCTTGATAGTAGACCGAATCGGTATGGTAAGGATATGATCAATTCCTTGTATGTGTTCGAGGTAATGAGCCCTTACAGGTATTGTGCAGCAAGGCTTTGAGTCCTGACAGCTTGCTTAGCGTTGTTTGGAGTTAGAAGGATTCAGTCCTGNGGTACAGTGATTCGTGTGCTATATGGAGTTGGAGACTGGGAGTTCTCAGGTACAGACGATGTAGTGGTTGTGGATCGTGTGTATTGGTACCGTTAGCGGCTATTGGGATTTGGAATCCTGAGTGGATCTTTGTTTGCTTGGTATATTAGATTTTGGATATGATATTGGGGTGTAGACTGGTTGTCTCAGTGTTGGGTTATTCTAGACTATTGTGCTATGGGCTATGTCGGAAAATGCCACAGGTTGCGTGGCGAGGTGCATCGGATTATATTCTAGCAGAGTGGTTTGTATTCCGAAGACCAGCAGACGGCTGGGAAGGATTGCTTTTCTTAATTGGGCCTTCGTGGCGGATGTCAGTGCAGAGGTTTCTACCATTGATTCAGTTTCGGTATTGAGGGACTTTTTCGGATGCATTTCTTGTGGCCGGGCATGTCACCGGGCGAGATTGTGGATTTCGGTATTTATTTGGTGCCGTGCACCGTATCTTACGGCTCCGGTAGGAGTTATAGTAGAGGAAGGAGCAGCTTCAGGCTTTTTGGTAATGAGTTCGTTGGTAAGCTGATTGGATACGTGTTTAGCTCGAGTTGGCTTGGTTGGCCCCGAATTGTGTTGTTGAGGGGTAGGTTGATTCGATCGTTATTGAACTTGCTAGTGATCTGGGGAGATCTATGAGTTGCTTTTCTGTGCTGTGAGACGTTATGATTTGTTGGATATGGGCACATGTGGTGCGGTTCTATTGGGTATTCATAGAGGAAGTCGAGCGGGAAGAGTAATTGGGTGTTGATCGATAAATGGAGTATCGGTTATGACCTATCGGGTTGCGAGTCATATGTTATTTGTTTCACCGTGGATGTAATGAATTGCTTTGGTTCCAGACATCAAAATGTGCGTGGCTGTCGATTTTTTATCATAGTGACTTGAGGTTTTTCATGTGTAACAGTGTTTCGATATGATCGCGCATTGTAGCGGGGCTACGTGGAGTTATGACCCTTCGAGGTAGATTCAGCTGTTCTATTTCTACGATGTGAGACGGGGTCTCAGCCTTGTGTTGTGATGGTACTGATGAGCTTGAGGTACAACTCTTTCGTTTGAGTCATTTTTCATGATTTGAGGATATTCAGACCGTTTCTTATTGGTGCGTGTATTATGCAAGTGGTGTCTTAGGCCAGTATCGAGGTGTCATATCACCAGAGTGGTGTGATGGGTTCGAGGTGATCGTTGGGGTCATTAATGAATACGAACAGATTTGATTTCAGCTTGTTAGAAGGATAATATCGAGGTTCGGCTCGGAAATCTGTTGGGGTATTAGTCAAGAGGGGAGTGGCTTCATGAGTGGTTGATCCGAGAAATGGTTATGGTTTGTTGCGTGTCTCATGTATTGTTGGCAGTATATGGAAGTGTTGGAATAAGACTTTAGCTAATAAGGGATTTTCTAGCGGTATTTGGTTGTTGTGGGCAACTGCAGTGAATAGGAGTTATCGTTTCGAGTGCTTGGATTATGTGGTATATCATATGATTTCACCTGAGGTTGCAGGTATGGGTTATTACAGCTAGTTCGAGACTATTCGAAGTATAGGTGTGAGGTTTTGATCGTATTGATGGTTTCAGAAGTGAAAAGGTAGATCTACGATTTATGGGCCATACTGGATTGTGTAATTTTGGTTAAAATGTGTTATCGGACCTATATGAGATAGGGTGACGTGGGATCACCCCGAGCTTATGCATGGTAAAGTTATTCAGCTATTGGATGGCCTCTAGAGCAACTATGGGTACGCTCGAGGACGAGCGTTGGTTTAAGTTGGGGAGGATGTGACGACCCGACCCGTTGTCTCATGAGTTACCGCTCTGTTTCCCCCATTTTATGCTTCTTCATGTTTCGTTATCGGTATGTGGTGTGTTAGAGTTGATTTGGATTGGTTTTGATAAGAAATGAGACACTTAGTCTCTTTAAGGAAGGCTTAAGTTGGAAAAGTCAACCGGATGTTGACTATTGTGTTAGAGGGCTCGAATTTGAATTCCGATGATTCGGTTAGCTTCGGGGGTGATTTATGACTTAGGAGTGTGATCGGAATTTATTTGGAGGTCCGGTGTAGAATTAGGCTTGAATTGGCGAAGTTAGTATTTTGGCGAATTCCGGTTGATAGGTGAGATTTTGATCCGAGAGCCGGAATGGAATTCCGAGAGTTGCTGTAGCGTCGTTAGGTGATTTGGGATATGTATGCAAAATTTGAGGTCATTCGGACATGGTTTGGTCGGGTTTTTGATCGAAAGTGTATTTCGGAAGTTTTTAGAAAATTAGGCTTGAATTCGATGAGTTTTGGGTAATTTGATGTTGTTTGAGGTGCTTTGATGATTGGAACGAGGTTGAATAATGTTTTANACCAAGTTGATGATGGATCATAAGGGAAATTAGATAGATGGAATAGCTTGATAGTAGACCGAATCGGTATGGTAAGGATATGATCAATTCCTTGTATGTGTTCGAGGTAATGAGCCCTTACAGGTATTGTGCAGCAAGGCTTTGAGTCCTGACAGCTTGCTTAGCTTGGTTTGGATAGAAGGATTCAGTCCTGGCAGTTTAGCTTGTGCAAATGGAGTTGGGAGAGAGTCCTTGTTGGGTTTACCATGGTTGGAGATGTATATGTCTTTCTATGGGCATGTGAAGCATGGGATGTGTAATGATTTTCCTCCAAATGAGATTAGTGGGAGTCCTGGACTAGATGAATTACAATTCCATTCTGAAAAGAAGTTCATAAAATTCTTAGGCAACGGGTAGCCTCAGGTAATCAAGGAAATGGTACTACTAATCGGAAGTGATTTGACGAGAGTAAATGTCTCGGAAAAGGGGTAATTTGATTAGACTGATGATACTACGTTAGTATTGCGGTGCTTTCTTGCTAGATCGACTGCTGATGTCTGAGTTTGTGTGATGGCACAGGGGAATTTTAGAATATCTTTTGTGGAATGATTGGGTACTCGAGGTGTAATATGTATTCATACTGCGGAATTTGGGATCATGTACAGTGATTCGTGTGCTCTATGGAGTTGGAGACTGGGAGTTCTCAGGTACAGACGATGTAGTGGTTGTGGATCGTGTGTATTGGTACCGTTAGCGGCTATTGGGATTTGGAGGCCCGAGTGGATCTTTCTTTGCTTGGTATATTAGATTTTGGATATGATATTGGGGTGTAGACTGGTTGCCTCAGTGTTGGGTTATTCTAGACTATTGTGCTATGGGCTATGTCGGAAAATGCCACAGGTTGTGTGGCGAGGTGCATCAGATTATGTTCTAGCAGAGTGGTTTGTATTCCGAAGACCAGCGGACGGCTGGGAAGGATTGCTTTTCTTAATTGGGCCTTCGTGGCGGATGTCAGTGCAGAGGTTTCTACCATTGATTCAGTTTCGGTATTGAGGGACTTTTTCGGATGCATTTCTTGTGGCCGGGCATGTCACCGGGCGAGATTGTGGATTTCGGTATTTATTTGGTGTCGTGCACCGTATCGTACGGCTCCGGTAGGAGTTATAGTAGTGGAAGGAGCAGCTTCAGGCTTCTTGGTAATGAGTTCGTTGGTAAGCTGATTGGATACGTGTTTAGCTTGGTTGGCCCCGAATTGTGTTGTTGAGGGGTAGGTTGATTCGATCGTTATTGAACTTGCTAGTGATCTGGGGAGATCTATGAGTTGCTTTTCTGTGCTGTGAGACGTTATGATTTGTTGGATATGGGCACATGTGGTGCGGTTTTATTGGGGATTCATAGAGGAAGTCGAGCGGGAAGAGTAATTGGGTGTTGATCGGTAAATGGAGTATCGGTTATGACCTATCGGGTTGCGAGTCATATGTTATTTGTTTCACCGTGGATGTAATGAATTGCTTTGTTCTAGACATCAAAATGTGCGTGGCTGTCGATTTTTGATCATAGTGACTTGAGGTGTTCATGTGTAACAGTGTTTCGATATGATCGCGCATTGTAGCGGGGCTACGTGGAGTTATGACCCTTCGAGGTAGATTCAGCTAATCTATTTCTACGATGTGAGACGGGGTCTCAGCCTTGTGTTGTGATGGTACTGATGAGCTTGAGGTACAACTCTTTCGTTTGAGTCATTTTTTCATGATTTGAGGATGTTCAAACCGTTTCTTATTGGTGCGTGTATTATGCAAGTGGTGGCTTAGGCCAGTATCGAGGTGTCATATCACCAGAGTGGTGTGATGGGTTCGAGGTGATCGTTGGGTTCATTAATGAATATGAACAGATTTGATTCAGCTTGTTAGAAGGATAATATCGAGGTTCGGCTCAGAAATCTGTTGGGGTATTAGTCAAGAGGGGAGTGGCTTCATGAGTGGTTGATCCGAGAAATGGTTATGGTTTGCTGCGTGTCTCATGTATCGTTGGCAGTATATGGAAGTGTTGGAATAAGACTTTAGCTAATAAGGGATTTTCTAGCGGTATTTGGTTGTTGTGGGCAACTGCAGTGAATAGGAGTTATCGTTTCGAGTGCTTGGATTATGTGGTATATCATATGATTTCACCTGAGGTTGCAGGTATGGGTTATTACAGCTGGTTCGAGACTATTCAAAGTATAGGTGTGAGGTTTTGATCGTATTGATGGTTTCAGAAGTGAAAAGGCAGATCTACGATTTATGGGCCAGACTGGATTGTGTAATTTCGGTTCAAATGTGTTATCCGACCTATATGAGATAGGGTGACGTGGGATCACCTCGAGCATATGCATGGTAAAGTTATTCAGCTATTGGATGGCCTCTAGAGCAACTCTGGGTACGCTCGAGGACGAGCGTTGGTATTATAGTTGGGGAGGATGTGACGACCCGACCCGTCGTCTCATGAGTTACCGCTCCGTTTCCCCCATTTTGTGCTTCTTCATGTTTCGTTATCGGTATGTGGTGTGTTAGAGTTGATTTGGATTGGTTTTGATAAGAAATGAGACACTTAGTCTCTTTAAGGAAGGCCTAAGTTGGAAAAGTCAACCGGATGTTGACTATTGTGTTAGAGGGCTCGGATTTGAATTCCGATGATTCGGTTAGCTTCGGGGGGTGATTTATGACTTAGGAGTGTGATTGGAATTTATTTTGAAGGTCCGGTGTAGAATTAGGCTTGAATTGGCGAAGTTAGTATTTTGGCGAATCCCGGTTGATAGGTGAGATTTTGATCCGAGAGTCGGAATGGAATTCCGAGAGTTGCTGTAGCTTCGTTAGGTGATTTGGGATATGTGTGAAAAATTTGAGGTCATTCGGATGTGGTTTGGTCGGGTTTTTGATCGAAAGTGTATTTCGGAAGTTTTTAGAAAATTAGGCTTGAATTCGATGAGTTTTGGGTAATTTGATGTTGTTTGAGGTGCTTTGATGATTGGAACGAGGTTGAATAATGTTTTAGGATGCGTTGGTGCTTTTGGTTGAGGTCCCGGGGGCCTCGGGTGTGTTTCGGGTGAGTTTTGAGCGAAGAATGGGCCCGGGGCTCGGTTTTGCTAGTTCGAATTTTTGCTATATTTTGATGTTTCGATTGGTATTGTTCCCTTGTATATTGTATGTATTCACTCTGATGTTGGATAGATTCGACGCGCGTGGAGTCGATTTGAGGGGCAAAGGCGTCGCAAGCTAGAGATTTTACCGGTTCGAGGTGAGTAATGATTGTAAATGATAGTCTGAGGGTTTGAAAACCCCGGAATTGCACATCATAGTGCTGTATTGAGGTGACTTGCACGCCGGATATAGCAAGCGTTGGTTAGAAGCACCGTTGGGATTGTGACTTGGTCCGTCCCGATGATAAATTACTACTTATTTGACTGAAACTACTTGTTATCATCATAATGTGGGTTGATTGCCATGTTTGGGCTTCGTGCCAACTTATGTGAATCCTTCAGGATTGATATCACTGTTTTCGCATTACTTTGCATTATACTTGATCTCGGTCCAGAGGTTTTTAATACTGTTTTGCAAAAACTCAGCCATTTTTCTAAGATTTGAAAACATAAACAATATCTTTATTGACGTTTTGAGCTTGAGAACTATTATTTTATATGCCCAAGTGGCTTATGTCAATTCTGACTGAGCATGGATCGGGCTGCCGCCACAGCAGTGTTATAGTATTTTTGGAAATATGGATGCTCGGGCGCGCCCGCAGCAGTTATTGTATTGAATGAAGGCCGAGGCCTGCGTTTGCCACGAGATGGCCTTAATTATTTGCGACTTGGGCTGTAGGACTCCCCGAGTCTGTACACACCCCAGTGAGCGCCGTAGACGTTAAAATATAATGGATGGCTCGGGCTGCACGCCGCAGTGGGTACCGGAGTGTACCGTCAATTGCATTGCAAATTGCAACTCATGCATTTGTTCCTATTTGTATTAATTTGTCATGAACATTCCAGCAACTCGATTTTCATTGCTTCCATGCTATATTCTGCACTGTCTTACCAACCTGATGTTATGGAATGAGTCTGCCCGA
>NC_031995.1:78577878-78591534 GCF_001879085.1 Nicotiana attenuata | reverse complement strand
GAGGGGCTGACTTATGTGCTGTCTTGCACTATCTGTTTCGCATTCATTTGCTTAACTGTTGGAAAAAGATATTTTCGAAAGAGGTTTTTAAACTGAGCCCAGATATTTCTAAAGATTATACGGTTTCACTGTTTTCTCAAAGGGTTACACTGTTCTATATAGCATTATGTCTTGCTTTACGTGGTTTCTTGCTGCTCAGTTATTATTTACCTTTATTACTTACTGAGTTGGAGTACTCACTTTACTCCCTGCACCTCGCATGCAGATGCAGGTATTGGTTTACCCGGTAGCGGGTTTGATCTGGATGAGGATTTACTATCGTAGCTGAGCAAGGTGACCACCAGCGTTCGCGGCACCGAATTTCTTCCTTTTTATTCCAGATTTATTTCTATGTATTACACGCTTTGTAGTTGTACCAAAATCCTTCTAGATGCTCGTGACTTTGTGACACCCCGGACGGGCTGTGTTAGGTTGTAAATATCGTTATTAATGTCATTAAGTCGTGTTTTGCTATTCATTTATGTTAAATTATTTTGAACGAGACGAATTGGGTTAGTTGGCTGGCCTTGTCTTCACGAGAGGCGCCATCACGACTAGTGCGGGTTTGGGTCGTGACAACCCTGACCCAAATTAGACCAACCCAAGACCCAAGCCCAATCCTAAATCTACCCGACCCAACCCGGATTAAATCTTGACCGTTGATCAATTTTGATCAACGGTCTAGATCCGCCCTTACCAAATTAAACCAAACGACCCCCCCAAGACCCCTCTCATTTCCTCACTCCTCTCTATCTCTCTATCTCTGGTTCTCTATAGAACCTTCCCCCTTCCCCTCCGCTCCGATGAGTCTCACTCACCTTCTCCGGCCACCTTCTGGCCTGAATCTATGGTGGTCTCACCACCTACCGGCCCTCTAGGGTTCCTACACACCTGTTCGCTGAGGTTTCATGGTCTGAACACGAAGGGCTTCATCCAGACCTTGTTGGTTCAAGTTTTATGGCCATCTCCAGCCTTGCTCCAGCAAGCCATGTCTGTTTCGAGCCTGACTTCGACCCCTCCTGCTTAGATCAACAGCTATCCAAGCCTTTCTCACCGTTTGGTTTCCTCTGAAACCCTAGTTTTTGAGGTTCTTCTATTTACTTTAGATCTGTTCTAGATCCATGTTTTCCCTGAACTTTTAAACGATCTCTTGGTATTTCTTTCAAAAGTTATGCTTTCAAAACCTTTATATTTTTTTTTCGATTTAGGGTTTTTCTTTTTTTGAGTTATTCAGATGTTTCTTCTACTGTGTTCTTTATATGTTTCTCTACTGTGTTCTTTATATGTTTCTCTATTGTGTTCTTTATATGTTTATTTTTTGAGTTCTCTATATGTTCTTTATATGTTCATCTACTGTGTTCTAGTTAAGTTTCTTCTAATATGCTTCTTAATATGCTTCTCCTACTGTTCTTATTAGTTTCTTACATTAGGTTTCTTATCAGTTCTTCTACTATGCTTCTTTGAGTCTCTCTACTGTGTTTCACATGTTGTTCTTTTACTATGCTTCTCATGAGTTCCTTTCTGAGACCTCTGGACCTGTTTCGACTAGTATCTTTCTTTGATTACTTGTCCTGTCATCTCTGCACTCGATTGATGGTAAAACCCTAGAATTTGGGGGTTCATCCGAGTTTGAGAACATTGGCTGTGTGATATGCTGTTTCTTCATCTTTGGAATTGTCTGATTTCAGAAACCTTAACTATTTCAAGTTTCTGAATTTGTTTCATTTGTTGCTCAACCTTGAAATTCTTGTTTCAACCTCTGTTTCTTTAAGCAATTCTGATTTTCTACTAAACTCTTCTAAGGTCCTTATACTGGACCCTTTGTATGCTAGTTGATACTATCTCTTCTACATTGCTGGCCTATGTGACTACCTATTGATTTTGCAATGGCATGACGTTTTTCTTTTCCCTAAATTCAGCTTAGCTTGTTTGTATGCTCTTTATATGTGCTGAACTTCCCTATAAAATGGCTTTCAATTTTGATTAATTTCAGACTTCCTTCTGTATAGGTATGATTGATTTCTTTCCTTGTTTGCTGATTTCCCCGTGACTCGATTTAAGTTAAAAACTTTCCTCAGCTTTTCTGACTTGGTTCATTCATGGACCAGTGATTACAAAATCTCTGATCCTTGATTTACTGGCTACTATTTGATTTTTATTATCTTATTTATGTAACCGTGTATTTTAATGTTCTGCCCTTAAGTAATTTCTTATGTATTTACCCCTAATTGCCTACTTGGCACAAGATGCTTGTTTGATCTCTTTCCTTAAATAATTTTCTTGCTCAGTCCGAATTCCTTAATTAAAGGAAGTCTTGTACTGATTTATTTTAATTGATACCCAGTTCCTTAATTGTTTTCTTACCTTATTTTCTGCCTATTTTTCACACTATAAATACACGACTCTTTCATTAACAAACAATCACTGGTAGTCTTTCAAAACTTATACTTACACTCAAAAAAAAGTTTTCTCTCTTGTTTGCTTATACTGTGGCCTATTACAAGACCTGTTGCTTGCTTTCTCTCTATTTGTTTCCTTGAAACTGGTATGTCATGATTTAAGTTTCAGCATCACAACAATGTGTTTATTTACTGCTTTTGTATCCCTGTTTACTGCTTATGTATAGTTCAACACTCATGCTAGCTTATTGATTTCTTTCTACCTGTTCTATTATGAATCCAAACCCCTGCCCCTATGCGTTTAAGCTATGGTTTAAGGCATGGCAATATGCAAGTTATTGTCCATGAATTGAACTTGATGCCCTGGGGATCCTAGCCTCTCACAGTATGTGTTCTGGCAGGCTTACAGGTGTGCTAGCACTCCCCATTGCTGGGCATGCCTAAAGTCTTCCTTTGCCTAAACGACAGGCTCTTTACAATCCCCTATTCCCCTGAATCCCCTTATGTGTGCTTATCTATAGCTGATTCCCTCTTGCTTTTCCCTTTTAGCACTCTATTCTGCACTTGCACACTTTCTTAGTCTTTAAGTTCTGCCCCCCTCTTGTGAGCCTTGCCTTGGGACCCTTTGAGTTCTCTCTGAACTTGGACACTTTAGGGCTGGCCCTTCCACACTACACTTTGTCCCAATCTGATAATACATTTGGGTGTGAGCATTGCCCAGAGTCCCTTTGAGGCTCTTAGGAAACTTTGACACACTCAAATGGGAGAAAGGCTTTGGATCATGATCTCATGGAGTTGGTTTACCTCATATTTTAGACATGAAGTCTGAATCAGGCTCTCCTTGGTTGTACTTTTATTTATATTTTTTTCTGATGTATTTTTTTTACTTTAATCTGGGCTGTAATAATTTGTAATAAACTCTTGGGATGGCTAGTGAAAAGGGCGGGTAACTATGTATGCATACAGGGTAGATACCATGCCTATAGGAATTTTGAATTCTGCATATGCACATAGAAATCATGCCTATAGGTCCTTCTAAATTCTGTATATCCATCATTCACATAGAAATCATGTTCATAGGGTTTTCAAATAATTTCTACACTTAGATATCATGTTCATAGGCTTTTAAATAATTTCTGCACTTAGAAATCACGTTCATAAGTTTTCAAACAATTTCTGCACTTAGATATCATGTTCATAAGTCTTAAAACAAGTTTCCTGCATTTTATACCATGTTCAATATCAACTACGCGTAGAAAGCATGTCTATAGGATTTCCTAATCGAATCTGAATCGCTTCATTCACATATGGAACTAAAATCAGTAACAACGGGTACTGTTAGCTGTAGAACTTATAATCTTCGTTAAAAACTGGCCTTTCTTTTAACAAAAATCTGACTCCTTTGTTAATCGGTATGTGTCCAGTTTACTTTAAACCCTGTTATTTCGTTGCTTTCTGAATTCAATAGATACCATGCCTATAGGATCCTTGTCCAACACTTAGGCAAGCCTTAGGGTAAAGTTATAAATTAAATCAGTTCTGTTAATAAATACAACCAGATGGCAGGCCTGATTCGGGCTTCTTATCTGAATTGTGTAATAAATCAGTCTGCCTCAACCTTTAAGCTCTTGCATGTTCAGTACTTAATCAGACCTTAACTAGTATGTGTAAGTCATGCTAATTACGTATTTCTTTGTTCAAGGAGGTATATCTGAGCCTCTGCTTGTTATGTGTTTTCCCCCAACTTGCTATACATGTTTTGTATGCCACCTTAGAATTTTTGCCTTTGAAAGCACAAATGAGCCTAACATCCCTTCCCTTTAGGATTAGTAGTCCTCATGCCTCCGGGACTGATAGGATTGGGACGGGTAGTAGCATGCAATAGGTAAACGAGATCATTCCGCGCTTTAATACCTCAACGGGGTGGAAAGGGTAGATATGGATATGATGACCACGCGATAATGTCATGTGTAGCCCCTCATCGAGGAGTGATTACCGGGCATTGTGTGGGGTGATGCATATTACTAATAAGCTTAGGACCCCTCTCCCTTTATCCTTTATTTCTTTCTTTTCAGCATTTTAACTCTTTATTTTTTTAAAATCAGTTTTTTTAATTGCCCTTTCAAACCTTGTTTACTTTCAAACCTGTATGTGATGAAATCCCCTCTTATTTGAGCCCTATTTGTTTATATGCTAATTGTACCCAAATTCACAATAATAGTCTGGCCGGGAACCACATTAGTGGATTCTGAGGGGTGCCTAACACCTTCCCCTTAGAATAATTTCAAGCCCTTACCCAATCTCTGGTTACTCAAATCAAATCTCCTTGGTGTCCTAATGCACCCTAATCATTAGGTGGCGACTCTTTAAATCAAACCCAATTCCCAAAAGGAATGAGTTGTCCTCCCAAATGTCATAAACCCGATTTCACAAGAAAAAGGGAGCGCGACATGTAGTTCTGGCGTGTTGGATCACGGTGGTCCATCCGGGAGTCATCACCAACAAGAAAATGTTCATCATGGAATGTCAACACAGTATGACTTATAAGTGAAGTGATATAGCTATATGTAAAGTATTTATCAATTTGAGTAGCTTATCATTTTGTTCTTTTTATGCAGTGAAAACGAGCAACTTGATGGTCCTGACCTCACTCAGTTGCCCGTAGACGACGTATTTACTCGTGATTTGGCAGATGCGCGGAGTCAGGAAGATAATAGTGATTATGACAACAATGCCGATGAGTCTGGAGATGACACACCCTTCCTTGACGAGGGTGATGATGAGGAGGAAGTTAATGTCGAACCTGAGCTGACGAGGGAGCATGCTACTCCACCTCCCGTTAGACCAAGAGTGTACGAGTCCCACGTGCCGTTTCATGAGCGGAATATTCCCTACTTTGATAATTTGCCAAATATGCCGGATGTGGATGCCCTCACAAGGGATCTTGACGAAGTTCAGTCAGCAATGTGGGATGAGTCTAGACCAACGGTGCTGGCAAAGGGCATGTATTTCCCGATAAAGCTCGCCTAATCAGGGCTGTAAAAAATCAACAGCGTAAGAGAGTGCCGTGAGATGACGGTAAGGGAGTCGACTCCGGAGGTATAAAAGTCTGTATGCCGTAGAGAATTTATGGGTTATAACTGGATGTTGCATGCGAGCAAGAAGAAATCAGGGTTGTGGAAAGTGGGTAAATAAATTAGCACCAATAGATGTGAAATGGACACATTCAATGAGAATCACTTCAACTTGGGTGTAGACTTGATTTCTCTTGTCTTGATTCCTGGTGTTTTATACTTCAATACCACACAAGAGGGGGGGTGATTTGTGTGGTGACCAATTTTTCATTTAGACTGATTATGGAAGGACCTGGTTCTTTTATGTGTTCCTTCTGCTACTGTTGCAGAATAATAAATGTAGAAAGTAAAGAACACAAGTATTTTTGCGTGGAAAACACCCGGCTCAAAAGGTAAAAAAGCCACGGCCTACTACTTAGTAGGATTTTCCCCGACACTTCACTAAATCACTGAGCCAAAACAACATTTACAAAACTCTTTGTAAACCTAAGGATTACCTCTAATCCCGTTGTAGCACACAGCCTCTAACTGTTGCGACAACTTCAAGTTAACTCTAACTTGAATACTCTAAGTACCTATTACAATTGCCTCTAGATAAAGCTGAAAGGTACAATATAAAACACCTACTACAATTGAACTAGAAATAAAGAAAGACACATAAAACTCTTTATGGAACTGGTTCTTCAATCTGGTTCATATAGCTTCAGGTTTGCACACTTGAATCACACACGAATTGCTTGCAAAAAGCCTTGCTATTTTGCTCTCAATTCACGTTTAACTTCTGCGTTTTTGTGCAACACATGAAATGTGAGAACATCCTGCAATTTATAGAGTTAGTAGATGAAGAAATAACTAGAGTTTTGATGCAACTCTTCCTTGGTGGAAGAGTTCTAGTTGATCTCAACTTCTAACTCCTTCCCTATCTTGGATAATATTCTCTTTGAGTAAGGAGTCCTTCTCCTTATCAATTATGCAACCTTTTTGATCAGGAGATATTAAATACACCAAGTTAAGCTTATCTCCTTCACGTGCATCCCACATGCTCGAATCTGCCCGTTTTTGTGCACCTGAGGGATGGACCTATGGGGTGGACCTGGTTCATGCCTGAGCTTCCTTTGTCAATCTTCAAAACTAACCTTCACTTGGGCCAACGAATTCCCCTTTTTGATGATGACAAACTCTGTGCTTTTCATAAGCTTAGGCCCTGTTTCAACTTAGCTCAACATCAACACAATGTTAGAAACATTTTTCCTTTTTATCACTTATCATCAAGGACCGGGTACATTAGGTTATAAACATCACTGTTCAAAGTGTAAAGCACAACCTTTTTCCCCCTTTTGGCATCATCGAAAAGTTGCATAAAATGTGAGATAACCAGATTTAAAACTTACTCATGGCCACTGGGGCTACTTCAAATGCAATCATGAATTAATCATCATAGATCAAGCTAAGAATTTTAACCATCAAAGAAATATAAACAAACAGTTAGAGCAAAAGACAGTGAATTTCATTGATGATTGATAAGATTCTACCACAAAGCATAAGAAGAAATAAAAATACTGAAAACATGAGCAAAAGAAACAAAACGTCCCGAACTGGGTCACTGGTTGATCTGCACTAGGCTAGGAGGCTTAAGGCTGGGAAGAACTAGGTGCTTGGTTTTTGACTTGGAGGAGTTTCAGCGTACCTTGAAGAATGCCATCATTCTTCTCTTTTTCTCTTGCCAGCTCAGTTCTGAGAGCATCTCTCTTAGTCTCCACCTCAACTAATGTCACGACCCAAATTCCCATACCCGGTCGTGATGGCGCCTCTCGTGAAGACAAGGCCAGCCAACTTACCCAAATCATTTCTTTAACAGTTACTAAACATAAGTGAATAGAATAATACAACTTAACGGCCATAATAATAAGTATTTTCAACCCCACATAACCCGACCTGGGTGTCAAAAGTCACGAGCATCTAAGAAGTAGGAACACAACTACAGGGTCATATATATATAAAATGAAATCTGGAATCGAAAAGATGAAGTACGGTGCCGCGAACGCTGGCGGTCACCTTGCTCAGCTACATTAGTATTACCTTCAGTCCGCTAATCACCCGCTACCGGGTGAACAATACCTGCAATTGCACGCGAGGTGCAGGGAGTAATGTGAGTACTTCCAACTCAGTGGTAATAAGAGTAAATAATAACTGAGAGGCAAGAAATCACGTAAGAGCAATCCATCATGCTATATAGGACAGTACCACTCTTTGAGAAAACAGTAAAACCGTGAAAAAATCCTTTAGAAAATATCTGGCTCAGTTTAAAAACCTCTTTTGAAAATATCCTTTTCCAACAGTCAAGCAAATGAATGCGTAATCAGATAGTGCAAGTCCGTACATAAGTCAGCCCCTCGGGCACAGCACTCCACTAACAATTAACACCAGGGCGTCTGGTAAACAGTGCAAGAAGTAGCATGAATGCCAATGAAATGAGAGTGCTGAATGTCATGACACGTATTGCATGAAGGCAATGCAATGCATATGACCGCTGCGGCGCGCAGCCCGATCCATTTGGGTACCCGCGCTCACTGTGGGGGTTCAGACTCCGGAGGGGCTCCTACAGCCCAAGCGCAATATCAATATCACACCGCTGCGGCGCGCAGCCCGATCCATCCTCAGTCCAGAAATGCACATAAGCCCCTTGGGCAATAGTAAAATAACAGTCTCAACTCAAAACGTCAGTAAAATATCGTTTAGGTTTTCAAATCTTAGAAAGATAGCTGAGTTTGCGAAACAGTATTTTAAACCTTGGACTGTGATAAAATAATATGCAAAGTAATGCAAAAACAGTGATATCGATCCCTGAAGGATTCAAACAATTGGCACGAAGCCCAAATATAGCAATCAAACCAAATACTGATGATAACAAGTAGTTTCAGTCAATTACGCAATAAAACCAACAACCGGGACGGACTAAGTCACAATCCCCAACGGTGCTCTACCCCACGCTAATACCTGGCGTGCAAGTCACCACAATACAGCACTATGATGTGCAAATCCGGGGTTTCAAACCCTCAGGATATCATTTACAAGTATTACTCACCTCGGACTCGGTGAAATCCCTAGCTCGCGACGCCTTTGCCCCTCAATCGGCCTCCACGCACGTCGAATCTAACCAAAATCAGAGCGAATACATTAATATGCTAAGGGAACAATACCCAATCGAAAACAATCGAGAAATAGCAGAAATCTCGAAACTAGCGAAACCCGAGCCCCGGGCCCACTTCTCGAAAAATTACGAAATTTACATTACCGGATTCCTCGTCTCACCACGAGTTCATACATACCAAGAACTCCCAAATCCGAGCTCAATGACCTATCAAATCCCAATTTAAAACTATCAAAAACTCAAGCCCTAGCTTTACCCCTTTTTGAGAAGGATTTTCAACCAATTTCCAGTTGTTAAACTCTATTTCAATAGTTCCCAGGTATCTCTACGGCCAAAGGGACTTACCTCCAATCACACCTTAGTCGAAATCCCCCTTCAATTCCGATCCAAATGCTCCCAAGCTCGCTTAAAAATCATGGTGGAAATAACATAACCGTTCGCGGAACAAAATGATTATGAAAACTCCTACTGGCTTCAAGGGGTTTCCGCTTCTCGAGTCCCCACGCCCGCTTCCCGCGCAACGCTTCTGCGGTCTTTTGCCGCTTTATGCCGGAATTTCATTAAAACTCCGAGGGCCGCTGTCTCGACACAAATTCGCCTTCTGCGTGAAATCTTCACCTCCTAGGTCCAAACCCGCTTCTGCGCATCGCCTGCCGCTTCTGCCGGACTCAGCTTAAGCGAAAAATGACTGTTCCGCTTCATGCGGAACTTGCCCAACTCCACTCCAGACGCGCTTTGCCGGACCAAGAATACGCTTCTGCGGTACCGCTTTGACTGCGGTCCATTTCCGCAGAAGCGGGAACACCAGATGACAGCAAAAATCAGACCTGCAATACACCTCAAAACTCTCGTTTAACCACCCGAAGTCACCCCGAGGCCCCCGGGACCTCAACCAAAAACGCCCATACATCCTAACACCTCATTCAAACTTGTTCTCATCCTCAAAACACATCAAACAACCCTAAAACCATCAAATCACATCGAATTCAAGCCTAAGTTTCTTAAAAACTTTCGAATTACGCATTCGATCAAAAATCCGACCAAAACACCTCCGAATGACCTGGAATTTTGCACACATATCCAAAATCACCTAACGAAGCTACTGCAACTCTCGGAATTCCATTCCGACCCTCGGATCAAAATCTCACCTACCAACCGGAATTCGCCAAAATTCAACCTTCGCCATTTCAAGCCTAATTCTACACCGGACCTCCAAAATCACTTCCGATCGCACTCCTAAGTCACAATTCACCTCCCGAAGCTAACCGAATCACCGGAATTCACATCCGAGCTTTCTAACTAATAAGTCAACATTCGGTTGACTTTTCCAAACCAATTCAATTCAACTATAACTCACTCGTTGCTGATAATGAAACATGAAGAAGCCGTAAATTGGGGAAACAGGGCTGTAATACATGAGACGACGGGTCGGGTCGTCACATCCTCCCCAACTTAAACCAACGCTCGTCCTCGAGCGTACCCAGAGTTGTCCTTGAAGCTAACCAACAGCTGAATAACTTTACCAAGCATATACCCGGGGTGATCTCACGTCACCCTATCTCATATAGGTCCGACAACACAATATAGCCGAAATCTCACAGTCCATTTAATCCATAAACCATAGAACCACATTGCACTTTCCGAAATCATACACAATATCAGAACCTCACATCTATACCCAGAATAAACCCGCACCAGCTATAATAACCCATACCTGCAAGCTCAGGTGAAATCATATGATATACCACATAATCCAAACAGTCGAAACGATAGCCTCTATTCACAACAGTTGCCCATAATAACCAAATAAAGATAGAAAACCTTTTATTAGCTAAAGTCTTATTCCAACACTTCCATATACTGCCAACAACAAATGAAACATGCGATAAACCGTAACCATTCCTCAGATCAACCATTCATGAAGCCACATCCCTTTGACTAATATCACAACAGATTTCCGGGCCAAACCTTGATATTATCTCTCTAACAAGGTGAAATCAATTCTGTTCGTTTCATTAATGACTCCAACGATCACCTCAAATCCAACACACCACCCTGGCGATATGACATCTCAATACAGGCCTAAGTCACAACTTGCATAATACACGCACCAATAAGGAACAGTCTGAACGTTCTCAAATCAGGACAAATGACTCAAACGGAAGAGCTGTACCTCAAGCTCACCAATACCATTACAACACAAGGCTGAGACCCCGTCTCACATCATAGAAATAGAGCACCTGAATCTACCCCGAAAGGTCATACCCCGTGTGGCCTTGCCACAATGCGCGATCTTATCCAAACACTGTTACTCATGAAGCACCTCAAGTCACCATGCTCAAAATAGACAGTCACGCACAAATTGATGTCTGAAACCAGCAATGCATTACACCCACAGTGAAACAAATGGCATACGACACGCACCCGCTGTTCATAACCAATACTCCACCTACCGAGCAACACTCAATTACTCTTCCCGCTCGACTTCCTCTATGAATCCTCAATAGAACCGCACCACATGTGCCCATACCAACAAATCATAACGTCTCACAACACAGAAAAGCAACTCATAGATCTCCTTAGATCACTAACAAGCTTAATAACGATCGAGTCAACCTATCCCTCAACAATGCAACTAGGGGCTAACCAAGCTAAATGCGTAGCCACATCGGCCTGCCAACGTTCTCAATACCAAGAAGCCTGAAGCTGCTCCTTCCACTACTATAACTCCTGCCGGAGCCGTACGATATGGTGCCCGACACCAAATCAATACCGAAATCCACAATCTCGCCCGGCGACATGCCCGGCCACAAGAACACATCCGAAAAAGGTCACTCAATACCTGAACTGAATCAATGGTAGAAACCTCTGCACTGACATCCGTCGCGAAGGCCCTATTAAGGAAAGCAATCATTCTCAACCATCCGCTGAATCTTTTGAAATATATACCACTCTGCAAGAACATAATCCAATGTACCTCGCCACTCAACCCGTGGCATTTCCGGCATAGCCCGTAGTACAATAGTCTAGAATAATCCAACACTAAGACAACCAGTCTACAATCCAATATCATATCCAAAATTTGGCATACCAAGCAAGGAAAAGACCCACTCGTACCTCCAAATCTCAATAACCTCTAAACGGCACCGATACACACGATCTACAACCACTGCATAGTCTGCTCACGAGAACTCCTAGTCTCCAACTCCATATAGCACACGAATCACTATACCTGATCCCGAATTCCGCCGTATGAATACCTATTACACCTCGAGTATCCAATCACTCCACGAAAGATATTCTAAAATTTCCCTGTGTCATCAAACAAACTCAGATATCAACAGACGATCCTAAATGCCACAACACTACCGAAGTATTATCAGTTTACATCACATTGCCCTTTTACTGGAACATATACCCCCGTCGACTCACTATGGTTGGCAATACCATTTTCCTTAATCATTTGTAGATCGATTCTTTAATCACCTGCAGCTGCCCGTGCTGCTTAAGAATTTAATGACTTTCCATTATGAACAGAACCGCAACCTTACACACACAAATCCCAATCCTCCACCACATATCGCATATACCATACCACACTAGTATAACATGAGAACTCCATCTCCCTTCCTAACCACAAACATCTACGTACTCCACTAGTCAAGAAATCTCCATCAATCCCATCAAGAAGAGAAATCATTACACATTCCACGCTTCGCATGCCCATAGGCAATTTATACGTCTCTAAACCACGGTAAAACTTATCAAGAACTCTCTTACAATTCCATTGCACAAGCTAAACTGCCAGGACTGAATCCTTCTACCCGAACCAAGCTAAGCAAGCTGTCAGAACTCAAGAGCCTTGCTGCACGATACCTGTAAAAGCCCATTACCTCGAACACATACGAAGAATTAATCACATCCTTACCATACCGATTCGGTCTACTATCAAGCTATTCCATCTATCTAATTTCCCTTTTTGATTCATCATCCACTTGATATTTCTCCCTCGCTGTAGCATCACAATTCCTCAATCCAAGCTTACCACACGAGACTCGAACATAAGACCACACTGTCTAAGACCCATAGGCCACTGAATACTCTCTCAATTGTTTCCCAGAAATACCACATTCCAGAATACCTCACTCTGAGAACTTTCTGCGAATCTAAATTCGCTTCCTTTACTTTCCAGGTATCGACACATAGGATCCCATGATCAACATAAAAATACCACAAGTCTTGATATTTTCTATTGAAAACACTGTCTTTAGTCACATACACCACCTTAAAACACCTGAGTGCTACATGTAGATTCTTGAACACATTAAAACCATTCTCGAGAGTCATTCTCTCTTATTCATCTGCAATTTACCTGATTTAACGAACAGAACCACTCGTGCTTTATTGGCACTCCGATACCGTAAAATGAGTCTCTCATCCCAATACCACCAAGCACTTCCTGCTCTATGCACCGAGCATCCTCTACCAACAACAACTCTAGACATTCCGTAATTCTCATACCCTATGGAACATAATATAACCTTTGTCGAAATTTTGCTTCACTCGTGCCATCCTCGGCTCAATCTGTGTAACTAGAACTAACTCGCCAGCATACCTCGAGACGTACCCAACATAGCACATAACCGTGCAATCAGCTAATCAATAGCAACCTCCCCAACTTGGCTCGAAGCCATATATCAAGACACACTTAACAACTCATAACACTTTTACTCTAATGATGCCACAATGTCATAGTGAGATTAAACTCAAATCATGTACAAGTTTGGATAACACAGATCATCTAGTACTGTAATCCCCTACAAATCTCGCATTCATCCCCACATCAGTTGAGTCCACCCTCTAGAGCGACCCGAATTTATCAACTTTCAACTCGTACTCTTCAATTACACATGAGATCTTCTAATAATACACATAAGAATCGTACCACTTAAGAACACTTCGCAGGAGATAATCCACCTGCTCCACCTCAATT
>NC_031995.1:78569675-78576834 GCF_001879085.1 Nicotiana attenuata | reverse complement strand
AACATACTCACGAAGATTACATCTCGCCCCTCGATCGGGGAATCACAAACCATCAAGGCACATATAACACTGAGCGCTCACGTGCTCATACAGACGTGTGGAAGGAATTTCAAGAGTTATATCTCAAGCTGAATCAAGTACGCACGATAAGAATTCCAAGAATGGGAAGTTTTCCTAAAGGTTCTGCAGCCTCTCGAGGATAAATACAGACGTCTCCGTACCGATCCGCGAGACTCTACTAAACCTGCTCATGACTCGTGAGACCTAGTAACCTAGGCTCTGATACCAACTTGTCATGACCCAATTCCCATACCCGGTCGTGATGGCGCCTCTCGTGAGGACAAGGCCAGCCAACTACCCTAATTCCTTTCACTAACAATTATTAAACATAAATGAATAGAAGATACAACTTAATGGCATTAGAAACTGTTAATTACTACCCGACCGGGGTGTCACAAGTCACGAGCATCTAAGTAAAACCTTAACACAACTACAGGCCAATAAATATATACAAGTAAAATTTCTGGAAAACAAAAGACAACATTCGGTGCCGCGAACGCTGGCGGTCACCTTGCTCAACTACAATAACAATACCTTCAATCCGCTAATAACCCGCTACCGGGTGAACGATACCTGCAACTGCACGCGAGGTGCAGGGAGTAAAGTGAGTACTTCCAACTCAGTGAGTAATAAACATATATAATGGCTGAAAGTAAGAAATCCCGAAATATTACAATATAAAGCTATAATCAACGATTCAGCACGTTAAACGATGAAACAACAGCAAACAATGACAATTAGGGCCAACAGATATAAAATGCATGAATGCAATGCAATGCACATGACCGCTGCGGCACGCACCCCGATCCATTTGGGTACCCACGCTCACTGTGGGGGTTCAGACTCCGGAGGGGCTCCTACAGCCCAAGCGCAATATCATCGTAGCATTCGCTGCGGCGTACAACCCGATCCACACTCAGTCCAGATATATATATGCATGCAAGCCACTCGGGCACAGTCAAATTGTTCATTTTTAGTTTCAGTTATTAGGAATTACAGAGCTAAGTATTTAAACCTTTATTTATTTACTAAACATTTCGAGGCAGTGTCTAACTCAGGACTGATATCATGAAATATGCTAAGCATCATGGAAGCAGTGATAAGGATCCCTGAAGGATGCAAATGATAGGCACAAAGCCCCAACATATTCATAAAATCCAAGTAGGATGATTACCAAATAATTTCTAGTCAAGAACACCGTACGAACATCAATCGGAACGAACTGGGTCCACAATCCCCAGTCACAATCGACCCCGCACTCGTTAGAGTGCGTGTCTCGCCTCAATATAGCGTCACAATGTGATATACCGGGGTTTCAAACCCTCAGGTCATCATCTACATCTATTACTCACCTCAAGCCGGCCGCAAGTCTAGCTCGCTATGCCTTTGCCTTTCGAATCAACCTCTTCGCACGCCAAATCTGATTAAAACCACAACAAATACGTTACAATAGGCTAAAGAAACATAACCCAATCGAAAAGACTCGAAAAACACTAAAATTCACGAAGTTGGCAAAACCCGAGCCCCGGGCCCACTTCTCGAAAAATTACGAAATTTATATCACCGGATTCCTCGTCTCGCCACGAGTCCGTACATATAAAATTTACCAAAATCGGAGCTCGTTTGACCCTTCAAATTCCATTTTTACATCACAGCTTTCCAAGCCCTAGCTTGACCCGTTTTTGATGAAATTCTACTGATTTCTATGATAAATTTACCATAAACTCGAGTAATTAGGCCAAGAGACTTACCTCCAGATTGATTCTCAGTCAAAACCCTCGAAAATCCTCGCCCAAAGCTCTCCAAGTCGCTTAAAAATGGTGAAAACTACCCCTTGCTCGCGGATGAAATTTAACATTTAAAACCCTTCTGTTACCAGCGAATTTCGCTTCTGCGGTCCCGCTACCGCTTATGAGATCTCAAATCCAACACACCACCCTGGCGATATGACATCTCAATACAGGCCTAAGCCACAACTTGCATAATACACGCACCAATAAGGAACGGTCTGAACGTTCTCAAATCAGGACAAATGACTCAAACGAAAGAGTAGTACCTCAAGCTCACCAATACCATTACAACACAAGGCTGAGACCCCGTCTCACATCATAGAAATAGAGTACCTGAATCTACCCCGAAAGTTCATACCCCCGTGTGGCCTTGCCACAATGCGCGATCTTATCCAAACACTGTTACTCATGAAACACCTCAAGTCACCATGCTCAAAATAGACAGTCACGCACAAATTGATGTCTGAAACCAGCAATCCATTACACCCACAGTGAAACAAATGGCATACGACAGGCACCCGATGTTCATAACCGATACTCCACTTACCAAGCAACACTCAATTACTCTTCCCGCTCGACTTCCTCTATGAATCCTCAATAGAACCGCACCACATGTGCCCATACCCAACAAATCATAACGTCTCACAGCACAGAAAAGCAACTCATAGATCTCCTTAGATCACTAACAAGCTTAATAACGATCGAGTCAACCTATCCCTCAATAATGCAACTCGGGGCCAACCAAGCTAACTCAAGCTAAATGCGTAGCCACATCGGCCTGCCAACGTTCTCAATACCAAGAAGCCTGAAGCTGCTCCTTCCACTACTATAACTCCTGCCGGAGCCGTACGATATGGTGCCCGGCACCAAAACAATACCGAAATCCACAATCTCGCCCGGCGACATGCCCGGCCACAAGAACACATCCGAAAAAGGTCACTCAATACCGGAACTGAATCAATGGTAGAAACCTCTGCACTGACATCCGTCGCGAAGGCCCTATTGAGGAAAGCAATCATTCTCAGCCATCCGCGGAATCTTTTGAAATATATACCACTTTGCAAGAACATAATCCAATGCACCTCGCCACTCAACCCGTGGCATTTCCGGCATAGCCCGTCGTACAATAGTCTAGAATAATCCAACACTAAGACAACCAGTCTACAATCCAATATCTTATCCAAAATTTGGCATACCAAGCAAGGAAAAGACCCACTCGGACCTCCAAATCTCAATAACCGCTAAACGGCACCGATACACACGATCTACAACCACTGCATAGTCTGCTCACGAGAACTCCTAGTCTCCAACTCCATATAGCACACGAATCACTATACCTGATCCCGAATTCCGCCGTATGAATACCTATTACACCTCGAGTATCCAATCACTCCACGAAAGATATTCTAAAATTTCCCGGTGCCATCAAACAAACTCAGATATCAACAGACGATCCTAAATGCCACAACACTACCGAAGTATTATCAGTTTACATCACATTGCCCTTTTACTGGAACATATACCCCTGTCGACTCACTATGGTTGGCAATACCATTTTCCTTAGTCATTTGAAGATCGATTCTTTAATCACCTGCAGCTGCCCGTGCTGCTTAAGAATTTAATGACTTTCCATTATGAACAGAATTGTAACCTTACACACACAAATCCCAATCCTCCACCACATATCGCATATACCATACCACACTAGTATAACATGAGAACTCCATCTCCCTTCCAAACCACAAACATCTACGTACTCCACTAGTCAAGAATTCTCCATCAATCCCGTCAAGAAGAGAAATCATTACACATTCCATGCTTCGCATGCCCATAGGCAATTTATACGTCTCTAAACCACGGTAAAACTTATCAAGAACTCTCCCCCAATTCCATTGCACAAGCTAAACTGCCAGGACTGAATCCTTCTACCCGAACCAAGCTAAGCAAGCTATCAGGACTCAAGAACCTTGCTGCACAATACCTGTAAAAGCCCATTACCTCGAACACATATGAAGAATTAATCACATCCTTACCATACCGATTCGGTCTACTATCAAGCTATTCCATCTATCTAATTTCCCTTTTTGATTCATCATCCACTTGATATTTCTCCCTCGTTGTAGCATCACAATGCCTTAATCCAAGCTTACCACACGAGACTCGAACATAAGACCACACTGTCTAAGACCCATAGGCCACTGAATACTCTCTCAATTGTTTCCCAGAAGTACCACATTCTAGAATACTTTACTCTGAAGAACTTTCTGCGAATCTAAATTCGCTTCCTTTACTTTCCAGGTATCGACACATAGGATCCCATGATCAACATAAAAATACCACATTAAAACACCTGAGTGCTACATGTAGATTCTTGAACACATTAAAACCATTCTCGAGAGTCATTCTCTCTTATTCATCTGCAAATTACCTGATTTAACGAACAGAACCACTCGTGCTTTATTGACACTCCGATACCGTAAAATGAGACCCTCATCCCAATACAACCAAGCAACTTCCTGCTCTATGCACCGAGCATTCTTTACCAACAACAACTCTAGACATTCCGAAATTCTCATACCCTATGGAACATAATATAACCTTTGTCGAAATTTTGCTTCACTCGCCCATCCTCGGCTCAATTTCTGCAACTAGAACCGATTCCCCAGCATACCTCGAGACGTAACCAACATAGCACATAACCGTGCAATCAGCTAATCAACAGCAACCTCCCCAACTTGGCTCGAAGCCATATATCAAGACACACTTAACAACTCATAACCATTTTACTCTAATGATGCCACAATGTCATAGTGAGATTAAACTCAAATCACCAACAAGTTTGTGAAAACACAGATCATCTAGTACTGAAATCCTCTACAACACTCGCATTTATCCCTACATCAACTGAGTCCACTCTCTTAAGTGACCCGAATTTTTTAATTTCAACACATACCCTTCAATTACACATGAGATCTTCTAACATACACGTAAGGACCATACCACTCAAGAACACTCTGCAGGAGATGACCCCTGCTTCGCCTCAATTTAGTACTTCAGCATACCTTTCACCATCATATACGTTACTCAGTCATTAGTCTTCCTGAGTCCGAACTCATACCGCCGCATGCACTGCACTTCACTTCCCAACTAGGAGGTACGACAATGTTCTTCACGCGCCCTTAATTCGGGCTACACATCAAATCGCAATAGGAATCGAACACTTAACAGTTCATCTATTATCCAACAGACCTATTAGTCACTACCAAGTCATATAATTACATCTCGCAGTACTAACATACTCATTACATGAATACCAAACCGCCATTCCGGCTAATAGGGGCAATACTGAACATATAAGTTCAAAACACTTGCTCGCACAATCAGCACCTAGGTGCTCAAGCCATAGGCAAGGATCCGGCCTCAAGTCCTCCAGACTGGCCCAACATACTCACGAAGAATACATCTCGCCCCTCGATCGGGGAATCACAAACCATCAAGGCACATATAATACTGAGCGCTCACGTGCGCATACAGACGTGTGGAAGGAATTTCAAGAGTTATATCTCAAGCTGAATCAAGTACGCACGATAAGAATTCCAAGAATGGGATGTTTTCCTAAAGGTTCTACAGCCTCTCGAGGATAAATACATACGTCTCCGTACCGATCCGCGAGACTCTACTAAACCTGCTCATGACTCGTGAGACCTAGTAACCTAGGCTCTGATACCAACTTGTCACTACCCAATTCCCATACCCGGTCGTGATGGCGCCTCTCGTGAAGACAAGGCCAGCCAACTAACCCAAATCTTTTCACTAACAATTATTAAACATAAATGAATAGAAGATACAACTTAATGGCATTAGAAACTGTTTATTACTACCCGACCGGGGTCACGAGCATCTAAGGAAACCTTAACACAACTACAGGCCAATAAATATATACAAGTAAAACTTCTGGAAAACAAAAGACAACATTCGGTGCCGCGAACGCTGGCGGTCACCTTGCTTAGCTACATTAGTATTACCTTCAGTCTGCTAATCACCCGCTACAGGGTGAGCAATACCTGCAACTGCACGCGAGGAGCAGGGAGTAAAGTGAGTACTTCCAACTCAGTGGTAATAAGAGTAAATAATAACTGAGAGACAAGAAATCACGTAAGAGCACTCCATCATGCTATATAGGACAGTACAACCCTTTGAGAAAAAGAGTAAAACCGTGAAAAAAATCCTTTAGAAAATATCTGGCTCAGTTTGAAAACCTCTTTTGAAAATATCCTTTTCCAACAGTCAAGCAAATGAATGCGTAATCAGATAGTGCAAGTCCGCACATAAGTCAGCCCCTCGGGCACAACACTCCACTAACAATTAACACCAGGGCGTCTGGTAAACAGTGCAAGATGTAGCATGAATGCCAATGAAATGAGAGTGCTGAATGTCATGTCACGTAGTACAAACAGGAACCAATGCATGAATGCAATGCAATGCACATGACCGCTGCGACGCGCAGCCCGATCCATTTGGGTACCCGCGCTCACTGTGGGGGCTCAGACTCCAGAGGGGCTCCTACAGCCCAAGCGCAATATCATCATAGTATCGCTGCGGCGTGCAGCCCGATCCATCCTCAGTCCAGAACATGCAAATGAGCCACTCGGGCAATGTCAAGTAATAGCTTTTAACTCAAAACATCAGAAAAATGCAATTTATGTCTTTAAACTTTAACAATATGACTGCACATTTCAAAACAGGGTTTAACTCAGGACTGAAATCATTTAATATGCTAAGTGTCATGAAAACAGTGACAATAATCCCTAAAGGATTCAAATAATCGGCACGAAGCCCAAAACATGGCAATCAGCCCAAATCACGATAGCATCAAGCAGGTTTTAGTCAATTACGCAGTAAAATCAACAACCGGGACGGACCAAATCACCATCCCCAACGGTGCTCTACCCCACGCTCATACTTGGCGTGCAAGTCACCACAATACAGCACTATGATGTGCAAATCCGGGGTTTCAAACCCTCAGGATATCATTTACAAGTATTACTCACCTCGAACCGGTGAAATCCCTAGCTCGCGACGCCTTTGCCCCTCAAATCGGCCTCCACGCGTGTCGAATCTAACCAAAATCAGAGCGAATACATCATAATATGCTAAGGGAACAATACCCAATCAAAAACAATCGAGAAATAGCAGAAATCTCGAAACTAGCAAAACCCGAGCTCCGGGCCCACTTCTCGAAAAATTACAAAACTCACATTACCGGATTCCTCGTCTCTCCACGAGTTCATACATACCAAGAACTCCCA
>NC_031995.1:78568493-78569208 GCF_001879085.1 Nicotiana attenuata | reverse complement strand
TGCCCAACTCCACTCCAGACCGCTTTGCGACCAAGATTACGCTTCTACGGAAGCGCTTACGCGGTCCATTTCCGCAGAAGCGAACATACCAGATACCAGCAAAATCTGCCATTTCCTCAACTTGAATTTCATCCCGATAGCCCTCCGAAATCACCCCGAGGCCCCTGGGACCTCAACCAAAAGCACCAACATGTCTTAAAACATCATACGAACTTGCTCCAATCATCAAAACACACCTAACAACACTAAAATCATCAATTCACATCGGATTCAAGCCTAAGTTCTTCAAGAATTTCCGAAATGCACTTTCGATCAAAAACCCGACCAAACGATGTCCGAATGACCTGAAAGTTTGCACACATATCCAAAATCACTTAACGAAGCTACAACAACTCTCGGAATTCCATTCCGACCCTCGGATCAAATTCTCACCCATCAACCGGAATTCGCCAAAATACTAACCTCGCCAATTCAAGCCTAATTCTACACCGGGCCTCCAAAATCAATTCCGATCGCACTCCCAAGTCACAAATCATCCCCCGAAGCTAACTGAATCACCGGAAATCACATCCGAGCCTTCTAACTCGTAAGTCAACGTCCGGTTGACCTTTCCAACTTAAGCCTTCCTTAAAGAGACTAAGTGTCTCATTTCCTATCCAAACCAATTCAATTCAACTATAACACACTCGTTGCTGATAATGAAACATGAAGAAGC
>NC_031995.1:78544137-78565416 GCF_001879085.1 Nicotiana attenuata | reverse complement strand
TTCATGTATCTACCCCGGTGGGCGACACTATTGTTGTAGACCACGTATTCCGGTCATGTTTGGTGACTATTGGGGGTCTGGAGACCCGAGTTGATTTATTGCTATTGAGCATGGTAGACTTCGATGTTATCCTGGGCATGGACTGGTTATCTCCGTGTCATGCTATCCTGGACTGTCATGCTAAGACAGTCACTTTGGCTATGCCGGGTGTACCGCGAATCGAGTGGCGTGGTGTGACTGACTATGCACCTAGCAGAGTTATTTCCTTCTTGAAGGCCCAGCGTATGGTTGGGAAGGGTTGTCTTTCCTATTTGGCGTTTGTGAGAGATGTGGGAGCTGAGACTCCTAGCATTGATTCTGTTCCGGTTGTGAGGGAGTTTCCCGATGTGTTTCCTGCAGACCTGCCGGGCATGCCACCGGACAGGGATATTGATTTTGTTATTGACCTGGTACCGGGCACTCAGCCCATTTCTATTCCGCCATATCGTATGGCACCAGCGGAGTTGAAAGAATTGAAGGAGCAGCTTCAGGAGCTCCTGGATAAGGGGTTCATTCGGCCTAGTATGTCACCTTGGGGTGCACCAGTTCTGTTTGTGAAGAAGAAGGATGGCACAATGAGAATGTGCATCGATTATAGGCAATTGAACAAGGTAACAATTAAGAACAAGTATCCCTTACCTCGCATTGATGATTTGTTTGACCAGCTTCAGGGAGCGAGGGTGTTCTCCAAGATTGATCTCCGTTTGGGTTACCACCAGTTGAAGATCAGGGACTCAGATATTCATAAGACTGCTTTCAGGACTAGATATGGTCACTATGAATTTCTTGTCATGTCTTTCGGGCTGACTAATGCCCCAGCAGCATTCATGCATCTGATGAACAGTGTGTTCCGGAATTACCTGGATTCATTTGTCATAGTGTTCATTGATGATATACTGGTATACTCGCGCAGTCAGGAGGAGCACGCGCAACATTTGCGGGTTGTATTGCAGAGATTAAGGGAGGAGAGGCTTTATGCAAAGTTCTCCAAGTGTGAGTTCTGGCTCGGTTTAGTGGCTTTCTTGGGACATGTGGTTTCCAGCGAGGGTATTCAGGCTGACCCAAAGAAGATAGAGGCGGTACAGAGTTGGCCTAGACCGACCTCAGCCACAGAGATTCGCAGCTTCCTTGGGTTGGCAGGTTACTATCGCCGGTTTGTGCAGGGTTTTTCCTCTATTGCATCGCCCTTGAACAAGTTGACTCAGAAGGGTGTCTCATTTGTATGGTCGGACGAGTGTGAGGAGAGCTTTCAGAAGCTCAAGACAGCATTGACCACAGCCCCAGTGTTAGTTTTGCCATCAGCTTCAGGCTCTTATACGGTATATTGCGATGCTTCGAGAGTTGGGATTGGTTGTGTTTTGGTGCAGGAGGGTAGAGTTATTGCGTATGCTTCTCGTCAGTTGAAGCCCTATGAGCAGAACTACCCCGTTCATGATTTGGAGCTAGCTGTTATAGTTCATGCACTGAAGATTTGGAGGCATTACTTGTATGGCGTATCTTGTGAGGTATTCACTGATCATCGCAGTCTTCAGCATTTGTTCAAGCAAAAGGATCTTAATTTTAGGCAGCGTAGATGGTTAGAGTTACTTAAGGATTATGACATTACTATTCTGTATCACCCGGGGAAGGCCAATGTAGTGGCCGATGCTTTGAGCCGAAAGTCGGTGAGTATGGGGAGTTTGGCATACATTCCAGTTGAGGAGAGGCCATTTGCAGTGGATGTTCAGGCCTTGGCCAACCAATTTGTGAGACTAGATATTTCAGAGCCCAGTCGAGTGTTGGCTTGTGTGGTTTCTCGGTCTTCCTTGTATGACCGCATCAGGGAGTGTCAGTATGAGGATCCGCATTTGCTTGTCCTTAAGGACAGGGTTCAGCATGATGATGCCAGAGATGTGACCGTGGGTGACGATGGTGTGTTGACGATGCAGGGTCGGATTTGCGTGCCCAAGGTAGATGGGCTTCGGGAGGTGATATTAGAGGAGGCCCATAGCTCGCGGTATTCTATTCATCCGGGTGCCGCGAAGATGTATCAGGATCTTAGACAGCACTATTGGTGGCGGAGGATGAAGAGAGATATTGTGGAGTATGTAGCCCGGTTGTCAGCAAGTGAAATATGAGCATCAGAGATCGGGTGGCTTATATCAGCAGATGGTTATTCCTGAGTGGAAGTGGGAGAGGATCACTATGGATTTTGTTACCGGACTCCCACAGACTCTGAAGAAATTTGATGCTATTTGGGTGATTGTAGACAGGCTGACCAAGTCCGCGCACTTCATTCCGGTTTGTACTACTTATTCTTCAGAGCGGCTGGCAGAGATTTATATTCGGGAGATAGTTCGATTGCATGGTGTCCGAGTTTCCATCATATCAGATCGGGGCACTCAGTTCACCTCTCAGTTCACCTCTCAGTTGAGCACAACTTTTCACCCTCAGACGGACGGGTAGTCCGAGCACACTATTCAGATATTGGAGGATATGTTACGTGCCCGTGTTATTGATTTTGGAGGATCATGGGATCGGTTTCTACCACTTGCAGAGTTTGCCTACAACAATAGCTATCAGTCCAGCATTCAGATGGCACCGTATGAGGCCTTGTATGGGAGGCGGTGTAGATCTCCAGTTGGTTGGGTCGAGCCCGGGGAGGCTAGATTGTTGGGGACAGATTTGGTTCAGGATGCATTGGAGAAAGTGAAGGTGATTCAGGAGAGACTCCGTACAGCGCAGTCGAGACAGAAGAGTTATGCAGACAGGAAGGTTCGAGATGTATCTTATATGATCGGTGAGAAGGTCTTACTGAAGGTTTCACCCCCATTTTTCTATTTCTTCATGCTTCACTATCAGTATTTGATGTGTTAGAGTTGATTTGGATTAGTTCTAGAAGGAAATGAGACACTTAGTCTCTTTAAGGAAGGTTTGTTTTGGAAAAGTCAACCAGACGTTGACTTTTGTGTTAGAGGGCTCGGATATGAATTCCGATGATTCGGTTAGCTTCGGGGGATGATTTGTGACTTAGGAATGTGATCAAAAGTAATTTTGGAGGTCCGGAGTAGAATTAGGCTTGAATTGGCAAAGTTAGAATTTTGGCGAATTCCGGTCGATAGGTGAGATTTTGATCCGAGGGACGGAATGGAATTCCGAGAGTTGCAATAGCTTCGTTAGGTGATTTGGGATGTGTGTGCAAAATTTCAGGTCATTCGGAGGTGTTTTGGTTGGGTTTTTGATTGAATGCGTGTTTTAGAAGTTTTGGAAGAACTTAGGCTTGAATTCGATGAGAAATGATGGTTTTAGTGTTGTTTGAGGTGTTTTGATGATTGGAGCAAGTTTGAATAAGGCGTTGGATCATGTTTGCGTTTTTGGTTGAGGTCCCGGGGGCCTCGGGTTGAGTTCGGATGGTTAAACGGAGAGTTTCGGCATTTTTGCATGGTTAAGGTCTACTGGTATCTGGTATTTTCGCACCTGCGGTTGTGGGACCGCAGGTGTGGTCACTCAGAAGCGAAGGGAGGATCGCAGAAGCGATATTTGGCCTGGGTGTTGTTTCCGCAGAAGCGGTTGGAGGAGCCGCATCTGCGAAGCCGCAGATGCGGGAATGAGGTCGCAGAAGCGGATCTTGGGACTTTGGGAATTTCCGCAGAAGCGGAAGAAAGCCACAGGAGCGGAAGTCGCAGAAGCGACAACTGTACCGCAGATGCGGAAACAACTGATCAGAAAGGAGTTTTAATTCCTTCGCGAAATTTCAAAATAGTTCATATTTTCACTTCGGACTTGGAGAGTTTTTGGGCGATTTTGAAGAGGGTTTCAAGGACTTCGATCAGGTAAGAATTCTTGGACTTAGAACACGATTTTATGATGCAAATACATGAATTTAGACTGAAAAATCAAGGAATTAAAGGTAAAAAATGGAGGTTAGGGTTTGAAACCTAAGAGAGCAAAAATGGGAATTTGAGGGGTCATTTGGACTCCGATTTTGGTGTTCTTTATATGTATAGACTCGTGGCGAGATAAGGAATCCGTTGATGGTAAATTTACTGATTTTCGAGTAGTGGTCCCGGGGCTCGGGTTTTTGCTAATTTCGGGAATTTCACTATTTTTCGATTGTTTTCGACTGGGTATTGTCCCATTAGCATATTGTGATGTATTCGTTGTGGTTTTGATCAGATTCGGTACGCGAGGAGGTTAATTCGAAAGGCAAAGGCATAGCAAGCTAGGACTTTGGCCGGCTTGAGGTTAGTAATAAATGTGAATGCTGTGTTGAGGGTGTGAAACCCCGAATTTGCACAATGTAGTGCTATGTGAGGTGACTTGCACGCCGGATAACGGGCGTGGGGTAGAGCACCGTCGGGGATTGTGACATGGTCCGTCCCGCTTAATAAAATTACTACCTAATTGATTGTAGATTAGTAACATCCTTATAAAAATGGATTAATTGTCATAATTGTGCTTTGTGCCAACTACTTGAATCCTTCAGGGAGTATTTTTACTGGTTTCTTACCATAATTATAAATATTGAACTCAGTCCTGGTATTTAATACTGTTTTGTAAACTCAGCCATTTTTCTCAAAGTAGAAACTAAATTAATATTTTTAAATGAAGTTTGGGCTGAATATTTTTATGTTATTGTGCCCGAGGGGCTTATGTGATTTTGGACTAAGTATGGGATAGGGCTGCACGCCGCAGCGGTATGATGTGGATATTGATATGAGGCCGAGGGCCTGTTTGATGCCACGATATGGCTTATTATTGCGCTTGGGCCATGAGGGGCCCCTTCCGGAGTCTGCACACCCCCAGTGAGCGCCGTCGACGATAAATAAATGGAGCGGGCTGCACGCCGCAGCGGGTACTGGAGAGTACCGGTTTATGTGTTGCATTGCATATTTAATTGTCATTTATTTTTTTATTCTGATGTGATAATTCTATAATTGTTTTCACTGTTTTACAGTATTATGCTACTGGTTCATGTTGCTGTGTTTATAGCTTCACTTTGTGCCTATTTAGGATTTCTTATTCTCAGACTCTATTTATGTTTATTACTTTCTGGGTTGGAAGTACTCACATTACTCCCTGTACCTTGTGTGCAGATTCAGGCGCACCCACTGAGGCTGAGTGAGATTTTTCTCTGCCTAGCATCACATTCGGGAGATACAAGGTAGCTGCAAATTGGCGTTCACAGTCCTGATCTTCCTTCTATTTTATTTTTTTGTTTTTCACATTTCTAGAGAAACATTATGTAGTAGGTTAATACTCATGCATTAGAGGCTCAGACTTGTGACACCAGATTCTATGGGCTGAATAGTATATTATATTTTGGGCTTTCCGGATGTTAGAATTTATTTCAGGATTTTCCCGAATTTAACTTGGTATTTTAGTTGTGAAAACTTATTTATCCACTGTGATTAATCGGTTAAGGTTGTCTAAATGGTCGGGTTTGCCTAGCAGTATGTTGGGCGCCATCACGATCGGGGTTGGGTCGTGACAAAAAGGTTTATAACATTGGATTAATGGAGTCTCATACTCGAAGAAATCTGTAATGGAGCGGTTTTTTGACTGCGAAAGATTTGGGCAAAATTTTCGTCACCGTTGGAATCAATGGAATTATGGAAACATAGGATGTCTCAAGGGATGTGATATCTATTTGCACATGTTGCAAATGGCGTCGCGGTTTCTCCGACCAGGATAAACAAGTGACGATCTAAGAAGAAAGTGGTTATAAAAATCAGGTTCTACTTTCTTTCACTTTACCTATTAATTTTCAATTCTTCATATTTATGAAATACAATTTTTTATAGATGTTAGGATAGATGTTATTATGTGATGATCTCAAAATTTATTTGTATTTTGTGAGGATTAAGAATAATATATGGTTATTCCGTTTATCAATAAAATCGGTTGTTCGGTATAACTTTGGTGACATGCATAAAATGAAAATTACTTTCAAAGAAAAGTTATAAGACATGAATAAGTCTTACATTAATACTTGAAAATATTCTTGAGGTCATGAATATAATATGTAAAGGTGAACATATATGAGTTTGATTAGAAAAAGAGATCAAATTGTTTAAAGTGCTATAATGGTTTAGTTGGAAAATCATTTGGAGATGGAATTAAAGTTCTCGTGATTTTCTACATCCGTTATGGAGACTAAAATCTTCGTGATTTTCTACTCTTGCTTCGAGATCAAAATCTGTGTGATTTTTTACTCGTTCGTTAAAATTAAAGTCTTCGTGACTTTTTACTTATTTGTCGGAAATTAAAGTCTAAGAGACTTTATACTCGTTTTGGAGACTAAAATCTTAGTGATTTTTTACTCCAATTTATTATTCGATTTGAAGATTAAAAACTTTATCGTTTATTAAATTGGATTTTGTCACATATTACTCGGTTTGAAGATTAAAAACTTCACTGTTTATTAGATCTAGTTGTATCAGATATTACTCGTTTTGAAGATTAAAAACTTCACCGTTTATTAATTCCGAACGTGTCAGATTGGTTTGAAGATTAAAAACTTCACCATTTATTAATTCTGGCTCTGACGCGATACAATAGTTCATGTGGTTGGCTCTACAAAGTAATAGGGGCGGTGAATGTGAATCTTCTTTTTGGAATATGATATTATTCGTCAAACGACAGCCCTTAGTCACCACAATCTAATGGTATTGCAGAAAGAAAGAATCGATCATTAAATAAAATGATGAATGCTTTGGTGATAAGTTCTAGTTTACTCAAGAACTTATGGGGGAAGTTATTCTTACAGCTAACCGAATACTCAATCGTATTCCCCAAGAAAAACGCAATCCATTCTAAATGAAAAATGGAAAGGAAGAAAGCCCAACTTAAAATATTTAAAGTGTGGGGGTGTTGGTTCAAGTTCCTAACCCAAAAAGGTAAAGATCGGACCGAAAAACGTTAATTGCATTTTCATGGGATATGCAACAAATAGTAAGGCATATCATTTTCTGGTTCATAAATCAGAAAATTCCAACATTCATATTAATACGGTAATCGAATCAGATAATGCTGAATTCTTTGAGAATATTTATCCGTATAAAAAGAAATGTGAGTCGTCTAGTGAAATATCTAAGCGACATCGGGAAGAAGCAAAGGAAAGTACACCTAATGAGGTGAATCTAAGATGTAGTAAACGTCTAAGAACAACTACTTCCATTGGATCATATTTTCTGACATTATTGTTAGAAAATGAGCTTCAAACTTTGAAAGAAGTTATGTCTTCCTCGGAAAGAAGCAGTCAATAGTGAGATAGAATCCATATAAGTAATCATACTTGGGAATTGGTTGATCTTCCTCCAGAAAATAACCCTATGGATTCTAAGTGGATTTTTAAAAGAAAAATGAAGCTGATGGTGCTATTGAAAAATATATGGCAAGGTTAGTTGTCAAAGGGTTTAGACAACTAAAAAGTATTGATTACTTTGACACTTACTCGCCGGTAACGAGGAACATCTGTTGGGGTGTTAATAACGTTAGCCACTGTGTATGACCTTGAAATCCATCAGATGGATGTGAAGACAACATTCTTAAATGGAGATTTGGAGGAAGAAATTTATATGGAACAACCTGAAGGGTTCGTAGTTCCCCGAAAAAGAAAAGAAGGTATGTCGACTTGTTAAGTCTCTTTACATGCTAAAACAAGCACCAAACAATGACATGCGAGATTTGACCAAATAATATTTTGTCAAATGGTTTGAAAATTAATGAGTGTAAACAAATGTGTTTACATTAAGAATACTCCAAATCATATAGTCATTTGATTATATGTGGATTAAATATTGATAAAATATTTAAAATGTGGGGGCTTTTAGCTTATGCATGACAAAAGCTAATGTTATACTTGATGTCTATATTATTTAGAAGAATTAAATGATATACTTTTTGGACCCCACAAATCTTTAGCTGATATTGATATGGTAGTTGGTGAATTCATCAGTTGTTTAGTCTTAGTGAAGACTAGTTGATGAAACTACTAATTCGGAAGTTGGTCACGTGCCTTTCTCAAAAGATTATTTTCTTTATTGAAAGTTTATATTGTTTAGTTCTTTTATGAAAGGATGTCACTTCGAATGTTGTGACTTTTCATAGAAAGATACGTCTGTATGTTTTTGTATGGACATGACCGTTCATGAATGAATGTATTAATACGTTGGTCTATAATGAGGTGAACCAACCGATGAACATGTCCAAAATCCATTGCTGGTAGGATTTGGTTCATGAATGAAGGTGCTATAATATGCATATCATATAGACGTATGAATAAATATCATACAATTACTTGAAAATGGCGAAGTGATTCCGAAATATATTTTATATTAAAAGGTTGTGGCCACAACTGATGCCAATCATTCCAGCTATTGTAATAATATACTATTGCTACATTAAGTGTAGTCAGTAATCTGATATGCAATTGAAAGTTGAGACGTATTTGTCTACGACATAAGGAAGTTCGCATTGAACTTTCATGACAATGAAACAAGTATTGAAATATACTTAAAATTATACTTTGCACTACAATAAGTATCCCGCGATAATAGACTGGTATAGTGATGCAAATTAGATCACCGATTCTAAACAGTCGATGGAGGAGCGATGTCTTGGAAATTGTCCAAACAAACGTACATTGACCTCTCTACAGTGGAGGCTGAGTTTATAGCCTTAGACAAGGCCGGTAAAGAAGTTGAATGGCTCCTAATTTTTCTGGAAGATATTTCATTTTGGCCCAAAATCATTAGCGTATATATGCATATATTGCGATAGTCAAGCGGCAATAGGAAGGGCTAGGAGCATTATGTATAACGGGAAATCTCGTCATATACGACGAAGCCATAAAACCGTTAGGTAACTATTCTCCAGGGGAATTATCATAATTGACTACGTGGAGTCAAGCGATAATGTGTTGGATCCACTTACAAAAGGTCTAACTAGAGAGGTAGTTGAAAGATCATCGAGGGGAATGAGACTATGGCCGAGGACCAGTCATTGTGACGGTAACTCTACCTAGAAGACTGGAGTTCCCAAGATCTAGGTTCAAGGAGATCAAACAAAGTCATTAATGACGGTTCAACATTGTCAAATAAAATTTTGATCCATTCTCATGATGAAGATAATATTCAGTAACAAGGATAAAACATAATGGCTTTTTAATGATTTCTAAGTTTGATACGGGGTATATCAAATGGTGTATCTACGGGATAATATAAAATAACATAAACAGAAATATAAACGAAACACAAATTAATCCGAGCCCACTGAATTCGCAGTGTTTCTTTAAGAAATTTAATCCCCTCCTAGTACCCAAGGTTATGGATTATTTCCTCCTAGGATAGAACGAATTACACACTGGTGTAGTGGTACTTCAAACACCAGTGTTTTAGCGAACACAAAGTTCGGTAGAAAATCACATTTATTGTTGCTTTCTTTGAAGTTAAAACAATGCAGAAGAAGGAGGAGAAACTCAGATCGTATGGAAAATCTGAGAGAATGGACTTGTAATTATAGCCAATGTTGGGCTGAAATCTGAAGAGGTGCAACTCTTCAGAATGGCTGTTTATGCAAAACGGCCATAGCATAAATGTCATAACATAAATGGCTATTTACTCAACAATAAAGAGGGAAAGTTGAAGAGGGTAGTTAATTTTCTGTTACAAAAACAGAAAACCAAAAAATGGAAACGGCTGGATTTTAATATTAATATACTTGGATTTAATATTAATATTTTGTTACTAAAATGGATATTTAATAACATTTCTGTTGATATTTACTATTAACAAACAAATTTGGTCCAAAAAATTAATCAATCAATCGATAATTTGACCAAATCCGAATCCGAATCCGAAGCCGAAGCTGAGCCGAGCGAGCGAGCGAGCGACGACGACGGCGCGAGGCTTGCCTTCTTCTCAACTCTTTAAGAGCTAGAAGAAGAGCAATTGCTTATATACCCATTAAAAACCTCTTCCTCTTCCAATATGGGACAATGTCGCTTCATCAAGGAGGGAATCTCAAATGAAACTCAAATATTTCATTTTCCCTCCATTTCCCATTCACCCTCTTTTAAGCATTAATATACTTAAAAACCTAACAATCCCCCAGATGAATGGGGAATGGCTATATCACGGAAATATGCATGAAAAACTGTGTGATTCGCAAGCAAGGATTAATTGCATCTGGATAAGTAGGTTTCTCTTTGAACTTTCCGTAGTGAACTTATGTCGGATATACTCGATTATTCGGTAGATTTGATATCTTTGAACCATCGAATATTGGTGTATACCTAGACAACCATAAGTCACACAACCAACCCTTAACCGTTTTTGGTTCTCATTGTTGTGTTCGTTTCAGCCATGAACACCGCCTGGTTTCATAAGTGCATAGAGAACCGGCCTTGCAAAATTCTCCTTGAAGCGGCTAACACTTTACACTTACATAGGTGATTCCTAAACGTGTCATCCCGTAGATACACTATTTGATATACCCCGTATCAAATTTAGAAATCATTAAAAAGCCTTGATGCTTTATCCTTGGTACTGGACATTATCTCATCACGAAAATGCACCAAAAGTTTAGTTGACAATGTTGAACCGTCATTAATGACTTTGTTTGATCTCCTTGAACCTAGATCTTGGGATCTCCAGTCTTCTAGGTAGAGTTACCGCCACTATGACTTGTTCTCGGCCATAGTCCCATTCCCCTTGATAATTCCTCAACTACCTCTCTAGTTAGGCCTTTTGTAAGTGGATCCGACACATTATCACTTGACTTTACATAGTCAATCGTGATAATTCCTCTAGAGAGTAATTGCCTAACGGTTTTATGTCTTCATCGTACATGACGAGATTTACCGTCATACATTACGCTCCTAGCCCTTCCAATTGCCGCTTGACTGTCACAATGTATGCATATTGGTGCCAACGGTTTGGGCCAAATTGGAATGTCTTCCAAGAAATTTCGGAGCCATTCAGCTTCTTCACCGGCTTTATCTAAGGCTATGAATTCAGCCTCCATTGTAGAGCGGGCAATACAAGTTTGTTTGGACGACATCCAAGATACCGCTCCTCCACCAATAGTGAATACATATCCACTTGTGGACTTCGAATCAGCTGAAGCGGTGATCCAATTTGCATCACATATCCCTCAATCACCGCAGGATATTTACTGTAGTGCAAAGCAAAGTCCTGGGTATGTTCTAAATATCCCAAAACTCGTTTCATTGCCATCCAATGAGATTGACCTGGAATGCTCGTGTATCGACTCAATTTACTTATAGCACAAGCTATATCTGGTCGTGTACAATTCATGATGTACATTAAGCATCCCAATACACGAGCATAATCTAACTGTGATATGCTTTAGCCTTTATTCTTTGCTAATGCAAGATTCACGTCAATTGGAGTCTTTGAAACTTTAAACCCTAAGTGCTTGAATTTTTCAAGTAATGTCTTAATATAATGAGATTGTGACAATGCCAGACCTTGAGGAGTCTTATGGATCTTAATCCCCAGAATTAAATCAGCAACTCCCAAGTCCTTCATATCGAACTTGCTAGTTAGCATACGCTTAGTAGCATTTATGTTGGCAATGTCATTACTCATTATCAGCATATCATCCACATATAGGCATACAATGACTATGTGATTTGGAATATTTTTAATGTACACACATTTATCACATTCATTTATATTAAAACCATTTGACAACATTGTTTGGTCAAATTTCGCATGCCATTGTTTGGGTGCTTGTTTTAGTTCGTAAAGGAACTTAACAAGTCTACAGACCTTCTTTTCTTTACCTAGAACCACAAACCCTTCAGGTTGTTCCATGTAGATTTCTTCCTCCAAATCTCCATACAAGAAGGCCGTCTTTACGTCCATTTGATGAATTTCAAGACCATACACTGCAGCTAATGCTACTAACATCCGTATGGACGTAATTCTTGTAACTGGAGAGTATGTATCAAAGTAGTCAGGACCTTCTCGTTGTCTATACCCTTTGACTACAAGTCTTGCCTTAAATTTATCAGTAGTGTCATCATCCTTCATTTTCCTCTTAAAGATCCATTTAGAACCCAAAGGTTTATTTCCAAGAGGAAGATCAACCAATTCCCATGTATGGTTGTTCAATATGGATTCTATTTCACTATTGACTGCCTCTTTCCAATACAATGATTTCGAAGAAGACATCGCTTCTTTAAATGTTCGAGGCTCATTTTTCAATAAGAAAGTTATAAAATCTGGTCCAAATGAAGTAGACGTTCATTGACGTTTACTACGTCTTGGATCCTCCTGATTAAACGTACTTTCTTTTGTTTCTTCCCGGGCCGTCTAGATCCTTCACCAATCGGCTAACATTCCTTTTTATACGGATATATATTTTCAAAGAACTTAGCATTATCTGATTCTATAACCGTATTATTATGAATATCAGGATTTTCTGATTTATGAACCAGAAATCGATATGCTTTACTATTGGTCGCATATCTTATGAAAACACAATCAACAGTTTTTGGTCCTATTTTTACCCTTTTGGGTTTAGGAACTTGCACTTTTGCCAAACACCCCCACACTTTAAAATAATTCAACTTGGGCTTCCTTCCTTTCCATTTTTCATATGGAATGGATTGTGTTTTGCTATGGGATACTCGATTTAGTATCCGGTTAGCCGTAAGAACGGCTTCCCCCCACAGGTTCTGTGGCAACCCAGAACTTATCAACAATGCGTTCATCATCTCCTTTAACGAACGATTCTTTCTTTCAGCAATCCCATTGGATTGGGGCGTGTAAGGGGACATTGTTTGATGAATAATTTCATATTCTAAACATATTTGTTCAAAAGGAGATTCATATTCACCACCCCTATCACTTCTTATCATTTTGATTTTCTTGTTAAGTTGCGTTTCAACTTCATTTTTGTATTGCTTGAATGCGTCTATTGCTTCATCTTTACTATTAAGTAAGTAAAAATAGCAATATCGAGTACTATCGTCAATAAAAGTTATGAAATATTTCTTTCCACCGCGAGATGGTATTGACTTCATGTCCAAATATCTGTGTGAATTAAGTCTAAAGGATTTGAATACCTTTCAACTGACTTATAAGGATGTTTAACATACTTAGATTCCACACATATTTGACATTTTGATTTGTCGCATTCAAACTTAGGCAATACTTCTAAGTTAATCATTTTCCGCAAGGTTTTGTAATTGACATGACCCAAACGTATATGCCATAATTCCTTTGACTCAAGTAAGTAAGACGATGCTGAAATTTTATTATTATTCTCAACCACCATTACATTCAGCTTGAAAAGGCCCTCAGTGAGTAACCTTTTCCTACAAACATTTCGTTCTTACTTATTACAACCTTATCGGATACAAAAACACACTTAAAACCGTTCTTAACAAGAAGTCCAGGAGAGACTAAATTCTTCCTAATCTCGGAAACATGAAGGACGTTATTCAAAGTCACCACCTTGCCAGAAGTCATCTTCAGAAAGATCTTCCCACATCCTTCAATCTTGGTGGTTGCAGCATTTCCCATAAAAAGAGTCTCTTCGGGTCCAACAGGAGCATATGTTGCAAACATATCACAAACATGGCCAGTGGCTCCAGAATCAATCCACCACTCCTTAGGATTTCCCACCAGATTGCATTCAAAAAGCATAGCACACAAGTCATCAACATCTTCATGCTTTTCAACCATGTTTGCTTGACCCTTTTTCTTGTCTTTCTTCGGAGCACGGTACTCCGTAGATTTGTGCCCAGCTTTCCCGCAGTTATAGCAATTTCCGTTGAACCGCTTCTTGCTTGGGTTGCTTTTCGGTCCAGAAGTCTGCTTCCTCTTTCTCTTATTTTGAGAAGTATCCTCAACAATGTTTGCTCTCATTATTGTTGTTTCCACGGCCTCTCTTTTCAGCAGCTTTGTTGTCCTCTTCGATTCTCAACCGAACAATGAGATCTTCAAGTGACATCTCCTTGCGTTTGTGTTTCAAGTAGTTTTTGAAGTCCTTCCACAAAGGAGGAAACTTGTCAATCATCGCTGCTACTTGGAATGCTTCATTGATGACAGGACCTTCAATGAAAATTCTGTTAGTAAAAATACTAATATTACTACTTTCAACATCAATATTAATTCGATTTATACCTTCAGCAAGGAGATCGTGAATAATCACTTGCAATTCTTGGGCTTGGGTAATAACATACTTGCTATCTACCATTTTGTAGTCCAAAAGTTTAGCGGCAACAAATTTTTTCAACCCGGTATCTTCAGTTTTGTATTTCTTTTCAAGCGCAGTCCACAATTCTTTTGACGTCTCCACGCCACTATAGACGTTATACAAATCGTCCTCCAGTCCGCTAAGAATACAATTCTTGCACAGAAAATCAGAATGCTTCCACGCCTCAATCACAAGAAAGCGTTCATTCTCTGGAGTTTCATCAGGCAGAGCAGGAACATCTTCCTTGATGAACTTCTGTAGACTTAAAGTAGTCAAGTAGAGGAACATCTTCTGCTGCCACTGCTTGAAATCGAGGCCGAAAAATTTTCCGGGTTTTTTCGCCGGTGCCAACGATGGTGTTCGGCTTGACGATGCATTGGCAATCACCGTTGGAACAGCTTGGTTTCCGTTATTATTAGTCATTTCTGTAAAAGAATGACACAAGCACACGTTAAAATCACGTAGATTTTAATCTCCAACGGAGTAGAAAACCACAAAGGTTTTAATCTCCAGAACAGTGAATATAATACAAATACAAAAAATAATAAAATTCCGTAAGCTTGTTAGTAAACTGTATTTGTAAAATGATTTTGGAGAAAATAAAATAACATAAACAGAAATATAAACGAAACACAAATTAATCCGAGCCCACTGAATTCACAGTATTTCCTTAAGGAATTTAATCCCCTCCTAGTACCCAAGGTTATGGATTATTTCCTCCCAGGATAGAATGAATTACACTGGTGTAGTGGTACTTCAAACACCAATGTTTCAGCGAACACAAAGTTCGGTAGCAAATCACACTTACTGTTGCTTTCTTTGAAGTTAAAACAATGCAGAAGAAGGAGGAGAAACTCAAAAAATCGTATGGAAAATCTGAGAGAATGGACTTGTATTTATAGCCAATGTTGGGCTGAAATCCGAAGAGGTGCAACTCTTCAGAATGGCTATTTATGCAAAACGGCCATAGCATAAATGCCATAACATAAATGGCTATTTACTCAACAATAAAGAGAGAAAGTTGAAGAGGATAGTTAATTTTCTGTTACAAAAATAGAAAACCGAAAAATGGAAACGGTTGGATTTTAATATTAATATTTTTGGATTTAATATTAATATTTTGTTATTAAAACGGATATTTAATAACATTTCTGTTAATATTTACTATTAACAAACAAATTTGGTCCAAAAAATTAATCAATCAATCGATCATTTGACCAAATCCAAATCCGAATCCGAATCCAGGCGAGCGACGACGGCGACGGCGCGAGGCTTGCCTTCTGCTCAACTCTTTAAGAGCTAGAAGAAGAGCAATTGCTTATATACTCATTAAAAACCTCTTCCTCTTCCAATATGGGACAATGTCCCTTCATCAAGGAGGGAATCTCAAATGAAACTCAAATATTTTATTTTCCCTCCATTTCCCATTCACCCTCTTTTAAGCATTAATATACTTAAAAACCCAATAATATGTCCATTCCCCATTCATGTGGGGGATTGTTGTGTTTTTTCTTTAAAGGGTGTGAATGGAAAATGGAAGAGGCACCTTTTGGATTGCACCTCTCCATATCACCCTTCCTTTGTCTATAAATTTAGAGGCTTGGCCTCATTTTTCAAATATAGAAAATTTGAAAACTTCTCCCCTCTTTTCTACATTGTTGCATTATTTTCCAAATAAATTTTAGTGTCAAGTGTGATTTGCTCCGATTGTTGAGTTCGCTGAAGTTCTATGATTTGTAATTTGTAGTATCGCTATCACAGAATAATTATTCCGTTCTATCCTGGGAGGAATTAATCCATAACCTTGGGCAACAGTGAGGGTTAAGTTGTGCATAATTTGGTAAATAGCAAATCACTGTACCGAAATCGAAAATTTTGATATCTGGTATTCGATATTTTGGTATTCGGTATGGTATTTGGTTTTAGTTTTAAAAAAATAATTGGTATTAGGTATGGTATTTGGTATTTTAAAATGAAATACTGAAATACTGAAAATATACCGAAATATCTATTATATTACACAAAACACATATTATTAATTATAACATAAATATAAAAATATATAAAATTTTACTTCCTTTATTCTCTAAGTTCATCAATTAACTCTAAGCAAGTAACAAGACATTTCTAATGATCAAATGTATTCCTTTATGTGCAATTTTCTCTCTCTAGGTTGATTTTGGTTTTGGACAAAACTTTTGTCAACGAACGTTTTTAGTTTTGTACTTTTGAGTACTTTAATTAAGAATATTACAGTCTATGACTCTATGCACTAGTTAGTATTCAAACAGAATAAATCGAAGTTACCGAACCGAATAAACCAAAATCGAAAGGAGAGAAATCGAACCATACCGAATTTAATTAGGTACGGTATTGGTATAGCATTTTAAGAAATCGAGTACCGAAAATACCGAACCGAAATGTCTAAATATCGTACTATACCGACCGATGAACACCCCTAAGTGAGGGGATTAAATTCCTTAAAGACAAACTGTGAATTCAGTGGGCTCGGATTTATTTTTGTTCTTCCTATGCATTTTTGTTTCTCTTTTACTTTACAAATACAAAAGTTTCTGGTTTTGAACACATATTACTAACAGGAAGTGTTGTACTTTTGAATGAGAGAATAATTCATGCCTAATAATTTCTTCTCTTATTTTAATTATCCGATATTTGAAACCTCACTAGTTATTTCGTGTCAAAAATATTAATAAGGGAAACAAAACACTTCTTTATAAACTTTCATTATATCTAGATGGGGATCATGGGCGGAGCTAGCATAGAGTTTATGAGCTCTGTCGAATCTACTAGCTTTCCTTCAAATTCTGTATTTATCTTAATAAATTTATTAAATATGTATAACTTATAAATTTAGAAATCAATAATTTAACAAATTACAATTCCGAACTCATAAGGTTCAATATTGCTCTCGCTGTATTAGGAATCAAACTTTGAGATTTCTAGTGAAAATATCAAGAATTCATGCAGTCCCACTATATTCATTGGCAAATGCACGCTTATAATTCTCACCTGTATTACCTTTTGATCTAAACTTTTTTGTCCCCCAACTTGTAATTGATTATCAACAAAGTAATTATAGCATACCATATTTTATGGGGAAAAAACTTTTGGTTCTCCAAGTTGACATTCTTTTTTTAAAAAAAATTATTTTATATAGCAAAAGTAGACGTAAAGACAACTTTGGCTAAAAATACAATAATAAGTATCTAAAGTCTTCAACTTTATGTTTACTTCTTGAAAGTTTATGACGACACGGAAAACTACACAGTATATTAGCTCCAAAAATGAATAGCTGATAAAATATATTGATTAGTTATCTCCTATAGCAAAGATTGATGCCTTATTTATTTTAAATAAATACCATTTTAAAAAATTATATTCTATAACTACCTGTTGATTTATATAGCCAAATACCTATTTATGGTCACCTCCTATCCTTAAGCCATAAAATACGCTGCCCTCTCTCTCATAAAATACGCTGCCTCTCTGGCTTGACCCTAATGAAGGCAACGAAATCTCCATGGCCAACTCCAGTATGTTTCTTCTTCTTCTTCCTTTCCTTTTTGATTGTTTTCTTCTGCCAATATGTTTCTTCTTCCTTTCCATGGCAAGGAACTTTTTGGGACTTTAACTTCTTAGCAATTTCTTCTTCATTGGGTGCTAGCAATTTCTTCCGATTTGTTACCAGCGGGTGCTAGCCAAATTCAGTTCTGGGACTTTAACTTCTTCAGATGTGTTACGGATGCTAGCAATTTCTTCCTCAGCGATATCACGACCCTAAACTCAAACCCGATCGTGATGGCGCCTCTCGTGAAGACAAGGCCAGCCGACACACTACCAATTCACCTTAAGCAGTTAATATAATGTCTTTAATAAAAAATAAATCCCAAAAATAGCAATATAAGTTGTGGAAATAAAATAAACCAACACAGCCCTACATCGGGGTGTCACCAGTCATGAGCATCTAAAACCATACTAAGAGTCTAGAGTCTAGTCCACTACTACGTAACTGAATCAAAAGAAACTGAAATAGAGGGAGAATGCACTGGGCTGCGAATCGCCAAGCAGCTACCTAGTAAATCTCCGAAGACCTGCTGGAACTATCAACCCTCAGGAGCAGGACCTGTAGCGCCCGAATCTGCGCACAGGGGTGTAGGGAGTAAAGTGAGTACTTCCAACTCAGTGAGTAATAAAAATATATGAAGACTGAGTAATATAAAACCAAGTAAGGCACAACATTAAGCTACAAGAGGCATAACAAATCCGTAAATATAATTAAACAATGAAACTTCATAAACATCTCTCAAACAGTTAAACAATATGCAGGAAAACAACTAAAAAGTAAACACATAATAACTGCCCCTCAGGCACAGTAACAACAGAATCAGCCCCTCGGGCAATGTCACAGAACAATACCAGCCCCTCGGGCTATATCTCAAATCACAATGGGTACCCGCGCTCACTGGGGGTGTACAGACTCCGGGAGGGGCCCCTTACGGCCCAAGCGCATAATCAAGCCATCTCGTGGCATCATAAACAGGTTCTCGGCCTCATATCAATATCTCAAGCCACCTCGTGGCGTACAAATCTCAGGCCCTCGGCCTCATTATCATAATCAATGTATCACTGCTGCGGCGTGCAGCCCGACCCAAATGTATCCTCACAACACAGGCCCTCGGTCTTACTCAGTCAGAATCTCATAAGCCCTTCGGGCATCAGTAAAACATGAAGCTCAGCTCAAAATATCTTTAAAATATTATTTAATGCGTTTAAAACAGAATAACATAGCTGAGTTTTGAAAATAGTAAAAATATAGCATGACTGAGCACCAGTATGAAATCAATCAGTGAGGAAAATATCAAGTAAAATCCCCTAAGGGTTCAAACAGCTGGCACGAAGACCACATATGGCATTTAGCTCCAAATATAATAATATTAAACAAATAACTATCAAATACACAGTAAAATAATCATTTAGGATGGACTAAGTCACAATCCCCAACGGCGCTCTACCCCACGCTCGTCATCTAGCGTGTAAATCACATCAACATAGCCGTACGTTGTGAAATTCCGGGGTTTCATACCCTCAGGACAGCATTTAAAATCATTACTCACCTCAATCCGGCCCGAAACCTAGCTTGCAATGCCTTTGCCCTTCGAAACGACTTCCGAGTGCTCCAAATCTACCAAGTTCAGATTTTTATCATTAAATTATGCTAAACGAATAAATTCCAATTGAAAAATATCGAATTTAAGCACAAAACCCGAAATCGGTCAAAACCCGACCCCTGGGCCCACGTCCCGGAACTGAACAAACTTTATACTAAAATGTTCTTCATCATCTCACGATTCCGTACATATAAAGAACTCAAAAATCGGAGTTCGTTTGACCCCTCAAATCATACCTAGAAGGTCTCTTAATCTCAAGCCCTAACTCCACATTTTTCTACTGATTTTCATGAATTTAACACTAATATTTTATTCCTTAATCACAAATAATCGAGTTTTAGGGTCCAAAATCCTTACCTCAACGAAGAGTAATGATTTCCTCTCTTCAAAATCGCTCAAAGCTTCGAAATTTTATGTTAAAAGTGAGAAACCCTCTGAAAAATCGCGAAGGAGGAAATATTTTAATCTGACCAGACATTTCCGCATCTGCGGCCATTTCACCGCATCTGCGGTACCGCATTTGCGGTCTATGCTCCGCTTCTGCGAAAATCACTTAACGGGCCAATTCCGCATCTGTGGTGCACTCTCCGCAGTCCAACTACCGCATCTGCGGTTCCTGACTCTTCCTCTCAAATCTGCATCTGCGGCTCCCCCTTCCGCACGTGCGGCGCCGCACCTGCGGTCCCCAAACCGCAGGTGCGAAAACACCAGAAGCAGCAACTTCAGTAGCTGCAATAACATCTCAACCTCTCCGTTGACCACCCGAAATCACCCTGAGGCCCCCGGGACCTCATCCAAAAGCACAAACATATCCTAATACCTTGTTCAAACTTGTTCCAATCATCAAAACACTTCAAACAACATCAAATCAACCAAAACACCTCGGATTCAAGCCTAAGTTTCTAAAATCTTCCGAATTCCGCTTTTGATCAAAAACCCAACCAAACCACATCCAAATGACCTGAAATTTTGCACACACATCCCAAATGACATAACGAAGCTACTGCAACTTCCGGAATTCCATTCCGACCCCTATATCAAAATCTCACCTATCAACCGGAAAACGCCAAAAACTCCATTTCACCAATTCAAGCCGAAATCTACTCCGGACTAGGGGTGTGCATTCGATTTATCGATTCGATTTTGACCCTTATCGATAATTACTTATCGATTATCGATTTGTACATATGCTTATCGTTATCGTTTCAATAAGGTTTCGATTTTTTTGATTTCGATTTATCGATTTTTGGGGCTTATCGATTCGGTTATCGATTACACCAATAAGAAAATTTGCGGGATTCCACGGAAAGTATATCGCTATAAACACGCTAACTAATATGGACCAAAAGAAGCTAAAATAAGACGAACACTGTTTATAACATAAAAATTATGTCAACAAGCACATGCAACGAAACTAAAGTAAGGGATCAAATGTATGCCACCAACACTCCAACGGTATAAAAAAAATACATCAACACGGCTAATTCTATTTTCCATTAATTTGAACTTCATTCCCTTGAGCTTTAAATATGATCATTCCTTAAATGTGGTAGATGAAATAATAGGGTTAGGGACTTAGGGTAAAGGAAAGGGTATTATAGAATAAGGGTAAAAAAAATTAAAAAAAATTAATTTTTTTTAGTATTTCTTATCGGTTTATTGATAAACCGATAACCGAAGAGGACAAAATCGAAATCAAAATCGATAACTCGATAAGGAAAATTTCGAAATCGAAATCGAAATCGATAAATTGATAAATAGCTAAACCGATATCGATAAACCGATAACAAATAATCGATTCGATTTATCGATAAACCGATTCGAATGCACACCCCTA
>NC_031995.1:78530752-78543225 GCF_001879085.1 Nicotiana attenuata | reverse complement strand
GTAACAGTAGCTCCCGTTACCACAACATTTCCATTAGTTTGGTTTTCGTTCATCATCTTTTCTGTAGAGTTGGAAACACAACAAAACTTTGTTAAATCAGTGAAGTTTTGATATCTTCAAACTGAATACCAAACCAAACATAATTGTGAAGTAAACTGAGTGCCCCTATCTGAAATGATGGAAACTGGGACACCATGCAACCGAACAATCTCCCGGATATATATCTCTGCTAACCGCTCGGAGGAATAAGTAGTACAAATAGCAATGAAGTGCGCGGACTTGGTCAGCCGATCTACAATCACCCAAATAGCATCGAACTTCTTCAAAGTCTGTGGGAGTCCAACTACAAAGTCCATAGTGATCCGCTCCCACTTCCACTCTGGAATATCCATCCGCTGAAGAAGGCCACCCGGTCTCTGATGCTCATATTTCACCTGCTGACAATTGAGACACCGAGCTACAAATCCCACAATGTCTTTCTTCATTCTTCTCCACCAATAATGCTGTCTCAGATCCTGATACATCTTTGCGGCTCGTGGATGAATAGAATACCGCGAGCTATGGGCCTCCTCCAGAATCAACTCCCGAAGCCCATCTACATTGGGCACACATATCCGGCCCTGCATCCTCAACACCGCATCATCACCGATAGTCACATCTCTGGCATCATCATGCTGAACTCTGTCCTTAAGGACAAGCAAATGTGGATCATCATACTGGCGCTCTCTGGTGCGCTCATATAGGGAAGACCGAGAGATCACACTAGCCAATACCCTACTGGGCTCCGAAATATCCAACCTCACGAACTGATTGGCCAAAGCCTGGACATCAACTGCAAGAGGTCTCTCCCCAACTGGAATGTACGCCAAACTCCCCATACTCACCGCCTTTCAGCTCAAAGCGTCGGCCACTACATTGGCCTTCCCCAGGTGATATAATATAGTAATGTCATAATCCTTAAGTAACTCCAACCATCTGCGCTGCCTCAAATTGAGTTCCTTCTGCTTGAACAAGTGCTGGAGGCTACGATGATCGGTACACACCTCACAAGACACACCATACAAATAATGCCTCCAAATCTTCAACGCATGAACAATGGCAGCCAACTCCAAATCATGAACAGGGTAGTTCTTCTCATGAGGCTTCAACTGACGAGAAGCATAAGCAATAACTCTACCCTCCTGCATCAGAACACACCCAATACCAACTCTCGAAGCATCACAATACACGGTATAAGAACCTGAAGCTGATGGCAATACTAACACTGGAGATGTGGTCAAGGCAGTCTTGAGCTTCTGAAAGCTCTCCTCACACTCATCAGACCACTAAAATGAAACACCCTTCTGAGTCAACTTGGTCAAGGGCGATGTAATAGACGAGAATCCCTGAACAAACCGGCGATAATAACCCGCCAAACCAAGAAAACTGCGAATCTCTGTAGCTGAGGATGGTCTGGGCCAACTCTAAACCGCCTCTATCTTCTTCGGGTCCACCTGAATACCCTCGTTGGACACCACATGCCCCAAGAAGGCCACTGAACTGAGCCAGAACTCACATTTCGAGAACTTTGCATAAAGCTTCTCCTCTCTCAATCTTTGCAACACCATTCCCAAATGCTCCACGTGCTCCTCCTGACTACACGAGTATACCAGAATGTCGTCAATGAAGACTATGACAAACGAGTCGAGATACGGCTGGAACACACTATTCATCAAATGCATGAACGCTGCTGGGGCATTGATTAGCCCGAAAGACATCACCAAGAACTCATAATGACCATATCGGGTCCTGAAAGCTGTCTTAAGAATATCTGAGTCCCTGATCTTCAACTGGTGATAACTTGAGCGGAGATCAATCTTAGAGAATACTCTCGCTCCCTGAAGCTGGTCGAACAGATCATCGATGCAAGGCAAAGGATACTTGTTTTTAATTGTTACCTTATTCAACTGCCTGTAATCAATGCACATTCTCATCGTGCCATCCTTCTTCTTCACAAAGAGAACCGGCGCACCCCACGGTGAGATGCTAGGATGAATGAACCCCTTATCCAGAAGAACCTGAAGTTACTCCTTTAACTCTTTCAGCTCCGCTAGTGCCATACGATATGGTGGAACAGAAATGGGCTGAGTGCCCGGCACCAGGTCAATACCAAAATTTATATCCCTGTCCAGTGGCATACCCGGCAGGTCTGCAGGAAATACATCAAAAAAATCTCTCACGACTGGAACAGATTCAATATTGGGAGTCTCTGCACTGACATCCCTCACAAAAGCTAGATATGAAAGACAACCTTTCCCACCCATACGCTGGGCCTTTAAGAAGGAAATCACTTTGCTGGGAACATAATTGGTCGAACCTCGCCACTCAATCCGTGGCACACCAGGCATAGCCAAAGTCACTGTCTTAGCATGACAGTCCAGAATGGTCCGGCACGAAGATAACTAGTCCATGCCCAAAATAACATCGAAGTCCACCATACATAACAACAACAGAGCCACTCGGGTCTACAGAACCCCAATAGTCACAATACACGACCGGTACACACAGTCTACCACAATAGTATCGCCCACAGGCGTAGAAACATGGACAGAAGAAACAAGGGACTCGCAGGGCATATCCAGATAATGGGCAAAATAAGACGACACATAAGAGAAAGTAGAGCCAGGGTCAAATAACACAGAAGCATCCCTACGACAGACCTAAATAATACTTGTAATCACCGCATCTGAAGCAATCGCATCGGGCCTAGATGGAAGTGCATAGAAGCGAGCCTGGCCACCTCCGGATCGACCTCCCCCTCTGGGGCAATCCCTAGATAACTGTCCCCCACCCCTAACTGGCTGGGTAGGTGGTGAAGTGGCTGGGGCTGAGGCTGACGACTGACCCCTCTGCTGAGAACGACGAGGGCACTGCCTCCACAAGTGGCCAATCTCTCCACACTCATAGCAACTCCCGGGTGCTGGAGACGGGGACTAATGGGAACCCCTAGCACCGGTATGACTAGTAGACGCCCCTGGCGTAGAAGAATCCTGAACCGATGGAGCACGGGACGAACCCTGGGCTGGAAGTGCACTAAGTGAAGAATGGCCCTACTGAGAACCGCAAGAACTGTGGCCTGAAGATGCCCCACGATAACCTGGGCGAGCTGACTGACCATGTCGGAACTGTCGGCCTCTGCCGTGCTGAAACTAGCCCCTCGAAGGAGCACCCCCATAACTACCATGACCACGAGGCCTCTTGGCCTCCCTCTCCTCGCGCTCCTGGCGACGAACTGACTCAATCTCTTGAGCAATATCCACAACCTCCTCAAATATAGCACCTGACACCCTCTCCCTAGTCATGAGAACCCGAAGCTAGTAAGTGAGGCCGTCAACAAACCTCCTAATCCTCTCTCTCTCATTAGCAACCAGCCAAATAGCATGTCGAGCCAACTCCGAGAACCTCATCTCATACTGGGTAACCGTCATCTCCCCCTATCGTAGCTGCTCGAACTGCCTCCGCAGCTCCTCCCTGCGGGACTGTGGGATATACTTCTCCAGAAATAGGGCGGAGAACTGCTACCAAGTCAGAGGTGCCGAACCAACAGGCCTACGCCTCTCATATGCCTCCCACCAAGTGAAGGCAGCTCCGGTAAACTAGAAGGTCGTAAATGCAACCCCGCTGGTCTCCAGAATACCCGCAGTGCGAAGAATCCGCTGACATCTGTCTAAGAAACCCTGGGCATCCTCGCCCTCTGCACCACTGAAAGTAGGAGGGTGGAGTCTGCCAAACCTCTCCAATCTACGCTGCTTATCCTCCGGCATAACAGGAGCTACATAACCCTGAACAGCTGCCACCGGCTGGGCTAGTGGTTCCTCCGGTGTCTGTACTCCCTGAACCACCGGATCGGGTGTACGGGTGGCGGGAGTCTGAGAGCCTCCCTCTGCCTGAGAAGTAGCTGCGGCATTAGAAACCGTGACCGCCTGAGCAAGGCTAGTGCATACTGTCAATATCTGAGCCAGAGTCTCCTGAAGACCCGAAATCACAATGGGCACAGCTGGTTCCTGAGCTGGTGCTGCTGGAGCATCCACCACTAAGACCTGACCCTGAACTGGGGCGGCTGGTGGGTCTGCAGGAGTTGTCCCAGCTGCTGCGGGCGCTGTACCTCTGCCCCTACCACGTCCTCAGCCACTTCCTCGGCCTCTAGTGGCTCCCGCTGGTGGTACTGGTGGTCGTCCGTCCTGACCGGTAGAGCGTGTCCTCATCATCTGTGAGAGAATAGGATAAAAGAAGTTTAGTATTCGGATCAACAACTTCGCACGACAAGAATTTCAAGAATATGGAATTTTCCTAAAGGTTCTGCAGCCTCTCGAGGATAAATACAGACGTCTCCGTACCGATCAGCGAGACTCTACTAAACCTGCTCATGACTCATGAGACCTATGTAACCTAGGCTCTGATACCAACTTGTCACGACCCTAAACCCAAACCCGGTCGTGATGGCGCCTCTCGTGAAGACAAACCCAGCCAACACACTACCAATTCACCTTAAGCAGTTAATATAATAAAACAAGGTCTTTAATAAAAAATAAGTCCCAAAAATAGCAATATAAGTTGCGAAAATGAAATAAACCAACACAGCCCTACATCTGGGAGTCACCAGTCATGAGCATCTAAAACCATACTAAGAGTCTAGAGTCTAGTCCACTACTACATAACTGAATCAAAAGAACTGGAATAGAGGGCGAATGCACTGGGCTGCAAATCGCCAAGCAGCTACCTAGTAAATCTTCGAAGACCTGCTGGAACTATCAACCCTCAAGAGCAGGACCTGTAGCGCCCGAATCTGCACACAGGGGTGCAGGGAGTAAAGTGAGTACTTCCAACTCAGTGATAATTAAACAATGAAACTTCATAAATATCTCTCAAACAGTTAAACAATGTGCAGGAAAACAACTAAAAAGTAAACACATAATAACTGCCCCTCAGGCACAGTAACAACAGAATCAGCCCCTCGGGCAATGTCACAGAACAATACCAGCCCCTCGGGCTATATCTCAAATCACAATGGGTACCCGCGCTCACTGGGGGTGTACAGACTCCGGGAGGGGCCCCTTACGGCCCAAGCGCATAATCAAGCCATCTCGTGGCATCATAAACAGGCTCTCGGCCTCATATCAATATCTCAAGCCACCTCGTGGCGTACAAATCTCAGGCCCTCGACCTCATTATTATAATCAATGTATCATTGCTGCGGCGTGCAGCCCGACCCAAATGTATCCTCACAACACAGGTCCTCGGCCTTACTCAGTCAGAATCTCATAAGCCCTTCGGGCATCAGTAAAACATGAAGCTCAGCTCAAAATATCTTTAAAATATTATTTAATGCGTTTAAAACAGAATAACATAGCTGATTTTTGAAAATAGTAAAAATATAGCATGACTGAGCACCAGTATGAAATCAATCAGTGAGGAAAATATCAAGTAAAATCCCCAAAGGGTTCAAACAGTTGGCACGAAGCCCACATATGGCATTTAGCCCCAAATATAATAATATTAAACAAATAACTATCAAATACACAGTAAAATAATCATTTGGGATGGACTAAGTCACAATCCCCAATGGCGCACTACCCCACGCTCGTCATCTAGCGTGTAAGTCACCTCAACATAGCCGTACGCTGTGAAATTTCGAGGTTTTATACCCTCAGGACAGCATTTAAAATTATTACTCACCTTAATCCGCCCCGAAACCTAGCTTGCAATGCCTTTGCCCTTCGAAACGACTTCCGAGTGCTCCAAATCTACCAAGTTCAGATTTTTATCATTAAATTATGCTAAACGAATAAATTCCAATTGAAAAATATCGAATTTAAGCACAAAAACCGAAATCGGTCAAAACCCGACCCCTGGGCCCGCATCCCGGAACTAGACAAACTTTATACCAAAATGTTCTTCATCATCTCACGATTCCGTACATATAAAGAACTCGAAAATCGGAGTACGTTTGACCCCTCAAATCATACCTAGAAGGTCTCTTAATCTCAAGCCCTAACTCCACCTTTTTCTACTGATTTTCATGAATTTAACACTGATATTTTTTTCCTTAATCACAAATAATCGAGTTTTAGGGTCCAAAATCCTTACCTCAATGAAGAACAATGATTTCCTCTCTTAAAAATCGCCCAAAGCATCGAAAATTTGTGTTAAAAGTGAGAAACCCTCTGAAAAATCGCGGAGGAGGAAATATTTTAATCTGACTAGACATTTCTGCATCTGCGGCCATTTCACCGCATCTGCGGTACCGCATTTTCGGTCTATGTTCCGCTTCTGCGGAAATCACTTAACGGGCCAATTCCGCATCTGCGGTCCACTCTCCGCAGGTGCGGTCCAACTACCGCATCTGCGGTTCCTGACTCTTCCTCTCAAATTTCGCATCTGCGGCTCCCCCTTCCGCACGTGCGGCGCCGCACCTGCGGTCCCCAAACCGCAGGTGCGAAAACACCAGAAGCAGCAACTTCAGCAGCTGCAATAACATCTCAACTTCTCCGTTGACCACCCGAAATCACCCCGAGGCCCCCGGGACCTCATCCAAAAGCACAAACATATCCTAATACCTTATTCAAACTTGTTCCAATCATCAAAACACTTCAAACAACATCAAATCAACCAAAACACCTCGGATTCAAGCCTAAGTTTCTAAAATCTTCCGAATTCCGCTTTTGATCAAAAATCCAACCAAACCACGTCCAAATGACCTGAAATTTTGCACACACATCCCAAATGACATAACGAAGCTACTGCAACTTTCGGAATTCCATTCCGACCCTATATGAAAATCTCACCTATCAACCAGAAAACGCCAAAAATTCCATTTCACCAATTCAAGTCTAAATCTACTCCGGACCTCCAAAGCATATTTTGATCACACTCCTAAGTCCCAAATCATCTCCCGAAGCTATCCGAACCGTCAGAACTCACATCCGCGCCCTCTAACATATAAGTCAACATCCGGTTGACTTTTTCTAACTTAAGCCTTCTTAAAAGAGACTAAGTGTCTCAAACCTTCTCAAAACCTTTCCGAACCCGAGCCAGCCAACCCGATCATATATAAAACCAATAATTAAGGCAAATAGAAGCAAAAATGGGGAAAGCGGGGCGGTAACTCATGAGACGACCGGCCGGGTCGTCACATCCTCCCCCTCTTAAACAAACGTTCGTCATCGAACGAGTCAAGAAACGTACTTGAAGCCTCGAATAGGTGAGGATATCTGCTCCGCATCTCCTGATCGGTCTCCCAGGTAGCCTCCTCCACGGGCCGACCTCTCCACTGCACTTTCACTGAAGCTATATCTTTTGATCTCAACTTCCGAACCTGACGCTCCAAAATAGCTGTTGGCTCCACATCATAAGTCAAATCACCCTCCAATTGAACCGTGCTGTAATCCAGAACATGAGACGGGTCCCCAATATACTTCCGGAGCATAGAAACATGGAATACTGGGTGCACACCTGACAGGCTGGGTGGTAAAGCAAGCTCATAAGCCACCTCCCCAATCCTCCGAAGTACCTCAAAAGGTCCAATGAACCGTGGACTCAATTACCCTCTTTCCAAACCTCATAACACCTTCATGGGTGAAACCTTCAACAGAACTTTCTCACCAACCATGTAGGACACATCACGAACCTTCCTATCAGCATAGCTCTTTTCTCTCGACTGCGCTGTACGAAGTCTCTCCTGAATCACCTTCACCTTGTCTAAAGCATCCTGCACCAAATCTGTACCCAATAGCCTGGCCTCGCCCGGCTCAAACCAACCAACTGGAGATCTACACCGTCTCCCATACAAGGCCTCATATGGAGCTATCTGAATACTCGACTGGTAGCTGTTATTATAAGCAAACTCCGCAAGTGGTAGGAACTGATCCCATGACCCTCCGNAAAACCATTGAGTAAGTAATCAAGTCTAAGTACAGAAATATACTTATTTTGGAAAAAGATTCAACAAGGCAAAATATGGACAAGAATCAATTAACTTTAACAGGCGAGTGAAATTAGAGTTCACAAAAGAAAAGTTTTGAAATCAGTCCCAAGATTGAAGATCAATCAAAGAAGGAACCTCGGCATATAAATAGAGTGAACAACACTAGACATGCGAGGCCAAACCTATTGGCAAAAGAAACAACATGCAATAGTAGCACAAAGTTCAGTAGATAGTAAACACTCGAAGCACAATAATCAAGTAGGTCAAGTCACATTGAATCAATAGTGAAGAGAAAGAGTATGAAAGGCATGCAAAGGGTCTCACAGTAGTAGATGAGAAAATCCTTTTGAAAAATTAGGGTTTTAAGCAGAGTCGAGTTTTAAAGATAGTAAAAACCCAGAATCAGAGGACTCACATAAAGAAAAGAGGTTCTGAAACAAGGAACTTCAAATCGAGTCAGGTATTCACACGAACAGTTTCAAACCCAAAGACATAGGTTTTTTTCAACAATAGTCAAGCTTAAAAGATGATAAACAAATAAATCGAACAAATACTAGATGACAGTTTAAGAAATCGAATGATCCCCAAAAGAAATTAGGGTTTTAACAACAATCGAGTTTAAAGATGATAAACATACAAATCAAACAGCTACTAGCAAACAGTCTCAGAAACTCGAACGAACCCAAAAGAGGTTAGGGTTTTCAACATGTTACACTCAGATAGGAGAACAACATGAGCAAAACATAGCAAAATCAGAAACATGTTAAACTTAGAGAAGAGATTTCAAATAATTTAAAAGAAGAACCCTAATCGAAAAGATGAAGAATCTTTTTGAAAGAAAAGTTAAAGAAGCTTCGAGAAGATGCTTAGAAACTCATAGCAAGAATGGATCTAAGGTAAACCTGAAAGAAGTTGAAAAGGCCTTAGAGATTAGGGTTTCAGAAGAACACAGAAAAGGTGAGAGAGGCTTCGAAAGTTACCGATCTAAATAGGAGAGTCAAAGGTCTGACTCGAATGGCCATGGCTGGCCGGAGAAAGGTCAGAGATGACCGGAGAAAGGTCATCGAGCAAAGACTGGACCAAGCCCCTTCAGAGTCTGGTCATGAGACCACAGAACTAAACACGTAGAAGCCATGGAAGGTTGGTACAGGTGTCCGATGACCTCGAAAGGCCATGGATTAGGGTAGATTAGGGTGGCGGCGGCTAGGGTTTGGGGTTGTTGTAGAGAGGACTTGGGAGAGAAGAAGAGTTCAAGGGCGGCGGATTGTGAATAATGAATTAGGTTTTAGGGGTCTTTTGGGTTTAATTAGGAAAGGGCAGCCGGTGGCCATTAATCTAAATGATCAACGGCTGAGATTTAAAGGGTTAGGTGGGGATCCGGGCATGGGTCAGTTTAACTGGGTTGGGTCGGGTATGAGTAGGAATTGGGTTGGGGTAAATTGGGGTAGAATTTAGGCCATAATTGAAATGAAATCTGGCTAGATTTTAAATAGCCATTTTCCCCATTTGATTTATAAAAATAATAAAATAATTCCTGGAAACAAAGTAAAGGTACTAAAATAATTTATGACACATAATTAATTATTTAAAAATACCGAACTCAATTTTATGAATATAAATGCATTTAAATCTTAAAAGAGGCTAATATTGCAATTATATGCAATTTAGCTTTAAAAATACTAAATAAATTTGTAAAAATATGCAAAAATTCCCTTGGCTATATTTTAGTATAGATATAAAAGTACAATAAGTGAATCACCAAAATGATAATTTTGGAAGCAATAATAGGATTTTTATGGATAAAATAGGAGAATAAATAGATTTAAAAATTATTTAAAATTGAGGAAAAGTAATGAAACACTTGGATATACTTATATATACATACATATACCATTTTGAAGTTATTTTGCATATTAAAAAAAATATAGGGAAAAATTGGGTGTCAACACATTGGTTAGCCCGAAAGACATCACCAAGAACTCATAATGACCATATCGGGTCCTGAAAGCTGTCTTAAGAATATCTGAGTCCCTGATCTTCAACTGGTGATAACCTGAGCGGAGATCAATCTTAGAGAATACTCTCGCTCCCTGAAGCTGGTCGAACAGATCATCGATGCGAGGCAAAGGATACTTGTTTTTAATTGTTACCTTATTCAACTGCCTGTAATCAATGCACATTCTCATCGTGCCATCCTTCTTCTTCACAAAGAGAACCGACGCACCCCACGGCGACACGCTAGGACGAATGAACCCCTTATCCAGAAGTTCCTGAAGCTGCTCCTTTAACTCTTTCAGCTCCTATCACTCCTCCTTTTTACACACCTACCCCGAAGGATAATGTATAAGGGAGTTTTTTCATTTAAAGTGACATTTATTCGAAATGGGACTATTTATTTATTTTTTAGAGTCGCCACTTGGGAAAGGATTGGCTTTTGGTGTCCCAAGTCACCGGTTTAACTTAAATCCCAAATCGAGGAAAATTGTCGACTTCCCAATTGGAGTCTGCGAACCAGAAATTCTGAATAAGCAATTCTGTTGACCCGAGGGAAGGTGTTAGGCACCCCCGGATCCCGTGGTTCTAGCACGGTCGCTTAAATTATTATAATTGGCTAAAAATCTGATTTTTATACATGCTCCAACCTATAGTGCAAGTTTAAGATTATTTACCGCTTTTTATTTAATTTTTAAGAAAGTGAACGTCGTTTAGAAACGTGTTTTTGGATCACGTCACATGAAATGCACCCGGATCCTCGACACATTCTTATTCAACGATTTGGGATTTGGATTTGGGTCACATGAAATGCACACCCGAGTTTAGGAAAGTAGATTATTAAAATACACGCCTAGAGCAACTACGCGTTTGCACTTTGCGAGGGCCATGAAAATTCGCTAAACGGCACGCCTCGAATTCTAAGTATTTTAAGAAAAGTAATTAAATGAGGGCCACGCGTTTTAAGATTTTATTTGGCATGGCATGCCTCAATTCATTAAAACTAAACGGTAAAAGTTGTTCTTTAATCCATTCTACGCACCCCTCTCTACCGCAATTAAGACCATACCATGTGATTTTATATCCCTGTGCTATAACTCTATAATTTCATTCAAATACCACTTAAAATATCTCAAATCCACATCCTTATGGACACTACATTTAAATATGCGAATTCTATTATGAAACCCATTTTTACTATAGAAACATGCCAAGCATCCAAATTCAAAGGCAAGAGCTCTTTTGTGTTACTGAGATGGCTTACCAATATTAATTAAACGAACCAAGTATTGAATCATATGGCAAGTGCCTTCACAGCTTCAACGGTGGGAATAAATTTCCAAACAAGCAACCAATTCCAAATCCTATCTAGCAACTTTGGATCTGATAGTGAGAACTTTTAAATAAAATTAAAAAAAAAAAAATCATGATCACTCGAACCAAATCATGTTCACGTAGGCATATATACACACTGTGTTGTATCATGTAACTAAACAAACCATAAAAATAACATAACAGAAAGAGCTAAAATCAATCTTAAAATCATAATTAATCACACACAACTAACAAAAGAGATGAGTGAGAGAATGAACCTTTTATATTGGAAAAATTCTGCTCTAAATACTACATCGGCATTTCCCCAGTCGAACAAACAACAGACACTTGAAACCAAACTTCAACGTCGAGATTAACGGACCAGAGCTGTGAGCGAGAGGTCATTCGAAACTTGGTGCTGGTTTGGTGCTGGTTTTTACAGTGTTTTGGAGCTGTTTTCAGCTCGCTCTTAGAGCTATTGGAGGAAAATTTACGGCTGAAGCTTCGCTCGTCTTGTCAAAAGGTTCTTTCATGGCTGCTTAGTAGTGAAGAAGATGAAGCTCAAAGGGAACAGCTCTGTTGAAGAAGCAGCAACAGCTAGAGATTTCCGCCCTTTGGAGCTTAGGGTGTTTTCCAGCTTTTGAAGAAGATGAAGCAATGGTTGTTTGGAGATGGCTGGAGACGATGGCTGCTGTAGCTAGAGGAGTGTGTTTAGGGTGTTCCCAGATGATGAAAATGGCTGCGACTGAAGGTTTTGATCGTTCTTTTTGCTGGAGAAGGAGGAGATATGCTAAGTTTTTTTTTTTGGGAAGAAGAAGATGGGGTCAGCTGGTGTATGAGAGGTGAGGTAGGGGTCTGGACGTTGGGTTGAGGACGAAGCCGTACAGTGGAGGGGTCTCGTGTACTTCTGAAAAACGACGCCTGTACTGTGTATCTCCCCCTTTAGGCGTTAGCTCCCCCTCTATATATATTAGCCTCTGTGTGTATGTATTGTAGAAAGAAGAAGAAATAGGAAGAAGCCCTTGTGGTCCCCCCCCCAACCCCCCCAAAGGAATATTTTCTGTTACAGCCAAAACGTGAGTGAGAATTCCATGTGCATGTGAATTTGTTGCTAAGAGATAAGATGGGCCCATTTTAATGAATTGATTTTTCTTTGCAACTTTACTTCTTTCGTTGCTTCATTGATTTTTTTTTTTTTTTTTTT
>NC_031995.1:78530627-78530732 GCF_001879085.1 Nicotiana attenuata | reverse complement strand
TTTTTTTTTTTTTTTTTTTGCCAATTTTCGCGTTTTTCTTTCTTTTTTTTTGTTTCCTTTTTGTTTTGTTTTATTTCCTATTAGTGATAAAATAAAACTAGTTAC
>NC_031995.1:78513056-78530607 GCF_001879085.1 Nicotiana attenuata | reverse complement strand
TAAAATAAAACTAGTTACAAAATACTATTTATCTAAAGTGAGCAATATTACAAAGAGAACTAAAATAATCCTATTAGAAATTCAAATCTTACTCGATATTTACTAAATACTTATAACTTAAAATTACACTAAACCAAGTAAAAAAAAAGTTTTTTTTTTTGAATCTTTTCTTTTATCCATTGTAAAAATAAAATAAAACTAGCTATCAAAAATATCAATAACCTAACATAAAGAAAAAATATATTTTTTTGTTAGTTTTCTTTCTTTTCCTTTTTTTAGTCTTTGAAATAAAATAAACCGAAGAATGTTTAAAAATAGCCAAAATAGCGATATTAGACCTAAACTCAATATCTACATGCCAAAAATGTGAAAAATCTTGGGGAGGGTCAAAAATCACATGTCTACAGCTCCGCTGGTGCCATACGATATGGTGGAACAGAAATGGGCTGAGTGCCCGGCACCAGGTCAATACCAAAATCTATATCCCTGTCCGGTGGCATACCCGGCAGGTCTGCAGGAAATACATCGGAAAAATCTCTTACGACTGGAACAGATTCAATACTGGGAGTCTCTGCACTGACATCCCTCACAAAAGCTAGATATGAAAGACAACCTTTCCCAACCATACGCTGGGCCTTTAAGAAAGAAATCACTTTGCTGGGAACATAATCGGTCGAACCTCGCCACTCAATCCGTGGCACACCACGCATAGCCAAAGTCACTGTCTTAGCATGACAGTCCAGAATGGCCCGGCACGGAGATAACCAGTCCATGCCCAAAATAACATTGAAGTCCACCATACATAACAATAACAGATCCACTCGGGTCTCCAGACCCCCAATAGTCACAATACACGACCGGTACACACGGTCTACCACAATAGTATCGCCCACCAGCGTAGAAACATGGACAGAAGAAACAAGGGACTCGTAGGGCATATGTAGGTGGTGAAGTGGCTGGGGCTGAGGCTGACGACTGATCCCTCTGCTGAGAACGACGAGGGCACTGCCTCCACAAGTGGCCCATCTCTCCACACTCATAGCAACTCCCGGGTGCTGGAGACGGGGACTGATGGGAACCCCTAGCACCGGTATGACTAGTAGACGCCCCTGGCATAGAAGAATCCTGAACCGATGGAGCACGGGACGAACCCTGGGCTGGAAGTGCACTAAGTGAAGAATGGCCCTGCTGAGAACTGCGAGAACTGTGGCCTGAAGATGCCCCATGATAACTTGGGCGAGCTGACTGACCATGTCGGAACTGTCGGCCTCTGCCGTGCTGAAACTGTCCCCTCGAAGGAGCACCCCCATAACTACCATGACCACGAGGCCTCTTGGCCTCCCTCTCCTCGCGCTCCTGGCGACGAACTGACTCAATCTCTCGAGCAATATCCACAACCTCCTCAAATGTAGCACCTGACACCCTCTCCCTAGTCATGAGAACCCGAAGCTGGTAAGTGAGGCCGTCAACAGACCTCCTAATCCTCTCTCTCTCTCTCTCAGTAGCAACCAGCAAAATAGTATGTCGAGCCAACTCCGAGAACCTCATCTCATACTTGGTAACCGTCATCTCCCCCTGTCGTAGCTGCTCGAACTGCCTCCGCAGCTCCTCCCTGCGGGACTGTGGGACATGCTTCTCTAGAAATAGGGCGGAGAACTGCTGCCAAGTCAGAGCTGCCGAACCAACAGGCCTACGCCTCTCATATGCCTCCCACCAAGTGAAGGCAGCTCCGGTAAACTGGAAGGTCGTAAATGCAACCTCGCTGGTCTCCAGAATACCCGCAGTGCGAAGAATCCGCTGACATCTGTCTAAGAAACCCTGGGCATCCTCGCCCTCTACACCACTGAAAGTAGGAGGCTGGAGTCTACCAAACCTCTCCAATCTACTCTGCTCATCATCCGGCATAACAGGAGCTACATAACCCTGAACAGCTGCCACCGGCTGGGCTAGTGGTGCCTCCGGTGTCTGCACTCCCTGAACCACCGGATCGGGTGTACGGGCGGCAGGAGTCTGAGAGCCTCCCCCTGCCTGAGAAGTAGCTGTGGCATTAGAAACCGCGACCGCCTGAGCAAGGCTAGTGCATACTGTCAATATCTGAGCCAGAGTCTCCTGAAGACCCGGAATCACAATGGGCACAGCTGGTTCCTGAGCTGGTGCTGCTGGAGCGTCCGCCACTGGGACCTGACCCTGAACTGGGGCGGCTGGTGGGTCTGCAGGTGCTGAACCAGCTGCTGCGGGAGCTGTACCTCTGCCCCTACCACGTCCTCAGCCACTTCCTCAGCCTCTAGTGGCTCCCGCTGGTGGTACTGGTGGTCGTCCGTCCTGACCGGTAGAGCGTGTCCTCACCATCTATGAGAGAATAAGATAAAAGAAGTTTAGTATTCGGATCAACAACTTCGCACGACAAGAATTTCAAGAATGTGGAATTTTCCTAAAGGTTCTGCAGTCTCTCGAGGATAAATACAGACGTCTCCGTACCGATCCGCGAGACTCTACTAAACCTGCTCATGACTCGTGAGACCTATGTAACCTAGGCTCTGATACCAACTTGTCACGACCCTAAACCCAAACCCGATCGTGATGGCGCCTCTCGTGAAGACAAGGCCAGCCGACACACTACCAATTCACCTTAAGCGGTTAATATAATAAAACAAGGTCTTTAATAAAAAAAATAAATCCCAAAAATAGCAATATAAGTTGCGGAAATAAAATAAACCAACACAGCCCTACATCGGGGTGTCACCAGTCATGAGCATCTAAAACCATACTAAGAGTCTAGTCCACTACTACGTAACTGAATCAAAAGAAACTGAAATAGAGGGAGAACGCAATGGGCTGCGAATCGCCAAGCAGCTACCTAGTAAATCTCCGAAGACCTGCTGGAACTATCAACCCTCAGGAGCAGGACCTATAGCGCCCGAATCTGCACACAGGGGTGTAGGGAGTAAAGTGAGTACTTCCAACTCAGTGAGTAATAAAAATAAATGAAGACTGAGTAATATAAAACCACGTAAGGCACAACATTAAGTTACAAGAGGCATAACAAATCCGTAAATATAATTAAACAATGAAACTTCATAAACATCTCTCAAACAGTTAAACAATATGCAGGAAAACAACTAAAAAGTAAACACATAATAACTGCCCCTCAGGCACAGTAACAACAGAATCAGCCCCTCGGGCAATGTCACAGAACAATACCAGCCCCTCGGGCTATATCTCAAATCACAATGGGTACCCGCGCTCACTGGGGGTGTACAGATTACGGCCCAAGCGCATAATCAAGCCATCTCGTGGCATCATAAACAGGCTCTCGGCCTCATATCAATATCTCAAGCCACCTCGTGGCGTACAAATCTCAGGCCCTCGGCCTCATTATCATAATCAATGTATCACTGCTGCGGCGTGCAGCCCGACCCAAATGTATCCTCACAACACAGGCCTTCGGCCTTACTCAGTCAGAATCTCATAAGCCCTTCGGGCATCAGTAAAACATGAAGCTCAGCTCAAAATATCTCTAAAATATTATTTAATGCGTTTAAAACAGAATAACATAGCTGAGTTTTGAAAATAGTGAAAATATAGCATGACTGAGCACCAGTATGAAATCAATCAGTGAGGAAAATATCAAGTAAAAGCCCCTAAGGGTTCAAACAGCTGGCACGAAGCCCACATATGGCATTTAGCCCCAAATATAATAATATTAAACAAATAACTATCAAATACACAGTAAAATAAACATTTGGGATGGACTAAGTCACAATCCCCAACGGCGCTCTACCCCACGCTCGTCATCTAGCGTGTAAGTCACCTCAACATAGCCGTACGCTGTGAAATTCCGGGGTTTCATACCCTCAGGACAACATTTAAAATCATTACTCACCTCAATTCGGCCCGAAACCTAGCTTGCAATGCCTTTGCCCTTCGAAACGACATCCGAGTGCTCCAAATCTACCAAGTTCAGATTTTTATCATTAAATTATGCTAAACGAATAAATTCCAATTGAAAAATATCGAATTTAAGCACAAAATCCGAAATCGGTCAAAACCCGACCCCCGGGCCCGCATCCCGGAACTGGACAAACTTTATACCAAAATGTTCTTCATCATCTCACGATTCCGTACATATAAAGAACTCAAAAATCGGAGTTCGTTTGACCCCTCAAACATACCTAGAAGGTCTCTTAATCTCAAGCCCTAACTCCACCTTTTTCTACTGATTTTCATGAATTTAACACTGATATTTTGTTCCTTAATCACAAATAATCAAGTTTTAGGGTCCAAAATCCTTACCTCAACGAAGAACAATGATTTCCTCTCTTCAAAATCGCCTAAAGCTTCGAAATTTTGTGTTAAAAGTGAGAAACCCTCTGAAAATCGCGAAGGAGGAAATATTTTAATCTGACCAGACATTTCCGCATCTGCGGCCATTTCACCGCATCTGCGGTACCGCATTTGCGATCTATGCTCCGCTTCTGCGGAAATCACTTAACGGGCCAATTTCGAATCCACAGGTGCGGTCCAACTACCGCATCTGCGGTTCCTGACTCTTCCTCTCAAATCTACATCTGCATGTCCCCCTTCCGCACGTGCGGCGCCGCACCTGCGGTCCCCAAACTGCAGGTGCGAAAACACCAGAAGCAGCAACTTCAGCCGCTGTAATAACATCTCAACTTCTCCGTTGACCACCCGAAATCACCCCGAGGCCCCCGGGACCTCATCCAAAAGCACAAACATATCCTAATACCTTATTCAAACTTGTTCCAATCATCAAAACACTTCAAACAACATCAAATCAACCAAAACACCTCGGATTCAAGCCTAAGTTTCTAAAATCTTCCGAATTCCGCTTTTGATCAAAAACCCAACCAAACCACGTCCAAATGACCTGAAATTTTGCACACACATCCCAAATGACATAACGAAGCTACTGCAACTTCCAGAATTCCATTCCGACCCCTATATCAAAATCTCACCTATCAACCGGAAAACGCCAAAAAGTCCATTTCACCAATTCAAGCCTAAATCTACTCCGGGCCTCCAAAGCATATTTTGAGCACAATCTTAAGTCCCAAATCATCTCCCGAAGCTATACGAATCGTCGGAACTCACATCTGAGCCCTCTAACACATAAGTCAACATTCGGTTGACTTTTTCTAACTTAAGCCTTCTTAAAAGAGACTAAGTGTCTCAAACCTTCTCAAAACCTTTCCGAATCCGAGCCAACCAACCCGATCACATATAAAACCAATAATTAAGGCAAATAGAAGCAGAAATGGGAAAAATGGGACGGTAACTCATGAGACGACCGGCCGGGTCGTCACAAGCGATCTTCCTCGTTTTCTTCTTCTTTCTCTCATCACTGCTTATGGAATCATGGTCGGAATCCGATGGGTCGTCAAAAAAATTGTCGACTAAAATAGGTCGTCTGAAGTTTGGGGTTGAGCAATTTGAAGATTCTGTTAACTTTTTTTTAAGAGCATTTCAATGTATCTCGCTGTATTTCTATGTATTTCATTGTATTCACTATTTTTTTTTCATTGTAATTCAATGTATCTCGTTGTATTCCATGTATTTTATTGTATTCAATGTCTTTTTTCTCATTGTATTTCAATGTATCCAGCTGTATTCTATGTATTTCATTGTATTCACTGTCTCGCTATATGCCATGAATGTATTCATATGTTTTTTTTAATTAATATAATTTTTGTATTCAGATGTATTATATAATTTCTCTGAAGATTGCTATGTTTTTGTGGTATTTTTCGGTTGAGAATCTTTTTTATAACTGAAAAATACAAAATTTGTGTGTTATAATTGAGTTTGTTGAGTTATATTAGGAGTCTATTATGTTAATTGATTCACTTTTCGTTTTAAAAACAGTTTAATCCCCTATTTCACGTCGTAAATACAGTCGAATACAATAATCTATCCAGCTATAATACCATGTTTCACTCCATGAATACAGTCGAATACATTCGAATACAACAACTGATTAGCTGATTCACGCAAATGGTATCTATAGATGGCTAATTACTACTAAAAGATAGTGCTTTATGAAAATTTCTTTTGAAAGAATTACAAGAAAATATACTTGACATCACACCGTAATAAAAAGTGGCCCATATTTTTAAGTTTTACCCAATCTAGCCCATATTGTACATATTTTGAAAGCACTAGCAAATTCAAAATTTGTATTCTTACAACTATTGCTTCTAAAAGCTATGGAGTTAAATTTGTGTTCTCACAACCATTGCTTTCACTCTATTTTCTTCTCACATCTTCTACATATGCTTCAAGGGGCCGTCCGCCATTACTGCTTCTCCGCTTGTGTCACCTGATTGCAATGTAAGAAAATTGAAGAGTAGACGTGGCCACCATTGAAGGCTATTCATAGCTTTGCTTTCGATAATAGGATTTTTTGAGTATGTTAGTTGTTTGGATTGAGTGTTGTTCTAATTGATTGAAAATATCAAAAGGAGTTCAAAATTTAAATTTGAAGTGATTTGAGTAGATTTGAGCAAGATTTGAGTTAAATTTCAGAAAAGACGCAACGAAGAAGACGAAGTCAGTTTTTTGTATAATTATGTATAATCTTGTATAATAGTGTATGTGAGTGTGTAAACACATCTTATGCACTATTATATACTTTTATACACCTTTATACAAGTGTCTGTAGACGAACTTCTTCCACGATTTTCAGTTGCCATTCTTGTTCAAAACCAACCAAATCTCCATTAAATGACTTCAAATTTTGTATGCAACCTCCTTATGCTATTTCTAACAATTCTAAATAACACCTACTCCAAATTTCTCACAAAATCAAATGCGGAATCTAAACCCACATATTTAAGTTTGTTAAAAATCTATTTTTCACCATTCAGATGGATTTGGTTTGTTGAACTAATATTGGAGTTACAGTTGCTGATTCGAAAATTAACTTAAAAGCTTGAACAATCTTTTTTTAAATTAAATAGTAATTTCGAGAATTTATTGGAGTTGGATGTTGAGTCTTAGCCTATTATATTTGGTTGTAAATTGAAATATGGGCTATAAAATTGAAAAGTAGGCATTCCAGTTGTTCTTATGTGAAATTTTTCCCTATATTTTTTATATATTAATGTAAAATTTTCTACATATAATATATATATATATATTTTATATATACTTTTATATATTTAGCTGACGGATATAAGTCGTTTTAGCTGACCCGTCAAATATGTAACTTGCCCCATAACAAACAAGAAAAAACCTTTTATTATTTTTGGTACATAAGAATAACCTATAATTGCACATTGCCTTTAATAGCATAGCAGGTTTTTCTTTTTTTTTTCTTTTTTTTTTTTAATTTTGATTTTCCACCCGGTGTTCATATCTATAACCGACCTCAACTATATCCAGATTCCTTAAGGCCCATTCGGCGAAAGTGCTCTCAAGTATTTTTTATTTTTTTTCATACCCACCACTCGAACCCATAGCGGGTCCTTTGGTGGTGCAGCTTTCTTATCAGCTGCCTCTCCAAATTCTCAATTCTCTTCTATTATTATCAAAATAAATATCGAAAGTGTAAAGTTTGTTCCTTAAAATCCGGTCGATTGGTCGAATCTTGAGAAGATACCAAGAACTTATCCGACCCTTTTTCCCACTATAATAACAATATCACGTTCTTGCTTATTTTGAACTGAAGTCAATTGCTTTACTTCTTACTAATCATCAATTCCTTCTAATTATCACCTTCTACATGCCACTATTAGATTTTCTTATTTAAACTTCAGTATTCTACTCTTAGATTAGACCCATTTTAGTTCCAGGTCAGTACGTTTCTTGGAGTTGATATCTGTTTTTGTGTCAATACAGAAGCTGGTGTTTGGTAATTTTCCAATTTCTGATCACACCCAATTGAGTTTTTCTTTTTTAAACTTTTCTTTTTGTCAGTTTTAGAACTTTCATTGGTCTTGTAGTTGTTCTGTTGAGTGTTCATATCTGGTTACATTCCTTCTAGGTGTTCTGTTTCTTGTTAATTTTCCATTTCCATCATACCCACATTGAGTTTTCGTGTGTGTGTGTGTGTGTGTGTGTGTGTTGATCTACAGGTTGTTCTGTTGAGTGCCCAGAAGTTGGTTCTTGTTAATTTTCTAATTTGATCACATCCACTTTGTGTTTTTGCTTCTTTTCGTTTGATTCAGTTTTTATTTTGTCTGTTTTGTATCTTTTGATTAAGTTCTACTAGGTGTTTTATAACTTTGTTTGGTGTTCATATCCTTTTGACCTTTCTTCGAAGTGTTCATTTATTGGGGTTCATGTCTATTAATCTTTTTGCCAACCCATAACCTGGTTTTCTTTCAATTTGTTCACACCCACATTTGGTGTTCGCATATTTCTCTAAAAATGACAGCCCGGTGCACGAAGCATCCCGCATTCACGTAGGTTCCGGAGAAGGATCGCACTTTACTGTTGCTCCAAAGTTCCCCTTCTTTTGCCTATTTCTCTGTGGATCATTTTTCTCAAATTTAAACTTTCTGACTGAGCTCATATATGTGTTTTGTTTGTGTTTGGAGAGAGGGGGGGGGGGGGTTAGTGGACTTAAGGAAGTTTCAAGTGTCATCAATATGATATTGGATTGAGCTAGTTAGGCTTCTAATAATGGCAATGTATAATAGATATTTTCATGAAAATTCGGTTTCATCAATTTTGCCAAAAAAAGGAAGAGCTATTTAGCTAGTATTATTCTAAAATGTTGGTGGGCTTGGTAAGTTGATGAGTATATTCATTACAAGTTCCTATTGTTAGATCACATGTAGCTGTTTTTCAGCTTGTCATTTTTAAGTTTTTGTAGTGCCCCTACTTACATATTTAATGGAAAGAAGAATTCGTTTGTATGATACATGTCTAACGTTGAGTTTTTAGAAGAAATGACTTATTTTTATGTCTTGTATCTTATTTTCTTGTGTGTTCATTGGTGAATGATGCAGCCATAAGGTGGAGGCGATGAAGTTGTTCATCATATTGTTGCCAATTTTATCGGTTCTAGTTGCTCTTCAAGGTGTAACGTCTCATGAAGATCACCCGCTTGCAAGGATTGCTGTTCATAAGGCTATCTCTGCTTTGGATGCTCGTGCTTATGTCAAAGCAACTCCTTCTGTTCTTGGGTCAAATGTAAGCGTCATTACTAGCAACTATATCCCAGTACTTAAGCTACCTTAAGTTTCCTCATTATTTTTCTGTTCAAGAAATTTGAATGGATGTGCTAGCCAGTTTTCAAACTGATAATTAAGGATTTTAGGTTCTGAGTCGTGTACATTCTCTTTATGTTCTAGGGTCTAAGCCAAGAATGGATATCTCTGGAGTTTGGCACAGGCAACCCGTCAAATGATGATTGGATTGGAGTATTTTCTCCTGCCAATTTCAGGTGAACTAAACTTGGTAGACACACTGTCCATTACTTATTCATATATCTAAAATTCTAAAGCTCTATTTCAAAATTTTAAGATGTGAGAAATGATTTTGTTTTGCTACAGAAGAATATAGTTACATAAATTTTTGTTACTTTAAGCTAATGTGATGAACGTTCACAAAATATTTCAGTGCAGCTATTTGTGACCCTGAAAATAACATGGTGACTCCACCACTTTTGTGTACAGCTCCTCTAAAGGTCCGTTCCGTTTATAGAATTATAGTGCAAGTTTTTAGAAGCTCTGTCTCTGGATATTGACTCCTACCTCGCTTCTTTTGCAGTATCAATTTGCAAATCACTCCAATCCCAACTACAAAAGGATAGGAAAAGGATCATTAAAGCTTCAATTGATCAACCAGAGATCAGATTTCTCTTTTGCACTGTTTTCTGGTGGATTACGAAATGTATGTTTCTACTTACCCTTGCCTTATCTACTTCTATAGAGTTGGCATATTTCACATGAAGCAAAATCAGAGTCCAACTTTTAAAATCCGGTAGATTTGCAAGAAGAGATACGACTTGGTTTAAATTTGGTGAAAATCCTTGATTTCTTGCTTTTTGGTGGTTATATTTTATTGGTTTGTCTGCCTTTTAATCCCCCTCTATGAAGATACTTTCTACACTCTGATCATGCTACATGAATGAGCTTTCGTAGGTGATGGCTAAAGTTCTCGTATATCTATTGATTTTACGCATCTTATAAAGGCTAGAGATGCGTATCTTGGTTGATGTCAGCTTATTCTAATTCATTTCTTTGTTTAACAGCCAAAGCTGGTTGCAGTGTCAAACACTGTTGCCTTTGCAAATCCAAATGCACCAGTTTACCCACGGTTAGCACAGGGAAAGGCATGGAATGAAGTAAGTTGGTTTCTTCCGCTGTAGCTTAATATGCAAAGAAACAAAGTTACAATATTTTCAGGCAGAAAATCAATGTCTTTTTCAGCATGATCTAATTGTTTGAATAATGACCACTTTGGGAAGATTAGAAAAATGACAGTTTAAAATTGATGCTCAGATGACTGTTACATGGACTAGTGGATACGATATCAATGAAGCAGAGCCCTTTGTGGAGTGGGGTCGGCAAGGAGGACAACAGACTCGTTCTCCAGCAGGGACTTTGACTATCGACCGTAGTAGCTTATGTGGTGGGTATTTTCTCCCTTCACGTCGGGACCTAAAACTAGTATCTTTATTACATATAATGCGCATATTGGACACTTGATTGGATACAATGGTTGTTAGATAGCAATTCTGTGTGGAGTACATCTGGTTTGCATGACAAATACTTGATGAATGTCATTCTATTCTGTATTACCTTATAAATCTTTTTTTTTCTTCTAAAAAAATGTCATTTTATTCCGCAGGTGCACCAGCAAGAACTGTTGGATGGCGTGATCCTGGATTCATTCACACTAGCTTTCTGAAGGAGTTGTGGCCCAATTCAGTGTAGGTTTACACTCTTCCTAGCAGCCGAAAGACAACAATCTAATCTTTTAAAAGATTTCATGTTTTATTGAAAGGCAGCCTTGGCGTAACTGGTAAAGTTGCTGTCATGTGACCAGGAGGTCACGGGTTCGAGCCGTAGAAACGGCCTCTTGCAAAAATGCAGGGTAAGGCTGCGTACAAAAGATCCTTGTGGTCCGGCCCTTCCCCGGACCCCGCGCATAGCTGGAGCTCTTAGTGCACTGGGCTGCCCTTTATTGGGTATCCATTTCTGAAGATGTTAGATAACTTTGAAATCTTCTTCATTCCCCCTAAAATCGAATACCAGAATTACATCTCCATGCTAATGCAGGTTAACATTTGAAGTGAACTTTCAATGCACTTTCCGATTTTGCAGATATACCTACAAGCTGGGGCATAAACTGTTCAATGGCACATATATCTGGAGTCAGATGTACAAATTTAAATCATCGCCTTATCCTGGTCAAAACTCTCTTCAGCGAGTAGTCATTTTTGGTGACATGGGAAAGGTTAAAGTTTATTTATCTGTCCATAAATATTTTTACTTCAATTTGTTGACAGTCTCAGTTTCCAAAAAGCCTTAGAAACTCTGTTCCTCTCTTAGTAAGGGAATTGCTCGCATTTGAGTTTCCTGTCTTTCCATTCAGAAGTGGATTATGTAACAATCCCGTTCATACCTGAATTTTTTCGCATTCTACTGTTCCATTAGCAGTGATTGTGGAAGGCTATATCTGAATTCTGCCATTGCTAAATATCTACTGTTCAGAAGTTACACTTGGCAAAGACCGATAATTGCCTTTTGAACTACAGGAAGAAGCTGATGGCTCCAATGTGTACAATCAATACCAACCTGGCTCCCTCAACACTACCAAGCAAATCGTTGACGACTTGAAGAACATTGACATAGTCTTTCACATCGGGGATATCGTTTATGCCAATGGATATCTTTCTCAGTGGGATCAGTTTACTTCTCAAGTCGAGCAAATTACTTCAAGAGTACCATACATGATTGCTAGGTACTTTGCAGATCTCCTGCAATTTATTTCTCAGTATACAATAGTCTGTTTTTTCTTCCTTTTTTATGTGATTAATGAAAGAATTTTCTCCCAGTGGCAACCATGAACGTGATTGGCCTGATAGTGGGTCATTTTACGGTAAAAAGGATTCAGGCGGAGAATGTGGTGTTTTGGCTCAGACAATGTTCTACTTCCCTGCTGAAAATAAGGATAAGTTCTGGTATGGTTACCGTATCTTTTGGATAATCCTAATTTGTTTTCCCTGCCAAATCCCACCTACTGAATGTACTTATCTACTAGTACTACACACATGTTTTTTTTTCCTTCTTCCTGAAATTATGGATATGAACCTTTTCGGTGACATTTATGAGTAAGCAGACTTTTAATGATCTTAGCACCCAAAGATTATTTAAAACTTAATGTGCATTGCTATTGGATAAACTAAAACTAGCCATAAGTGTCATTGATTTTGCATGTATGGAGGCAGTAAATAGGAACTTTTTTTCTCTTTTTTTTTTTGTGTTCTCTGGGTGACTACGAGTATCGGATAACAAGTGAAGTATATCATGCGAACATATTGAGAGATTTCCACTTTTAGACAAAAGAAAGAGAAGAACATCACTCATGTGCGATGCCGATATTTTAATTTAGATTTTATATATCAAAAGCTTTAAAAGTGTATTAGGTTTAATCTTGTTGTATGCTCTCAGGTACTCTACAGATTATGGCATGTTCAGATTCTGTATTGCTGATACGGAACATGATTGGAGAGAGGGCACAGAACAATATGAGTTCATTGAACACTGCTTTGCATCTGTAGATAGACAGAAACAACCATGGTTAATCTTCCTTGCACATAGGGTACTTGGTTACTCTTCTGGCGATTTTTATGCTGATGAAGGATCGTTTGGAGAACCAATGGGGAGGGAAAGCCTTCAAAAGCTTTGGCAGAAGTATAAAGTTGACATAGCCATATATGGTCATGTTCATAATTACGAAAGAACGTGTCCCATTTATCAGGTATCCTGAAAACTTGTGATAGTTCATCTGCGGTTTTCTTCTTATCTTAGCCAAATTGCTCGACGAGTGCCGCTTAGGTTCTGTGGACATTGAAAATAATGATGCTCTTATACCTCTCTCCCGTTTAAATCACTCCCAGAAAGTAAATACTCAGCTTGCCCCTTTTTAAATGACCATGTTTGACTAGCACCGGGGTTAAGGATGAAAAATTGACTTACATATTATATTAAAGACGTGGAAGAAAATATTAAAATAATGGTTGGAACATTAGTTTGATGGTGAAAACATCATATCAAAATTTAAAATTCGGATAGTTTAATGAATTTGTATGTTTAAAGTTGTGAAAGTTTATAAAAATGGAACGTACGCGTCTCGAAATACAAAAACGGTCATATATTTGGATGGAGGGAGTACTAAAGAGCCAAGCTGCATGCACAATTCACCTAATCTTATTTGCTTTCTTGGTAAGAGCTAGAAGTCTGTTAAAAGAATTTCTTTTAACAAACTAGAGAGTGATTTAAAACCTTTAATGTTCTTGTTCCTCAAATGTTAATAGTTCATTCTCTAACACATTCGATGTGTCTTTGCGAATGGCAGAATACTTGTACAATGAACGAGAAGAACTCTTACAAGGGAACCTTGAACGGGACGATACATGTTGTTGCAGGGGGAGGTGGAGCAGGTCTAGTAAAGTTTACATCCCTCCAGACCAAGTGGAGTATTTTTAAAGATTATGATTATGGATTTGTGAAGATGACAGCGTTCGATCATTCAAATCTATTATTCGAGTACAAGAAGAGCAGAGATGGTAAAGTGTACGACTCTTTCAATATTTCCCGGGATTACAGAGACATCTTGGCGTGCACTGTCGATAGCTGCCCGAGCATGACACTGGCATCTTGATTTGTCTATGAAGGAAGATTTAAAGTTTGATTATACCATCAAAATCTCTACACTTTGATGCAAATCCAGTTCAGAGCCACAAGCACCTGTGGCCTCACAGATAAACAGTCTGGGTATAAAAATGATTGAGGACAATCGGTTGTTTATTAGCCTTTTCAAGAATTTATTTGGTTGTGTTGGGAAAAAGAGTGGGAAGTTAAATGGAACATTTGTGAGGTCCAATGTGCTATCATTTTCATCTTTCATAAAGTCTGAGAAAATTGGTAATGAAAGGCAATGCATTATGTGTAAGAGGAGATCCTTTTCCAAGTAATTTTATTGCCTTTTTTCACTTTTAGCCCGCGCCAGAAAGTATTTACATTCGGTAGCTAAAAAGTTTAAAAAATTTGTATAATTTTTATATATAACATGTAGAATGTATATATATACAAAAAATATGGGAGAAATTAAAAAATAGCCAGATTTACAAGTGGTCATTCAAAAATAACCACAATTTCAAAAGTCATCGAAATTTAGTTCATTTCATGTAAAGATAAATCTGAACGAAAACACTGTTCAAAATCCGAAAAATACTCTAGCATAACATACTGGAACTCTAGTATATTATACTGGAACTCCAATATATTATACTGGAGCCACCAAAGTATACTGGTCCAGCATAATATGCTGGAAGTTCATGTACAGGTGCACCGAACTCCAGTATATTATGCTGGACCGGTCTCTTTTGCAGCAAAATAGTGCTATTTTTCAATGACTTGGCAAACACTAGCTATTTTTGAATGACCGGTCCGAAAACTGGCTAGCCCGTGCTATTTTAACAAAAAAATATACATTTTTTCATCTATTTGCAATCTTATCAAAAAGTGTAAAATATTTCTCGGACACAAAAAATTCCTCTTCGAGTATTCCAGCATCAAGCCTCAAGCAACGAAAGCAGTATGGAAGATCAAGATTTAATTCAATCACGTAGATGTAAGCATGCATGACAAAGAAAATGTGTATAACCTCATTTTGCACCATTTATCCGCTAAGGCATATACTAATATTTAGATTCACAACTTCCTTGTATCTTTTCAAAGTCAACATATTTATCTTCTTCCCTCAATTATGCAGCTAATCCTAGAGAAGATGAAAAGTATTACTTGAGATTATTATTGAATTATGTGAGAGGACCCTCTTAGTTTAATGACTTACTTACTGCTAATGGAGGAAAGTGCAAAATATTCAAAGAAGCTTCAAAAGAAAAAAGAGGGGGTTTTGACACAGTTACCCACAAAAACAAAACTATTTACCCTTGTCTATTCATTTATTTTTCTACTCATAAACTAATTACATTTCCTACCCATAGTAGGTTTTGTGGGGAATTTTTTCTTTATTCTTCAATTCTTTTTTATTTCTATGTTTCTTTTTTTTCTTTTTTCTTTTTTTTCTTTTCTCCTTTTCTTTTTTGTCGTTTTCTTCTTCTTTTTTTCTTTTTTTCCTTTTTTCCTTTTCTAATCATTTAACTTCTTTTTTTTATAATCTTTTTCTCTTCATAATGTAATTTCATTTACTGTTTTCAGTGTTTTTTATTATTCTTTTTTTTATATTATTACTAAAGAAAACTTAAATTGTGTACCAATTAAATGTAGCTAATACAACCAAGAAAAATATTAACTAACATATGATACCAATATAGTATATGCTATACCAACAGGGTATATGTGACGCCCCGAACCCGGGCCTGGACGTAACACGACACTCGGTGCCTAACTACATGTGATCGAGGGAACCAACTGGCTGGCTGAATCAACATGTGGTATCATAACATACTGAATGCAGAAGATAAACTAACACATGTTGATATGCTGAAAGTCTGGATGATATAAATCAAAGTGCGGAAATACTAAAACAAGTCTGAAACATATATGTAGCCAACATTGCCTAACTACATGTGACCGAGGGAACCAACTGGCTGGCTGAATCAACATGTGGTATCATAACATACTGAATGCAGAAGATAAACTAACACATGCTGATATACTGAAAGTCTAGATGATATAAATCAAAGTGCGGAAATACTAAAACAAGTCTGAAACATATATGTAGCCAATATTGCTTAACATGAAAAGCTTGAGACTCTGTCTAACTGTTACTCTAGTCTATGAAGCCTCTAATGAAATACTGAAAACACTGACTCTCCGAAAATACTGAAGACTGTAAGGTAATGATAATGCCCTGAAAGAATTGGGATCACCAAATAACTGGTACGAGAGTCCTAGCGCTCTGAATTGTCAACCTGTAAATCATTACCTGCATTGTGAGATGCAGGCCCCGGGCAAAAGGGACGTCAGTACATTTGAATTGTACTGGTATGTAAAGCAACCGAAAGAAAGAATTATAATGCTGAAACTAAAACTAAGCTGATAACTGAAATGATAACTATTGAAACTGAAACTGAAGTGAGAACTGGTAACTGAACTGTTAACTGAAAAGATAAGTGAGAACTGGTAACTGAACTGATAACTGAAAAGATAACTGATAACTGATAACTGAACTAATAACTGAAAAGATAACTGATAACTGAAAAGATAACTGATAACTAATAACTGAACTGATAACTGAAAAGATAACTAATAACTGAACTGATAACTGAAAAGATAACTAATAACTGAAAAGATAACTGATACCTGATAATTGAACTGAATAAAGGATGTAAGGATATGAATACTGCCTCTTCTGAATGATGAACAACCTGTTTATCTGAATAAGCTACGGCCTCGGGCCCAATATATATGTGCACAAGCTATGGCCTCAGGCCCAAGTATACGTATACATAACTGCGACCTTAGGTCCAAAATGCATAAAGCATAAACTGCTGCCTCAGGCCCAAAGATGCATAAAGCATAAACTGCGGCCTCAGGCTCAACGATGCATAAAGCATAAACTGCGGTCTCAGGCCCAAAGATGCATAAAGCATAAACTGCGGCCTCAGGCCCAAAGATGAATAAAGCATAAACTGCGGCCTCAGGCCCAAATATGCATAAAGCATATAAACTACGGCCTCGGGCCCAAATATAGGTGTTCAACATTCAGGAACTGAGAATCAAACTGCAATACATGATAGTGAAATACTGAATCACACTAGTTACATGATACTGGAATACTGGATCACACTGAGTTACATAACACTGGAATACTAAATAGGACTAGACTGAGACATGTATTCTTGAACTGATTATGAACACTGAAACTTCAACTGTTTATGGCATACTGAGTAATCTATACTAAGACTCGGGGGAAACACACCCAAGTCTATATTGAATACGCACTGAGCTCACAACGTTTAGAATGAAAGTCATGAACGAGTTATGAAGCTAGAGAATAGAAGTTTTGCAACTATTCAAGGAGCTAAGCTTAACTATATTTCTGAGGCAATTAGTAACGTTGTAAAAGAAACGTAGTGTAGGGAGAATCATTAAAATTCCCAAACATAGAGAGTTAGCCTCACATACCTTAACTTCCTGCTCTTGAGCATAATACAACATCCGACAACCCTTTCAACTTTAATCTATATCAATACAAGTCAAAGGGATTCCAAATTAGCAACAATAGCCATGTTTTGGTCACTTAGGTATTTTATCAAACACTTGGTGGCATAAAGCTTCATAGCCCTTATTAATGGTGTCTCTACACCCAATAACCCATTCTCTTG
>NC_031995.1:78424193-78513031 GCF_001879085.1 Nicotiana attenuata | reverse complement strand
CTCTCACTGCCTAGCTTGATTTTTTTTCCCACTGTCACTGTACTTCAGGTTTAACTTAAACTCTTTGGATTCTAACACACGTTCGGTATTTCAAATTGTCATCCACTCATTAGACTTAGCCTGGCTAAGTGAATCAAATTGTACCTCTACTAGCTCTGCTGAAAGTGCTAATTCACTGTATCAACTCAAAACTTACTTATTATTCTTTTACTAAACACCTGCTAGAATCACGTTTTCTTGTTCTACTTTGGATAACTAGAGTGAGGAATAAGGTTATTTATAACTTCCCTCATCATCCGACCCTATTCTATGGTCGCATAATATCCTTTTTTTTCTAAACTATGTGCTAGATCACACTTAAGGAATTCATCTGTCTTAAACAAAATTAGAATATCTAACCCCAAACTTTTTATATAATACAAAATCATATCATACTATAAACATCCGCGATAATCACTTAGTCATATAACCTAAGGGGGAACTGCCATATCTTTTATCTTACATCAGTAGCTGCTTCTTATAGTAGCTTAATAACGTGGTACTTCTAGTTCTGATTTGAATAAATCTAAACAACTTAAAATGATTCCCTGAAATTCAATATTGGCTGCTCTTGGTTCTCATTGCATACATCATATCTTCTAGTCATTTGCATGAGTTGTACGAAATCACATATTTGGTAATAACAAACGTTTGTGACTCCTAAGTATTTTACCCTTAGGCTCTTTTCTGTCAAAAGTATAGTGACCAATGTTAGGGTCTGACATCTCAACTATCATCATCCAACTTGTGGCTCCATTTCTAAAAATTACATGAAGTTGTTCTAGGAGGTAAAACACATACGAATACACTACCATGCACAAACTTATCTTTCAAAGTATACCATCATCTGATAAATCACTTCCTGCGCCCTCTGGTGAGTCTTGGTCTTAATCCAAACCTAAAATATGCGAAAGATTTCGCTATAAGCACTGTTACTTACATTTTCTTTTAGCACCTATAGGCATCACTGTGTACTCACCAGTCATAAGAATTTTGATACACTGAAAATTGGAGATCTGGTAACTGAGTAACTAATAACTGGCATACTGAATAACCATAAACATGTTAACTGAAAGATTGTATAACTGGTAGCTGAGTAAAACTGATGACCATAAAACGTAATAATTGTTTTTGTACTTTCTGATAAGGTTATGCTTTAATCTGTACTACTATCCATTGAATCCAACTTTTAGCACCCTCTCAAGTTTCATATTTACCAAGCTGACTCTATAATTATATCCCAATGGGCAATTATCCCCTCTAGGACCTTAAGTTTCTCCTGCGCGTCGCTTAGGCATCCAATACGTTTGGAATTCGATAGGAAAAGAAGATTACCTATTGCTCTAAGTTTCATGGCACGATCTAGAGTAGAAAGAAGTGAGACAATCCTGAATGTCTTGGTAGTTAACTGTTTATATGAGTGGCCGGCACACACATATAAAGGAAACTCCACTAGACACGACTTCATAGACTCCCTAGGACACTTGAATCTAGGGCTCTGATACCAAGCTTTGTCACGCCCCGAACTTGGTCCTGGACGTAACACGGCACTCAGTGCCTAACTACATGTGACCGAGCGAACCAAATGGCTGGCTGAATCAACATGTGGTATCATAACATACTGAATGCAGAAGATAAACTAACACATGCTGATATACTGAAAGTCTGGATGATATAAATCAAAGTGCGGAAATACTAAAACAAGTCTGAAACATATATGTAGCCAACATTGCTTAACATGAAAAGCTTGAGACTCTGTCTAACTGTTAATCTAGTCTATGAAGCCTCTAATGAAATACTGAAAACACTGACTCTCCGAAAATACTGAAGACTGTAAGGTAATGATAATGCCCTGAAGAATTGGGATCACCAAATAACTGGTACGAGAGTCCTAGCGCTCTGAATCGTCAACCTGTAAATCATTACCTGCATTGTGAGATGCAGGCCCCGGGAAAAAAGGACGTCAGTACATTTGAATTGTACTGGTATGTAAAGCAACTGAAAGAAAGAATTATAATGCTGAAACTGAAACTAAGCTGATAACTGAAATGATAACTATTGAAACTAAAACTGAAGTGAGAACTGTAACTGAAGATAACTAATAACTGATAACTGAACTGAATAAAGGAAGTAAGGATATTAATACTCCCTCTTCTGAATGATGAACAACCTGTTTATCTGAATAAGCTACGGCCACGGGCCCAATATATATGTGCACAAGCTACGGCCTCAGGCCCAAGTATACATATACATAACTGCGACCTCAGGTCCAAAATGCATAAAGCATAAACTGCGGCCTCAGGCCCAAAGGTACATAAAGCATAAACTGTGGCCTCAGGCCCAACGATGCATAAAGCGTAAACTGCGGCCTCAGGCCCAAAGATGCATAAAGCAGAAACTGCGGCCTCAGGACCAAAGATGCATAAAGCATAAACTGCGGCCTCAGGCCCAAATATGCATAAAGCATATAAACTACGGCCTCGGGCCCAAATACACGTGTTCAACATTCAGGAACTGAGAATCAAACTGCAATACATGATAGTGAAATACTGAATCACACTGAGTTACATGATACTGGAATACTGGATCACACTGAGTTACATAATACTGGAATACTGAATAGGACTAGACTGAGACATGTATTCTTGAACTGATTATGAACACTGAAACTTCAACTGTTTATGGCATACTGAGTAATCTATACTAAGACTCGGGGGAAACAAACCCAAGTCTATATTGAATACGCACTGAGCTCACAACGTTCAGAATGAAAGTCATGAATGAGTTATGAAGCTAGAGAATAGAAGTTCTGCAACTATTCAAGGAGCTAAGCTTAACTATATTTCTAAGGCAATTAGTAACGTTGTAAAAGAAAACGTAGTGTAGGGAGAATCATTAAAATTCCCAAACATAGAGAGTTAGCCTCACATACCTTAACTTCCTGCTCTTGAGCATAATACAACATCCGCCAACCCTTTCAACTTTAATCTATATCAATACAAGTCAAAGGGATTCCAAATTAGCAACAATAGCCATGTTTTGGTCACTTAGGTATTTTATCAAACAGTTGGTGGCATAAAGCTTCATAGCCCTTATTAATGGTGTCTCTACACCCAATAACCCATTCTCTTGCTCCTAGATAAATTCTAAAGTCTCAAATGATAATAATTCAACATTATTCTTTATCACCCATAAGGTATTCAACACCCATAACCAATAATAACCAATCAACAACCCAAACCTATCACCGTTCATGCTTTTCTATCAAACTCATCAACTCATATCTCATGAACTAGAGTCTATAATCATTAATTCAATGGTAGAATCAATTAGAGGGTGAAGATATTACCTTTTTGACGTTCAATCCTCTTGAATTCGAGTTCTAGGGTTCTTTCTCTCGATAATGATGTCCCAATCGAATATCTAATGATATGGAGGGTTTACCCATGTTAATAAGATGTTGGAAAATTAAAATTAACTTAGAATCACCATTAGAACTTACCTTGGGTGGTGGAGGGACCCTTAAGGAGTTAGGTTTTTGAGAGCTTTACTTTCTAGAGCAAGTTTTTATGTTTTGGGGCTATGGGGGACGAAATAGGGCTAAAAATATGACTTTCCAAGTCGTCCACCATGTCCCGGTTGGCGCGACCGCGGTAAATCGCTGGAACACTGCCTCGCCACTGCGGCCGCGGTAAAACGCGGGACCACAGTGGTTGCATACCTTTCTGTAAAACGGTCATAACTTTTTGTACAGAGCTTCATTTAGGCTCCACAATATATCGTTGGAAAGCTATTTCAAAGTCCTACAACTTTCATGCTTTGAGTTTTCCCAAATTCCTTACACAGTTTCACTGAACCCTGCTGGAAGATGGACCTTCTGCAAANCCTGCTGGAAGATGGACCTTCTGCAAACTTAGTCGATTTTGTCAAATCTTATGCACCTCACTCTCCGTCTTGATTCCAAAACAACTATTTTCATCCATAATCATCCCGATGAGACTTCACATGTATAAAATATCAAATTAATACCCATTTAATATTATGTCCACACCTAGTCCGAATGTACGGGATGTTACAGTATACAATTGTACGTAAAGAGTTAAAAAAATTTAATTCAATTATTAAACTGAAATAATATCAATTGTCGATAAAAATTTCAAAAAAAAAGGATGTAATTGTAAGAGTATACCGTTACATTATATATCATACTATAATTTTTATTTTTTTTCATTTTCAATTTGCCGTCACGCTGGGTAAAAACTTAAGGCAAATTAAAAGGGAAAAGACAAGTGAATTTACGTGTAATAAGTATACTATTATAGTATATTGTATACTATTACAACATACTGTTATAGTGTATTTCATATTATTACAGTATGCTTAATAATATATTGTATACTATAATAGTATACTGTTGCAGTATAACTATATACTCCTATAGTATATTGTATATTGTAGCTGTATACTGTTAGGTAACTATGTTCTTCTTCGATTATTACAATATACCGTTGCAGTATATTATAAACTATAATAGTATACTGTTGCAGTATAGCTATATAGTCCTACAACATATTGTATACCGTAGCGGTATACTGTAGCTGTGTTCTTCTTCGATTTTCAACTGAAAATTACGATCGCAATCACCTCAAATCAGCTCCAACTGCTATCAAATTTCAGTGTGAACTTCCAGAAGGTACTATAAGCTGTATTTAACAACACCCACTTTGAATATGGTTAAGGTAATAAACAATAATTGCAATTTGTCTAACTTTCTTAGAATAAAAGAACAAAATAAATTTAAGGATATAAGTTCCATACTACGATTTTTCGCACTCATCAAACACAAAAGGACAAACTTAATAAAGTAAAAAAGGGGGGGGGGGGGGGGAATAAAAAAGTGACAAAGAAAAACATGAGCGGGGGAAGGGGTTTCACAGCTGAATGGATGATCAGATTCCTAAGGAAATTTTGATAATGCAGTCAAGTTTTACCAAAAGTACTGAACTCTAAGAATAGAAAAATGAAATCTAAACTCTAAGGATGAGCAGCTAACAATCAAGAAATCTAAATTGGAATATACTTGGGAAATAGACTTCAATATGTTGATAACTTCTTTAAGATATTCTGAACAGAAACGACCATCCGTCCTCATTGTTCATACAAATTCACTTGCTCAATTTGGCAAAGAAAGGAGGAGGTTCAAATATCTAGGTCAATGAATAACATGTTTTAGGAAAAAACCGGGTAAATAGTTTGGGTCTCATGAGTAGGAGTAGTAAATAGTTTGGGTCTGAGCATTAAAGGGTAAATAGTTTAGGATTAATGGGTATAAAGTGAAATTTTCTCAAAAAAGAGTTACTAGAATTTAATAGCAATATTTTAGAATCTATACGTGAGGCAGTCACCTTGAAAATGTCATCAGTTCTCCAAAATTTATTTGTAATTATACTGGTGCATTGTTATCCACCCAATGTTAGGAATCTGTGGGAAACATATATTACGGAGATAAGTTGAAGGACCACATCGCCCGCTAAAAGACCTTAATTATATTTTTAGAAAATACAGGTGCGAGTATTAAAAAATATGATATACTTAAACATGATCATGGGTTAGATAATGTTTCATCATAATGCAGAGAAATAATTGAGCAGAAGTATACAAAAGTACATATGAAATATTCAGTGTGTAATCAAAGCCAAATCTTCAACAAGAGCAAGCTTTCTAGACTTAACCTGAAATGGACAACTTTGGTAGAGTAGGACTATTCTTTGTTGATGAACCTAGAGAAACCACAAAAATAATCTAACTATGCACTACTATCAAAAGCGTAATCATGTTAGCAACAATAACAAATGTTGTAGGAACAACGATTTGACCCAGGATTGTACGACTCACTCTAGATTCGATATATATACCTCTTCGAATACCGAGAGATTCACCAAAAATATATGTTGACAAGTTTGATAAGAAAAGAAAATTTGATAATCTAGGAGTGAAGCACCTATGGACAAGTATCAGACATTTGAAATAAATGATAAGAGCTTTAGAAGTACAAGACATTAATATTGGTTAAAAAGTAACTAGGAAAAGATATCAGAAGATATTTCCATCAAGTACTGTTGATTGTTCTATAACTGATGATGATATCGACTACAAGTGTAAGTTTGGTGGAATTATACTCATGACATCAGATGAAAAAGATTCAGCAAATATGAGAGCAAGAATCGATCTAATACTTAATAATTTCTTGCTTGTCAAAAATGATCCTTTCTTCTTCTATATTATTTCTTAATAAATTTAATTGTTGCTCTTTTTATTTAATTAACTGAAGATCTACGTGTAACACGCGTATAAAAAAACTCGTATAACTAAAATTCACATGAGATCTATAATGGAGTAATCAATTTTAAATTTTATAAATATTTTTGTTAATTAAATTTTTTTTATTAATAACCAAGGATAAACTTTACAAAGCTATAGTTAGTTAACTCAACTAACTATCTAAAGACAAGAAAACAAGAAAAACTATCCATACCTCTATCTGCGACTTAAAGAAATTTAGAACATACGAGTCTGAAAATAGCTCCTAGTTCTAACAGATGATCTAGCACAACACATGAAGGCTATCTCTTTTGCAATGGCACTCCAATCTTTGCTCGTTTACTCAAATATCCTGTGATTCCTTTCTATTCCAATAGCTTGCATTGTTTCAGTATATAACAATTTGAAGACCAGGGCAGCTGTTGATTTCCCCATGGCATTCTCAATAATCCAGTGTTGATATTGATTCCATGCATTTGGAAATAGTGCATTCTTTCCCTATAGCAGAACCTTGTCCCATATCTTCCTTGAGATTCTACATTGAACAAGAGGTGTTCATTTGTCTCATTGTGTTCTTGACAGAGGCTACACTTTAGTTCCACATTGAGCCCCCATTTTGCTAATCTATCCACAGTAAATAGCCTTCCATGCAAGTAAAGCCACATGGTAAATCTTGCTCTACGTCTAGCTTCATTGGAGAACATTAGGCATTTCCATGGTATTCTTAGGAGATCACCTAGAAGATGCAAGTAAGTCTGTTTAATCGAGTTTTTCCCTGGAGCAGATTGATCAAATTGCAGCATGATATCTCTTGCATAAAAAATCATCCGAATCATCCATCATGCACTTTGTGGCACCTTCATACTAGCAAACTGATGTTCCTTAACTATGAATCCATCGAATCCATTACCTGTCAGTTTTATGTGCTAAGTTCCAACAGGTTTTTACTACTGCTGCCTTGTTCCAAAGCCATAGGTTCATAAAGTTAAGTCCACCTACTGATTTAGGAGAACAGACCTTTTTCCAGGCAATCAAAGCCTTCTTATTTATAATATTGACACCTGACCATACATAGCTACGACAATATGCATCAGTTATGTCCAAACCTTGGCAGGGATCATGAAAAGCTGAGACCAATATGCCTGTATACCAAAGATGACTGATTTAACCAGTTGGATCCTTTCAGCGTTGGATAATTTCCTAGCTGTCCATGATGTGATTCTTTTGACAACCTTCTAGATAAAAGGTTGCAATTGTGCAATGATCAGCTTCTTAGTTGACAAAGGTACACCAAACTACTTGAAAGGTAGGTCCCTATAGACATATCCCAACAACTGCAAGATTCTGTCTCTTTCTGCCTGTATCACTCCTCCACGATACAATGAGCTTTTGCCTAGGTTAGCTTGTAAGCCTGAGGCAGAGGAGAACTGATGAAAACACTGATGAAGGTGGTGTACACACCCTACATCTCCATGGGCAAAGAGTAATAGATCATCTATAAATGACAAATGTGTAATCCCATCTTTGCACACTTTGGATGAAATCTGAAAGTATTTTCATTCTTCAAGTTGTTCAATTGCCTACTAAGATACTCCATTGCTATAGCAGACAAGAAAGGGGACATAGGATCCCATTGTCTCAAGCCCTTGCAGCATCGAAAGGTTCGGTTGGTTCACCATTAACCAAGATTAAGGATGGCAAGTGGGCCGGTCCCGGGCCTAAGTGGGCTAAGTGGGCCGGTCCAAACGGTTCCGGGTCGGTTCAAAGTTAAACGGGCCAAACGGTCCTGGTCCTGGTGGTTTTTTTTGTAGGAACCGACCCGGAAGCGTGCTCACGAACTAATGGTCCCGGTCTAAACGGTCCCGGCCCGCGGGCTAAGTTGGCCCAACGAATACTTTTTTTTTAATTTTATAGACATTAGAGAAAAAAAGATGTAAAAATATCTAAGGCAATTCCTTGTAAATTTTATTATAGAATTGTGACCTAAATTTTTTGTTTCAAATTTAAAGACAAAAATATTCTAAAGAGATATTTAAAGCAATGCGTTATAATTTTATTATAGCATTAAAAAAATATGGCAATATCTTTCTTAGTGTTCCTCCCCCTATGGAATGAGCACAACAAGGTGCTAATACCACCATTGATAAGAAAAAGAAACTAATCAAGATGTGCCAAAATACAAGTTACATAATACATACTAGTATTTGTTAATACAAGTTACATGGTATCTCTTACAAACTTCATAAATCCATTAAGGTACGGAGGAATTTCTATTGGTGGTGGCGGAAAAGAAGCTTGGTCATCACCGCTTTTGGGCGAAGCAGAATTCTCCGCAAGTTCAGCTAGCATTTTTTCGTAAGCTTCATCTCCTCTGATTGTGATTCAGCAAGTCCAAAATTTCTTCTTTCCGAACGGATCCAATCTTTGAAAAGTACTGATTTTTCCAAGCTCTCCCTCATAGACGCTCTATAATCATCGAATTGAAGTCTTGCTTGACTGAAAGCGCTCTCCGATGCCACTATTGAAGCTTGAATAGTTAAAATATCTCGGGCCATCCTTGAAAGAACCGGAAAGTATTTTTCTTTGTCCTCCCACCATTCCAAAAAATTAAAGGAGCCGTCGTGATTCACTTTCTCAATTTTCCGTGACAAATAAACTTCAAGCTCATTTAGTTGTGAAAAATCACTACTAGTAGAACCTTGAGAACCCTTAAACCCCACCCAAGCACTAAGTGCTCTTACTCCCGCAGTTCTTTTAGATGATTGAGAATCATAAGAAGAAGGAGTTGGAACATTTGGTCCAGCATGATCTAATGCAACTTGATAAGCATTATAAATAGTTTGAGCATTTATTTTAATTGAGGCTATCTTAATTAATCAAATAATAGAAGATAAATAAAACAAACAAAACTATAATATTAAAAATTAAGAGTTGGAACAATTTTACTGAATTGACGAATAACTTGTTGAAAATTGATTATCGTTGAAGACTTGAAGACTTCAATTCACCAACTTCATAATTTTTTCACAAATTGTAACAATAAAGTAAGTAATATAGTAGCAATTATAGAAGAAAATTAGAGAGGTATTAAGAGAGATTGATGATTTTGTGAGAAAAAATAAAAGAATGGGGGAGGGGGGGTATTTATAGTTGAAAATAGAGAAAAAGTATAATTATAAAAAGTTTGGGATTAAAACAAAGTTGGGGGGGGGGGGGGTTAAATGGTTATTTTGTAAATAGCCAACGGCTATTTTTTAAAGGCCAACGGCCATATTTTTCAAAGCCCAACGAAAAAGTTTTTTTTCGAGTTTTGACCGTTGGGACCGTTAGGGCCCGCCAAGGACCGGTCTGGTCCAGGGCCTAGGGGTCCTAAAGTGAAGACTCGGCCCAGAAGACCGGACCAGGCCCACGTACACGGTTCTAACCAGTTTAGGCCTGTTTAGGCCCAGAAGCCCGTTTGGTCCCCGGTCCCGGCCTGGACCGGCCCACTTGCCACCCTTAACCAAGATAGAGTAGTTCACTGTTTTCAGGCATTCCATAATCAAAGCAATGAATTTTCTGGGGAAAGCTAATTCCTCCAATACCTGCTCCAGATAGCACCATTCAACTGTGTCATAAGCTTTTTGAAGGTCAATTTTGATCATATACCTAGGAAACATATGCTTCCTATTGTAAGCCTGGACTAGCTCATGAGCCAATATGATGTTATCACATATTTTCCTCCCTGGTATGAAGCCTACATGTGCTTCACAAATAATATCAGGCATCACTTTTTGTGATCTTGATGCTAAAACATTTGATATAATTTTATATAAGATAGTGCAACAGTCAGTTGGCCTATATTCTTTTACTGTGAGGGGATTCTCATATTTAGGTATCAATGTGAGAGCAGTACAGTTAAGTGCTCTGTATAGATTCCATGTTGTGAAGAAAGCTAAAACAGCCTGGTTTATATCTTCCTTGATTATGTGCCATTTCTTCTTGAAAAAGACTGCATTGTACCCATCAACTCCAGGTGCCTTGTCATCTCCAATCGAGCATAAGCTGTCATAAATTTCAGTAGTTGTAACTTCTTTGCACGATGCCAATTTTTGTTATGAGTCAACTTTGGTCCTTGTTGCATGATCAACCTGTTGATAGCATATAACTCCTTGGCTGATGTCCCCATTAGGCTTCTATAAAAGGTGATAATTTCATCACTAATAGCCTTTGGGTCAGTGATCTTATTTCCTGTAAGTGTGTTGAGCTCCACTATTTGTTTCTTGACTGTTCTCTCCTTGATTACTGCTGTGAAATACTTGGTGTTAGCATCACCCAATTTGATCCATCTAATTCTAGATTTCTATCTCATCACACTTTCCTCTTTTGAGGACAATTTTTTCAAGTCTTGAGCTGTTTCTTTTTCTTCTATCACCAGGGCATCTGTATACTGTTGGGCATGTTGTTCTTGTATACTTCTCAGTTGTTGTCTAGTAACCTCAGCATTCTGTGTGATGTAGCTAAACTCCTTTTTATTGAGCTTCTTGCATAGAGATTTTAAGGCCTTTAGCTTCATCCATATATTCTTCATAGGATTGTTATCCAATTGTTTTTGCCACACCTCCTTGACAAATGAATCAAACTAGCTATGTTCAGTCCAAATGTTGAAGAATCTAAAAGGAGTCTTGGGTGATTTGGTTATAGATTTCAAGTGAAGTAACAATGGAGAATGATCTATAAATGAATGGAACATCATATTCCACTTTAATATGGCCCCAGTATAGCATCCAATCTCCATTACCGAAGGCTCTATCAATTCTACTACACACTCTATCATGACTCCGTTATTTATTAGACCAGGTGTAGTACTGACCACTCCAATGCAACTCATTTAGTCCTAAGTTGAGTATACAATCTTCAAAATCTTTGGTCTCAGAAGCACTGATGGGGTTTCCTCCTACTATATCTGTAGAGTAGAGTACAACATTAAAGTCTCCACTCACCAACCAATGGAGGTTGATCAAAGGCCCTAGTGTGTTCAGTGCAGCCCATAAGGATAGTCTTTCTCCATAGTGTTAAATCCATAAATGATTGTCACTAGTTGCTTAATTGCAGTAATTCTGTCTGTAACTTTGCAGTGAACCAGCTGGGCTCTAACTAGTAACAAATTCACAAAGAACCTTTCTCATCCCATATAAATCATATTCTACCATTAAGTGCCTCTTGATAGTTATTATAGGATCCCCAACCAGGGGCTATGCTGTTAAGAATCTTCTGTGCATTATGTTGCTTAACTCTTGTCTCCACTAATCCTGCTAAGTAGATTTTTGGCATTCTTGAGGTAATTCCCGAGCTCCTTTTGTTTGTACCTCTTATTAATGCCTCTCACATTCCATATGCACCAGGTCATTGAGTGGTACTTGCCCTCCCCCTTTATCTAGAGCCATGGTGTTATCACTTTTCTGCTACTCTGTACTGAGTATCTCAAAGGAATTTCTAAGTAGTGTAGCCCCCAGCAGTGGAAAGTTACTATAATCCAGTGGAGGACTTTGGGGTATAATAGCTATGAGCACGTGATTATTGCCCTATATAAATTACTCCCACCAAAACAAAATAATTTTTCCATTGTTTGCAATTTTGTGGATTTTTGTGGCATTTTTCGTTAGTTGTTTGCATATTGTCTGCGCATGTTTATTTCATTTGAGTAATGAAAAAATACAAAAAATACTTGACATTTGCACTTAGGGTTTAACTTTGCATTTTAGGATTAATAGTAGTAAAGAAAATAACAAAACTAGTTCAATTCGCATTTTTAATTTTGATTTTTGATTTTTAGTAGTGTTTGTTTTGAATTTATTTGGTGTTAATTAGTCTAGGATTAGTTGAGTATTAGGAGATAATTTAGATTTTTACTTGAATATTAGGAATTAATTTGGATTTTTAGGAATTAATTAAAATGAATAATTGAATTGAAAGATAGAAGTTTGGGTTGTTCAGATTTAATTCAACCAGGCCCAATAGATACCCCTTTTAATCCGCACAACCCAGGCCCAAAACGCCTTAGCCCAGTCCGGCTCTGAGACGCCAAAACGACGTCGTATTGCCCAAATCAATCTCAACCATCGAGGTTGATTAATCCAACGGATGGGAAGCCCCCATCATTAACTATATAAGTGTCTGAACCCAACCCCATCCCCCTCAGACCCCCTACACCTCGCTTCTCTCATCAACATCAGAGAACCCTTCATCTCACCGCCGCCTACCACCACACGCCGCCGGCCGGAAATCGCCTCCGCCGGCGGCGATCGTCCGATGAACCTAAAATTTACACCACGGATTCCCCATGACCTCCTCTTTCCAAACCCCAAACTTCCATGGCTCGAATCACACCCAATCTTTTCGAATATTCGAGTCTGTTGCCGCCGCCTCCGCCGCCCACGGCGGCGCCGCCCCAAATCATACCAAATTTACACTCCACAACCCCCAGGCCGCTCTAAGCTCCATTCTCATGTTTACTGCACAAGAATCCTAACCGAAGTCCTTCAATTTCACATCTAGGGTTTGAGTCTAATAGTGAGTTTCCCCCTATTCTTCTCTTGTTGTATTTCTTTCTTCTTCTGCTCTCTTCCTTTTGCTTCCTGTGATTTGATCTTGCTTTGGTAGTTGTTGTTAATTAGTTAGTTGTTGTTTGAATGCATATAAATATTAACTCAGTAAGTTTTTTCATTTATTTCTGTTTTGATTCTTAGTTTTGGATTCCGTATATGTTCTAATAATCATTTTGTAGTATAATTCTGTTCATTCTTGTTTAATCTTGCGTCGTTATTTTAGATTCTAGTTTAATTTTTGTTTCGAATTTGTTTCTATCTATCTTTGATTCATTAATTGATCCTGTTTGAAGTCCTGTTAGAATTCCAATCCCTTATGCTTGTGCTAGCTAGGGTTAATTAGTTTAAGATAGTTTAATTGGTAATTATCTTTCACAATTTCATAGTTTGGTGTCTAGTTGCAAATAACCCTTAGGCTTAGTTTAGTAACCCTAGTTAAATAATTGTTTGGATATAGCTGTATTAAGGATATTAATTTCAGCATGAGTTCAAGGGCAATTTAGGTACTTAGAGTGACAAAAAATGCTATAGGTTAAAATACAATACCCTAGACTCTTCTACAAGAGGGCCTTAGTGTACATTTCGATAGTTTAGTGACCATAACTTGAGCAACAAGTCAGAACATTAGGGATTATTGAATAAAATCTGAAATAAAAGAGGGGAAAAAAGTGTGAGTGAGATCTAGAAGCTTCCCCCTGAAGTTTGCCTATAAAAGGCAGCCTACCTTCCTTCTTTTCCAAGTTTTGGAGATCAGAAAAATTCCAAAAGATCTGAAAGTCTGAAAAATCCCTAAAAATCTCTAAAAGTTTAGAGGCTCTGAAAATCCCCCCACTCTCACAAGCATTCATCAGCTCAATTTTTGACTTTCAAATTCAAAAACTTCTCTTAGATCTTATTTTCCTCCAAAAACCAAAAAAAAAAAACAACAGAAAATCCAAAAAATCAACTGTTATATTGAGATTTTAGATTAATTGCAAGTCTAGTTTGGTCCTAGATTCAATTTCAAGTCGTTTAGGAGCTATTTCAAAGCTTTTTGGTTTGTTTCTGGTGGCTATAGTTTCAGAGATCTGTTAGGACTGATTTTGAGTGGGTTTTTGGTTTCAATCGAGTTATTTTGGGGTCATTTGTGATGCTGAACCTCTGTTACATTCTCCTGGGCTCTTTGACATTGTGTGTTGGACCTAAATATGATTACGAACTGTTTCCTGTTGGCTTTGAGCTGAGTATTGTTGACTGCTGCTGACTTCCTTCCTTCTTCTTATTTGATTCAAATTCCAGGTACATACCTTGAACCAGTTGTAGTGTAGCTCAAATTGGAAAGGTAATGAAAAATTATGCATGATATTTTCCTCTCTATATTCATTTGGTTCCATATGTGTTAACAGTTTGGCAGATGTAGTTGCTTGTGTAATTGTAGCCTCGTTTCATATTTGTAATTAAATTGGATTGTACTGGACTATGTAGGTCGTTAGATTTATGACTATTCCTCCAAATATATTAGCCTAGCATAGTTTAAATTCTAGGAGTTGTTTTAACTTTAAAACCTTGAAAAATCATTGTGGAACTCGAAACTGATTCAGAGGTAGCATGTGTATTCGCATTCGTCAACTTCAGGTCTAGGGAATGTTTGGAATAATGTTGTACATCATGCATTTGAGGTCAAGTGATATGGCTATTAAAATCACAAACGTGTACTTCAACATGTTAAATCCGTTCCAATATTTTGATTCCATCTAATTGATAGTCACCCTGGTGTAATCATCATTTCCTATAATTGTTTGTATTGATTTGTAGCTTAACAAATGTTTAGATTCTAGTTGATACATGAGTTTGAATCCTGATGTTTGATACCATGTTCATGTACAATAAAATTAAATTCTAACTTTAGTTGACATTTTCAATGCCTGGATTGTTTGGGCCCTGAAGAAGTATTTCGACGTGGCCAAAAATTGATGCTAGGCCCGTTTTCTGCTAATTCAATAAGGGTCTGAGCTGCTGGGCTTCATGACAGGCCCAATTTCCCATTTTTCTTACTCTCAACGTTAGTTCTTTTAGCCGGCTCGCCCATTTGGTTCAATTCCCTTTTTATAGCTAAGGGGTGTTATGAATAAAGCCAATTGGTAATTTTGGGCTATCGAGTTAGGTAGCGGGTCCAAACTAAAAGGCTTGACCTTTTGTTTGAACCCGGACTTGAACATGAAGCCCGAATTTTTTAAATATTAATTGGCTAGGACTTTTCCTTTTATTATTAGAGACAAATAAAAAATAGAAAATCATAGTTACTTTAGGACTTGCACTTTTAAATAAAATAACACGGGCCTCGCCGCACAAAACATATAAATTGCGGGGCCCTCATTAAACGATTATATAAAAATATTTAGAATTCGGGGCGTGCCATTTAGCGAATTTCCATGGCCTCCCGCAAAGTTAATAACACGTTAGTCGCTTTAGGCGCGTTCTTTGAATAATTTTACCTTCTTGACTACGGGTGTGCATTTCATGCGATCCAAATCAAAATCCCAAAACGTTGAATAAGAGGTGTCAAGGATCCGGGTGCATTTCATGTGACGTGATCCAAAAACACGCTCTTAAACGGCGTTCACTTTCATAAAAACTAATTAAAAGCGGTTAAATAATTCTAAAAATTGCAATAGGATAACATGTATTAAAATCAGACTTTAGCCAAATATAGCAGTTGAGCGACCGTGCTAGAACCACGAAACTCGGGAGCGCCTAATCCCTTCTCTCGGGTTAACAGAATTCCTTACCCGGATTTCTGGTTCGCCACTGTTAAACAGTGTCAAACCCTTTCCTCGATTCGGGATTCAAACCGTGACTTGGGACACCATAAATCTCCCATGTGGCGACTCTGAATCTCTTAATAAAATGAATCCCGTTTCGATTGTCCTTTAATTGGAAAAACTCCTTTTATTATACCCTTCACGGGGTGTAGTAGCGAAAAGGAGGTGTGACAATGTGTTATCTCTTCGCGTTCGCGAGACTCAAGTCGCATTCACGGAGGATGTGGAACTTGACCTTCGCGTTCGCATTGGGGAGGTCACTTTCGCGCTGGTGTTGAGAGCTAGAGAATCTGCATTCGCGTAATGTGGCATCTGTGGGCATCGCATTAGCGTAAGGTTTGCCGCGAACGGGAAGGGAATTATTTCGGCAGTGCATTTTTTTGTTCATCACGAACGCGATGGTCATTTTCCGTTCGCGAAGGGTATCGTTGGAGCAGTGTTATAAAGTACTATATTTTGAAGGTTTCAAGAATTTTAATCATATTTTGAGCTATGGAGCTCAGATTTGGGCGATTTTGGAGGAGATTTAACCATATGGATTAGGGTAAGTGTTTTCTACTCGGTTTGATTATATTGCGTGATTCCATCTTCATTTTTGGCATTTGATTGATGATTTTAAAAGAGAAATTGGCAGTTTTTGTCTAAACTTTCGTAAAGTGAATTTTTGAGTTTTGAACATTGAATAGGAGTCAGATTTGAGTGAATTAGTATGGTTGGACTCGTAATTGAAAGGGTTTATGGATTTTGTGAGTTTTGTCGGGTTCCGACGTGTGGGCCCGAGTTTGATTTTTTGGTTGACATTTAGTAAATGTGTAATGATTTGACCCTTATCGTTTGGGTTTGCTTCATATGACATTATTTGATGATTTTGAGTTGCTTTTGGCTAGTTTCGAGCCATTCGGAGGATGATTTGAGCGGCATGGCGCTCCTAGTGTATCAATTTGGCTTGTTTGAGGTAAGTGTCTTGCCTAACCTTATTTGGGGAATTTTTCCTAAAAAATGATATTGTTTTCTACATGCGGGGGTGATGCTATGAGGTGACAAGCGTATATACATATGCCAGGGTTAAACATGCTCGGGGGTAAATTATATGATTATTTATGCCTTGTAGAATTATGTGACCTTCTTGTTTCATGTCTTACTTGACTTCTAGATTACTAAGAGTATGAAGTTAAGTGTTAGAAACCGCGATTTAGCTTATTATAATTTATTAAAATTTGACGAAATTTTGTGAAATTATTGAGGTGCTAAATTCAGTCGTCATTAAACTTAATCACAAATACATTATTACTACCGTTTTTCTTGATATATTGGATTCTATACTTGAGTTGAAGATCATTTTTGAGACTTTTTGAAATACTTGAACAATAAGGTTCTTGAGGTTTGTTGAATTCTTATTGGCTTGAAAGCTGTGATTTATGTTCATTTGGAATATTCGATTAATCACTCTCCTTGGTGTTATTCATGCTTCTGACCTTACTTGTTATTGATATACATGTACTTGGTGAGGAAGAGTGTAAAGTACAAAAGGTGATGTCGTGTCATTTCATATACATTATCATGTGAGGAAGAGTGTAAAGCACGAAGAGTAATGTCATGCCACATGAGAGAAAAAGCACAATGGGTGATGCCGTGCCATTTCATTTACATTATTATGTGAGGATGTGAGTAAAAGCATGAAGGGTGATGTTGTGCCATTATTTTTATAATATCATGTGTTCATGGCACGAAAGGTGTTTCCGTGCAAGCGAGGATGAGAGACATGCATTATGTTGTGATATCTTTTCCTTGTGTATGCATTCATGCATTTATCTTGAGTTGTTACTGTTGCACCTATGTTTTCTATTGTATGCGGTAAAATCGGAGGATCCAATTTTTGGCCATTACGATGCTTCGTAAGCAAGCTCTCTGAAGGCTCGAGACTACGGTCGAGATTTATTCCGAGGGGCAATCAATGTCTAACCTCGAGACAGTGCAAGTCGACAGTTATGATAGAAAAGTGGGAAGTTCCCTACGCGCACGACTAGAGCTGACAAAGTCTAGTAGGCTAGCTTCGACCCGTATCAGGGCATTAAATGGTTGTACCTGCCCCATATCTTTATAATTAATGCATTTGTACTATGTTCCCCCTCATATATAAAGGGGATCCTTGTCATTTTGTATACATCTATTGCTCAATACTAAATACACAAAAACATTCTCTCTGCTCTCTAACATATTCTCTTGATCTCATTACTTCCTTTTATTGTTTATATTCATTGTGTTCTATTTATTGTTCTTCATTTATTGCTTATCATTGATCATAAAGAGCCATCACCGTAGCTCTCATAAAGTGTTAGTCCTCCCTCGATCGTTCTAAGTCGGAGCCCAACACGACCTCGAGGCCCCGATCTCCAACTATTTGGTTCGATTATCATACCGTCTCTAAGCTGCAATCTTGATTTCTAGTCTTTTACTTAGCATCTATTGCTTAACAACTAGCATAAAAATAGATCACGTATTTTTACAACCATAAAATCAAATATAATTGTAATTACAATTTTCGTGGTAAACAGTCTGACGCCCACCGTGGGGCTAAAAATAAGAGTGATTATTTTCTTGATGGTTTAACTATGTAACACAGGTTACCTTTCACACTTTTTCTTGTCAAAGATCTTTGATTTCAGGTCAAAATGTCTAACTCAGTAAACGCACGTGAAAGCAACAATCTAGAAGACCATGGAGAGAACGATGTCGACGTCCCAGGTGTTGGTGTACTACCACAAAACCATGAGAATGCACCGGAACCAATTCCCGTGAATGTGGTCTCGCGCGACGCTCAAAGCGTCCAAATAAACTCCCACACCAACAGGAGCATACACCAAGGAGACCAACAAGAAGCTCAGAAAAACCCAGCTCGGGAAGAACGGGAGGTTAGCCTTCACGTTATTTTTTGAAATGTTACAGGCATAACAGCTGGCACTCGCTCAGCTACAAAGTCACCAGAAAACTCCCAGCACAGTAGCACCGGGGACGGCTCCCCCAGCCGAGCAGGTACCAGAGGGATCAAGCAACAACGGGTTGGCAGCCGATCCCGCCATCGTAAAAATTCTTGAGGACCTCATAAGGAGGGTCGAGTCGGGCGAGAAGAAGATAGAAGCCAACGAAAAGAAGGTAGAGACCTATAACTCTAGGGTCGATCAAATTCCGAGCGCACCCCATATCCTGAAGGGTGCAGACTCGAAGAAGTTCGTACAAAAGACATTCCCACAGGAAGCTGCTCCAAAACCCATTCCGAACAAGTTCAGAATGCCAGACCTTCCGAAGTACAACGGAACCTCAGACCCCAATGAGCACGTTACTGATTGCACTTGTGCAGTAAAGGGCAATGACCTAAAGGACAACAAGATCGAGTCCGTCCTAATGAAGAAGTTCGGAGAAACGCTTTCTAAAGGGGCAATGATGTGGTATCACAACTTTGCCCCAAACTCTATAGACTCATTTGCCATGCTGGCAGATTATTTCATAAAGGCACATGCTGATGCCATCAAAGTAGATACAAGGAAATCCAACCTTTTCAAGATCAAGCAGAGAGAGAATGAGATGTTGTGAGAGTTCGTATATTGCTTTCAAATGGAACGAATGGAACTACCCCCGGTGTCCAATGACTGGGCAGTGCAGGCCTTCACTCAAGGCCTGAATGAACAAAGCTCGGTGGCTTCGAAATAGCTGAAGCAGAACCTAGTCGTATACCCGGCCGTGACTTGGTCGGAAATCCACAACTGATACCAATCAAAGATCAGGGTCGAAGACGACCAACTAGGAGCCCCCTCGGGCTCGGTATATCCTAGCAGGCTTCTGGCGAAGGAGCCGGAGCCAAACAAAGAAAGATACCAACCATACATCGAGGATAGAAGAAATGCCCCGAGGCGTGACATACCCCGGAATGATCAAAGAACGGGCCGAGGACAGATCCCTCAGGGACTCGTCAGTAGAGCCGGGTTCGATAGCGCGTAGGGCCGGCGGAGGCACACGCTAGTCGGAATACAACTTCAATGTTGATGTTTCAGACATCGTATTCACCATCAGTAAAATCAGGGACACCAGGTGGCCAAGGCCTGTACAATCAGATCCTTCACAAAGAAATCATAACTTGGTGTGTGAATTCCACAACACGCACGGCCACAGAACCGAAGATTGCCATCAGCTTCGGGAAGAAGTAGCCCGACTATTGAGCAAAGGTCATCTCTAAAAATTCCTCAGCGACCAGGCCAAAAACCAGTTCCGGGAAAGAGGAGCGACAAAGAAGAACGAAACAAATGAGCCACAACATGTCATCCACATTATCCTGGGAGGCATCGATGCCCCATAGTAACCCGTGATCAGAAGGACAAAAATATCCAATACCAGAGAAAAGCGAAGTTGGGGTTACATACCTAAGGATTCTCTCACGTTCAGTGACGAGGACATCGAGACCTTGTCTCAACCTCACAACGATGCACTGGTAATCTCTTTCCTTGTAAATACATTTAAAATTAAACGTGTACTTGTGGATCCAGGTAGCTCGGCCAACATTATCAGGTCGAGGGTGGTAGAGCAGCTCGGGCTGCTTGACCAAATCTTGCCCACCTCTCGAGTCCTCAACGGATTCAACACGCCAAGCGAAACAACAAAAGGGGAAATCACCTTCATAGTCAACGTGGCCGGCAGAACCCAAAATGCCAAATTCCATGTCATCGAAGGAGACATGAGATACAATGCCTTGGTCGGAAGGCCATGGATACACTACATGAGAGCAGTACCATCAACCCTTCATCAAATGATGAAGTTCCCGACAAAGGATGGGACAAAAACCGTCTACGGGGAACAATATGCGGCAAGAGAAATGTTCGCAGTACACGACGTAGCGCCGACACCAGTACCTCCACCTTCGAAAGAGCCAAAGGATAAGCAAGCAGTAAAGTAGCGATAACAAGCTACATTCTCAGCTACGCCCGACTGAATAAAATGAAGAAACGTACCATAACAAACAATTGAATCACGTCGAGATCCGAAGCGCCGGCGAACAATTGTTTTATTTGTGCTTTGAAGTTAATTTGGTTAGATTTGGGTCGTCCGGAGACCTTTCCACCCGAGAAGTGCATTTTAGAGTATCGGTGTGTCATCTTTGAGGTAAGTATCTTTCCTAACCTTGTGTGGGGGACTTCCCCTTAGGATTTGAGTGTTCTATGTTGATTGTAGTTCGTGTATGCGAGGTGACGAGTGCGTGCTCGGACTTATTTGTGGAAAAATTGGCTTTTTAGGGTTCTTAGGTCTTTATATTCACTATGTAGGAATGTGTTCTTGACATGACTGAGTTTCCTATTTATTTGTTTCAGCTCCACATGCTTAATTGTAATTAATTACTTCATGATTTACTCTTATTGCCTAATTGACTGCTAATTGATTTAACTGAAGAATTTCGCCTCTCCTATTGTCATGCTATCTTTTCACAGTTGCTTATCTTAGTTGAGAATAATTATTACCCCTCCTGAAATTGTTTAGTCTTATGTGAAGCTAAGATCATCTTCCCCTAATTGAATTGTCGAATATCCTCCAAATTGTCCAATCTTAAAAGAAGTTAGATAACCAATGTCCTTGTTGACTTGCCCTTATTTGGGACTATTTGACTCGTGTTGATTCCCTTGTTATTGACTTTTATATAGTGGGATCGTCGCTATATATTAGTTTCCCCGTTGTTGAATTGTTCCCTTTATGCCACCATTCTTTTCTGCGGCTACTCCTTGTAAGTTGGTTCTGCCGTTTCCTTGCAATTTATAGTCCTTAAGTTGATTTACTTGTATTACCTTGTATTATTGTCATTTGTTGTTGTTTATGTATTGTGGTGATGTACGAGTTTTCTGTTGTGTTGTGACTGTTGTTTCTGTTGGTTGCGCAACATGTTTACTTTGGGACTACGGATCGGTGTTCCGGGAGATCCCTCTGCATATTTACTTTTAGGACTACGGGATTGCACCCGGGAGATCCCCTTGCATATTTACTTTTGGGACTACAGGACTGCACCCGGGACATTCCCCTGTACAAATATATTGATTTGGACTGTAGTGCGGGATACCGAGAGATCCCCAGCACACATATTGAGGATACTATGAGATCCTCGGGATACCGAGAGATCCCCAGCACATATTGAGGATACTAAGAGATCCTCGGGATACCGAGAGATCTCCAGCACATATTAAGGATACTAAGAGATCCTCGGGATACCAAGAGATCCCCAGCACATATATTGAGGATACTGAGAGATCCCCGAGATACAGAGAGATCCCCGAGTATTTATGTTTGGGACTACGGGACGATATCCTGGGAGATCCCCCTGTTAGAAATCATTGCGTTCTGAGCTGATGATTCATTGATCCTATCCCTGTGTAAACATTATAGGTGTTTTCCGTTCCATTCCTTGTACTTACTAGTTGGTATGAACTATGTTAGGACACTTGCACAAGCATACACATGGTTAACCACCTTTATCGGATAGGAGACTCCTTGAGATTTCTGAGTATAGATGTACACCCTTGTTATTTGCCTTCCATGTGAGAATGACTCTTTTGGGGCACGTGAGTTGTCAGTATGATCAGGAGGTGTGATGAGGGCACAAGATGCTGAGTGTTAGGGTTCAGGTATTGAGACCCGTATTGTATGATTATGAGATGAAGTGTCACAGGGTGACTGATTTACGAAGGTTATCTATCTGAAAAGATTATATTCAAAAAAGCCTTTATTTTGAAAGAACTCTTTTTATAAAAGAACACTTATTTGAATGAAGTATTTTTCGAAACACTTTTCTCTTTTATCAGTTGAAAGGTTTGACTATTTGATTGACGCTTGCTGGTTAAGACTTAAGGTGAAAACTATTGGAGTTGTTGAGTTATGATTTGTCTTTACTATATTTGTGATTTCGGATTTGGGTTGTATTCTCGCTTACCTTTCCGTGTTTTTCCTGACGGTGTTTTCCCTGAGTACTTGCTGTTTTCCTTCCTTATTTTAATTACTATATTGTTAGCCGTATCGCGTAGTCTCTATATAAATATCATGTTCTATATATTAGACCAGTAGGTGTCTTGACTATTCCTCGTCACTACTCCACCGAGGTTAGTCTTGATACTTACTGGGCACCATTGTGGTGTGCTCATACAAAACTTTTGCACATTTTTTTGTATGCAGATCCAGGTACTGTTCGCTAGTAGTTGTGTAGATTCTTGCCGAGGAGACTCAAGGTAGTCCTGTTGCTGTGTTCGCAGGCTTCGAAGTCACCTTCCTATTTTATATTCACACTGTTGCACTTATTTCCATACGGTTGTGTTTAGAAGTTGTAGCGAACTCTGTAGAGCTTATGACTTGTACTAGCGGGTTTTGGGAATTGTAAGTTTAGTAGAGATTTTGCTTCAAGACTGTTAAATTTCATTTATTATTATGGTATTTCAGCATGGGTTAGGCTTACCTAGTCCCTAAGACTAGGTTCCATCACGATACCCAAACAGAGGGAAAGTTGGGCCGTGACAGGTTAGTATCAGAGCTCTAGGTTTATAGGTGCTACGAGTCATATGCGAGTTTAGTAGAGTCTTGCGGATCGGTACGGAGACGTTTGTACTTATCTTCGAGAGGCTACGGAACTATTAGGACAATCTCACTTCCTTCATTCTTATCGTGCGAGCTTATTGATCATGGCGTTTGAACTTTTATCCTTCCATTCTCTCACCGACGGTGAGGACACGAGCTGCGGTTATCAATGACACTGCTTCCAAAGCAGGTATCGCTAGAGGCAGAGGCCGACGAGGAGTACCTGCCACAGCTAGACCACACTCAGAGCATCGAGTTTCCGTTGGTCGGGTTCCAGGCATCATGGCGACAAAATTTGTGGTTCCAGTTCAGCCCATGGTTAGGGTAACAACATCCGAGGGAGAGCAACTAAGAATTTGCAAGGTTCAAGAAAGAGTGACCCTCCTACATTCAGCGGTTTGGCTTAAGAGAGCACAATGGGTTTCATAGAGGAGTGCTATTACATTATCAGCACTATGGGTATTGTAGAGACGAGTGGGGCTACTTTTACTACATTCACGGAGCGGCTTATCAGTAGTGGTGGACGTATGAGTTGGGTAGCCGGCCGATGCAGCTTCACTTACATGGGTTTAGTTTCCAGAGATGTTTTGAGAGAGTTTGTAACTTAGCCACGTCGAGATGCGTGGCGCGCAGAGTTGAGCCGTTATGCTAGGGCACTATGTAAGTATCAGAGAATGCTATTAGATTCAGTGATATTTGGTTCAGCATGGCTCGAGAGTTAGAATCAGGTGTTTCGTTCTAGCAAGGGGTAGGGATCGCTCACCGAATTGAGGGTCTGCGGGACCGGGAGCGAGAGGACAGACGAGGTCAGGAGAGAGAGAGTATAGAGAGGCGAGGAGGCCTCGTAGGCCGGAGAGATTTGATGGTCCTTATTTTTGAGGCAGGGTGTGACATAGTAGAGGTTTAGTGGGTCAGCCAGTTTAGTTTGCGCTTCAGGCTTCACACAGTGATTCAGGCGTTCATGGGTCTCAAAGTATCCACACCGCACAGTTTCCACAGCCACGTCAGTAGAGGGGTTGCTTGAGTGTGGAGATACTATCCATATGGTGAGAGATTTCCCCAGATTTCGGGCAGATGTGTCATAGCAAGGTATTCAGGTAAGTAGAGGGTGCCCAAGAGGGGGAGGCCCGGCCCGTTGTTGTGTTTCATATAGTAGGTTTAAGGGTATTACGCCAGATGATGTCATTCAGGTATGATTTTGATTTGTTACAGAGGAGCACCATCCGTCGTTCATTATGATTCTGCTTATCGGGGTGAGTTCCCCTTATTTGTTGCTCCACTAACGATTTAATACCTCTTTGAGTGAATCGACGTTCATTTCGATTCTGCTTATCGGGGTGAGTTCCCCTATTTGTTGCTCCACTTATGGGTGTGTTTCATGATTTGCACTCTGTTTATGTGTAACCTCGTTGGAAGGCTCTATGAGTGATAGCCATGTCAATCGTCTATTTTTATCTATTATCGAGAGTTATGAGACTAGTAGTAAATTTCTGTTGTCCTTCTCGGTTGGCTTGATGTGATTTATGACTATTTCTGGCCACAAGCCGTGACGTTTATGCTCCATCAGTGTGGGAGCCAGCAATTGTTGTAAATTGTGAGGGAATTGATCTAGTGAGAGTTTCCAGCTGATTTGATGTGTACCCTACATGAGATTCAGAGTTGAGGGCAGGACCCTCGTTGTTTCATGTGATTTGATGTGTTGAGACCGGGCTGTGTACTGCGGTGGGAGTTATATAAGTATGAGATCCTTGTGATTCTTTTATATGCTTTAATTCTTTCTTGTTAGATTGTTTTGTAAATTAGTTTTGATAGAAAAATTTGTGCTTGACGGACTTGTTTGATAGTTCCTTTATGTGTTTCCCTTTCTATATTCAGTCATTTTGGTTCTGTGCTTCTTGAGTTTTAGCTTGTGGGGTGTGTGCCCGTTGGTATTAGTTGTGAATTGGTGATTTGGGTGTTAGTTGTATGGTTTCCGTGGTTATTGTATCATCGTCAGTGTTGTGGAGGTTTGAAACGGGTTCCTATCGAATATGAGACTTATGGTTGATGCAGGATTTGATTTCGAGCAAGTATTGTGATCAGGAATGTTATTATAGGCCTTTGTCCAGTGTGTATGTTGTGTGGTTATACTCTGTGGGTATAGGCATAAGTGGTTGCAACTAGTTAAAACTGATACCGGATATGGATTTAGAATTGGGTCTCTTGGAAATGAATGGGAGATGGGGATTTTGGCTCTAGGAATTATTGGAATTGCTAGAAAGGCTAAATTTCAGTCGAGAGGGTGTTGTTAGATTTATGAGGAGTGTGGTGATGTGGGATCACCCGCGGGTGTATGCTGGAAGTGTGCATTCAATGATTTGAGGACTTCGAGGCGAATCTTGGCACGTTCTAGGATGAACGTTGGTTTTAAGAGGGGGAGGATGTAACGACCCGACCGGTCGTTTTGAGAATTAAAGCTCCATTCAGCGGCGTAAGGGCTGGAACATCTTCACATTATGTGTATCGACTTGCATGCATTGCTGAATTCAGTTAACGGATGATTTGTAGTCGAATTGGAAGAAGATTCTAATTTTGGAAGCTTGAACAGTGAGAATTTGACCGGAATTGGACTTTTGAGTAAACGGCCCCAAAATGGGTTTTGGGTGATCTCAACAGCTTTGTATGGTGATTCTGGACTTAGGTGGAGGAGTTAGACCTAACCTTGTGTGGGGGACTTCCCCTTAGGATTTGAGTGTTCTATGTTGATTGTAGTTCGTGAACGCCAGGTGACGAGTGCGTGCTCGGACTTATTTGTGGAAAAATTGGCCTTTTAGGGTTCTTAGGTCTTTATATTCACTGTGTAGGAATGTGTTCTTGACATGACTGAGTTTCCTATTTATTTGTTTCACCTCCACATGCTTAATTGGAATTAATTGCTTCATGATTTACTCTTATTGCCTAATTAACTCCTAACTGATTTAACTGAAGAATTTCGCCTCTCTTATTGCCATGTTATCTTTTCACAGTTGCTTATCTTAGTTGAGAATAATTATTACCCCTCCTGAAATTGTTTAGTCTTAAGTGAAGCTAAGATCATCTTCCACTAATTGAATTGTCGAATATCCTAAAAATTGTCCAATCGTAAAAGAAATTAGATAACCTATGTCCTTGTTGACTTGCCCTCATTTGGGACTATTTGACTCGTGTTGATTCCCTTGTTATTTACTTGTATATTATGGGATCCTTGCTCTATATTAGTTTCCCCGTTGTTGAACTATTCCCTTTATGCCAACATTCTTTTCTATGGTTACTCCTTGTGAGCTGGTTCTGCCGTTGCCTTGCGATTTACAGTCCTTAAGTTGATTTGCTTGTCTTACCTTGTATTATTGTCATTTGTTGTTGTTTATGTATTGTGGTGATGTACGAGTTTTCTGTTGTGTTGTGACTGTTGTTTCTGTTGGTGGCGCTGCATGTTTACTTTGGGACTACGGATCGGTGTTCCTGGTGATCCCCCTGCATATTTACTTTTGGGACTACGGGACTGCACCCGGGAGATCCCCCTGCATATTTACTTTTGGGACTACGGGACTGCACCCGGGAGGTTCCCCTGTACACATATATTGATTTGGACTGTAGTGTGGGATACCGAGAGATCCCCAGCACACATATTGAGGATACTAAGAGATCCTCGGGATACCGAGAGATCCCCAGCACATATTGAGGATACTAAGAGATCCTCGGGATACCGAGAGATCCCCAGCACATATTGAGGATACTAAGAGTTCCTCGGGATACCAAGAGATCCCCAGCATATATATTGAGGATACTGAGAGATCCCCGGGATACTGAGAGATCCCCGAGTATTTACGTTTGGGACTACGGGATGATATCCTGGGAGATCCCCTGTTAAAAATCATTGCGTTCTGAGCTGATGTTTCATTGTTCCTATCCCTGTATAAACATTATAGGTGTTGTCCGTTCTATTCCTTGTACTTAATTACTTGTTGGTATGAACTATGTTAGGACACTTGCACAAGCATACACATGGTTAACCACCTTTATCGGATAGGAGACTCCTTGAGATTTCTGAGTATAGATGCACACCCTTGTTATTTGCCTTCCATGTGAGAATGACTCTTTTGGGGCACGTGAGTTGTCAGTATGATCAAGAGGTGTGATGAGGGCACAAGATGCTGAGTGTTAGGGTTCAGGTATTGAGACCCGTATTGTATGATTATGAGATGAGGTGTCACAGGGTGACTGATTTACGAAGGTTATCTATCTGAAAAGATTATATTCAAAAAAGCCTTTATTTTGAAAGAACTCTTTTTATAAAAGAATACTTATTTGAATGAAGTATTTTTCGAAACACTTTTCTCTTTTATCAGTTGAAGGGTTTGACTATTTGATTGATGCTTGCTGGTTAAGACTTAAGGTGAAAACTATTGGAGTTGTTGAGTTATGATTTGTCTTTACTATATTTGTGATTTCGGATTTGGGTTGTATTCTCGCTTACCTTTCCGTGTTTTTCCTGACGGTGTTTTCCCTGAGTACTTGCTGTTTTCCTTCCTTATTTTAATTACTATATTGTTAGCCGTATCGCGTAGTCTCTATATAAATATCATGTTCTATATATTAGACCAGTAGGTGTCTTGACTATTCCTCGTCACTACTCCACCGAGGTTAGTCTTGATACTTACTGGGCACCGTTGTGGTGTGCTCATACTACACTTCTGCATATTTGTTTTGTGCAGATCCAGGTATTGTTCGCTAGTAGCTGTGGAGATTCTTGCCGGGGAGACTGAAGGTAGTCCTGCTACTGTGTTCGCAGGCTTCGGAGTCACCTTCCTATTTTATATTCACACTGTTGTACTTATTTCCATACGGTTGTGTTTAGAAGTTGTAGCGAAACTCTGTAGAGCTTATGACTTGTACTACCGGGTTTTGGGAATTGTAAGTTTTGTAGAGATTTTGCTTCAAGACTGTTAAATTTCATTTATTATTGTGGTATTTCAGCATGAGTTAGGCTTACCTAGTCCCTAAGACTAGTTGCCATCACGATACCCAAACGAAGGGAAAGTTGGGTCGTGACAGCAAATATCATGCTTTCCTTCTTGTTTGTCGTATCCAATCTATGCCGTTTCTCATTTGTTACACTTTCGTATAAGCCTTCTACTATGTTAGTTATTCATGCCTTCTATTTGTTCAGCTTATAATGATCGTGCTTTCCTTCATGGTTATATCTACATCAAAGCCTTCTACCATGTTACCTAGTGAAATTTATTTTCCTCTATCGTAAATGCTATCATTACTTCTATGCCTCCTATCTAGTCTGTTACTGTTGCTCATATGCACTGCGTTGTTCGTTATTGCTATATGTCCCACGTTATCATTATTGTTATTGGCATTTCTTTCACCCGGTTGGTACTGTTATACGTATGCTCGGTGAGGAAGAGATAAATGCACGAAGGGTGTTATTGTGGCAATTGATTTGACTTACATTCATATATTTGGCGGGGATGAGATAAATGCACGAAGGGTGTTGCCATGTCATTCGATTTGATAGCTTGAGCACATTTCTCATACTATGAAAGTTATGAATTTACTATTGTGGTTTGTTGGTTATCATTTTAAGGAAAGGATTGGTCGTGATATTGAGGAATATTGATCTTGACGTCTTTTAGTAATTATTTATTGCTCCCTTATTTGTTTCTTGTACTCTTTTCGATTATGTTCTAGAATTGTTCTATTGATAGTCTACTACACATGTTATATCAGCAAGTATGTTTTAACTAAAAAACCTCGTCGTTATTTCACTGAGGTTAGACAAGATACTTAATGTGTATATGGGGTTAGTTGTACTCATTCTAAACTTCTACACCTTGCATGTAGATTTTGGAGCTGGAGTTGATATGTAAGGTGGGAGCTAGCATCGAAGATGTACCTGCATTCCGCTATAGCTGCCACTTGTTCTTGGTAGCTTTAGATTTTGATAATCTATTTATGTAGACTTCGAACAGATGATGTATTTATTTCGTACCAGCTTTTATAAATTCTAAGTCTTAGAAGCTCATGATTTGTATTACCAGTCCTTGCGATGTTGTATGTAATACAGATATATCATTTGTTGATCACTTTTGCTTTATTAGAATTGTGTTAACTATTAATTGGCCGACCTGGCGGGTTAGGTTATGTGCCATCAGGACCAGTGGATTTTGAATCGTGACAAGTTAGTATCATAGCACTAGGTTTGTAGGTTCTACGAGTCATGAGCAAGTGTCTAGTAGAGACTTACAGATCGGTATGATGACATCCATACATATATTCGAGAGGCTACAGGGCATTTAGGAAAAATTTCCCTTCTTTCTATCGTTATCGTGCGGCCTTGTTTCAGCTTGAAACCTACGATTTTGATTCTTCCTATTTGTTCATATGCGATGTTGCACACTCGGTATTTTCTATGCGCCGAAGATTTGTGATGCTGCAAATGGATTACGAAGGGATATAGATGCTAGATTATCATCGTGATGTGGTGTCTGGTCTTAGGAGTGGATGGTGTGATAGATCTTTCAGTTGTTCATTTGTGGTACGAAGCGGATTCTTGTAACTGGTTAGGAATCACTAACTTGGGAAGACCGGCTGGTGGCCTAGTTAGTGTGATTATTATGGGCTCATGGTAAGTTGTTGATTTAACTACATCCGGGGGTTGTCTCCTGCGTGATGAGTTTGAATCGTGTGTTTCTTATGAGGCTTTCATTCGGTGGAATGCATATATATTATGATTTCGGAGCATTTGGGGAAGTTTTCTTGACTATTGCAAGGATGAGTATGCAATTGGCAGAGTCTTAGGAGTGTTCTATGACCAGAATTGCATGAGTTTTTGAAGTATTCAGCTAAATAGCAATGAGGAATCAGGCCAGCCATGAAGATAGGGTACTATGGATTACCGACGAAGTGTTCTGTGGTTTTGAGCTAAGTGGAGGAGTTTGCTATTGACGAATGAATTACAGGATCATGTGTTGCATCTGTTTCTAGGCTGAGGGGTTGCTCGGTTGCTTCTTTGAATAGTCAAGTACCGGTGAAAAGCGGATTTGTCACGACCCAAGTTCTCCCTCCGTGAACTGTCGTGACGGCACCTAGTCTCTACGACTAGGTATGCCTAACAATTTGCGGAAATGAAACAAGATACGAAAACTAACAATTAACATGTAAATATAATAAAGGAGTTTAAAATGCCGCTCGACATATACCATAAAACACTCTCGAACTGAACATAAAGACTCCCAAAACCCGGAATCTCACGAATCACAAGCTACAGAAGTACATAGTGTTTTTAACTCCAGAAATCTAACAACGAAGAAAAATACAAGAAGTCTATAACTGAAGGAGGAATAGAGAGGGACTTCTAGGTCTGTGGATGCGGCAGATATACCTTGAAGTCTCTAAGATCGCCCCGCCTCACTGGAAGTATAGTTGAGAAGAAGTACTTGGATCTGCACACGAAAAACATGTGCAAGAAAGGGCATGAGTACACCACAACGGTACCTAGTAAGTGCCAAGCCTAACCTCGATCGAGTAGTAACGAGATCAGGTCAAGGCTCTACTGGTTTATACATATAATAAGATAAATAGTATGAAATATCGCATTAGAGTTAGAAATGCTAACAGTCAATGAAAAATGAAATCACATGAAGAAATAACTCAGTACACAGAGACAGCAACAGGGGATCTTCCGGAATACCGTCCCGTAGTCCCAAACATAAATGTACAGAGGATCTCTCAAGATACCGTCCCGTAGTCCAAATAATAAATGTCCAGGGGGGATCTCCCGGAATACCGTTCCGTAATCCCAAAGTAAATATCCAGAACAGGGGGATCTCCTGGGGTACCGTCTTGTAGTCCCAAACATAAACAAACATGGGGATCTCCCGGAATACCGTTCTGTAGTCCCAAAATAAATACACAACTCATTCAAAATACACAATAGTTCCAGCTAGAAAGTATCTACCGTTATAGTCCAGTTTGTAGCAAGAAAGACAGGAAATTCTTACTCTAAACACGCTACACAGAATCCAGGTAGACATTTAAAGTAGATAAGACAATTTAGGCACATAAGCATGCTTTCCTAAGCTAAACAAGAGGCTACGTATACTAGTATTGCTCAATTAAAGGAAAAGACATTTAGTTACTTAATGAAAATGGGGGTTTTCAACAATTACAGCGTATACGCACTCGTCACCTCATGTACACATCATTGATATAAAAACAGTACGAAAATCCTAATGGGAGTCCCCCACACAGGGTTAGGCAAGCCACTTACCTCGAACCAAGCTCAAAATCAATCTAAAATCACACTCTTGCCACGAGTATGCCCAAATCTAATCTAATCAATTACATAACATAAATATAGCTACAAGTAACTCATTTAACTAATGAATTCAAAGCTAAGGCATGAAAATAGAAAAATGCCAAAAATCCTTCCCGGGCCCACGTCTCGGAATTGGGTAAAAATCACAAATTACGAACACCCATTCACTCACGAGTTCGCTCGTATAAAATTACTATACAAACTTCAGATTTTCAATTGGGGAACTTTTTCCCCCATTTCCAAACTTCCACCCTCAAATTCCTTAATTAAATGAGGAAAACAACAATAGATTTACATATATGATCCAAAATAGAGTTAGAGTTCGTTACCCAATAGTTCTCCTTCAAAATCCCTCAAGAAATCGCCTCCTACCGAGCTCCAAATCAAATTTTGTGTTCTGAAATTTCAAGCCCTCAAAGCCATCTTTTCTGCCCAGCGATTTCCACATTTGCACTCCCAGGACCGCATATGCGGTACCGCTTCTACGGCTAAGGCTCCGCATCTACGGAGTTTCATTAATTCCCCAAGCACCGTACCTGCGCTCATTTCTTCGCAGATGCTGCTCCGCATCTCCGGTTCATAAGTCGCACCTACGACCACTGGTCCTCTTGCCTCAAACAACACCTGCGACCTCCTTCCTAGCTTTTGCGGGGTCGCACCTGCGGGCTTCCCACCGCAGGTGAGAAAACACCAGAAGCAGCCAACTTCAGAATTTGCCTGTCTAAATTCAAATACGTTAAGCATCTAAAACTCACCCGAGGCCCCCGGGACCTCAACCAAACATACCGACCAATCCTAAGACATCATACGAACTAAGTCGAGCCCTCAAATCATATCAAACAACGCTAAACCCACAAATCACCCTCCAATCCAAACCTAATAAACATGAATTTCGAAAATTCTACAAGCGATGCCGAAACCAACCAAACCATGTCCGAGTGACCCCAAATTTTGCACACGAGTCATATTCACCGCTACATAGCTATTCCAACTTCCAGAATTGGATTTCGACCCCGATATAAAAAATTCCACTATCAACCCGAAACTCCAAAAATTTAACTTTCGCCATTTAAAGCCCAAATAAGCTACGGACCTCGAAAACACAATCGAAGTCAATAATCTCGCAAGACAAGGAATCAAATGAAGTGGAATTTTCCTAATAGTTCCATAGCCTCTCGAAGATAAGTACAGACGTCTTTGTACCGATCCGCGAGACTCTAATAAACCGGCTTGTGATTCATGACTCCTATTAACGTAGAGCTCTGATACCAACTTGTGACGACCCAAGTTCTCCCTCTGTGAATTGTCATGATGGCACCTAGTCTCTATGACTAGGTAAGCCTAAAAATTTGCGAAAATAAAATAACATACGAAAATTAACAAGTAAATATAAAAAAAGAGTTTAAAATGCCGCTCCGCATATACCATAAAACACTCTCGAACTGAATATAAACACTCCCAAAACCCGGAATCTCATAAATCACAAGCTACTGAAGTATATAGTGCTTCTAACTCAGGAAATCTAACAACGAAGAAAAATACAGGAAGTCTATAACTGAAGGAGGAATATAGAGGGACTTATAGGTCTGCGGACGCGGAAGATATGCCTCGAAGTCACTAAGATCGCCCTGCCTCACTGGTAGTATGGCTGAGAAGAAGTACTTGGATCTGCACACGAAAAACATGTGCAAGAAAGGGCATAAGTGCACCACAGTGGTACCCAGTAAGTGCCAAGCCTAACCTCGGCCGAGTAGTGACGAGATAAGGTCAGGGCTCTACTATTTTATACATATAATAACATTAAGCAGTATGAAATATCGCAGTAGAGTCAAAAATGCTAACAGGCAATGAAAAATGAAATCACGAGAAGAAATAACTCAGTACACAGAGATAACAACAAGGGATCTCCCGAGATACAGTCCTGTAGTCCCAAACGTAAATGTATAGAGGATCTCCCGGGATACCGCCCCGTAGTCCAAATCGTGAATGTACAGGGGGGATCTCCCAAAATACCGTTCCGTAGTTCCAAAGTAAATATCGAGTACAGGGGGATCTCCTGGGATACCTTCCCGTAGTGCCAAACATAAACATATAGGGGGATCTACTAGAATACTGCTTCGTAGTACCAAAATAAATACACAACTCATTAAAAATATACAACTGTTCCAGCTAGGAAGTATCTACAGTTCTAGTCAAGCTCGTAGCAAGGAAGGCAGGAAATTCTTACTCTAAACACGCTGCACAGAATCTAAGTAGACAGCTAAAGCAGATAAGATAGTTAAGGCACATAAGCATGCCTTCCTAAGCTAAACAGGAGGCTACGTATACTAGTATTGCTTAATTAAAGGAAACATAGTTAATTACTTAATGAAAATGTGGTTTTTTAACAATTAGCACGTGTACGCACTCATCACCTCACGTACACGGTATTCATATAACAACAGTACCAAAATCCTAAGAGGAGTTCCCCCACACAAGGTTAGGCAGGCCACTTACCTCGAACCAAGCTCAAAATCAATCCGAAATCACGCTCTTGCCACAAGTATCCAACTCCGAGTGGCCCAAATCTAATCAAATCAGTTACATAACATAAATATAGCTACAAGCAACTCATTTAACTAATGACTTCAAAGATAAGGCATGAAAATAGAAATATGCCCAAAAATCCTCACCGGGGCCACGTCTCGGAATCGGGTAAAAATCAAACATTACGAACACCCATTCACTCATGAGTTCACTCGTACAAAAATCATCCTGTTCCGACATCTAATTCCTATTCAAACTTCTGATTTTCAATTGGGGAACTTTTTCCCCCATTTCCAAACTTCCACCCTCAAATTCCTTAATTAAATGAGGAAAACAACAATAGATTTATGTATATGATCCAAAATAAAGTTAGAATTCGTTACCCAATAGTTCTCCTTAAAAAACCCTCAAGAAACAGCCTCCCACCGAGATCCAAATCAAATTTTGGGTTATAAAATTTCAAACCCTCGAAGCAATCTTTTCTGCCCAGCGATTTCCGCATCTACGCTCCAAGGACCGCACCTGTGGTCCCGCTTCTACAGCTAGGGCTCCGCACCTGTGGTCCCACCGCAGGTGCGAAAATACCCAAGCAGCCAACTTCAGAATTTGCCTAAGCCCTAATTCAAATACTTTAAGCATCTGAAACTCACCCGAGGCCTCCGGGACCTCAACTAAACATATCAACCCATCCTAAAAGATCATACAAACTTAGTCGAGCCCTCAAATCACATCAAACAACGCTAAAACCTCGAATCACCCTCCAATCCAAACCTAATGAACTTGAATTTCCAAAATTCTACAACCCATGCCGAAACCAACCATACCATGTCCAATTGACCCCAAATTTTGCACACAAGTCATAGTCACCACTACGGACCTATTCCAACTTTCGGAATTGGATCCCAACCCCGATATTAGAAATTCCACTGTCGGCCCGAAACTCCAAATATTCACCATTTCAAGCCTAAATAAGCTACGGACCTTAGAAACACAATTCGACACGCCCTTAAGCCCAAAATCACCCAACGGAGCTAACGGAATTGACAGAATTCCATTCCGGAGCTGTCTGCACACTACTCCGACTACGGTCCAAATTCTAAGACTTAAACTCTCATTTAGGGACTGTGTCCCAAAACACTCCGAAACACAAGAGGAACCATCCCGGGAATTCACAATAGCTGAAAAAGACACAGGTAAAGCAGCTAATAGGGATTTGGGGCGTTAATTCTCAAAACGACCGGTCGGGTCATTACAGGCTTGCTCGGTACGAGTAAGGTGAGTGGTTACGAGAAGATTCTAATGAGTTCCAGGTCATATGTGGCATTTAAGGACTGCTGAATTTGTAAAATATTAGGGCTTGATATAAGTAGTGAATGGCAATCGGATTTGTGGTAGTTCTATGTCAAGAATGATTCTACATGGCAATATTAGAGAGATGCAAGAAACAACTTTTGATTTGCAGAAGGTTCCTTTAGAGTGAGCATATCGGGTTGAGTTGCTTTAGGGTTTGCAGTCTGTGTGACTCGGTTGAGTTAGAGGAGATCAGCTTTGCTGAATTGATTATGTGTTAATAAGTTCCGAAGAATTCACCATGGTTATGGCCACGACCTAGAGTTGATGTTTTCTACAGGTATAGAAGATATATTGCGTGTGGTGATGTCCTCCAAGATTAAGTTAAATGAAAGGTTCTTGGTTGATGAGGTGTTTATCTTGCTTGTGGTTAAGAGTTGATTACGAGATTTTCGTATTTTCAAGAGTTAGCATGTTAGAGGCGGTGAACCTTGTGGGGTTGAAAGTTTCAAGTACAAGGTTGCTGTTTAGTTTTAAAGGGAAGGATATGAGTTCTTGATGACACGAATGATTTTAGATGTTGAAGAGGATGTTGGCACTATTTGATACCGCCGGAGGAGAGTGCGCAAGTTGGCAGGTGCATTGTGTGTTGACTTGTGGGTATTTTTTCTGTAAGATAATGGAGTATGAGTGATGTATCAGCCATTTGAGTAGTGGTTGTTAGATCGGATATGGAGATTCTAGTATTCATGAGGTTTAGAGACTAGATGTCCTCGTAGGCAGACTAATGCCACCTCAATCAAAAAATGGTTGGCTCGCCTCAACTAGATATTAAAGCTGCCCCAAACAAAAATATTATTGTCGTGCAGTACCGCTAGTAGTAAGATTTGCATGGAGTAGTGAATGAATTTGATGATGCTCGAAGCATGTCTTAAAAATAATACATGAGGAAATACCAACAATATATAGCAATACTGTAATAAAAATAGGTGAGACAAGTAGCTAATATGCACAATTCAAAAACTACATTCACTACAATTAATAGGATCGTATGGTTTGGGACTGCCAAACCTAATAATTCAATAATAGTCTCTCATGGATCACCAACAAGAATTGATATACCGAATCAAATAGGCCTTCACGAATTTCCAAGATACTATGCTAGAACTAAAACAAATAATCCCTCACATAACTAGGGTATCCACTAGGACTAACAATATGACATCGATATCAACTGAAATAATTGGTTTATACAATAGGCAGTAGAAAAATAACATCAAATCGATAAATATTATATGAGACCACAAAAGTCAATACATGTTTTGATGTTAAATACCCCTTGAATGATTCATATAAATGCCTCTCTAGGATGCCATGCTCAGTTTGTAGAGAATAACTCTAAATAATGAATTGAAGTATCAATTGTATCATGTCATAGTGATAGAAAGAGTACCATAAAGTATCTGGCCAAAAGATATTATAATGACCTAGTGTGCACGAGCTCTCCCCATAACATACTTGGTAGTTAAAATATAATAATGCAAGTCTCAAGTCATGCTTGTGAAAAATTAAGTATCAGATATTAAAGTTTCACTCACCTCGAAGTTGGTGCGATTTTTCGACCTTACATTGTCCAAATCTTTAATTAAATAACATGTAATGGCTTTAATATATTTAAAATATTGAATAATATGTCAAATTAAGCTAGGTAGTCCATTTTTATAATTTTAGGAAGGTCAAAGTCAATCCTAAAAGCCAATTTGGTCAATCCGATTAAATCATTAAATAAATGACATAATATGCACAAAATAATTGGTGAGAAATTAAGCATAAATCTAAACTCGTATATGTACCAAAAATTTTGGGTGCTACATAAACGACATGGAAGAGATTAAAACAAGTCACTCTTGATGGAAAAATATTTATTATAACTCTCTGAAAGCTCTTTACAATTCTCACAAATCTGTATACATAAAATAAGCTACTGATAACCCTATTTATAATAGTACAAAACTTATTTTAACTAGAAACAAGAAAGCATATTCCTATTCTAACTACATATCCTATTTAGACATGAAATAAATAAAAAAACTACAACTTTGAGTTAGTTTTCCAACATTCTCCCATAATTCAAAGTTGTATACGTCTGACTTTTTTGTTGTTGTATTGGAGAATTTATCTCCAACTTCCACTTGTGTTGAAGCACATGCCTCCAACCCGTTGATGCACTTTGTCACCAATACCCAATTTTATTGAAGTACCTGTCTCCAACTCTAGTTGATGCACTTTGTCACCAACGACTAATTTTGTCGAACCACTTGTCTTCAACTCGTTGATGCACTTTATCACCAACACCCAATTTTGTTGAAGCACCTATATTCAAGTGTCGTTGATGCACTTTGTCACCAACACCCAATTTCGTTTAAGCATCTGTTTTCAACTCTCATTGATTCACTTTGTCACCAATATTTTATTTTGTTGAAGAACATGTCTTGTCACGACCGAAAATCTATTTAGGGTCGTGATGGAGCCGGACACCACTGTCAGCCAAGCCAACATTATATAAATAGTAAATTCTCGTTTTAATATTTTCGAAATCATTCCTTCTAAACAATAAACAATGAATAATAAACTTCACGAAATAAATAATAATGTCTTTACAACATTTATTTACTGAATAATCCCGAAATCATCCCAGAAACCGGTGTCACAAGTGCATGAGCAATTACTAGAAAATCTAATGCAGTACTGTATACGGTCAAAATCGGAGAGCTCAATTTTGAAGACTTAATCATGCCCCAAGATCGAGTTTGGGAAGGTCGAAGTAAGAATCAAGCCTGGATTGGATGCGCGCACCTCGAGAAGCAAGTCGGAGACCTGTCGTGATCTGCCTCGAGGGTAGTACATATTCGACGACACTCAAGAAAGAGCAGGAATTTCCAAGAACACGTGAGTCGGGGTATAAAGTAAGGGATAAGATTTGTACAAAATAGTACAAGTCCGTACTAGGTTGTTATACAGCTGTACCAATAGAATTCTTTACCATAATTGGAAATGTATCATAGTAGGGTTTTCCCCTTCTATATAAAGGGGCCCCAATCTTTGTAAAAGATATCTCATTCACAACAATAGAACATTCTACTATGTTTTTCTTGTTTACCGTGCTCAACAATTGCTCTTCAACTTTATTGTCGTTACTTTATACTTTATTGCTGTTAGCTCACCTCGAGGCCCCTAAGATAATCAAGCTCGAAGTCATTATTGCTCTAACGATACTGGTTTGGTTCATCAATTCTTCTTACATAAACTTAATATTATTTGTACATTCATTAGTATTGGAATAAATTACATATCTTTAAAACCACAAATCATATTTAACTATTACTCACATTTTTCGAGGTAAACTGTTTGGTGCCCACCGCGGGCTAAAGAAAATAGTGATTATTTTAGTGCTAGTTTTCTGATAACACACGTTATTCTTTACACTTTTTCTTGTCAAAGATTCTTTGATTTTAGGCTAAGATATGTCTAGCACACATAACGCTCCTGCTCCTGACAGTGAGGGACTCGGAGAAAACATCGGCATAGGGGTCGGTGTACCATCCATAAACCCTGAGGGAGTGCCAAATATGGAGCAAGTTGATATCAGTTCGCATAACGCTCTAAACACGGACGCAGGCACAGACCCCGTAAGGAATGCACGTAGGAAAGCCCGGCGAGGAGACCAAGGAACGCCAGGAATGGAGGAAGGGGGAGTCAGCCTCCAAGTGATATTCGAGATGCTGCAAGCTCAGCAAGTCGCCATCTCTCAACTTCAAAGGCAGAATTGAACTCCAAAAATAGCCGAACCAGTGAACACTCGGCATGCTGGACCAACGCTAGAAAGGCCCGAGCAAATGGCTCGGGGACTGACCCCTCTATTATGAAAATGCTCGAAGAACTAACCAAAAGGACCGAGTCTGGATAAAAGAAAATTGAAGAAAATGATAAAAAGGTGGAGACATACAATTCAAGGGTCAACCAGATACCGGGAGCACCTCCAATTTCGAAAGGACTGGACTCGAAGAAGTTCGTGCAAAACCATTTCCCCAGAGTGCGGCTCGGAAGCCCATCACGAAGAAGTTTCGGATGCCAGATATCCCGAAATACAACAGAACTACTTATCCCAACGAGCACATCACCACATATGCTTGTGGCATAAAAGAAAATGATTTGAAAGACGATGAGATTGAGTCTGTTTTACTAAAAAAGTTTGGGGAAACTCTGTCTAGGGGTGCTATGATTTGGTACCATAACTTACCCCCAAACTCAATTGATTCATTTGCCGTGTTAGCAGACTCATTTGTAAAGGCACATGCCGGTGCCATCAAAGTCGCAACAAAGAAGTCCGATGTATTCAAAATAAAGCAAAAGGAGAACGAGATGCTGAGGGAGTTTGTATCCCGCTTCCAGTCAGAACGAATGGAGTTACCACCAGTCTCCGATAACTAGGTCGTACAAGCATTCACACAGGGGATAAATGAACGAAGCTCGATAGCTTTGAAGCAGCTGAAGCAGAACTTGATCGAGTATCCCGCCGTGACTTGGGCGGATGTGCATAATAGGTACCAATCAAAAAATAGGGTCGAGGATGACCAAATGGGAGGCCCCTCAGGCTCAGTTTATTCGAGTAGGTCACTAGCAAAGGAGTCAGGAAACACAGACAGGGAGTCAAGGTCGAATAAGGAAAGGTATCAACCGTACGTCAAAGATCGAAGGAACATTTCAAGGCGTAACATACCTCGAAATGATCGAAGAGTAGATTGGGGCCAAAGTTCCTGAGGACTCGTGAGCAAAATCGGGTTTGATAGGCACTTGGGACCGGTGGAGGCACCCAAATAATCAAAATACAACTTCAGTGTCGATGCCACGGGTATCGTCTCAGCCATCGGCAAAATTAGAGATACTAGATGGCCCAAGCATATATAGACCGATCATTCTTAGAGGAACCCCAACTTAATGTGTATGTATCATGGTACTCACGGGCATAAGAACGAGGATTGCAGGCAACTTAGAGAGGAGGTAGCCCGATTGTTCAACGAGGAGCACCTTCGTGAACTTCTCAGCGACCGGGCCAAGAACCATTTCCGAGAAAGAGATACAAACAGGAAGAATTAACCTGAAGAACCTCAACATGTCATTCACATGATCATCGGTGGAGTCGATGTCCCACAAGGACCTACATTCAAACGTACCAAAGTATCCATCACAAAAGAGAAACGGACTCGGAGCTATATGCCCGAGGACACGCTATCATTCTGTGATGAGGAAGCAGAGGACGTATCTTAGCCTCACAACGACGCCCTGGTAATCTCTATCCTTTTAAATAAAGTTCAGGTTAATCGTGTTTTAGTGCATCCAGGTAGCTCTGCGAACATAATTAGATCGAGGGTCATGAAACAACTCGGCCTGCAAGATCAGATTGTACCTGCATCCCAGGTGCTGAATGGCTTTAACATGGTAAGTGAAACAACGAAGGGAGTAATTATCCTGCCAGTAAACATAGCTGGGACCATACAAGACACCAGGTTCCAGCTCATCGAAGGTGACATTAGGTATAACGCACTCCTCGGGAGGCCATGGTTACACCGCGTGAGGGTAGTGCCTTCGACTCTCCATCAGATGATCAAGATCCCGACAGAGGAAGGAGTGAAAACAATCCACGGAGAACAACATGCTGCAAAAGAGATGTTTGCAATGGAGGAAATGGTACCGATACCATGACCTCGGAGAAGTCGAGCCCCAAAGGTAAACATGTGGCTAAGTAGCAATCACAGCTCCAAGCCTAGACGGAAGCAAGATAACAGGTAACCGAAGGCGAAGCAGGTAACTCCCTAGATCCTCGAACCTTCATTGTTCCCGAGAAGCCCGATGCTGCCAAGTACACTTGGGAACGAGATTAACCCCCGAACTCAGGAAAAAACTCAGTTAGATTCTTATTGATAATATGGATTGCATTGCTTGGTCCCATTTGGATATGACAGCGATTCTGCCAGAAATCACCACACATAGGCTAAGCAATAGTCCCAGGTTTAACTAGTAAAACATAAAGGGAGGTCCTTAGTTTGAAAAGCCTCATATCAACATCAAGTCAACAGGATGTTCGAAGAATAAACAGGTAAAATAATGAAAGCCTCTATTGATGATATGACTGGTTAGGTCCTTGTGCGCAGAGGACCATTTTAATTCATTTGCAGGAAACAGTCAACGTTTTAGGGCGATGCGACACGAAGCTCAACCCAGAGAAATGTGCCTTCGGAGTTGGCACGGGTAAGTTTCTCGGCTTCATGGTGTCAAATCGGCGCATCAGAATCATCCCCGACCAGGTCAAGGCTCTCGAAGATATCATGATCGCGGATAGTAAGATTGGACCGCATTAAGTCCTCGGAGTCGGTTGTAGCAGATCTTACAAGCTCGGCACGATAGAAGCTCTCAAAGGCTAGTGATCTCGAAGATACCCCTTCTTACACGAAGGCCTTACATTTTAAAGCATGCGTTGCACTCTTTTCCCCTTGGCTCGAATTTTTGCCCAAATGGGTTTTACCGGCAAGGTTTTTAACGAGGCAACAACTATGTGTTTCTTAATGAAAATTAAACAGTATCCAAGGTTTCTTTTTAATCGACCCCGAATACTAGGGGGCATCACCCTCGGAGGTTATATTTTTAAGGAAAATACTCCATGCCTAAGAGAACCTCGATAGGAAAACTTTGTAATGGGCCAAACAGTCAGATGAACCGTGTCCATATAGTAGTCAAGCCCCGACAGCAAAACATGTACACATGTATCAATTCTGTTAATATCAAAAACACTTGGTGTTTCAAAGAAGTCTACTATTACACGAAATCTACATCCTATGGGAAACGGCTTAAGAGCCAAAGCATAGAAGCACCCCGAATACTCGGGGATTGTCATCAACAATCAGTGCATCCGAGTCATCAAAAATTCGGATTAATAAGACCTCAAAGAGGCACCCCCTCGAAACAAAGGCCAAGGCCAATAAACTCGAGGACTAACTTCTCGAACAAATTCCGAAAATCATCGGGAAACAAGTCCAAGTGACATACCCAAAGGTTACACCCATACTAAAGGCTATGACCAAATAATGCGGCTCGGAGACGTCCAACTTCCGCTATAAATTAAAGGCCTTCAAATACTTTGTAAAAACCGGTTAAATCATGCTACCCTCGGCAAAAGCAAAATATAAAGGGCTTCGATAAATTCATCCCTCAAAAAATACAAGGGCTTCGATAACATCGGCCTTCGGAAATACCTCAAGAGGTATTCGATTATGTTTACACAAACAAATTACTAATAAGGTTCCGATATGTTGAACCTTCGAAAAAACCTACGGGTGCAAAAAACACATTATTCATTCCTTGAGGGAAAAACTATGTAACCATTCTAAGAAGTTAAACAGCCTAAGGGCCGATGTATACGAGCCCAAGGGCCAACTTACAGAGCCTAAGGGCCGATATATAAGAGCCTAAGGGACAACTTCGAAAGGCTTAAGGACCAAAAACGTATTATACGAGACTTCGTTCTCACTCGACCCAGACTCAAGAGTCATGGTATCCTGAGCTTGAGTCGGATCGATTTAAACTTGGCTCAAGGATTACTATTTCTAAAGATAAGCATCTAAGGGTTTACTATATCCTGAACCCAAGCCAATTCCAGGACCAATCATTCAAGTTATGCAAAAGAGGTATTCCATAAATCAAAACAATATGAAATCCAGCACAAGTCGAAAATGAGATAAAAAGTTCCTATTATATTTCCAAAAGATAACTACAGGGGATGTTTTCACAAGGGATACCTACACAAAAACAAAATAAAGAAACCTAAAACTACTTTGGAGTCACATCTTCGGCAGTTGCATCCTCGGGAGCTGCATCTTCGAAACCCTCATCCTCGAAGACTTCACCCTTCTGTCCTCCACTCTTGGAGCCTCTGGCTGAATCATCCTCATCAGAAAGCAGAGCGGCAGCCTCTTCTTCCATAATCTTTGCCTTTTCAATATCGGCTGAGAGATCGAAGCCGCGAGCATGCACCTCCTCGAGGGTTACCCTCCGAGATTGACGCCTAGCATGGTCAAGCGCACTGAATAACTTGACTTCTGCTATAGAAGAGATCTTATTTGCCCGAGCATTAGATGCTTCGGCATCGGCTCGGTACAAAGACATAATTGCCTCAGCGTCAGATCTGGCCTTAGCCAACTCAGCAGCGGATTTAGCTTTAAGCTCCTTGATGTCACGGCCTCGAGCTAGGCTCTCCTCCTTCACTCTTTGAAACTGATATTCGAGGGAAGCCATCTCTTCTCGAAGAGTTTCTTTCTCGGAGGCAAGATTATCTATGCTTTTCCTCCACCCCAAGGTCTCGGCCTCTCTCATTGTAAGCTCTTCCTGAAGTTGCGCCACCAAGTTGGCCTTCTGATAAAACTACAAAATTAAAGGTATTAGACGTCAAGACAAGCAAGTTCATAACAGGTCCTCAAAGGCTATATTACCTTCTCAACATACTCGACCCGTCCTTGGCAAGCCTGTGTCAATTCAACTCGAATATCACTGATCTCCACCTCTTTCTTAACATAGAGGGTTTTAAGATCGTCCCTCTCTTTCGAGATCTTTTTAAGCTCAGCCTCATATCGAGAAAGATCGGTTTGAGACTTGGAAAATGCCTTTTTGTGGAGCACCACGACCTTAATAAAAAGGATGAAAATTGGATTCAGAAATAGCAAAAGCGCAGGCGCAGGCATAAAAAACAGGAAACTCACTTGTTTGAAGAGTCTATGTGCCTCATCGAAAATGAAAGAAGCATCAAAAGATATCATGTCCTTCATGGCTTGCTTCCACTTCAGAAGACCTCATATTCTGAGCATCTCGGATTTGCCCATCGGAGAACTCGGGACTAAGAGGTGAGTCATCTACATTGATTACCCCAAATGATACACTTGGGGCGTTCTCTTTATTTTAAAGAGGCTCGGGACTGGGCCGTTCGGCCTCACCCTCCAGATGGCCTCCTAGGCGAGTTGCCTTTTTTCTGCACGACAGCTCAGGGGCTTTATTTGACACCCCTCGGAGATTCTTCGATTCCGGAATGCGCCGCATCGACCTTCACCGGCTCGACGGGCTTCGAAGCACCAACATTTCTTCTTTCACAGGCTACTAATAGGCAGTCGTCATCTTCTACTTCTTCCTAATCTCGAAGGCGTTGGACCATTTTTGGAGATAAGACCTCCGTATAAACCTTGGACCTCCGAGTCGCGCTCTTCTTAGGCTTCGGGGGATTTGCGGGCGATTCTCTTTTTCTCTTTCTTTTTTTAGGAGACTTCAGAACTTCTTCTTCATCATCCGAGGCCAGCCGCAAATCAATGGCGTCTCCAAGACCTACATGAAACCGAGGTAAGTATCCCATGGCAGAAGTACAAGAAAACAAACAAGAGAACTCACTATGGTTTTTGGCCTCCCATAGACCCTTGGCCAAATCTCGCCAGCAACGCTCCGAATAAGAGGAGGCAGAGGCCAGCTTTCGGACCCAACCCTCAAGGTCAGGGACCCCACCAGGAAACCATGTTGCGGCTATACCATCGTAAAAGGGTTAGACCAATGTAAAATATAATGTCGTGGAAAAGAAAAGAAAGCAGGGTATAAGCCTGCTAAGTACTCACGTTTCATGTTCCACTCCTCGGGGAACTGCATACAATTAGCAGGAATCAGATCGGAGGTCCTGACTCGGACGAACCGTCTCAGCCATCCACGGTCTTTGTCCTCATAGATACTAGAGAGGAGAGATTTTAAGGACCGGCGTCGCAATTTTATCAAACCCCCACGATAAAGTCGGGGACTGTAGAGTCTGATCAGATGATCGAGGGTAAAAGACATCCCCTCAACTTGGCTCGAAAAGAACCTGATTAAGTAAACAATTTTCCAGAAGGAGGGGTAGATCTGGCGAAGCGTCACTCGGTATCATTGGAAAAAGTCATGAATAACTGGATCTATAGGACCTTTAGCCGGAATTGGAGATCCCAACATAAATGGGTAGGTATATACACTCAAGTACCCCACTTTGTATTTAGTGATGTCCTCCTCGGAGGAAGGAATCACTATTTCTTTATTATCCCACTTGCAATCCTCCTTTACTTACCCGAGCTCGGCCTTGGTCACCAAACAAACATATAGAGACATGGGCTCGCATCGGCCTGGTGTCGATGCAGGTTTCTCAATTTTGAAATCGGATGTTATTTCACACGGGGGGGGGGGGGGGATGCACTCCTCAATGCGAGGGGGCACTACCGGTTTACTCTTGGTCGATCGAGAAGATGAATAAGATTTTTCTTTAGGAAACCGATTTAGAGGTTTTAGCCATCGCAATGCGGAAGATCCAAGAAAATGAAGAGTGTTGATAGTGAAGAAAAAGGAGAGTTCAAGGAAGTTGAAAAAGGCTAATGAGACTTTGAGAACAATATGAGAATAGATTTTTTAAGGTTGTGAAATTTGTCTATTTATAGAGGTCATTTAAGCATGCTGGGGAAGCCAAAAGGCCGACCGTCAACTGCCTCCAATTAACGATTTTGGGAATCGCACAAAAAGCAACTTTTCAGTTACTTCAACCGCTGATGTCACGATATCGGCATCAGGACCAAGGCCTCAAGGATTAATTCGTCAAAAGTCATAAAGGGCAGCCTATAAGTCGAGTTCGAGCAGAGTATCCATTCGATTACTAAGCCCAAGGGCTATCCGAGTTTGAGGATTTTCTCGCTCGAGGACTGTGAAAAAGCTTAAGGGATAACTTATTACAAGTTGGAGCAAATGCCTGCTCGACAGCAAAGCCTAAAGGCTACCCGAGTTGGAGAAATTTCTCACTCAGGGACTACAAAAAGATCTAAGGATTAACTTCATTTCGAGATCTTGCTCTCACCTAACTCGGGCTCGGGATTCACGATGTTCCGAGTTCACATTTAAGCTCAGCTTGAGGATTAACGAGAACCTCGAGGAGTATTATATTGGTCAATTAAAAACCTAAGGATTTATTATGTCCTGAGCTCGATATTTGGGCTAGCCATTGAAACCATATAATTGAGTTTTTTACGAATAAAGATAGAATAAAATTCAGCATGGGCCGAAAGGGATACAAAAGGATACTTCTATACTTCCAAGAAATGTTTATAAAGTATATCTATGGCACCCACGAAGGATACTTACACAGGAACAAAGAAGCAAAAAACAAAAGCCAAAGAACCTAATCCACTTTTAAGACCACATCCTCGAGAACATCGTCTTCGGAAATCCTCTTCTCGGGGGCACCATTTCAGATCTTTGTAAGCGTTTGTATAGGGCAGAAGGCCCTCGATAGATGCAATTATACCTCCAGCAGCCAAGATTGAGCATTCTGTTGAAGTTTTAGGCCACAATACATTAAGAAAGAACAAGCAATAGGAAAAAACCAAAAGGGGTTGCAAGATGCACGAGCAACAATCCAAGAGTGTTCATCCTCGGAACTCTATTCTGGTGTGGGATGCAAAAGTTAGTAGATAATAGTGCCACCTCATTCCATGTAAAGAAAAAGGAATGAAGCGCCACACCAAGTTGAAGTTAATAGAGATGAGCAGCGGTGTAAAGTTCGCGTATCTTCTGATACGCGAGAGATTTGGATCCTTTCTCTCGTTGTCTCAAGCCGAAGCTTTAAAAAAGGAAGCCTTGACATAACTGGCAAAGTCACTGCCATGTGACTTTGTGGCCAAAGATTTGAACCACAGAAATAGGTGATTAGAGGAAAAGGTAGAGAAGAGAAAGAACTTGTTTACCTTGAAAATGGTAATATTAATTAGATTTGATTTTGTGGTTCTAAAAATATATGATCTATTTTTATGCTGGTTGTTTAGGCAATAGATGCTAAGTGAAGGATTAGAAATTAAGATGATAGCTTGTAGATGGCTTAATAATCGAACCGAAATGGCTGGAAATCGAGGCCTCGAGCTTGAATAGACGGGGCCTCAAGGTCGAATCGGATGCCCGATTAAAGGCAATCGATGAAGGGTTAACAGTTATGAGCGCTGTGATTGCGGCTCTTTATGACCAATAATGAGCAATAAATGAAGAATAATTAATAAAACACAACGAGTATAAGCAATAAATGTAAATAAAGAAACCAGGAGAATGTGTTCAAGCTAGAGAGCAGAGAATGCTCTTGTATTGAATGTAGTGTATTGTATCTTTTGTATCAGACGCCTTTGCAAAATGACAAGGGTCCTCTTTATAGATGAGGGGGAATCTTAACATGGTACAAGATGCATTTATTGAAAAGACATGAAGTTGGCTTAGCCATTTAATGCTACTGTGCGGGCCAGAACTAGCCGAGTAGGCTAGGCCAAGTTTTAATCATGTGCCTTGGGAACTTCCCGCTAGTGCATCGTGACCGTTGGTTAGCACTGCCTCAAGGTTGATCGTCATGAACCCTTAGGGGTTAACTTCGAGCTAGACTTCGAGCCTTCTGGGGGTGGTCTCCCTGAGGCACTCTAGTGATCACAAAATCGAGTCCTCTGATTTTTACCGCATACAGATAGTCCCCGCGTTTCTTAGAATAAAAGGATAAGAAAAGATTTTGACACCGATCCCCTCGAGCCTCTTGCGATGATGTCATGTTTATGATGTCAGCTTTTTCGATAACTGAGACGTCCCACCGATACGTCTTTCCGAGGAACATTTGATGCAGCGCCAGTTTACTTTCTCAAGGCGATAATATCGCCGTCGATCCGTTTCCTAACAAGCATTGATTGCGCATGTCGATCCGTTCTCACAAGACATTAGTTGTGTCGTTGCACATTTCCCAGAAGCATTGATTACGCTGTTGGTTATGCTTCCTCCTTTCTATATAAATGGAAGCTTTCTTGAATCAAAACTTCGTTCAATAATTCTTCAACAATCTTCGGTTCCTTACTTATCTTCATCTTCATCCAATTTTATTTCCCATGTTTAAAGCCTGTGGCCGCAAGGTCATACGACAGTGTTCTTGCCAGTTGTGTTATGGCTCTTTCTCAGAGCTTTCCCCTACTGAGTGGGATCACATTGGTTTGTTGTTGTTGTTGTTGTTGTTGTTGTTGTTGTTTTTGTTACTGTTGTCGTCGTTGGCTCGAGACGATGAGGGGAGGGGGCGTCGGATTTTTTCATACTGAGGAAGATATTCAAACTTTACACTGTTGCCCCGGAGGATGTTCGAACTTTACACAGCTGCTCACCTTCCTACTTCGGCTGGGTGTGGCGCTTCACCCCTTTTGCTTTCCGTGGAGTGAAGCGGCGCTACCAGCTACTAACCTAAACGACACAATGTTCCAAGAAGTGGACTCAAAGTAGTTGTGTCGGCAAGGTCTGCAAAGAGCTTTTGCTCTTTGGTCAGCCACGACCCCCTTCATCTTTTTATACTTCTTCATCATTTTCTGCTTCTTCATCTTTTTGACTTCGGAGGAGGTTTTCGAAGACTTTGTTTGGAAGGTTGAGACGAGGGCCCGAAGAAATAATTCTCAAAGGCATTGCTCCCGAGGATGTACCCCTGAGAGTAGATTAGACTTTTAGCCGTTACTTTTGCTTCTTTGTTTCTGTATAAGGACCCTTCGTGGGCTTTTGTAGTTATGTGTAAGGTCCCTTCATGGGCTTTTTGTAATCGTCGTTTATTAATGCAAAGAGGTTTCTTCAATTTGTCTCTGATTTATGCTGGATTTTCCTTTATTTGCATTTGTGAAGAATCTGAGGGCACGACTCTACTGATCGGTCCGAATACCGAGCCCAGGTGCAGTAATTTCCCCGGTTCCTGATTGGTTGATATGATATCTTGTGGAGTCCTTCGTCGTTTCTCGGGCTGAGCTCGGGTTGAATTGATCCAAGCTTAGGCTGTCGGGACCCCCGAGTGAACATAAGGCTTCGAATTTATTGAACGAAACTTAGCCTTTCAGACCCCGTCGATAGTCCTCGAGGGGGAACTTGCTCGGATGCCTGAGAACAAAGATAGCCTTTAGGCTCTCGAAAGCAGTTCCTGAGCGAGAATTCGCTCAAGCTCGGGTGACCTGTGAACTTGTTTTGAACTTAGAGCGAAGATATCCTTAAGGCGTTATACATATATCCCGGACGAGGGTTCTCCTGGATTCGGATAGCCCCTGGATTGAAGTAATCGAGAGGGCATTCAACTCGATCCCAAGGCAAGAAGTTGCCCTAAAGCTTTATTAGTGATCCTCGAATGAAAATTGGCCCGACCTCGGGTAGCTCGAGGGCCAAAGAATCGGGTGAAAGGCACGTGTTTGCCAATAGCAAAAATCCTCGAGGTTGGATACCACCTCAAGGTCAGGCTTATACGAGTAGCTTCTCGGGGCTTATCTTTAATATTGATAGGGGTTCTCGAGATCGGGCACCATTTTGAGGCCTATAATGATGCTAATGGCTCCTTAGAGCCTATCTTCTTTTTGATAGAGATCCTCGAGATCGGGTACCATCTCGAGGCTTGTAATGATGTTACTGGCTGCTCAAAGCCTATCTTATTTTTGATAAAGATCCTCGAGATCGGATACTATCTCGAGGCTTGTAATGATGTTACTGGCTGCTCAAAGCCTATCTTCTTTTTGATAGAGATCCTCGAGATCGGATACCATCTCGAGGCTTGTAATGATGTTACTGGCTTCTCAAAGCCTATCTTCTTTTTGATAGAGATCCTCGAGATCGGGTACCATCTCGAGGCTTGTAATAATGTTACTGGCTTCTCAAAGCCTATCTTCCTTTTAATAGAGATCCCCGAGATCGGGTACCATCTCGAGGCTTGTAATGATGTTACTGGCTTCTCAAAGCCTATCTTCTTTTTTATAGAGATCCTCGAGATCGGTTACCATCTCAAGGTTTGTAATGATGTTACTGGCTTCTCAAAGCCTATCTTCTTTTTAATAGAGATCCTCGAGATCGGGTACCATCTGTAGGCGTAGTTGATCTCCGTGGCCTTTTGATATCCAAAACGTCGTACGACAGCATTGATCGTATGGCATGGTTATGGGACGATTGAGATGATCCTGTCGGTACATCTTCCCAAAGCGATAATGGCTTAGTCAGTATTTTTAAATTTGGCCTTTGAGCCAGGCGGACAGTCGCCGCTTGCTCTATTTATAGGTTTGTCTTCCCTTCTTTGAAGATTCCGCTATTCTGAGTAGCTATCCTCCTTCATAGAACTCTTCTTCCCTATGTTAGGTCTTTCACCATTTTAGATTTGAAGCCCTCGCTCAAATCCCCAATCTAATTCGCTGATTTTATCACAGTTATGGCTGCTATGCCAGGATTCTGTTTGGCGAGGAGAAGGGAGTTCTGCCTCTGGTTCCCGCCTGGTTGATGGTGTGCCGCCGGTGTATGGCGAGTCAACCTCGGGGCATTTTGTTTCGAGGAGGGACTTTTCGTCGGAAAAACCTCCCAATGTTCAGGGTCATTGGGAGTATACCTCGAAGTTTATTTCTTTGATAGGAGAGAGGCACCTTGAGTTAGTGAGGAAAGATTATGGATGGGAGGAAAAGGTGGTACTACAGGTACCTTCCCATGAAGAGAGCATTATGGATCATGCCGAGGGGTTTTTGAACGTATACACATACCCCTTTATGCTGGCCCCCCTTGATAGGGTTGTGCTCGATTTCTGTTGAAAGTATCGAGCTACCTTGGCACAGGTTCATCCGTTGTTTTGGAGGATAGTATTAATGATGAGATTCTTTGCGGAGGAAGCAGGGCTTGAGTTTACCCTTAGTCATCTCATCAGGCCGTACCCGCCTTTTCATCATCGAGGCCTGATAACCCTACGATGTCGCACCACCAGGCCCTTTGTTGTCAATGATGAAGAAGATGGAGATCGGTAATGGCTGAGCCGATTTGTCCAGGTACGTACTATCGATGTTTTACCTGCGGAGTTTCTGCCATTTCCCGAGGAATGGAATTTCACACGTAAGTTGTACGCTTTGTGCTTTCGTTGTTTTGCTTATGGCGGAGGCAAGGTCGATAATTGCGCCTTTCTTTCCTTTTCTGCAGCAATTCCATGGATACCATAAAAGGTCCCTGACATGACAGATTGGGCTTGGATGTTGCCGACCCACTCGACTTATGATGATCGTAAGTGGCGAGACTTGTCCAAGGGTAGATGGGAGACAAAACATGACGGTATGTGCTATGTGATTTGCTCCTTTTTTGAAAGGTACTTTCTTTTTATGTGTAGTAACTCCGTCATCGTAGGCATTGGGAAGTTCTTTGAGGTGAGATCATTCCCTCTCGGAGAGGGAGAAAGATCGTCAGCTTTTGGGCCGAGGGACAGTAATAATAAGCGAAAGGAGCCTTCGCAGGGCAATGATGCCTGTAGCAGGATGAGTCCAGCCCGGAGGCTCGGAGAGGATGCATCAGCCGAGCCTACAGCGCCCGAGATCTCTGGTCTTGGAAAAACGGTCCCTCCTCCTCCGCCATCTTCTTTTCCCATCGGGGGTACCTCGAGCAACGAGGGTTCTCTGCCGCCGACTTCTTCTCCCGTCGAAGGTACTTCGGGGGATGCTTGAGGCCAGGGGCCACATACATCGAGCGATCGTGTCCCAACCAGGAGTGGTTTTACTGGGGTTGATATAGCTAGAATAGTATATGTGCGCTCGACCTTTGAGGAAGCTCAGCGGCTCTACTCTATGGTAAGTTTTGGCCGATCGTATCGGTTCTTTAGCTTTTCCAGCTTCTTCACCCTTATCAAGTTTCTCCTTCATAGGCTTTTAACAAGCTCAAGTCTGAGCTGCTTTGTTGTGAGGCCATGCTGCGAAAAGTCGTGGATGGGGAGAAATCCCTCAGGCTTATTTGTGATGAGAGAGAAGACGAGTTGGCACACTTGCGGTATGAGGCGAGTCGAAGTCTGAACTACGAAAGCTCCCTCGAGGAGCAGGTAACTTTTCTTCCAAGGGAGTGCGTGTTTCTTCTTCTATCTTCTGAGGCTAATGTTTCATTTTCTTCAGTTGCAGAAAAAGATAGAGGACCTGGAACGCCTTCGGAGCAAGGTTGGTCAAGCCAGGTGTGAGTGCGATGAGCTAAAGGCTCTGGTGGACGCCCATGTTGCTGTCACACCTCCTTTTTACACCGAAAAGGGGATATAAGGGAGTTTTTCCAATTTAAGTGACATAAGTCAAAATGGGACTATTTTATTTATTTTATTGGAGTCGCCACTTGGGATAATTATTAGGTGACCCAAGTCACCGGTTTAAATCCCAAATCGAGGAAATTTCGACTTTATTTAATAGTCTGCAAACCCAGAAATTCTAGCTAAGGAATTCTGTTAACCTGGGAGAAGGTGTTAGGCATTCCCGGGTTCCGTGGTTCTAGCATGGTCGCTTAAACTATTAATATTGGCCTAATTATCTGATTCACTACATGTTTTAAACCTACTGTATATTTTTAACTTTATAACAGCTTTTAATTAACCATGGAACTATTCTGGAACAACTTACGATTGTCGTACACTTGTCTCTTTGATACACATTGAGAATCGTGTCACGGGAACCGTACCCACGATATACAATATTTTAATATATTAAAGTTTTTAGAAGTTGTCGCCGGGTCACATAAATGTACCCCCGAATTTGGAAATTAGGTATCACAATTACGTCACGGGAACCGTACCCGTAGCTATGATGATTTATTACAAACGCGCCTAAAGCAAACTACAAATGTTCAAAAAAATTTTCTACACTAAGTTATAATATTAATGTGAGGGCCATAGATTAGATGATTCAAATGTGAATGGCACGCCTCGATTTATTTTTTAAAAGATTTGTACTCAATTAAGGCAAACTAATGGGTGCTCTTATTTAAAACAAATTTGAACATAATAAAAAGCTATTAGTTATAAACATGTTTGGGGGTATATGTATTGGACCTTTAATCATTTTTTGGATAAAAGAGTTTGGGCCAGCAGGAGCCCATTGGTTACTTGGTCAAGGAAAACCCAGCATTGAAGCTATATTTAGCCCAGAAGTGAAAATAAATTCAAAGGCCTCGATAGGCCTGATTTCTAACCAAATCCGGCTCACATTAGGCTGAAATTAGGCGGGCCCAGTTTTAAACATTTGTTAGCTGGGCCTATCTACCTTTACGTTTTAAAGCTGGCCAAAACATACATGATATACACATTTGTCAAAAAAAAAGAAATGCAAAACGATTCACTTTTATATAGGAAAATCAGAAACTAAAAATTTCAAAATACAATTCAAGTTTGAAGATTAATTTCACTACTATGATTTGCAGGACATAAAATACATGCATTCATACTATATGTTCACAAGGAAAACATTATAATTGAGCCAAGCTATTGGTTTTAATGCCTAGGCCCAATGGCCTATGCCCAGACTTGTTTAGGTTATTTCCCCAATTGGGCCTATCCACGAGTCTGACCCAAACTTAAATTAGAAATAGGCCCCTTATCTTTACAGATCTTGGCCAAGGTCTTGGCCCTTGCATCACTATACCCACATTACAAAAATACAAGAACCAAATAGCAGCAATTTTAACCACAGTGTATGAAATTAGAACCTATTTAACTAAGTATCCTAGGTAAAGTAAAAGCTCTCAAAGTCCGAGTATTACATTATGGCCTATCAATACCTAAATTACTGCATCAATAAACTAATATATCACATTAGAAATGTAGAAAAATACAGTAGTTAATCCTATTACAATTTTTAAAGTAATAGCCTAATGAATGTCCACTCTCATGGCTGATCTATCACGCTTAGTTCGATGAGACGAGGTTCTCAACTTCAGCAGGATGAACATGACCAAATTCCAGCCCCTTTAGCTTTTCAAACTTGTTGATTTGGCCAACTAGTAACCAAATCCACAAGTTATGACCTCAAATACAAACGTTATGTTATTTTCGTATAACAAAAAGATGGTCACACCAATCCAAGTCCAGAATCAATGTAAAATAAAAAGGTTAACTAAAGGGAACTACAAACAAAAAGCCATTTTAAAGAGAACACTAATAGTATCAATGTATCCACTAAGTTACCCATACTAATTTATTTCGAATCTTAAACTCACATAGCAACGGATTGATGGGATTTATATCAATGCAATCAGAAAACTAGCATGAGAAGACATCCATTCATCACATGTAATTTTATAGCTTCAATTTTATATCATTTTAACAAGCATTACATGAAGAAAAGTTGAATTCAGTACCTCGAACAAACAACAACAAAGATCAGCAACTAACAGATGAAAAAACTGGCTGAAACTTAAAAGAAATGGAGTAGCAACAGAACCCAAACAACTGTAAACCCCAGAGAAATAAGAAATCCTCAGATTCAATCCATTTTTGACTTGTGAAAACCAGAAAAATCCCACAAAAAGTTCTTTAGTTTTCTTTTGCTAAAACCAGAGAAAAAAAAAAGAATCAGCTCCATAGAACACAGCAGCTGAACTTTTTAGAGTGTATATTTAGGGTTCTGAAATCTTATGTGTCTAAGAGCGAATGAAAAGGTTCTATATATGGGCACAAAAAAATGCCATGTACTGAAAGAATAAAGGAATCGTTCCATCAGCCACAAAAGGCATATTTTAACTGAATTGGACAGCTGGCTGTCCATAATTGGTTTCAGTACTTTTGTACTGGCCAAATAGGTCCAGCTGCCCATATTCTAGAACTTTCTAACCATGGTCTTATCCTATTTCATATTTGTCCAACCCTCTCATGACCCCTTAAGTTTTTTTTTTGTTCATTTGACCCCTCTAAATGTCTAGTGATTTACAAACTAGCGCAAACACAAACAAACAGGCCAATATTAATAGACAAATACAACAAGCAAAATTAGACAGTTGAATGAATTTGGATAGTGAAAAAACCTAAAATGAACTAATTTCGTGATGAATCTCTAATTTAAACAACCAGAACCCTAAATCAAACAGCTAATGACAAACTACTAGAACCACATGTTATACACATCAAATTGAATCTAAGAGATGAAACAGTGAAGTATGAACTGGTATTGAGCATTCAAATCAGGCTGATAACAACAACACGAAAAAACCTAAATAACCTAAAGCATGCAACTAAACACGAAAACGAAAAGGAATAAGAAGAACAACAGTAGAAAAAGAAAACAATATAAGGAATCTATCCTAAAATTTTCATCAATGTTACTGCTTAATTAACCAAAGCAACAACAAAACGCATAAAAAAATGAATACAAACCCTAATCAACATATTTTTTTTTCATTTTCTTTTGTTTTCAAACGGGTGTGGACCAAAAAACAGATAAAAAGAAAAATGAGAACAAGAAAACAATGAGAAGGTAATACCTAGCAAGGTACAGGAAGAAAGGAACGGGCTTCGTGCTTTGCCTCGATACAGCTTAAAATCGACCCCAAATGGTTGTTCTTGTCAAGAACAACTATTTTGGGTGAATCTCAAAACAAATCGAATTAGAAAGAAGTGATGAAGAATGGACCTTCATGAACTAGCATTTCTTGGGATTCTTAGATCTAAATTTCAATGAGTTGTAGGGGGTTTGTGGTGAGGAGGAGAAGGGAGTTGTAGGGTGTGAGTTTGGGGCTATTTGGGCAATTTAGGGTTTCCAGGTTCCAATTTTTGATCTAAAATTGGTAGAATTGGGTGGGAATTTTGGGGAAGCTGATGGCAGGATGGTGTAGATGGGAGGCTAAGGATCATCTGGTGTTGGTTTGGGGTGGTTTAGAGTATCGGCGCCGCCATGGGGCGATTTTCGGCGGGTGGTCAGCGGCGGTGATAGAGAGAAGATAGAGATGGGAGATTGGGGGGAGTGAGGTTCGTCTCTAGGGTTTAGGGGTCTAATTCGGACAGTTTTATGTGAAAAGGGAGATCAGTTCCCAGCCGTAAGATCTAAGATGATCAATGACTGGGATCAAAAGGGGGTAATATGGGGTTATTTTTAAAGCTGGGGCACTGGACCGGGTTTGGAGGGTTTTGGGCTTGGGTTTGGATCGATTTTGGGTATAATAATTAGCCTAATTTCAAATTGGGCCCTTTTCCTTTTCCAATTTCTTTTCTTATTTCTTTTTCTTTGTTTTTTTATCTTTTTTTCTTTTATTTAATTAAAATACTAAATTAATCTAAATTAAAATTAAACTAATTATCAAATTATAATATTTATAAAAATTAATTGATCATAAAAAAAGAAAATTACAAATCTAAAATTAAAAGCTAAAAATGTAAAAATGAGCCAATTTTTTGGTGATTTTCATTTTAATAAAGCAATTAATTAACTAATTAATCCTAAAATGTGAACACAAAGTCGAGTATGACATGAATGGTATTGTTGACATTTTTGGCGTGTTTTTCATGATTTTCTTATAAAAATTAAATGTGCACAAAAAATGCAAACAATTAATAAAATCCTATAAAATGCCAAATAATTGGGGGGGGGGGGGGGTAGGAGCTCTATTTCTTTGATTTTATAGGATTATTTTGAACATGGCAAAAATCACATGCTCACAGCTGCCCCTCTTTGTTCGGAAACACGAAGCGTTTTCGGGCAAAGATAAAATGAGCAATTACGAGCGATTTTTGCCTGTTTGAAACTCCATGGGAAGCATGTTTGGAAAAAGTCTGACCGAACCTTGCTTCAGAGGTTGCCTACATATCCTTGGCTATAAAGGAATCAGGTCAGTGTAGTTCTAGAAGTTTTGGTAGCTGGGACTACCGAGAAACTGTGGTTTCACTGCTGTTGTTGCTGTTTCAAAAGCTTGATCTTGAGTGTTGGCTGGTTCTTGCTGCAGACTCTGATTTGAATCTTGATGCTCGTTAATTGCAACCACTGGTTCATTCTTCTTTCAGCTTTTCAGATCAAGGTGGGACATGCAAGGCTTGCGACTTCAATTATATCTTCAGCAGTCCGCATCTTTTCTCCGCTTCTACACTTAGAGTTCACTTCTTTTCTTGTTTTTCTTTTCTTTTACTTGGATTGAGACTTCTTCTTCTGGTCATCTCAAACCTCGTGCCTTATGGTGAAAACCTGTTCACGCACCAAAACAAACAAACGAACGAAATTTTTCTGCCCAGTTTTCACTAGGAAAATTTCGTGAGTTATTTCAACAAAATCTAAACTATTTCTTTATAGAAAGCAATAAGAAAAAGGACTGTGTATCCTTAAGAAATTAGGGAGTGGAGACCCTACGTTGGGAAGATTACCAGGTTATGCTGGAAAAATCACCGGGTTATACCGGAAAGGTCCTCGGGTTATACCGGGAAAGTCATCGGGTTATGCCTGAAAGGTCCTCGGGTTATGTCGGGGAAGTCATTGGGTTATGTCGGAAAAGGTCCAGTGGTAATGCCGGGAAAGTCATCGGGTTATGCCAGAAAGGTCCTCGGGTTATGCCGGGGAAGTCATCGAGTTATGCCGGAAAAGGTCCACGGGTTATGCCGGAAAAGGTCCACGGGTTATGCCGGAAAAGTCATCGGGTTATGCCGGAAAGGTCCTCAGGTTATGCCGGAAAGGTCCTCGGGTTATGCCGGGGAAGTCATCGATTTATGCCGGAGAAGTCCATGGGTTATTCTGGGAAAGTCATTGGGTTATGCCAGAAAGAATCCTCGCGTTATGCCGGAAAGGTCCTCGGGTTATGCTGGAAAGGTCCTCGGGTTATGCCGTGAAAGTCATCGGGTTATGCCGGAAAAGGTGCTCGGGTTATGCCGGGAAAGGTCCTCGGGTTATGCCGGGAAAGTCATCGGGTTATGCCGAAGAGGTCCTTGGGTTATGCCGAGAAAGTCAACGGGTTATGCCGGAAAGGTCCACGGGTTATGCCGGGAAAGTCATCGGGTTATGTTGGAAAGGTCCTCGGGTTATGCCGAGAAAGTCAACGGGTTATGCTGGAAAGGTCCACGGGTTATGCCGGGAAAGTCATCGGGTAATTCCCGAATGGTCCTTGGGTTATGCTGAGAAAGTCAACGGGTTATGCCGGAAAGGTCTTGAGGTTCCGCTGGGAAAGTCATCGGGTTATGTCGGAATGGTCCACGAGTTATGCCAGGAAAGTCATCGGGTTATGCCGGAAAGGGTCCTCGGGTTATGCCGTGGAAGTCATCGGGTTATACCGTAAAAGGTCCTCGGGTTATGCCGGGGGTCAACTAGGAAGTAGGATTCTATATTGGAAAGATTACCAGGTTATGCTAGCATCGACTAAGGAATGAGACCCTATATTGGAAAACATAGCTAGAGATTGGAGACCCTAGACTACCATGATTTGACCTTTTCTTTTTATTTTCTTTCTTATTCTTCTTTCCTTTCTTTTTTACTTCACTTTTCATTTTATTTAGGAGAATGAATGAAGAGTTTAAAAAGGGACTTCCCTTTTCGGGTCAACTTTTGCTGCAGAACTATTTTGGTTTCTGCGTGCCTTGCTTTTATTGCACCTGCTTCTTGCAAGGTTGTTTTGGACTGCACCTGTTTTCCTGTTTTCAAATCAAAGAACAGTTTGTCAGTTCGAAACGGTGGTTGGTATTGTGGCCTTGATTGTTTCAAACACTTGATCTTGGCCCAACTCTTTCGATGAAAATCTCCATTGCTCGCTGGCTTTCTGGAAATTGGTTTCATTTTTAAACCCAGGGATCTTGACTTTCCAAAATTCCACATGATGGTTAACCCGTGTGGGGCTTGGCCTTTTAATCTTATTTTGCCTTTATGGGCACTTGACTTTGATTTCTTTCCTTTTCAAGAGTTTTGACTCTGGAGCATCGGCCGTCATGGCCAGTCGAGGTCAACTTGATGCACCTGCTGAGACTGGGTGCTTTTTCTTGAATTTTAACTTTTGTCAAACAAAACCCTGTAAAACCAATCTTGCCATCTTTTCTTTGTATTAGTTTCAGAGGAGAATTAGACCGAAAGGGATTCAAAGAAAAGTAAACAACAGACATGAAAATGAATTTAAACAAGAAGTGTTCCTTTCGGGGAAAGGAAAGAAGGACTTATTTGGAGTGCATGCAGACTTCAATAGACTGCTTCTTGGACTGGATACCCGATCTGTGCAAACCATCCAACTCTCATAAAACCCTTCATAATCCATATCTCAAAATCGAGAAACCTTGCCAAGACTCTTGTCAGTACCGATGGTTGTAAGTGATTCCTTTTTCGATCGGTGGCGCTCTTTGCGAGTTTTCACCAACTGACCTCTCTCATTTCTCTTCTCACCGTCGCCTTATAGTGCTCTTTGTGAGTTCTCACTAACAAGACTCTCTCATTTTCCATTTCTCTGCTCACTATCGCCTTACAGCGCCCGTGTGGGTTTTCACCAATAAGACTCTCTCATTTTATTTCTCTCATTTTATTATATCAGATCCAAGTAACCAACATCCTCCCATTTGAACATCTTTACCGATTGATCAGAAGGACTTTGAACAGGATTTAGGGTAAAAAGAGTTTGTATTGAATTACAACTTTGGAACATTTCAGGCGAACCGTCACCGAACCATTATAAATTCTGCCCCAGTTTCAACTTTGGGGGGAATGTGGATTTTTGTTTTGGTGTGAGTGAACCCCAGAGAGAGGCTGCCTACGTATCCTTTTGGAATCAAGTCGAACGTAGTTCAGGAAACTTTGTTAAATATTTTCTTTTTGTTTTTTGTTGCTTTTGATTTTTTTTTTTATTTTTACACATTTTTGGGTTCCAAAGAGGGTAATCAAAGAAAGGGTAACCGACTCAAAAGGTTTGCAAAAGGTTAACAGTATTTGGGTAGTAAGAATGAAAGCCTTCGTCATCTCAATCAGAGAATATCTGTACGACGTAAGGGTTAAACGTAATACCTTTTGACCGCGTCTGCATTGACAACTGTTTCAGGGTCATTTCCTTCAATGTCTCCTAAGTACAACGCCCCTTTCGGCAACAATTTCCTTATTATGTACGGACCCTTCCAGTTTGGAGCAAACTTTCCTTTTGCTTCCTTGTGATGCGGAAGAATACATCTTAGAACGAGTTTCCCAACTTCAATGTTCCTAGGCAGCACTTTCTTGTTGTAGGTGCTGGCCATTCTTTGTTGATACAACTGCCCGCGGCAAACCACGGCCATCCGCTTTTCATCAATCAGGGTTAACTATTCTAAACGGGTTTTGACCCACTCATCATCCTCAATCTCAGCTTCAACGATGATTTGAAGAGATGGAATTTCAACTTCTGCGGGTCTTACAGCTTATGTGCCATAAACCAATAGATAGGGTGGTTCTCCAACTAATGTGCGCACAATTGTGCGATATCCCAACAATGCAAACGACAACTTTTCATGCCATTGTCTAGAACTTTGAATCATTTTCCTGAGCATCTTCTTGATGTTTTTGTTCGCTGCTTCCATAGCACCATTAGCTTTGGGCCGATAAGGGGTAGAATTCCAATGCGTGATCTTAAATTGTTCGGATACCTCCCTCATCAATTGACTATTCAAATTTGATGCATTGTCTGTAATGATAGTTTTAGGAATACCAAAATGACAGATAATGTTGGAATGCACGAAGTCCACCACTGCTTTCTTGGTGACGATTTTGAGAGTGACTGCTTCAACCCATTTTGTGAAATAGTCAATGGCCACTAAGATGAACATGTGCCCATTTGAAGCTTTTGGATCGATTGGCCTAATGACATCAATACCCCAAGCAACGAACGACCATGGTGCCGAAATAGGGTGCAATTTTGAAGGCGGTGCATGAATCAGATCACCACGTACCTGACACTAATGACATTTTCGGACAAAACTGAAACAATCCTTTTTCATGGTCATCCAGTAATAACCTGCTCGAAGGATTTTCATTGCAAGGACGTATCCATACATATGGGGTCCGCATACTCCTGCGTGTACTTCATTCATGATTCTTCCGGCCTCTAGGGAATCCACGCATCTTAAAAGGTTCAGATCTGGAGTTCTTTTATACAAGACTTCTCCGCTCAAGAAGAAACTACTAGCGAGCCTTCTAATGGTTCTCTTTTGGTCTCCATTAGCTTGTTTGGGATATTCCTTTGTTTTAAAGAATCTTTTGATGTCATGATACCATGGCTGAACATCTAGTTCCATCTCGGCTGTATTGTAATAACCATGTCTTTCTCGAATTTAGATTTCCAGTGGGTCAATGTGGACATTGCCTGGATATGGCATCATCGAGGCAAACGTAGCTAGTGCATCGGCTAAATCGTTGTGAAATCGAGGAATGTACCTGAACTCGACAAATTTTAACTGCTTGCTAAGATCTTCCATATGTTGCCGCTATGGAATAAGCTTGATATCTCGGGTTTCCCATTCGCCTCGAGCTTGTCCGATTATCAAATCAGAATCTCCCATGATTAACAATTGTTCCACGTCCGGGTCAATTGCCATGTTCATGCCCATAATGCAGGCTTCATAATCGGCAGTGTTGTTCGTACAGAAAAACCGAAGTCGGGCTATGGCCGGATAGTGTTCATTAGTGGGCAAAATCAAGATTGCCCCAATCCAGACACCTTTTGCATTCACAGCTCTGTCGAAGAGCATTTTCCAAACATTTGTGTCTTCTGGAATTACCTCAACTGAATTTACTTCCTCGTCCGAAAAGTAGGTACTCAAAGGCTGGTATTCATCATCAACAGGATTCTCAGCTAGGTGATCCGCGAAGGCTTGAGCTTTCATTACCGTGCAGGTGACATAGACTATGTCAAACTCGGTGAGCAGGATTTTCCATTGTGCCAACCTCCCCGTGGGCATCGGTTTTTGGAATATGTACTTCAAAAGATCCAACCTGGTTATAAGATAGGTGGGTTAGGCCAATAAGTAATGCCTAAGCTTCTGGGCGACCCATGTTAGGGCGCAACAAGTTCTTTCCAACAAAGTGTACTTGGCTTCATAACTAGTGAATTTCTTGCTCAAGTAGTATATGGCTTGTTCTTTCTTCCCGGTCACATCATGTTGCCCGAGAACACATCCAAAATAGTTCTCCAACACCATCAAGTACAAAAACAAAGGCCTTCTGGGCTCGGGTGGAAGCAACACTGGCGGATTCGACAGATATACTTTAATTTTGTCGAAAGCTTCCTTACACTCATTTGTCCATCTAATCACCTCATCTTTCTTCAACAGCTTAAAGATGTGCTCACATGTAGAAGTCAACTGAGCAATGAACCTACTGATGTAATTCAACCTACCCAGCAGACTCATAACCTCTTTCTTGGTTCTCAGAGGGGGCAAATCCTGAATAGACTTTATTTTTGTTGGGTCTAACTCGATGCCTCTTCGATTGACTACAAACCCCAAAAGTTTCCCAGATGGTACTCCAAATGCACACTTAGCGGGATTCGACTTCAAATCATACTTACGCAGTCACTCAAAGAACTTTCTCAAATCTCGCACATGGTCGTCCTGCGTCTTGGATTTAATGATCAGATCATCCACATACACCTCAATTTCCCGGTGCATCATGTCGTGAAAGATGGCGGTCATAGCCCTCAAGAAACTTGCCCCGGCATTCTTCAAACCAAATGGAATGACCGTGTAACATTAAGTACCCCAGGGTGTGGTGAAAGTCGTCTTTTCTGCATGTTCTTCACCCATTAGAACCTGATGATACCCAGCATAACAATCCACAAAAGACTGTATTTCATATTTGGCAAAGCTGTGAACAAGGATATGGTTGTTTAGTAATGGAAAGTTGTCCTTGGGGCTTGCTTTGTTCAGATCCCGATAGTCAACAGACACTCGGGTTTTCCCATCTTTCTTTGGCACTGGACCACATTAGCCAACCATGTGGTGTATTGGATCAGTGCATCTCTAGTTCTTTCATCAGCGTGAATGCTTATCATGGTTTTCTGGACCTCTTCCGAACCACCCAAATTAACTAGCTCAGTTTCATTTAAGTTTGGCTTAGGCTTATTCTCAAATTGTTCCAGTTCTCGGTTTATTTCATTAAAAGCCTCATCTTCATCATATTCTGGTTCTTGATTCATTATTTCACAGTTAGACAGCGTGTTAGGATCTGGGCATGAAGTCCACAAGCATGTCATGTTATTTATGTCCGTATTATTAGAACTGAAAAGAGAGATAAGAAAAATAACGAAAAGTCAGAAAGAATAAAGAAAGCGATTCATAGACGATGAAATATTAATTTCATTTCATTGAATTTTAAAGATAGGAGGGTTTACATTGGAATTTAAAAGACAATAAACTAAAAGCATTCGAGTTACACCCTGAAATAACTCGAAATGTAGAAAAAAAAGGCAAGACTGAAACTACCAGGATTCCCTCCTGACCGGGAACGGAGTAGCCTTTCAATTTTGAAGCCTGGCATTCGGCCCCACATATTCCACCTTAGCGGTGCTCGAGCCTTCACCCGACTGGACCATATGAGCCTCATATAACATCTGCCTCTTCGCTCCACAAATGTCCTCAATTTCCTCGGTCGTGACTGCCTCATCTTCTTCCTCTATGTATCTAGGCTTAACAAACGTTTTAGAGAGATGCGGGACCGGCTGAGGCAGGACCCACCCATTCCTTTTACGTTCATTAGCCCATGTCACGTCAGCTTTTGTGGCTTGAAAACCCACACCGAAGAATTTCTCACTGGCAGTTAGAGTGATGGGTTCCGTGATACCTTTCAAAGACACCCCAAGCCCTTTCCCGGGCTTGTACCCGTGCTTGATCATTTCAGTGGCGACCATGATTGACGCGTTTGACAAAAAGGGTTGAGGACACGGGGTTCCTTCCTCACACTAATCCGTAACAACAAGCAGTTAAATTTATAAATGGGATTCTAAAAATACGTGATCTATTCCCGAGCTAGTTTGGAAGGGTGATTAGAATTAAAAACGGAGTAAGACAGTAAAGATCAAGCTAGCAAAAATAACATTCGAACCAGTAAGGGGGGGGGGGGGCGTTCCCAGGCTTAGAACAAGCCAGTAGATACCTCGGGGCCAGGCCTCGAGCCTACCTCGGGCCTATCGAAGGTAATCCTATCGAGGGTAGTTGGGAAGGGGATAACAGATAAGTATGTGTATATAAGGCTTTATACCGTCAATCTTGAGCTAAATGACGAAGAACAAACGAAGAACAATAAAATGCTAGGGCGACCTCGGGGTCGAAGAACACAGTTAACTTAGAAGAAAGAGATAGAGAGAGATATTATTGCTTATTGGAGAAGTGGAGCAACATCAGTCCCTTACAAGGTGGGGTGAGTCCCCCTTATATAGGCGAGGGGACTCGGTAAAATATGCATATATTATTTAGAAGAGTAGGAAGATGGGACGGCCTATCGCACGTCATCTCAGTAGGTTACAGATAGACCCGCACTGTCAGGTGTAGCCATGTGCTTCGGAGACATCTCCTCTCGCCCTTACCTCGGGCCCTGCTTCCTTTGATTCGGACCTCGACGAGCCCTGAGGCCGAGAACTCGATCGTGGCCTTCCATCCTTGGGATCTCGAGGGAGGCTTCCGAAATTGTCTTGATAGCGTAAATTTAAGTCTTTTGATTTTTACCGCGTACAGATAGTCTCCGCGTTTCTCATGACAAAGTGATGGGAAACGATTCCAACACTCGACTCCTCGAGCTTCCTTTGGTAGTGCTATTATGGTGATTCAAATTGCGGCGCAACCCTTCGTAACCGTTGGCATGTCTCACTGATCTCTGCTCGACGTCTTGTCATTTCCGCTCCACGAGGCAAAACTGCTGCCGTTGGTTCATTTTATCAAGGACGTAGTATTTACACCCGTCGGTCAATCTTTCAGAGCATCGATGACCGTGTCGTTTCCTCCCTATAAATGAGGGCATTTTGTGGTATTGCATATTTTCATCTCAACATTTCTGCTAATACGTTTTGCGTCTTCTTTCCCATCGTCTTCTTTTGTCTTTGATTATTATGATGGGAGCTTTCTATCTTGAGGCTGTTTGGAGGGGACCTTCCGAGCCGCGTCGAAGCCTTCTGTCGGGGTCTACCTTCATCGAACGTAAACATGTACGTTGGCCGCTGCAGCCACCGTCGGCTCGAGATGGCGATGGATGGAGAGTTGGTTTCACCTTTGCTTAGACGGTTGTTCGGATTATGCACCCCTGCTCACTCTTCTACCTCGGCCTGGTGTGGCGCTTCATTCCTAGGGCTCTTCCTTCCCGAAGGATAAAGTGGCACTGCCGGCTGTTGAGATGAGGGCCCGCTGAATCTTCAAGCTTTGGCTTTGGCAGGCCATGTCTCTTTTCTCTGCCTCCTCCGCACCCCCTTCTTTTCCTTCCTTGTATCTTTCCCGATGGAGATCTCTTAGGGGATCGAGCTGGGAACCTATGGGAGGTGGAGGTCGAAGGATTCACACTCGAGGATACGTGCTCGAGGGCGGGGCACCCGGGTATGCTGATACCGGAGATGAACTCTTGAGGGCGGACCGAGCGCCTAGGTTTCATCACATGCACATCCTTCCGCTCCTCAGATTTAGGCGTAGATTCTTGTAAGCCTTTGTACCTTGTCTGTAACGACCCTCTGGGGCTTCGTAATCGAACGATGTGACCCTTCGGGGGCTTTTGTACTTGAAAAACTTATAAATGAGAAATGAAATTTGTTGACCTCTGCTTTCGAGTTTGCTCTATTCCCTTATGCTTTCATGCCCTTCGAGGCTTTTCAAATGTATTCCTTTGTGTTTTTGATTGCTGATATTAATCTTGGACGTGAGTGTATGCTTTGATTTCCCGTCGATTGACATGGGCTTTTTTGGTCCCACTGTCGTCCTTCGGGATAACTTCGGGTCGATCTAATGGGTTGGTGCTTGTAAGAGTCTCCCGAGCTATCAAGAGATCGCACGTTGATTTCCGGGGCCTCCGGGGGCACTGCTCCGGATGTAGGTCGTCTTCGGGTACCCCGGAGACCTTATTGATCTGGGCATAGATGGTCCTTTCGGGCCGCATGAGATAGATCTCTGCTTCTCCTTTGGCGCTTGTTTGCTTTCACGCCCTTCGGGATTTTTAAATGGCTTCTATTGTTTATGGGCCGTTGTAGCTTGGTGTGATAGCTTGTTTGGGTCCCCAGCTGATTGGCAAGGCTTTTTCCTTCTTTCTTTTTTGTTGCACTTGGGTTTGGCAAGGGACCGACCGGATAGGCTCGAGCTGTCGGGGCCTGCTGGTTTGTTTGGAGATCTTGCATCAAATTTCGGGGCCTTCGGGAACGATACCCCGGATGAAGGTCATCCCTGGGTGCCCCGGTGGGCCCTGTTGATTTTGATGTGGATAACTCTTTCGAAGAGTGTAAGGTTGGCTTCCGTTCGAGGAGTTTGCCTATGTGCAGGGTACTTCTTTGGGCCCTCGTAGAGCTTTGTAGATCGGAGCTTCTTCGGGTTTGCTCTTTCGGGGAGGGAATTGTGATCCCGGGTGCACGCCTTGCGTCTGGCATCGGCGCCCTGGAGCTTACATTTGGTAGGTGACTTCGCCGCTGCTTTTTGTAGATAAGAGGGGTGGCTTCGGCCTTTTTGTGAGACTTCACTATTTTAGGGCAGCTATTCTTCCGTTTTGGCATAGGGCTCCTTATCTTCTAAAGTGCGAAAAGCGTCTGTGCCTCTTTGCTTTTTTTTTTTTGTAGTTCTGCTTCAGTTATGGCGACCACTTCGGAACCGTTAAGCCAAAGGTCGAGGGATGCCGTTCCCGGTGTTGGAGAGTCGAAGGGCTTCGCTCTGGAGACGGCATCCTTGATGAGAGAGGAACACCTGGAGATGGCAAGGCAATACTGTGGGTGGAGCGAGGGGATGACACTGTGGGTGCTTTCCCCTCGCGAAGGCATCACGGACTCTGCTGATGGGTTTTTGAGCGTGTACTTATACCCTTTTGCATTTGGCCCTCTTGATAAGGTCGTGCTCGACTTTTGTTTGAAGTATCGGGTTACCTTGGCGCAAATCCATCCGTCGCTTTGGCGGATGGTGCTGATGATGAGATTTTTTGCGGAGAACGCCGAACTTGAGTTCACGCTTGACTATCTCATCAGTTTGTATTGGCCTTTCAACCATCGAGGTCTGCTAACCTTGAGGGATTGCTCGCCCACGCCCTTCGTTGTTGACGACGATGAAGGGGAGATCGAGGGTGGGCCAGTTGGTTTTTTCGAGTCAGCACGACTGTGTTAATCCTTTGTGTTTCCTACCGTTCCCCGAAGGGTGGAATTACGCGCGTATGTGAGGTGCTTTTGGCGTTCCTTCAGTTTTTGTTCATAGCGAAAATCGGCCAAGTAATCAGTATTATTCCTTTTGTTGTAGCAACTTCATGGGCGCCGGGCCAAGTTCAGGATTTGCCCGGCTGGGTTCGGAGGCTGGTGACCAATTCGTCTTGCGATAAAGGAGGTGGCGAGCTATGTCTCGCATCAGGTGGGGAGCGGATCATCAAGGTATGTGCGTATGTTGCTTCTTTGTTGATATGTTCTTGAGGCGACATTTTCTCATCTCATCTACGCTGGACGCGTTGTTTTTGCAGATATCGGGCGATTCCTCGGGGCGAGGCAGCATTTTCCCGGAGGAGAGATGGAATCGCCGGCTTCCGAGCCGAGAGACGGCAGCAGCAAGAGGGTCTGAGACCCACCATGTGAGGGAGCTTCTAGTGGCGCTGGTCGGGCTCGTATTTCTGAGGACGGGGCATCACCCGAGTCGGCTATCCCCGGGGTACCTATTTCTCGGCGAGCAGCTCCCTCGAATGAACATGTTATGTCCGGAACAGGTTCTTCCGGGGTTGCGGGAGCGGTATTATCAGGAGTGTGTTCTGATCTGGAGAAAACTTGCCATCTTCACTTTGCGGTGAGTTCGTGCATAATTCTCTCATTCCCCGCATTTTCCTCCCCTCATTGAATCTTTCCTGCGCAGGCCTGTGATAGGCTCAAGTCCGAGCTACTTCGTCAAAAGGCCAAGTTCCAAAGGGTTCGGGATGAGGGAGAATCCCATAGGCTTCTTTGCAAGGAGAAAGAAGTTGAGCTGCAGCATTGGCGATATGAGGCGTATCGGAGCTCGAACTTTGAGAGCTACTTGACGGAGCAGGTAATTTCCTGCAGTGCATTCTTTGGTTCTTTTTAATTTTTAAGGCTAACTTCTTCTTGCTGTGTTTGTTGTAAAAAAAAGACAGAGGCCTTGGAGTACCTCAAGGGTGAGGTGAACCGTGTGTGGGCAGCTTGCGAGGAACTAAAGGGCCAAGTGCGGGCTCAATCCTTGGGGGAGGTGAGCGCTTCAGCCAAGATTCCTGCCATCAAGGCCCAACTCAACTTATCCCGAAGTAACGCCAAGGTTCAAGCGGATATGATCGAGAAACTGGAGTCTGACCTCTCGAAGGTCAAGGGCGAGATAGTTGACGCCCGGGCGAAAGCGGGCTGAGCCGAACCAGGGCGGATCATGAGATGGCGATTTGCATAAAGGAGGCTGATAATGTCCAATCCGAGTTGAGGCAAGCCCTTGATCGTGAGAAGAGGATCGAGGAATATGTTCGCCGCCGATCCCGGAGAGAAGTGTTCGAGGAAGTTGCAGCGAGAGGCTTTATCCTCTCGAAGGAATTGGCTCAAGCAAGGGCGGACGAGTGCGATGCTCGGTGACTCCTCGTGGGTGTTGCGGAGGGCGATCTTGACGGGTTGTAGCCTCTTGGCACAAAATATAGCTCCTACTATTTTGTAGCTTGGTCTCCGGCACGCGCAGAGCGTTCCTGTAGGTGGAGTATGTTTTTGTCGTATGTAATGTAAGGAGAATTTCAAAGTGTTATTCTTTTTGTACCTTTTTTTGTCGTTGCTCTTGATCGTGTGGATTGGTTTATGGGATCGGTCCCCGGGCCGTTTTATGGCTTGAACTCTGATTGGCCTTCCGGCTTTTTCCCGCCTTCATGGGCGGAGGGTGATGACCCTATGTGCTCCTGGACCGAAGCGTTTTTTGCGGGCACGTGGCCTGGGGATTTGTCGCGACCATTGATAGCGTCGTCGGGGCCGTGCTTTTAGGCGTAGGGGGATTGAATTGCCCTCAGGTTCAGTCTCCGAGTCGGGATCCTGACTCAGGCTTATTTTACCCTTGAGCCCGTTCGGGCTGGTGATAATGACTTTCATTCTCTGCCCTGGGGCGTTTTGCGGTTTTCCGGGTTCTTCTAGGGTCTCCGAGTCGCGTTGCGATTCGAGCTGTAGTCGACCCTTAAATCTCATCTGAGTTTTTGGCCAGCGATGGTGACCTTCCGCATTGCTTGGCCATTGGGACCTTTTAGTATGAGGCCCGGAGGCATGCTTATCCAGCGACAGTGGTACTTACGTTGTTTGGTCGTAGAGACCTTTGATTTGAGGCCCGGAGGCTCGCTTAGCTGGCGACAATGGTACTTATGCTGTTTGGTCGCAGTGACCTTTCGATATGAGGCCTGGAGGCTTTGCTTAGTTTAATTATTTTGGATCCGGTCTCCAAATCGGGCTATGATTCAAGCTCACTTTAATCCTCAAGTTGTCAATTTTCAAGCGGATGGTCGTAGGGATCTTTCGTTGTGAGGCCCGGAGGCTTTGCTTAGCCGGCGACAATGGCACTTACGCTGTTTGATGTGAGGCCCGGAGGCTTTTGTAGGCTTTGTTTCCTCTCGTTAAGGTCTTATTGATTATTTTGCCTGACCCGTCGTCGGTTCTAAAAGAACCTCAATTTCAAGTCGTAGTCGGTGATGTTTTGAGCACCTCGGAAGGTTCATAGCCCATTGGTCGAGTAGATCGACGCTTTTGCGATTTTAGAGCCGACATGGTCGGGACTTGTTTTTTCCCTGTTGAGGGAAGCCTGTGTTTAACCGGTTCTTTCCGAAGTAGATTCGGAGGATTTTTCAGCAACAGTCGGGCGTCCCCAAGTCACAATTTTTGGGCTGTAGCAGCCGTTTCGACCGGAGACGTGTGCATTTGCCCGGGGCCATTTTTGATCCCGAGGAGCAGTTTTAGGCATCTATACCGAGGGTATGCCTTTTAGGGATTCTTACAAATGCGACGTATTGCCTAAACTTCGAGATTTTTCATGCCTGTTGAGGTCTTACAGTTTGTCATGCCTGTTGAGGTCTTATAGTTTGCCATGCCTGTTGAGGTCTTACAGTTTGCCATGCCTGTTGAGGTCTTACAGTTTGACATGCTTGTTGAGGTCTTACAGTTTATGGAGAATAGATCTGGTTTTGCCGAGGCTGCCCGTTAGGGTCTTACAATTTTAGATTTTCCAGTGCGTGGCGATTGGCGACAGTCTCCGAGTCATCGTGTTTGCTTGAAGACAGCTTCTCGTGAGCTCGGAGTTGTTGTCTGGAGGCTTGGTGAGCCCGGAGTTCCGATCCTAGGGTCGCGCAATTTGTCGGATTGCTCATGGTGAGTCTCCGAATATATCGAATCATTCTAGGCCTGAATATCGCCTTTTGTAGTCTTGGGGTCGTATCGCGAGGGCTTTTGTGAGCCCGGAACCCTGACCTTGGGGTCGCGAGGGTGCCGAATTGATTAAGCCTCCGAGCACTTCGGGACGTATATGATGTAGAGGTTTTTTGCTGAGGATAGGCCGAAATATTTTTCTTCGAGGCGTCGAATGCTTGGAAAATATTCTTTGTTGCTTGGCGAAAATATATGTTGTAAATACATGTTGTTCTGTTGCTATGAGTCTGGTCTACATGGATGTGACTCTCCTGATTATCCAATGTGCTTATATGGTTCCATATTGGAAAATAGAGAGAGAGATCGTGGACTTGTTGGGTACCTTCCCTGGGGACGTGTAGTTCTGCCAATAGTCTTGTTGGCGGAACCCTCTTCTTGATAGAAACCCGATCAAGGAAAGAATGTCCGGCGGCCCCATGGCGGCCGCGGATCCTCGAGCGGGATCCAAAACTACTGAATGCCTTGGCTGGCTGGCTGCGTACAGATTAGCAACAAGAAAGGAAAAAATGAAATGATAAAAGGATGCTGCATTGTTGGGAGCATGCCCCTCGGCAACCGTATTCCTCGTCTGGCTAGGCTGGGCCGAAGACGCGAGTGTTCTTACCTTTTGACCTCATTTGAGGGTAATGCCGGTCATGGGCGTAAGGCGAGGAATCTCCTTCTATTGCTTGTAGCCAGATGTTTTGGCTCCGCGTCTGTCATGGAGTTTCACACCCTTGGGGGAGTAGGGCCAGAATCGCATCCTGGGCGACGTATTCGTCATTGTCTGTACAAAGCGTCTGCATCCTGCATCACCCGACATATTGGCCTGAGGACGACATTGGTCCGGATTGTCCTATTGGCTTTGTCCCGACATTGTCGGTACAACTTTGGCAGATATACCTGTAATCATTAATGCATGTTTTATTTGAAAATGAGCTCGAACAAAGGGAGGGATTACCAATACATTAATGTAATGCCGAGGTGGAGTCTCGGCGTCTTTTTCCTCGAGCGAGAGGGTGTCCTTGGGGAGTATTCCCCGAGATCTTTCCTTTCTGGCAACGGGCACTTGCACTCTACGCTCTACGGATCTTAGCGGGGTGCCGCCACCCTTTAGTGGTTATGACGATATGTCGCAACTTGCCGGCTCTGCTTTGTTCGATTTCCCCTTGTCCGTTGAGCTTGATCCGGGTTCACTTGCTTGGCGATGCTTTGTGGTCACTGTTGTTGGATGGCGTAGTTGCTGCTCTCTTGGGTCTGTAACTCCGAGAATTTTGTGACTCTCGTGGTGGGCCACGATTTCCTTGGAGGGGTTTTGGCCGAATAGGTCCGAGCGACCCGGAATTCCCGTCTTCACTTATGGTGACCACTATGCTTGGAACTGCAACGTTGAAGTCGAGCTCTATCGGGCGAGGTTTTCTTGCTGGTTGCGTCTTGTTGAATTTGGTACCGTTGGGGGTTCCTCGAAGGTGTCGTCTTTGGGCTACCGCCTTGTTGTTGCGAGATACGCTGTACCCCGGATCGTTTCTTCCATTCGTGCCATGTGGATGATGGCTCGTTCGTTCAGTGCCGGCTTCTCTGTTGGGGATCTGCCTGGATATGCCGATCTAGTGAGGGTTTCTCGAGGGTTATCCGCGGCTCTGACTTGGGTCCGACGTTGGTTGCTGGTATATGACCAAGCCTCAACCGGATATTTGACTAAGCTCAGCTCGAATTGTTCCGGAGCTGCCGGGTATGCTTTGTTTGGGTTTTGGGCGAAGGCCCGTGCCACCCTACTATCGGGACCGGGAGTGGTCTCGTTTGTCTTGTCGGATAGCGGGGCGCAGCTTCCCGCAATATTTTATTTCTTCTTCTTCTCTCGGCCTTCGGTGCATTGAGCCCTTTTGGCATTATTTTGATGGCATTGGCATGTGCTTCCACGGATCGTGTAAGTACGGTGAGCGGGTCCCCGAGATTAGATGTCGAACAATGGTGTCGCGTCGCAGTTTCTTCTGGGGGAATTTCTTTGAATCCCTTCATTGGGACGGGCCCGAGTTCTCCATTTTGGGGGTCGTCGTTTCTGAACGGCATGCGTGAGTTGTGATGTACCTGTGAGGACTTGGGGTCTTGTCATCCCCAGCAAATTTCTTTGTTTCTGGCTTCCGCGAAATAAGTCCCGGGATCGTATCTCCGGGAGAAGGTTGCTGTAGGAGTCTCCGCGATCGTGAGTCGATCTTTTCGATAATGTCCTCTAGCATTCTTACCGTTACGGGATAGGTCATTGGTTCGTCGTTGCTCGATACCTTAGATACTGGCTTGGAGCGAGTAGATATTTTGGGTGCTACCGCGCCAAGAGTCTCCGGGCGGCTCTGCAGCTGAGAGATAGCCAAACGTTGTTCCTGCAACATTTCAAAAATAACACAAAGATCAACTTCCTGTTCTACCGGGGCTAGGATTTTTCGGGTTTCCTGTCGGTTAGCGCGTTGCGTGCCGACATCGAAGTGTAGGACTTCGTTACCCCGTTGTGCAGCATTCGAATCCATATCCGCTTGGACCGATCTAGATGCGTTATCGGGGTCCCGCGGTGTCGCGCCAGCCGTTAGGATGGCCACATTGTTTACCTTGCGATTTTTGGGGTTATCGTCCTCAATTTCCCTTATTGAGCTGATCATTAACCTGAAATCGAAAGGTCTTGGGCAAGAAAAAGTGTGAGAGATATCGTGCGTTTATGTGACGAAACTAGCAAGAAAATAATCACTATTATTTTTTGCCCCACGGTAGGCGCCAAACTATTTACCGTGAAAATGGTAACAACAATTAAATTTATAAATGGGATTCTAAAAATACGTGATCTATTCCCGAGCTAGTTTAGAAGGGTGATTATGTTAAATATGGAGTAAGACAGTAAAGATCAAGCTAGCCAAAATAACAATCGAACCAGTAAGGGGGCGTTCCCGGGCTTACAACAAGCCAGTAGATACCTCGGGGCCAGGCCTCGAGCCTACCTCGGGCCTATCGGAGATAATCCTATCGAGGGCAGTTGGGAAAGGGATAACAGATATGTATGTGTATATAAGGCTTTATACCGTCAATCTTGAGCTAAATGACGAAGAACAAACGAAGAACAATAAAATGCTAGGGCGACCTCGGGGTCGAAGAACACAGTTAACTTAGAAGAAAGAGATAGAGATATATATTATTGCTTATTAGAGAAGTTGAGCAACATCAGTCCCTTACAAGGTGGGGTGAGTCCCCCTTATATAGGCGAGGGGACTCGATAAAATATGCATATATTATTTACAAGAGTAGGAAGATGGGACGGCCTATCGCACGTCATCTCAGTAGGTTAGAGATAGACCGGCATTGTCAGGTGTAGCCATGTGCTTCGGAGACATCTCCTCTCACCCTGACCTCGGGCCCTGCTTCCTTTGATTTGGACCTCGACGAGGCCTGAGGCCGAGGACTCGATCGTGGCCTTCCATCCTCGAGATCTCGACGGAGGCTTCCAAAATTGTCTTGATAGCGAAAATTTAAGTCTTCTGATTTTTACCGCGTACAGCTTGGTAGACAATGTGCTCGCTACCTTCCTTGGCCTCCAGACATGGAATTGACGGGTCCCTATAGATTGATTGCTCATCTTCTCCATGGACCACGATTTATTGGTTTTCGTGTTCAAACTTAACCATCTGGTGAAGAGTAGAAGGTACGGCTCCTACAGCATGGATCCAAGGCCTTCCTAGGAGAAAATTGTAGGAGGTGTCCATGTCCAAGACCTGAAATATCACTTCAAGACCCACGGGGCTGATGGTTAGGATCAAATAATTCTCCCGCATCAGGTCCCTTTTAACGCCATCAAAGGCACGTACACAAACATTGTTGGGTTTAATCCTTTCGGTCCCAATTTCCATTCTTTGTAAGGTCCAGAGGGGTCCAAATGTCAACCCTAGATCTGCCATCCAACATATCTCTTTTCACGTAGTATCCTTCACACTTAATGTTCAAATGAAGAGCTTTGTTGTGGGCCGCTCCTTCCGGAGGCAAATCATTTCGGTTGAATGAGATCCGATTGACTTTAAAAAATCATTCCGCCATTCTTTCCAGTTGCTCAACCGTGGTCTCAACCAGAACATATGCTTCATTATGCGTTTTCAACAGCACTTTCTGATGCTCATTCGAACTTATCAGTAGAGACAAAGTGAGACTTGGGAGGGAGACTTCCGGAGTTGGTCAATTACATCGTACTCCGAGGTTTTCATCTTTCGGAAGAACTCCTCTACCTCTTTAGCACTGACTGGCTTTTTAAGCAGAAAACGCTTTTGTTTGGTCTTGTTCAACTCTTCCAAATTGAGGTACTTCCCAGACGGGTTACTTTCATTCACTTCCCCTGTGATTTCTTTTCCTTTGTACGTCACCACTACTTTGTTTTAGTTCTATGGAACGGCCGTGGGGTCTTTCATGTGCTTCTGTGGCGCGCGACTGATAACCACGAGCTCAGTCAACCTTGGTTAGATTACCGACCCCCGCGCCACATATGTCCCCTTTGGTACGTACATCTTAGGTCCCTTGTTTAGCCCGAACATTTTGGGGGGACTCAACACGAACTGTTCTAATCTGGGGGCCCTGGGAACATAAAGAACGGCATCTTTAGGAGGTACTGCCCATGTTTCGGCTTCCACAGTCTTTTCTATTCTTTGAGGAGTGGAGTTTCTTTTCTTCTCATCCTTAGCTTGCTTGGCTGCCGCTTTGGGCTTCTTTTCAACATCGGCAATAGCAATGATAGCCTTCAAAGCTGGGTCGAAATCCCTGCCCTCACAAATCATCCCAATAACTGGCCCGTTATTATGAGCCGACAGTGGGTTATTTGTTACATTGGGGGTCTCATCATCCCTCAACATTACCCACTTTTGCTCTATTAGGTTCTCGATCACTCTCTTAAGGGTCCAGCAATCTTCAGTATCGTGCCCCTCTGCCCCTGAATGAGAAGCACATCGGGTGCCGGGTCGGTAGCAGGGTGACTCTGGGTTTTTGCTTGTTTGGAGGTACGGGCTGCAACAAACCCATTTGGACCAACTTTGGCAAGAGGCTCGAATATGATTCATCGATGGGTATGAAGTTGGTTTCTTTGGGTGGTTCACGGGCAAGGGCATTATATGGAAAATTATTTTGTAGGGGATGGGGATTATGTGGAGCTTTGTGAGGAGGGTTATTTCTAGGAAGTGGAGCTCAGTTCTGATTGTAATATTGCAGCCGGACATATGGCTGGGCATTCATTACTGCATAAGGATAAGGAGTCGTGGCATATGCCGCATCTTGGTGAGGGTAGTAATGATGTGGGTTCTGGAAGAGGAACCAAAGTAACCTCGGGGTTGACGAGGATTTTTCAGACTTGAGGCCATCATTGCCACCTCTTCTTTTTTTTTGCCGGTTTGCTGTAGCCCCCGACCCGCTCTGGATTGCTTGAGAGGTGGCTCTTATAGCCGACTGGCTCAGGATGCGACCCGTTTTCAAACCATTCTCTACCATTTCTTTGATCTTTAAGGCTTCTGCAAATGGCTTGCCCATAGCGGACATCATGTTCTGGAAGTAATCAGCCTCTTGGGCTTGCAGGAAAACACTGACCATCTCGGTCTTATCCATAGAGGGTTTCACCCTGGCAGCTTGTTTGCGCCACTTGACAGCATACTCTCGGAAGCTCTCCGAAGACTTCTTCTTGAAATTGGACAAAGAGTTTCTATCTGGAGCTATGTCCACATTGTACTGGAACTGCCTGACAAAATCTCGGGCCAAGTCATCCTATATGTGCTAGCGGGAGATGTCTTGGTCCATATACCATTCAGATGCAATTCCGACTATACTCTCCCCGAAGTAAGCTATTAGGAGTTCTTCTTTTCCGCCTGCTCCCCTCAACTGGTTGTAATACCTCTTTAGGTGATCTATGGGGTCCCCATGTCCATCATATTTCTCAAATTTGGGAGTGTTGAAACCGATGGGCAGATGAACATGCGAGAACATGCACAAGACAGCGTAGGACACACTCTTCTAGCCACTCAGGCCTTGTATGTTCTTGAGGCTTTGTTCTATGCTTTTGATTTTCCGAGTGATCTCCTCTTGCTCGGGATTCTTTACAGTTCTCTCTTATCCCGCAGTAAACTCATACCGAGGTTGTTGAGGGTAAGAGTTTGTAGTGGCATGAGCCGTGTCTGGTAGAAATGGTGGTGTTTGAAAAGTATAGGATGACGGCTCAAAGCATGGCCTGGACAATGTTGGATGTGCCATGGCCGAGTTGGTGGTGCGATGAATATGTTAGAAGCCACCCCCCAAATCAATGCCTGGGGGCGAACCTCAGAAGGCGTTCCAGTGAAATGGGCTGACATGGTGGGGTATCCGAGTGGGGTATTCGGGTAATTTATAGGGATGTTGGAGGTTCCACTTGTTCTGGGAATCAGCTCGGGGAAACCAGGTATTGCACTAGGCGGCACTCTACCGTTAGACCAAGCCTCCCACATTTCCAACATGCGAAGGCGCAGTGCCCTATTCTCTTTAGCAGTCGCTGACTCTGCCGTTGGGATAACCGACAACGGGCTGTCCTCTGGGATGGGAATTGTTGGTAGATGACTTTCTGACGACATTTCGACACTTCCCTTGGATCTTGTAAAGTAAGGGTCTGAAGCCACGTTACCACAAAACAAACCACCTTAAAAACAGAACCTGGTCTCAACATCATACACAACAAACCGGTTAGTTTGAGACAATTAACACATAGGGAATCACACGTTGGGGAATGCAATGCACCTAGACAGTTAACGTTTTTCTACATGCTTTGCAACGGTTGAATGTCTCATCCCGGCTTTTGTTACCTTTGCGGATCTTTGAATATTTCCTTTTCTTTATGTTTTTCATTATTTCATCTCTTTTCTTTGCGCTCTCTCTCTTTTGTATTGTTTTCTCTCTTTTCTTGTGCCCTCTTTTCATCATTCTCTCTCTTATTCGAGTTATTTACAGCTATGACCGGATCCGATGTGGATTGCCTACACATCGCGACGCCGCACGAATTAGATCATTACGTAGTTCAAGGATAAATGAGAAATAAAAGAAAGAAACATTTTTCGGTTTTCAAATTTTCATTAAATAAAAACATCTGATTTTCCTCTATTACAACGACTCCAACATACATACTTAAGAACTGAAAAACTAAAACAGACTCAAAACAGACTCTAAAAGGAAACTGAAATACAGACTCGAAAAGAAAGATCAGGAGTACATAAGTGTCTCGAAAACTGCTCCAGGGGCCTACGAGACATCAGTCGGTCCTGCAGCTGGCCTATGTGCCATATCTTCTTGGAGGCGATACGGGTCGTCCATTATCTGACGGAGGAAAATCATCACTGCAACGAAGAACATGGACCTAGTCATATCCTCGCACTCATTGCACTTCATCACAATATAGTTAGCAATTCTTCTAACCCTTTCCCTGATGACGCCCTTCTCTTGGAGCAGACGTCCAATTTATTGAGATCCGGCCTCCAAAACTTGTGTGGTAGTATGATTTTGCTCTTGTAATTGTTGCAGGTCCTCCTCTAGTTGTGACATCAATGCATAGCAGTGCTCTCTTTCTGCTTTGAAGTTCTTTGCTTGTTTGGTCATTTCACTTTCAAGGGTATTGATCTTTTTCTTCAGACCCATGATTCGTTTGTCGTATTTCTCCTTCAACTGTCGAACGAAACTTGCCCATTCTTCCACATTCCTGGCTAACTTCGCTCGGGCCTTTGCTAGTTCAACCTCAGTCTTTTCCAAATCAGCCTCATAGTCACATTCTTTCCGCCTAAGACTGTTTATAAGTTTTTCATTTGCTCCGCTGCTGACCGGGTTTTCAACTGCTATTTTCATTTTCTGGATTTGGGCTCGGAAGGCTTCATTTTCTTGGGCCAACTGTTTCTTTTCACCCTCATCTGCAACGGCTTGCACACCACTATCAAATTTAAGATCTCTGATTTGCCTTTCCAACTTGCTTATAGTGGCCCTGTATTCATTTTCTTTAGTCAACCAAGCCCATTGTTCTTGCGACGCTTCAGCAAATTCTTGGATGTGAGGTCTTTTGGTTTGCCTTTTAGGTTCGACCCTTGCAGTGGCCTTCTTTCTATACCAAGCAAGATAACCAGGCGAGACCTCGGCTCTAGAAAAATCACATACTCGGGTGTTTGTTGTCAAATATTGGCACTCGTTCCAAATATGACGAACCACTTCTTCATGAAATTGGCCATCAGAGCGGATTTCAACTGCATGAACACTAAGGTCTTCATCTTGGGGAACTACCTGGCATCATCCCAGTTTCCTCAAAACCCGGTACGGGGCATAGGGCTGGATGCTTTGAAGAGCCATCAGGAGGAAGTAGGGGCCAGTGGTAGGCATGCAAACAAACTCTTCAACGGGAAGCCAACCCAGTGTCCACTCTATCTAACTTGCGGTTATGGAACGAAGGCGGGACACCAAAACTCTGACCCCTTCTAGCATTTTCAACCTAGAGACCCTTGTACCAAACTCCTCGATGCAGCTTTTCCCTGTAGACCTGTAGTTCATATACCGAGGATGATGACATAGGTGCTCAATCATCCACATTTGTAGTAACAAATTGCACCCTTCGAAATAATCTGCTTCGGCTTTGCAAGTTAGGAGAGCTCGGAATATCTCAGATACTATCATAGGGGCGAGGCTGCTCTTGGCATTGCTAATCAAAACATTGACGACTCCAACTAACCATAGATCAATATTCTCGTCCTTCCTGGGAAACACTAGAAGACCTAAGAATGCCACCATGAAAGCGAAGCATCTATGCTCTTCCCACTTTGACCGGTTGCCTTTAATGCAGATTCCATTTTTCGGGTTGTCAAATCCTCTTACATGTCCGTACCGCTGGTATATGAAGTGTAGAGTGAAAACCCATTTGCCAAATCTGCATACTGGACATGCCTGCTTATCTTTAGCAAATCCAGAAACTTGTGAGGGGCTACGGCCCTTGGAGCGACCAGGTATTTATGTCCCTCGGTACTTCCAGCGTAACCTGCTATCTCCTCCAAAGTAGGTGTGAGTTCGAAGTCCAAAAAATGCAGAACGTTATGAGCTGGGTCCCAAAATGTCAGCAGTGCTTCTATTATGTCCCCCTAGGCTTGATCTTTAATAATTCGGTGAGTGCTCCCACGTAATGGTTGACCATGTCTCGTCCTTCCTTACCCAAATCTTCCCACCACATGTGTAGTTCCAACAGAATCCTGGTCATGACCTTCAAATTCCAAAATTGATCCGTTAACCATCCGGAATCCACCCGAGGCCCCGTGACCCCGTCCAATCACACCAACCAATCCCATAACATAACGCGGACCTGATCGAGGCCTCAAATCACATCAAACAACGCTAAAATCACAAATCACACTCCATTTCAAACTTGATGAACTTTAGAACTTCGAACTTCTTCATTCGATGCCGAAACCTATCAAATCACCTCTGGTAAACCTCAAATTTTGCATACAAGTCATTTTCAACATTACGGACCTACTCTAACTTTCGAAATCGGAATCTGACCCCGATATCAAAAAGTCCACCACCGGTCAAACTTCTCAAAAACTTTTAAATTCCTAACTTTAGCCAAATGACTCCAAAATGACCTACAGACCTCCAAATCCACTTCCGATCGCGCTCCCAATACCAGAATAACCATACGAGGCTATTCCCAGATTGAAAATCCCAAACGGACGTCGATAACATCGAGATGCACTTCAAACAAAAATTATGAAATCTTTCCGAAAAATAGGCGTCGAAATGCTCCCGGGTCATCCAAAACCCGATCCGAACATACGCCCAAGTCCAAAATCATCGTACAAACCTGTTGGAACCTTTAAATCCTAATTCCGAGGTCGTCTACTCAAAAATCAACCCTTAGTCAATTCTTCCAATCTTAAAGCTTTCGAAATGAGAATTTTCTTTCCAAATCCAAACTTCCCAAAATTCAATTCCGACCATGCGTACAAGTCATAATACATGAAGTGAAGCTGCTCATCGCCTCAAACTGCAGAACGACGTGCTAGAGCTCAAAACCACCGGTCGGGTCATTACATGTCTTCAACTCCCGTTGATGCACTTTGTCACCAATATATACTTGCGGACGCACCTGTCACCAGCTTCCAATTGTTGATTCACTTGTAATCAACTTCCAATTTTTTTTAGCCTCTCTCCAACTTTTAGAGAATAATAGATTCTTTCTATTCTGTAAAATTGCTTTCACTTCTTTAAACTTGCAATATTGCAATTTTATTTTTAATCCACCTCACTCAAACTTTTAGAGAAGATCTTTGTTCCTCTTGTAGCATATTTGACGCTTGCATATTTTCTAGCGTCTCCTTGAACACGAATTCTTTTTTCAAATCCTTCTTAACATGATGTTTTGCATGTATATATCACTGGCCTGATGTTTTTCAACATACTCAATGGCCAGACGGGCGTCACATATTGGCTAGCGCCGCCCACTGGCAGTAGAAGCTACGTGATTCTCTCGTTGGATCGTAGAAACTCTGATACTAATTTGAAGGATAAATATTTTATTACATTTCTTTGAAAGTTATCTAAAATTGTCACAAATATCCACACTTTAAAATAAGCTACTAATAGCTTTATTTATAATAGTACGAAACTTATTTCAACTATAAACAACAAAGCTTATTCCTATATTAATTATAACTACAAATTCTATTTAGACATGAAATAAATAAACTAGCAAATATAGAACCCTAAATGATTAAAGTTTCCTACTACAAAATTTGAATTAGTTTTCCAAAAAATCTTTTGCAAATATGTTTCAGGTTTGATGGAGGAGCACAGTAGAATCTAGAGAACTCATATCATTAAAAGAGAACTGAATTTTTTTAATTACAGTCAAATCTCTCTATAACAATATTATTTGTTCCGACATTTTTAGGCTTCGATAGCGAATGGTTTTGATATACCTATAACAACATTTGACGTTTAAATATTTTCTGGCTGTCAAGGACAAAAATTATCAAAAGATATTCTTTCAATTATTTAATGTTATATACTGTTAAAGATAAAAATAATTATTCAAATTTAAAATCTGAAAAGATATGTATATTTTACTAATTAAATATTTTAAAAAGCTAATACATTATTAATAAATTCATAATTAAGTGTACTAAGATTTAAAGTTTAAGACAAACAATTTAAAGCTTGTAGAAAATTTGATCTTCCAAGATCGATGGAAGAACTCTGAAAAAGATATGTATAAATCTTCAAATGTTAAGCATTATACAAGGTGGAAACATTGTCCAATGAAAAAGATTGTATGTGCAGATCTTCATATATAAGACATTGTGCATGATAGAACCTTTTGTGCAGTGGAATAAAAATATATAAGCATATCTTTTAATCGAGTTAAATGAAATCTTTAATTATGGAAGTATGTACGAATATAATATTTTTTATTATAAGTGGTGCACTAAAGTTTTAAAAGAATTGATCAAATTAAAATCCTTAGGCTTATTATTGTAGTCTTAGAAATTTTACATGGCCGTTATAGAGGGCTAATTTTAAAAAGAGCCAATTGCTATAAAGATGATTATTACTGTTATTAGTAAGAAACTGTTATAGAGAGGTAAAATATAACATATTAAATCGGCTCTGAAAAAAATATATGACTTTTATAGTGAATAACTGTTATATTGTTATCAATAGGGTTTTATTTATGGCGAATGTCTATATTTTAGAGAGATTATAGGGATTTTACATGGTGGCTAAGTCGCTCTTTCCCAATAAATAGAGGAGTCCTATTCCATTATAATTCATCCCAAATCAATAAGAATTCTCCCTCTCTCTACTTTTATCTGCAATACTCTTCTTCTTCTTCTTTTATTATTTTATAACACGTTATCAGAATGGACTCCAACCAAAGAGGCATCTGTTTTTGGTCACCAGGCTTTGGGATACGGGCATGAGGCTCCACTTTTACGTAATATTGAGCATAACGATTGTCAATTACTACATGAACTTCCTTCATGAATAAATTCTGGATTTAAGGTAAGTATTTTACCTTATTGTTCTCTTTTAACTTCTTGACGCTCTATATTTTAGTTTTAAATACAAGCAAAGACAATAAATTTTGATTACATCTTCAGTGGAGTTTATAAGAAATTATAACCACCCAAAGTGGTAAAATTTCTACGCATCCATGATCAATTTCATGTATGATTGTGGGCACAAGAAGTGCAAACCCGTCCCATTGAATTTGCTTCATTCTTGTTGCCTTAAGAGAATGTGGTAGCAACATATTATAAGCTTGAAAGAAGAATAAAATTATTACCGCGAAGATATAAATGGATGTGGACATGGCAATAGACGAAATTATAATCGTCATAATTGTGGTAATGAGAACAATAAAAATTCTCAAAATAATCATTCACTCTGTGAAAGTAATATTTGTCATCGATTTGACATGAGATTTTCTAAAGAACATATAGATGATTATGGTCCATCATGATGTGAATGTGATACTATGTAATTTATAATTTCATATTCATTCTTGGAAGAATATGAACGTACTAGTGGTAGTGAGTATACCACACTCACCTCTAGAAAGGGATTCGAGATGAAATAAGAAAATAATTCTATTATTATGGCATGAATGATCATTGTTCACGTACTTACTATGGTTATGGCAATATGATTATTGCTTTCGTTAAAAGTAAGCAATTACCTTTCTTGGTCGTTCTGCCACATGTTGCATGAATACTGGGATGGGCTTATCTTAGTGCCCACATATATTGGAATTTTTTTCAACTCATATGATCTCGAATATTACTTTGGAAGTTACTTCGCGTTCCTTAGTTACGACATGTGCCACTTTATTGTGGAGAGCATACAATGTCGTAGTGAGACTGTTGTTAGAAGATAATTTCTTCTTTAGGTTACTATGATTAGTTTGAAGCTTACTTACTTATTTTCTCAGCTAGTCTTTCGTTGTAGCACTTAGGGAAGACTCTCTGGCTCTTGTAAAGTTGTGATCTTATCCCATCATATACTTGACGGAATTTTTGATGTTCTTACTCACCTATAAATATCCTTAGTTACATACCTTCATGTCCTTGTTCTCGTAGGGTTACTTTCGAACTCTTTTTTTCGTCTCCCCCGTGGAACTCTATTTTATTTCTGTAACACTTTTACGAAAACTATAACTACCTCAACTCCTATCTAAATATTTCTCAAAGATTACGATGTCGTATCTGCGAGATTGACTTCCCTATACTGGGGTTCACTAGGTTTATCTTGAACGATCTGTTAATTTATTTGTATCCTCTTGTCTAGCCATAACTAGGCTCTTCCTGAATCAACTGCTAACTACTCGTTGGTCCATTCTCATATCTATATTCTGCGTAATCTCTCTTGGTTTGTTTCCTTTGTCTTAACTTACCTCTCGCACTAGCTCTTTATGTATCAAGTGTTCATTCGCACTTAGTTATCAATAACATCCTGGGAGGAAACCGTTACTACCTCTCCCGACATCATGCTTGAATAATGTTTTGGAGTCGCAACATATCTATAGGATCTGAATAAATGCAATCTTATTCCTTTTGCCTTTTTACCGCATTCTTTCTTTACTATTCCATCGTTACTTGAACTACATAACCCCGACTTACTACCATATCACATCATCTTCCCCCCTTTAGGGGAGTACTGGGCTAGTTCAAGCCCGTACAGTGGCATTGAATGGCTGTGCCAACCTCATGTCTTTTTAATAAATGCACTTTGTACCATGTTATGATTCCCCTCATCTATAAAGGGGACCCTTTTTTTTTGTAAACACATCATCCAACACACTACATTGAATCCAAGAACATTCTCTGCTCTCTAACTTAAATATATTCTCCTGGTCTCATTATTTACATTTATTGCTTATATTCATTGTATTCTAGTAGTTGTTCATCATTTATTGCTCATTATTGATCATAAAGAGCCTCCATCGCAGTTCTCATAACTGTTAATCCTTCATCGACCGCCCTTAGCCGGGCGTCCGACTCGACCCCGAGGCTACGTATCGCCAGCTTGAGGTCCCGATTTCCAGCCATTCGGTTTGATTATTACACTATCTACAAGTTATCATCTTAATTTCTAATCCTTCACTTAGCATCTATCGCCTAACAACTAGCATAAAAATAGATCACATATTTTTATAACCAAAGAATCAAATCTAATTGTTATTACCATTTTCAAGGTAAACAGTTTGGCGCCCACTGTGGGGCTAAAAATAATAGTGATTATTTTCTTGCTAGTTTACTACTTAACGCAAATTATCTTTCACACTTTTTGTTGTCCAAGATCTTTGATTTCACGTCAAAATGTCTAACTCAGTAAACGCACGTGAAAACAACAATCTTGAGGGCCATGGAGAAAATGGTGTAGCTGTTCCAGGTGTTGGTGTACCACCACTAAACCCTGAGGATGCACCATAACCAATTTTTGTGGACGTGGTCTCGCGCGATGCTCAACGCGTCGAAATAAGCTCCCACACCAACAGGAGCATACACCAAGGAGATCAACATGAAGCTCAAGAAACCCCGGCTCAGGAAGAACAAGGGGTTAGCCTTCACGTCATCTTTGAGATGTTACAAGCACAACAGCTGGCGATTGCTCAGCTGCAAAGCCACCAGAAAACTCCCAGCACGGTAGCACCGGAAACGGCTCCCCGAGCTGAGAAGGTACCAGAATGATCAAGCAATGACAAGAAGGTTGAGACCTACAATTCTAGGGTTGATCAAATTCCTGGCGCACCCCTGATCTTGAAGGGTGTAGATTCGGAGAAGTTCGTACAAAAGCCGTTCCCACAAGAAGCGACCCCAAACCCATTCCAAAGAAGTTCAGAATGCCCGACCTTCCGAAGTACAATGGAACCTCGGACCCCAATGAGCATGTCACCGCTTACACTTGTGTAGTGAAGGGCGACGACCTAAAGGACGACGAGATCGAATCCGTCCTACTAAAAAAGTTTGGAGAGATGCTTTCAAAAGGAGCGATAATGTGGTATCACAACCTAGCCTCAAACACGATAGAATCATTTTCCATGCTGGCAGATTCCCTCATAAAGGCACATGCTGGTGCCATCAAGGTAGCTACAAGGAAATCTGACACCTTCAAAATCAAGCAAAGGGAGAACGAGATGCTGCGAGAGTTCGTATCTCGCTTTCAAATGGAACGAATGGAACTACCACCAGTCTCCGACGACTGGGCAGTACAGGCCTTCACTCAAGGTTTGAACGAGCGAAGCTCAGTTGCTTTGAAACAGCTCAAGCAGAACTTAGTCGAATATCCCGCCGTGACCTAGTCGGATGTCTACAACCAATACCAATGTTCACCGTGAAAATGGTAACAACAATTAAATTTGTAAAATGGAATTCTAAAAATACGTGATCTATTCCCGAGCTAGTTTGAAAGAGTGAGTAGTGCTAAACATGGAGTAAAACAATAAAGATCGAGCTAACCAAAGCGGTAATCGAACCAGTAAGGGATGTTCCCGGGCTTAGGACAAGCCAACAGATACCTCGGGGTCAGGTCTCGAGCCTACCTCGGGCATATCAAAGGTAACCTTGTCGAGGGTAATCGGAAGGGGATAAAAGATAAGTATATGCATACAAGGCTTTATACCGTCAATCTTGAGCTAAATGACGAAGAACAAATGAAGAACAATAAAATGCTAGGGCGACCTCGGGGTCGAAGAACATTGATAATTTAGAAGAAAGAGAGAGAGAGAGAGATATTATTGCTTATTGGAGAAGTGGAGCAACATCAGTCCTTTACAAGGTGGGGTGTCTCCCCCTTATATAGGCGGGGAATTCAGTTGCAAATACATGTATATTTAATTACAAAATACGAGGATGGCTTGATGCGATGCCTCAGCGTAGGCTCTAGATAGGCCGGCCCTGTCAGACTCAACCGCGTGTCTTGGGAGCTTCCCCTCTTTGTCCTGGCCTTAGCCTCCGCCTGGCCTCGAATCGGGCCTTGACCAGCCTCGAGGGAGAGGACTAAGTTGTGGCTTCATGTCCTCGGGGTCTCGAGGCACTTCCCCGAGATGGCTTATTAGTGGGAAATCAGGCCCTCTGATTTCACAGCGTACAGATAGTCTCCGTGTTTCTCAGAATGAAGCGATGGAAAATGACTATGACCATTGACTCATCGAGCTCCACATGGTGACATTACTCAGACGATTCGAACCATGGCGCAATAGTTTGTGATAGATAGCATATCTCATAGATTCATGCTCAATACACTGTCATTTCGCGGCACCGGTCCGGTTGTAATAAAAGTCCCGTAGGATTGCTAGAGCCTTCCTGGGAAGAGCGTCGACGTTGCCTCGTTAAAAACCTCTGCCGGTAAAAAAACCCATTTCGGGATAAAAAATCCGATCAAAGGAAAAGAGCGCAACGGTCATTTTGAAGCCTCGGATTCTTCGTGCCATGATATCATCCTGATTACCTTGGTTACTGCCCTGCACGAAGGCAACCGTGAAGTAGAAAGTGGGGAGAGAGATGGTCCCTTCTTGTCATCTTCTTTACTTCTATGTTGAGACCCTTCGTGGCTTTTGAATGCCTTCTTTTGTTTATTGCCGTAGTAGTCTGCCATGATAGCTTGTCCTGGTCTCCAGCTGATTGATAAGGCTCTTCCCCGATCCTTTTTTCGTACTTCAGACCGATGGGGGACCGACCGGATAAGGTCGAGCTATCGGGGCTTGCCAATTTGTTTGGAGATTGCGTGTCGAATTCTGGGGCCTTCGGGAACGCTACCCTGGATGAAGGTCATCTTCGGGTGCCCCGGTAGGCACTGTTGGTTTTGATGTAGATAACTCTTTCAGAGAGTATAAGGTTGGCTTCTGTTTGAGGAGCTTGCCTATGTTTGGGCGCTTCTTTGGGCCCTTGTGGAGCTTTGGTGATCGGGGCTTCCGGGGTTTACTCCTCTGGAGAGGGGATCGCGAGCCCGGGCGCTCGCCTTGCGCCTGGTACCGGCGCTTTGGAGCTCATCGTGACCCTGTTTCTTGGGGCCGGGGGCTCCCAATGTGAAATGCTGCCTTGAGCATGGAAGTAATTCGCGTGGTCCCTCGTGCTTTGTCGGCTGTTGGAGGATGTTCCCTGGGTCGGGTATCGACCCGTCAATTCGTATCGAGGCCATTGGCTTCTTGGAGCTTACCTCGATCAGGCGAACGCCGTTGCCTCTCGCATATAAGAGGGGTAGCTTCGGCCTTTTCGCGAGGCTTCATTATTTTTGGGTAGCTGTTCTTCAGTTTCGGTGTAGGGCTCTCTATTTCTTAAAGTGCGAAAAGCGTTGGTGCTTGCCTTTGCTTTATTTTATTAGTTTTGCCATAGTGATGGCGATCACTTCAGTATCGGCATGGCAAAGGGTGGAGAATGATGTTCCCGGTGCTCGGGAGTCGAAGGATTTCGCTCCGGAGATGGCGTACTTGCTAAGAGAAGAACACCTAGGGATGGCGAGGCTACGCTGCGGGTGGAGCGAGGGGGTGACACTGTGGGTGCTTTCCCCAGGTGAAGGCATCGCGGACTCTGTTGATGGGTTCCTGAGCGTGCAACTATACCCTTTTGCATTTGCCCCCCCCCCCCCCCCGATAGGGTTGTGCTTGACTTTTGTTTGAAGTATCGGGTTACTTTGGCGCAGATTCATCCGTCGTTTTGGCGAACGGTGCTGATGATGAGATTCTTTGCGGAGAAAGTCGGGCTTGAGTTCACGCTTGATCATCTCATCATGCTATATCGGCCTTGTCATCATCGAGGCCTGCTAACCTTGAGGGGTCGTTCACCCACGCCCTTCGTTGTTGATGATGATGAAGGTGGAGATCGAGGGTGGGCTAGTTGGTTTGTCCGAGTCCGGACGAATGATATTATTCCTGTGGAGTTGCTGTCATTCCCCGAGGGTGGAATCACGCAGGTA
>NC_031995.1:78347582-78423035 GCF_001879085.1 Nicotiana attenuata | reverse complement strand
CGGTTACATCTTTGGCTGATATACCTATAATCATTAATGTATGTTTTATTTGAAAATGAGCTCGAACGAAAGAAGGGATTACCAATATGTTAATGCGATGCCGAGGTGGAGTCTCTGCGTCCTTTTTCCTCGAGCGAGAGGGTGTCCTTGCGGAGTACTCCCCGAGATCGTCCCCTTCTGGCGACGGGCGCTTGCATTGTACTCTCTACGGATCTTAGTGGGATGCAACCATCCTTTAAAGGTCATGACGATATGCCGCGGCTTGCCGGCTCTGCTTTGTTCGATTTCCCCTTGTCCGTTGAGCTGGATCCGGGTTCGCTTGCTTGGCGATGCTTTGTGGTCACCTTTTTTGGATGGCGTAGTTGCTGCTCTCTTGGGTCTGTAACTCCGATCATTTTGTGACTCTCGTGGCAGGCTACGGTTTCCTTGGAGGGATTTTGGTCGAATAGGTCTGAGCCACCCGGAGTTCCCGTCTTTACTTTTTGTGACCACTATGCTTGGAACTGTAATGTTGAAGTCAAACTTCATCGGGCGAGGTTTCCTTGCCGGTTGCATTTCGTTGCAACTGGTATCATTGGGAGTTCCTCGAAGGTGTTGTCTTCGGGCTACCACCTTGTTGTCGCGAGATGCGCTGCACCTCGGATCGTTTCTTCCGTTCGTGCCATGTGGACAATGACTCCTTTCGTTCGGTGCCGGCTTCTCTGTTGGGGATCTACCTGGATACGCCGATCCAGTGGGGATCTCTCGAGGGTTATCCGTGGCTCTGACTTGGGTCCGGTGTTGGTTGCTGGTATATGACCAAGCCTCGACCGGATATCCGACTAAGCTTTGCTCGAATTGCTCCGGAGATGCTGGGTATGCTTTGTTTGTGTTTTAGGCAAAGGCTCGTGCCACCCTACTATTCGGGACCAGGAGTGGTCTCTTTTGTCTTATTGGATAGCGGGGTGCGGCTTCCCGTGATATTTTATTTCTTCTTCTTCTCCTGACCTTCGGCGCGTTGAGCTCTTCTGGCATTATTCCAATAGCATTGGCGTGTGTTTCCACGGATCGTGATAGTATGGTGAGCGGGTCCCCGAGATCGGTTGTCGAACAATGATGTCTCGACGTGGTTTCTTCCGGGGGAATTTCTTCGAATCTCCTCATCAGGACGGGCCCGAGTTCTTCATTTTGGGGGTCGCCGTTCCTGAACGGGCGGGCGTGAGTGGAGATGTACTTGTGAGGACTTGGGGTCCTGTCTTCCCCAGGGAATTTCGTTGTTTCTAAGTTTCGCGAAATGAGTCTCGGGATCGTATCTCCGGGAGAAGGTTGTTGTGGGAATCTCCGCGAGCGTGGGTCGACATTTTTGATAATGTCCTCTAGCATCCTTACCATTGCAGGATAGGTCGTTGGTCCGTCGTGGCCTGATACCTTGGATGCTGGCTCGAAGCGAGTAGATATTTTGGGTGTTGTCGCGCCAAGAGTCTCCGAGCGGCTCTGTAACTGAGAGGTAGCCAAGCGTTGTTCCTGCAACATTTCAAAAATAACACAAAGATCAACTTCCCGTTCCACCGTGGCTGGGATTTTTCGGGTTTCCTATCGGTTAGCGTGTTGCGTGCCGTCATTGAAGTGCAAGACTTCATTACCCCGCTGTGCAACATATGAATCCATATCCACTCGGACCGATCAAGATGCGTTATCGGGGTCCTGCGGTGTCGCGCCAGCCGTTAGGGTGGCCGCATTGTTTTCCTTGCGATTTATGGGGTTATCATCCTCGATTTCCCTTATCGAGCTGACCATTAACCTGAAATCGAAAGGTATTGGGCAAGAAAAAGTGAGAGAGATAGTGTGTTTAAGTGACGAAACTAGCAAGACAATAATCACTATTATTTTTAGCCCCACGGTGGGCGCCAAACTGTTTACCGTAAAAATGGTAACAACAATTAAATTTGTAAAATGGGATTCTAAAAATACGTGATCTATTCCCGAGCTAGTTTGAAAGGGTGAGTAGTGTTAAACATGGAGTAAAACAGTAAAGACCGAGCTAACCAAAGCGGTAATCGAACCAGTGAGGGATGTTCCCGGGCTTAGGACAACCAACAGATACCTCGGGGCCAGGCCTCGAGCCTACCTTGGGCCTATCGAAGGTAACCTTATCGAGGGTAATCGGGAAGGGGATAACAGATAAGTATATGCATACAAGGCTTTATACCGTCAATCTTGAGCTAAATGACGAAGAACAAATGAAGAACAATAAAATGCTAGGGCGACCTCGGGGTCGAAGAACACTGATAATTTAGAAGAAAGAGAGAGAGAGAGAGAGAGAGAGATATTATTGCTTATTGGAGAAGTGGAGCAACATCAGTCCTTTACAAGGTGGGGTGAGTCCCCCTTATATAGGCGGGGAATTCAGTTGCAAATACATGTATATTTGATTACAAAATATGGAGATGGGATGGCTTGATGCGATGCCTCAGCATTGGCTCTGGATAGGCCGGCCCTGTCAGACTCAACCGCGTGTCTTGGGAGCTTCCCCTCATTGTCCTAGCCTCGACCTTCGCCTGGCCTCGAATGAGGCCTTGACCAGCCCCGAGGGAGAGGACTAAGTTGTGGCTTCAAGTCCTCGCGGTCTCGAGGCACTTCCCCGAGATGGCTTATTAGTGGGAAATCAGGCCCTCTGATTTCACAGCGTACAACCATCAAAGATCAGGATCGAAGACGACCAACTAGGAGCCCCCTTGGGTTCGGTATATCCTAGTAGGCTTCCGACAAAGGAGACAAAGACAAACAAAGAAAGATACCAACCATACACTAAATATAGAAGAAACACCCCGAGGCGCAACATACCGCGCAAGGAACGAAGGCTGGATCGAGGCCAGAATCCTCGGGGACTTGTTAGCAAAGCTGGATTCGAGAGACACACAGTACCGACGGAGGCACCAGGTGGCCAAGGCCTGTGCAATTATATCCTTTGCAAAGGAACCATAACTTAGTGTGTTAATTTCACAACACACACGGTCACAGGACCAAGGATTGTCGACAACTTCGCGAAGAAGTAGCCCGACTACTCAGCAAAGGTCACCTCCGAGAATTCCTCAATGACCGAGCCAAAAATCAATTCCGGGAAAGAGAGGTGACCAAGAAGAGTGAAACAAACGAGCCACAACATGATATCCACATGATCTTCGGAGGTAGCGATGCTCCACAGGAACCCGCGTTCAGGAGAACAAAAATATCCATCACCAGGGAAAAGCGAACTCGAGGTTACATACCTGAGGATGCCCTCACATTCAGCGACGAAGATACCAAAGCTCTGTCTCAGCCCCATAATGACACATTGGTTATTTTTTTCTTGTTAATACATTTCAAATTAAACGTGTACTCGTAGATCTAGGTAGCTCGGCCAATATTATCAGGTCGAGGGTGCTAGAGCAGCTCGGACTGCTTGACAAATCGTGCCCGCCTTTCGAGTCCTCAAAATGGGTTTAACATGGCGAGCGAAACAACAAAAGAGGAAATCACCCTCCCGGTCAACGTGGTCAGCACTACCCAAAATGCCAAATTCCATGTCATCAAAGGAGACATGAGGTACAACGCCTTGCTTGGGAGACCATGGACACACTGCATGAGAGCAGTACCATCCACCCTCCATCAAATGATGAAATTTCCGACAAAGGATGGGATAAAAACCATCTACGGGGAACAACATGCAGCAAAAGAGATGTTTGCGGTGCACGATGTGGCACCGGCACCAATACCTCCACTGTCGAAGGAGCCAAAGGATAAGCAAATATTAAAAGAATAATAACAAGCTACATTCTCGGACATGCCTGACTAAACAAAGCAAAGAACCATACCGCGTCCTCACAACGAACGATTAAATCATATCAAGGCCCGAAGCACCGTCGGCACTAAGGTATGATCATCTCCCCTTTTGGTTACATTTTACACTAACCTATGTGCAGGTATCTGATTGAAACAGACAAAGCGCTTTCCAACTTGAACTCCTTAGGTTCCAAAAGCATGTGTTGCACTCTTTTCCTTCGACCGGGGGTTTTACCGGCAAGGTTTTTAACGAGGCAACATCTAGATGCTACCTAAGGAAGGCTTAACAAGTATTCAAGGCTTCTCTTAGATCAACCTCGAATACTGGGGGCATCCCCCTGGAAGGTCACCTCCTCGAAGAAACCAAGATGTTCTAAATGGGGTCTCGAAAGGAAAATGATGTACCGGGCCAAACGGTCAAACGAACTGTGTCCGTATAGAATAACTGAGCCCTTGACAGCAAAAAGTTGTATACTTGTACCAAGTAATCAAAGAATACTTTCCCCTCCATCAAAGAATTTCGTGTTTCAAAGAAGTTTGGTATTTTTTACAAAAAATGGCCCTAGAAGCTAAAAACGTCCCGAACACTCAGGGACTGACGTCAAAAACTCAAAGCCGTATGACCCCCGGGTCGGAAGCTTCAAACTTGTAATCCCTCAATGAGGCAACATCAAAAACGGCCCTAGAAGGCAAAAACATCCCGAACGCTCGGGGACTGGCGTCAAAAACTCGAGACCGTATGACCCCCGGGTCGGAAGCTTCAAACTCGTAAGCCTTCAATGAGGCAACGTCAATTCTACAAAAATGGCTCCAAAGCCAGGAAAACTTTCAATATCTCGGGGACTGTCGCCAATTGGCAGCGATATTATCGCCTTGAGAAAGTAAACCGGCGCTACAATAAATATTCCTATGAAAGACGTATCGATGTGACGTCACAGTTATCGCAAAAGCTGACATCATAAGCATGACATCATCGCAAGAGGCTCGGGGAGATCGGTGTCAAAATCGTTTCTTATCATTTTAATCTCAGAAACGCGGGGACTATCTGTATACGGTAAAAATCAGAGGGCTCGATTTTATGATTATTGGGCGCCTCGTAGAGACCACCCCCGGAAGGCTCGAAGTTTAGCTAGGAGTTCGCCCCTAAGGGTTCATAATGATCGACCTCGAGGCAATGTAAAGCGACGATTATGATGCACTCGCGGGAAGTTCCCAAGGCACATGATTAAAGCTGACCTAGCCTACTAGGCTTGTTCAAGCCCGTACAACGGCATTGAATGGTTATGCCAACCTCATGTCTTTTTAATAAATGCACTTTGTACTATGTTATGATTCCCATCATTTATAAAGGGGACCCTTGTCATTTTTGTAAACACATCATCCAACACACTACATGAATACAAGATCATTCTCTGCTCTCTAACTTAAATATATTCTCCTGGTCTCATTATTTACATTTATTGCTTATTTTCATTGTGTTCTATTAGTTGTTCATCATTTATTGCTCATTATTGATCATAAAGAGCTACCATCGCAGTTCTCATAACTATTAATCCTTCATCGACCACCCTTAGCCGGGCGTCCGACTCGACCCCGAGGCCCCGTATCGTCAGCTCGAGGCCCCGATTTCCAGCCATTCGGTTTGTTATCATCTTAATTTCTGATCCTTCACCTAGCATCTATCGCCTAACAACTGAATAAAATGTAATTATTATTACCATTTTCAAGGTAAACAGTCGCAAACAATCTCGGCCGATATCCCAAATCGACATATGTGATCCTAGATAAAGTCAATGACTTCTTACTCTTAGACCTTTTCGAACGCTTAAGCCTCAACCCATTTGGAAAAATAATCAGTCATGAATAGTATGACTTGAGCTTTAATGGGTTCCCCTGGCAGGAGACCGACGATGTGCATTCCCTACTTTATAAATGGCCACAAAGACAGGACAGATTAGAGCATTTCTCTCGGTTGATGAATCATCGTGGCATGTCTTTCGAACTCGTCGCACTTCCATACAAAGTCTTTTGCATTCTTCTCCATTTTGGTCCAGTAGTAACCGGCTCTGATTAGCTTCGGAACCAAGGACTGTGCCCCCGAATGGTTCCCGCAAGTGCCCTGGTGAACTTCTCTCATGGAATATTCGGTCTCCCCCGGTCCCAAGCATCTGGCTAGTAGGCCAAAGGAAAACCTCCTGAATAATGCCCCTTCGACCAAGCTAAATCTAGCATGTTTGGTGTACAAGGTTCTCGATTCTTTGGGATTCGAAGGTAATTTTCTTGTCTTCAAGTAGTCTATATATTTGTTTCTCCATTCCCAAGTTAAACTCGTTGATTTCACTTTGGCGTGACCTTTTTCTATCAGTGAATTCATTAGTTGCACTACTGCTCCCGAGCTAAATTCATCAAAATCGACCGACGACCCCAAGTTAGCCAGTGCATCGGCCTTACTTTTTTTATCTCGGGGTACATGCTGAATGGTCCATTCCCTGAATTGGTGTAGGGTTACCTACAATTTTTTCAAGTACCTCCGTATCCATTCTTCTTTTACATCGAATGTTCCGTTAACTTGATTTACGACGAGGAAGGAGTCACACTTGGCTTCGATCACTTCGTCCCCAAGGTTCTTAGCCGATTCTAGACCTGGAATCATGGCCTCATACTCGGCCTTATTGTTAGTCAGTCTCACAGTTCTAATAAACTGCCTAATTATATTTCTTGTAGGTGGTTTTAACATGATACCGAGCCCAGACCCCTTCGTATTGGAGGCATCGTCTGTGAAGAGGGTCCAGATTCCCAAAGTAGTCCTCAAGGTTAGTAGTAGTTCCCTTCCGACTTCGGGTATTAAGGCCAGCGTGAAGTCGGCCACGAAGTCTGCCAAAATTCGAGATTTTATGGCGGTTCAGGGTCGATACTCGATATCGCACCCGCTAATTTCCATGACCATGTGGCCAACCGGCCAGAGAACTCGGGCTTATGCATGATATTCCTATGTGGGTAAAAGGTTACAACACATATAGGGTGGCATTGAAAGTATGGCTTTAGCTTCCTGAAAGCGCTTAGCAAAGCGAGCATTAAATTTTCCATGCAATCACTCTACCATCTTGCATCAACACCGCGACGAGGCCAACACGCGACGTATCACAATACACAGTGTAAGACCCCGAACCCATAGGAAATACCAACACTGAGGTTGTAGTCAATGTAGTCTTGAGCTTTTGAAAGCTCTTCTCACACTCCTCGATCCATCCAAATGGAGCACCCTTATGGGTCAATCTGGTCATAGGTGCAGCAATAGATGAGAAACCCTCTACGAATCGATGGTAATACCCTGCCAAACCAAGAAAAGTATATATATCGGTAGCTGAACACGGCTTGGGCCAACTCTGTACTACTTCAATCTTCTTTGGATCTACCTTGATCCCCTCACTCGACACTACATGACCCAAAAATACCACCGACTCAAGATAGAATTGACACTTTGAAAATTTTGCGTACAACTTCTTTTCTCTCAAGGTCTGGAGCACGGTCCTCAGGTGCTGCTCATTATCCTCCCAGCTCCGGGAGTACACAAAGATGTCGTCAATAAACACAATGATGAATGAATCAAGATAGGGTTGGAATACGTTGTTCATCAATTGAATGAATGTTGCTGGGGCATTGGTCAGCCCAAATGACATCACAAGGAACTCGTAATGACCATACCGAGTCCTGAAGGCAGTTTTCGGAATATCTAGCTCCCAAATCTTCAACCGATGATAGCCTAACCACAAATCAATCTATGGGAACACTCTGGCGCTCAGTAGCTGATTAAATAGGTCATCAATGTGTGGCAATGGATACCTATTCTTCACTGTAACCTTGTTCAATTGCCAATAATCAATACACATGCGCATAGAACCAACTTTCTTCTTTGTAAACAAGACTTGAGCACCATAAGGTGACACACTGGGCCAATTGAAGCCCTTATCAAGCAACTCTTGCAACTGCTCCTTTAACTTCTACAACTCTGTTGGGGCCATACGATATGGTGGAATAGCAATAGGCTGAGTGCACGATAACAAATCAATACCAAAATCTATATCCCTATCAGGCAGCATGTCTAGAAGATCCACCGCTAATACATCTGGACAATCGGTTACTACCAGAACTAACTCAATGTAAGAGTATTAATACTGGCATCTCTCGTGAAGGCTAGATATGCCTCACACCCCATCCCAACCATCCGTTATGCCTTAAGGAGAGACACCACCCTTCTAGGAATATGATCCAAGGTATCCCTCTGTTATAACCACAGTAAACCTGGCATAGCCAACGTCACTGTCTTGGCATGACAATCCAAAATAGCATGATAGGGTGACAACTAGTCCACGCCCAAAATAACATAATAACCTGCCATACCGAGCAACAATAGATCGTCTCTGATCTTAAAACCTCCAAGAATAACCAAACATGACTGATACACACGGTCAACAACAATGGAATCTCCCACATTCATGGACACATAGACAGGAGAACTCAAGAAAGCACGGGATATACCCAAATATAGAGCAATGTAGGATGATACATAGGAATAAGTGGAGCATGGATCAAATAATACTGATGCATCTCTATGACAAACCGAAACAATACTTGTGATAACTGAGTCGGATGCAACCGCCTCCGTCCTAGTAGGAAGAGAATAACATCTGTTCTTGCCTCTTCCTCTATGGTGACCTCCACTATTACACCCCATGTTTTCGTACGTAAGCATCTTGAGTTAGCAGCTATTGTTCATGCCTTGAAGATTTGGCGGCACTATTTGTACGGCATCCTTTGTGAGGTCTATACCGACCAGCAGAGTCTACAGCATCTGTTCAAACAGAAGGATATTAACTTGCATCAGCGGAGATGGTTAGAGTTGCTTAAGGACTATAATATCACCATTCTGTATCATCCTGGGAAAATGGTGCCTGATGCCTTGAGTCGTAAGGCGGAGAGCTTGGGAAGTTTAGCATATCTACCGGCAGCAGAGAGGCCATTAGCATTGGATGTATATGCCTTGGCCAACCAGTGTGTTAGATCAGATGTTTAGGAGCCGAGTTGAGTTTTGGCATGTGTTGTTTCTCGGTCTTCTCTATATGATCATATCATAGAGCGTCAGTATGACGACCCCCATCTATTTTTCCTCAAGGACACGGTTCATCACGGTGATGCCAAGGAGGTCACTATTGGGGATGATGGTGTGTTACGAATGCAAGGTAGGCTATGTGTGCCCAATGTAGATGGCTTGCATTAGTTGATTCTTTAGGAGGCCCACAGTTTGGGATACTCCATTCATCTGGGTGCCGCTAAGATGTATCAGGACTTGAGGCAACACTATTAGTGGAGGAGGATGAAGAAAGACAATGTGGAGTATGAACATCAACGACGAGGTGGATTGCTTCAGAGGCTAGAGATTCCAGAGTGGAAATAGGAGCGGGTTACTATGGATTTTGTTGTTGGGCTCCCACGGACTCAGAACAAGTTCGATGCGGTATGGGTGATTATGGATAGGTTGACCAAGTCAGCTCATTTCTTTCCAGTGGTGACTACTTATTCTTCGGAGCTACTGGCTCAGGTCTATATTCGCGAGATCCTAAGACTTCATGGCATGCCAGTATCTATCATCTCTGGTCGGGGAACACCACTTACATTGTAGTTCCGGAGGGCCACAAACGGGAGTTAGGCACACGGGTTGAGTTGAGTACATCATTTTATCTTCATATGGACAGACAGTCCGAGCACACTATTCAGATATTTGAGGATATGTTCCATGCATATGTGATGGAGATTAGGGTTTCTTGGGATCAATTTATACCGGTTGTGGAGTTTGCCTACAACAACAACTACCAGTAGAGCATTCAGATGGCTCCTTATGAGGCCTTGTATGGAAGGCGGTGTCAGACTCTAAGAAGGTGATTTTAGACTTAGGAGTGTGTCCGGATGTTGATTTGGAGGTCCGTAGTTCATTTTTGCGTGAATTGGAGAAAGTAGAAAGTTGAAGGTTGGAAAGTTTGACCGGATGTTGACCTTATTGATATCGGAGTCGTATTCCGATTTCGGAAGTTGGAATATGTCCATCATGTCATTGATGACTTGTGTGTAAAATTTTAAGTTAATCGGAGTATTTTTGGTATGAATCGGCATTAGTTTCGGATGTTCAGAGTTTTCTAGGCTTCAATTGGTTTTTTATGTAATTTTTAGCCTCAAGTAGGTCCGTCATGTGTTTTGGAACTTGTTGGTGTATTTGGACTGTATCCCGTGGGCCACTAGGTGTGATTCGGATTTAATTCGGAACAAAATTTTAGCTTGTTCATGTTGTTGAAGTCCCAGTCCTGCTGGTGTCATCGCACCTGCGGAGGGATTGACCACAGGTGCGAAACTGCAGCTGCGGAAGGTGAAGCGCAGAAGCAAAAAGGAGAGCCCAGGGAAGGGCTCGCAGGTGCGGACACCTAGGCACAGGTGCGCTCAGCAGAAGCAAAATTTCGGAAGGGCCTTTGGGTAGGACCGCAGATGCGGTCGTTTCTCCGCAGAAGCGGGCTCACAGGTGCGATACATTGTCCGTAGAACCGGTACCCCTGGAGTTAAGTGGAAACTGCACTTGCGTTGCTTTTTCCGCAGGTGCGGCGTCGTAGGTGCGGCTAAAAGGCCGCAGATGCGGATTCCCTGGGCAGAAAAGGGTTCTTCGAGGGCTTGAGTTTCATAATTCATTTTTGGACCCATAGAGCTCGGTTTGTGGCAATTTTTTGAGAGTTTTTCGAGGAAACCTTTGGGGTAAGAAATCCTAACTCGATTTTGGTTAAATTACATGATCTATTGTTAATTGCATCATTTTATCAGTGATTTGAGTAGGAAATTTGAGGAAAATTTTTTAATACTTCTTATGCTAAAATTTGGTGATTTAAAAGGAGATTTGAGGTCGGATTTGAGTAATTCTTTAATGGTTGGACTCGTAATCGAATGGGTGTTCGAGTTTTGTAATTTTGGTTAGGTCCGAGACGCATGCCCAGGTTAACTTTTTGAGTTGACTTTTTATTTCTTTGCAGATATCGTAATTTCATTGTTTGAAATAGTTTATATTTATAGTATGAAATTGTTTTGACTAGATTCGAGCCGTTCGGAGTTGGATAGTCGAGGGAAAGGCCAACTAGTGGATTGAATTAGCGTAATTTGAGGTCAATGTCTTGCTTAACTTTGTGTGGGGGAATTACCCCTTAGGATTGGTGTTGTTTATTATGACTGTGATGTGTGAAAGCCGTGTACGCAAGGTGACGAGTTTGTGCACGGGCTAAATGTTGAAATTTACCGGTTTTAGCTATGTAGATTCCTTTCATGCCTCTATCTTCACATGCTCTACTTGTCTTATCTCTTACTTGTTAATTGCCCAACATGTTTAGTTGGAGTTGCTATTGTTTTCTCTATTCGTTATTCATTACTTATCTGTGAATTCTTTACTTGAAGTTGTTAGTCTTGGAATCTCTTGTTTATGAGACCATATTGAGTTATAAAGGTCGTGATTCACATTGAGGCAAAGTGTTAAGTTGTGAGATACTCTTCTATTAAGTTATTCACTTACGATTGTTATTGTTGAGACTCTTGTGTATATTGTGGTTGAGCCATGGGATCTTTATTGTGAAAACACTGCTATTGTTGATTTCTATTGCAAGTTGTGATATTGGACACTTAAGGAGCGATTTGTGATATGTTGTGATATTATACGCATGCGGTGGTATAAGGTTTTCGGGTTGAAATGCATGCCTGAGATAAGGTGGGCTTGATACGCATGGCTAGCAGGGGAACTACTAGAAGTCATGCAGTGTGATAAGGTGGGCTAAAACGCGGGATGCTCTTTCGGGAAAATGATTTTCAAAACTAAATGCAAGGCTCCCGTGGTGATATAAGGAAAGATTGTGAATTATTCTTGTGATTTGAGATTACGAGGCGTTACCTCGATAGTGACTCTTGTTGGTATTTCTCTATTTTTTCACTTGTCTTTGGTTGTTTTGTTCCTTAGCATATCATTCCTTGTTTTCTCCGTGTTGCTTTATTTGATTTAGTTCCTTGTAGCTAACCTTGATATGTTATTTGTTCTTTCAATATCATTGCTATTATTACTACACTGCCATACAGTTATACAATTTTTCTTACTCATTTCAGTAGGGCCTTGACCTGACCCCGTTACTACTCTACCAAGGTTAGGCTTGGCACTTATTGGGTACTGTTGCGGTGTACTCATGCTACGCTTCTGTACATCTTTTTGTGCAAATCTAGGTACCTCTTATCAGCCCAGGTATTAGCGAGAGCTCAGATGCGGAAACTTCAAGGTATACATTCTGGCATTCGCAAGCCTCAGAGTCCTCCTCTAACTAGATTTCTTTATTTAATTATTCTTTTATAGACATTGATGTATAGGATTATTCAGTACTACTAATTAGAGCTTGTGACTTGTATTCGCCTGATCTTGGGAGTTGTATATGCTGAGTTGCAGAGCTTATTTTATATAGGTTCTTAGTTTTGAGACTTTAAGGAAGAAAACAAAATTCAATACCAAGGAGTTGTATAAGCTTTGGTAATATTTTCAATTTCAGCAATACCCCGGTGCTTCCTTCATTACTTAAGATCGTGTTTAGTTGAGTTTGTTTTGGTTTTTATATATATTATTTTTATCCGATGTATGTGAATGTAAATGTGTGTGACTACATATTATATGTTGGCAAGAGTCTCGCGCTTCCCTTCTCTGTTGAAGGTGGGTGGGGTTGATTTGTTCTTAATATATTTATAAATAAATATATATTTGATGTATGTGAACATAAATATATTGCTTTTTGTATGTTTTATGTGTAGAAGTTTAGATAAGACGATTATTCATTGAAAGACAACGCACAAACAAATTAATATGAGAAATCATTATCTTTTGCGTATGAAGATGTAAGTTTTGCCTTTTATGTTTGTGTCTTTGGTTCTTGCAGAAATTTTAGGGAATGTTGCAAGTAAACTTTGATGGCGATAGGTAGAGAAAATTTCAATAGTTTGGAGTTGATCACGATCTTTGATTGCCAAAATCGTGTATTCGGCTTTTTTATAAGTTTGATTTCCTATCATAAAAATGTATATATACCTTTGTGGCCCTTTTTGAATCTTCAAGCTGTTATATATGCAATTTGTTTGTGATTCTTTTGACTTTTTTAGATTTTCATCGTATGGCTAGGGGCGACTCTGAGAAAGCACACCTTACTATGGCTCTCGGAAACATTAAGCTAAGCATATTCAGATTTTTAGAAACAATGGGTAAGAGTGTACAATGAAAACCAATAAACCGCATCAAATCGATAATCCGAATCAAATCGAATAAAAAAACCAGATTATGGTTTGGTTTAATTTGGCTTGATGTTGGAAAAAGATTGACCATAATTGATTTGGTTTGGTTTTAACTAACAAATGTCAAACCAAAACCAAACCAACCCGATAGTATATTTATACTATTTTTAAAATATTTTTTTGCATATAAATATTTATTGCAATATAATTTATAAATATTTCTTAAACTTTTTCATATTTTTATCTTTTAAAGTATTATTTCAAGTTTGGACTTACCATTCTTGAATGGTAAATAAATTTTATAGCCTCTAAATGTAGTAACTCAAACAAAGTTCAAATCAATACTAATGTTAACAAAATAAATTCAATTCAACACTAGGAATGACAATAGTGTTGGTGTAATGATCCGCCTGATCGTTTTGAGAATTTGCATTCTGTTCGGCTGTTTGAAGTCTTGAGTAGCTTCAGATGATATATTATGACTTGTGTGAATCGCCGGTTTTGATTTTTAGGTGCCTCGGATGGATTTGGAAGAATGAATCTCATGTTAGAAGCTTTAAGTTGGAAGCATTGACCAAGACTTTTGTGTATTTTGCCTTGGATCAGAGTTTTGATGGTTCCGGTAGGTCCGGATGGCGATTTTGGATTTGGTCATATGCTCGGAATTTCATTTAGATGTTTCTAGAAGGTTTCAGCACTATTTGGCAAAAGTTATAAATTTGAAGGTTTAGAATATTCATAAGTTTGACCGGAAGTTGACTTTGATGATAACAGGTTTGAATTTTAGTTTCAGAAGTTGGAATAACTTCGTTATGTCATTTGAAACTTTTGTGCAAAATTTAAGGTCATTCCGAGTTGATTTGACATGGTTCGGCACGAGTTTTGGAAGTTGGAAGTTCAAAAGTTCATTAAGTTTGATTTGAGGTGCGATCAATAGGTTTGATGTTGTTATGTGTTATTTGAGGCCTCGAGTAGGTCCGCGTTATATTTTGGGTCTTGTTTGTACGCTCAGACGGGGTCTCGAGGGGCTCGGGTGACTTTCGGACGTGGTTCGGATCATTTCGAATGGCTTTTGCATTGCTGATTGCTGGTGTCTCTACGAAGCATCGCGATCCCAGAGCTAGGCTCACGATTGCATAGAGTAAATCTGGACAAGGCTTTGTTATCTCTTCGCATTCGCGAGTGTCAAGTCGCGTTCGCGGAGGCTGTGGAACTTAACCATCGCATTCGCATTGGGGAGGCCACGTTCGCGCTGGTATTGAGAGCTGGAGAATTTGCGTTCGCGTAATGTGGCATCTGTGGGTATCACATTAGCATGACGTTTATCGCGAACGCGAAGGGAATTATTTCGCGGTGCATTTTTTTGTTCATCATGAATGCGATGGTCTTTTTGCGTTCGCGAAGGGTATTGCTGGAGCAGTGTTATAAAGTACTCTATTTCGAATGTTTCAAGAATTTTAATCATGTTTTGAGCTATGAAGCTCAGATTTGGGCAACTTTGGAGGCATGGATTAGGGTAAGTGTTTTCTAATTACCCCACCCCCTAAAAGAGAAATTGGCGGTTTTTGTCTAAACTTTCGTAAAGTGAATTTTGAGTTTTGAACATTGAATATGAGTCAAATTTGAGTAAAATTAGTATGGTTGGACTCGTAATTGAATGGGTTGTCGGATTTTGTGAGTGTTCTCGGGTTCCGACTTGCGGGCCCGAGTTTGACTTTTTGGTTGACATTTAGTAAATGTATAAAGATTTGACCTTTATCGTTTTGGTTTGCTTCCTATGACATTATTTGATGATTTTGAGTTGTTTTTGGCTAGTTTCAAGCCATTCGGAGGATGATTTGAGCGGCATGGTGCTCCTAGTGTATCAATTTGGCTTGTTTGAGGTATTTGTCTTGCATAACCTTATTGGGGGAAATTTTCCTACTACATGATATTGTTTGCTACATGCGGGGGTGATGCATATATGAGGTGACAAGCGTATATACATGTGCCAGGGTTAATCATGCTCGGAGGTAAATTATATGATTATTTGTGCCTTGTAGAATTATGTGACCTTCTCGTTTCATGTCTTACTGACTTCTAGATTACTAAGACTATGAAGTTAAATGTTAGAAACCACGATTTAGCTTATTATAATTTTGTGAAATTATTGAGGTGCTAAATTCGGTCGTCAATATACTTAATCAAAAATACATCATTACTATTATTCTTGAGATATTGAATTTTATACTTGAGTTGAAGATCATTTTTGAGACTTGTTGAAATACTTGAACAATAAGGTTCTTGAGGTGTGTTGAATTTATATTGGCTTGAAAGCTGTGATTTATGTTCATTTGGAATATTCGAGTAATCACTCTCCTTGATGTTATTCATGCTTCTGACTGAATCCTTCTAACTTAACCAAGCTACGTAGGCCACCAAAAACCTAAGAGCATTGCCACGAAATACCTGTAGAAACTCATTACCTCATAAGCACCCAAAGAACTAATCATACCCATTACCATGCCGATCCAACCTACTACCAAGCTATCTTATCTATCTTAGTTCCGTCTGAATTATCTTCAAATCGATACTTCTCGTCGCCATAACACCACAAATCCTCAACCCAGACTCACCAAACGAGACCCAAGCATAAAACCACAGCGCCCTAAGTCTCAAAAGCCGCTGAATACTCTCGTAAATATCCCCAAAAGTACCACATTCAAAGTACTTACCCTGAAAAGACATTCTGCGAACCTAAAGCCATTACCTTCACCTTCCTGATACCGATATGTAGAATCCATACCGATATAAAAATGCCACAAGTATTGACACCCTCCAATATAAACCACAGTTTCTAGCCAAATACACATCCTCAAGATCCCCCAATTGTTACATATAAATCTTGAATCCATTAGAACCGTTCTCGGGAGTCATCCACTCTGCTCAAGTTTCAATTAAACTGATAAAACGAGTCGAACGACCTGTTCCCCATTAGTACAACAACACCTAAGGAAGTGACCCATTCTTCTAAGCTGCCGGGTGATTTCCTTCTCCATACCTGTTACATCCCTTACAACAACAACTAATTCATCCAACGTTTCTCATATAACCATAAAGCATAACACAACCCTTATCCAAAATTTCCTTTACTTGAATCATCCTCGATCTCAACCTCTGCAAGCTACAAGTGATTCACCAGTATGCCTCAAATTGAAGCCAATACAACATATAACCGTGCAATCAACTGATCAATAGCAAACTCCCCCACTTGGCTCAAAGCCATAGATCAAAACACACAAAAACACACAATGCCCATACTTTATTATTGCCATAATACCATAGTCAGATTCAACTAAATCCTTCATAAGCTCATGCAACACAAACCATCCAGTATTTCAAATCATCTGCATTCTCGCATTCACCCCCGTAACAGTCAAGCCCACTCTCATATGCGATCCAAACTCAAATTGCAACACGTATATTTCTCTGGTAAAAAGGACTCCAAACAAACAACATAGGGATTACACAAACCTCAGAACACCCCGCATGAGATAACCAACCTTCTTAGCCTCACACTGGTATCTGTCTATACTCCTCCATAATCATAACTATCACGCAATCACTTAATCCCCCTGAGTCTGAACTCATAACACAACATGAATATCTACCTCACCCCACAACTCAACTATATGAGAGGTCCTTCAACACACCCATAGCTTGAGGCCATACGCCAACTCAAGACAGAAGTCAACACCCTATAGTCCTTGCTACATCTCCAGCAACTCTTCTTGCCACATTCAAGCAATCTGAACACATCTCGCAATCAAATCATACTCACCCCATAGTCATCCAGTCATAAATCCCACCATTAAGGACAGAAACGACATATAAGTCCAAAATGCACATGCTCACACTATCAAAATCTCAGTACTCAAGCCACAGACAAAACCCGGCCTTAAGTCCTCCAGACCGGCCCATCATCAACATGCCAAAATCACATCTCGCACCTCAACCATGGAACTCACAAGATGTCAATGCACAATTGATACGGAGAGCTCATATGCGCATACAAATGCGTGGAAGGAATTCAAAGAGTTACACTTCAAGCTGAATCAATACCGCATGATAAGAATTAAAGAATATGAAGTTTCCTAAGGGTTCTGCAGCCTCTCGAAGATAAGTATAGTCGTCTCTATACCGATCCGCAAGAGTCTACTGAACCTACTCATGACTCGTGAGACCTATGTAACCTAGGCTCTGATACCAACTTGTCACGACCCAAATCTACCATGTCGTGATGGCACCTATCGTGGTACTAGGCAAGCCGACACATTACCAAAACCAATTAATATTTTCATTCTTAAGATAAAATCAAAGCAACTTAACAATAAACCTTCATAAAGTGTTTAAATCAAAACAACAGTACGGAAAGAAAGCCCGACATCGGGGTGTCACTAATCATGAGCATCTAATAAGAACCGTCTGATAATACTAAGACTAAAACAATCGAGAAACCAACTAATAACATCTATTGGAAGATAGGAGGGAGAAGAGTAGGGATATGATCACCATGCAGCCACCTTGCTAACTCCAACAGATAAGCAACGGATGAAATCAACACTAACAAGCACGTCCAGCAATCCCCTGGATCTGCACACAAGGTGCAGGGAGTAATGTGAGTACGCCAACTCAGTAAGTAATAAAAGTTAATAAAGACTGAGCAGTAGTGACGAGCAATAAAACATATACGGTCCATATCATGAAATCTCAGTAAAACACAGCATGTTTTTAAATCAGGGTTTTGAATCAACCCAGCTCTTTTAAATCCAGTTTCAAAAAAAACGTTTAAAACATCCTTCAACAGTTTCCAAACAAGTGATAAAATAATGAGTAAAAATGATGAAAACATAAACAGCCCCTCGGTTAAAACTTACTCGTATACAGCCCCTCGAGCAAACATGAATCACAAACAGCCCCTCGAGCAACCATCGTTGTCACTCATATACAGCCCCTTGGGCATACCTCACAATCACACGTAAACAGCCCCTCGGGCAAAACATGAATCAAGAACAACCCCTCGGGGAAAACATCATATCACTCACTCAGGGTACCCACGCTCACTGGGGGGTGAAGACTCCGGAGGGGTCCTACAGCCAAGCGCTATAATCCGCACGAAAAACTCACGTGCCATAGTCTCAATATCTCACAATTAGGCACTCGGCCTCACTCAGTCATGAAATAGTAGAAACATATTGCGGCATGTAGCCCGATCCCACAAATATCCTCACAAAAACAGGCCCTCGGCCTAACTCAGTGATAAACCTCTCAAGCCACTGGGGCTATCAGTACAAATAGGGTGCTCAGCCCAAAATAACATTTTATATGCATCAAAACATGTAATAAAGACTGAGTTATGAAATCAGTAAACATAACATGACTGAGTATAGATTTTTAAGTCAAAATAGTGAGAGGATAATAAGAAAAGGCCCTTAAGGGTCCAAACAGCTTTGGCACGAGGCCCAAATATGGCATTCAGCCAAAATTTATAGGAATTCTTTCTAACACACAGAAATATCATATAGTTTCAGTCAAATACGCAACTTAATAGTTGCTACGAGACGGACCAAGTCACAATCCCCAACGGTGTACGCCCACACGCCCGTCACCAAGCATGTGTGTCACCTCAAAGTAGTAAAATAATGTGCAATCTAGCGTTTCATACCCTCAAGACTAGATTTACAATCATTACTTACCTCAAACCGGTCAAATCCCTACTCCGCGATGCCCTTGCCTCTGGAATCGGCCTTCCAAACGTCCCGAATCTAACCAAAGCAATAAAATGTACTCAATATAGGCCAGGCAACCAATTCCATACGAAAAAATATCAGTTTAGATCAAAATCCTCGAAATCCGACAAAAATCACAAAACTAGAAGGCTCTTTCACTCACGAGTCTATACATACCAAATTAATCAAAATCCAACCTCAGATGGTCCCTCAAATCCTCAAATCAAACTCTCCAATTTCCAAGACCTAACCCCTCAATTTCATCCCTAATTTCTTTTAATTACATGCTTAAACAACTGAAAATCACCAAAATCACGAGTATTGAGTTCAAGTAGCTTACCTCCACGAAAACCCCCTTGATTCAGTCTTCAAAATCCTCCAAAAAGCTCCAAGTCCGAACAAGAATGGTGGAAAATAACCCAAATTTCGCGAAGTCTCCAATTTATAGGTTCTGCCCAGCAAAATCGTATCTGCAGTCCCATTCGCATCTGCGGGACCGCTCCTACGAAAACCATCCCGCTTCTGCAGAATTTCATTAAAAGCCCACTTCCGCTTCTGCGATATCCTGACCGCATCTGCAGTCATCGCAAATGTGGGGACCAAGCCGCACCTACGATCCCATCTGCGCATCTGTGCCTCATACAGGATTCTGCGGACCTTGCACCTGCGGTTCCCACTCCGCAGGTGTGGTTAAGATAGAATCAGCAGCTTCAGCTGCATTACCAATTTCCAAACTCTCCGTTAACTATCCGAAATCATCCCAAGTCCCTCAGGACCTTAACCAAAATACCAACACGTCGTATATCAATATTCAAACTTAGTTGAACCTTCGGAATACTCAAAACAACATCAAAACACCGAATGATCCTCGGATTCAAGCCTAAGAACTCCTAAACTTTTGATTCCGCAAACGATGCCGAAACCTACCAAACCTCGTCCGAGTGACCTGAAATTTTGCAGACATATCATGAATGACACTGCGGACCTATTCCAACTTCCGGAATTCCATTCAACCCAGATATCAAAATTTCCACTACCGACCGAGAAACGCCAAATTTCCAATTTTGCCAATTCAAGCCTAATTCTATCACGGACCTCCAAATAACATTTTTGACGCGCTCGCAAGTCCAAAATAACCTAACGGAGCTAACCAAATCATAAAAATCCAAATCCGAGATCGAATACTAAAAAGTGAAAACTTAGTCAAACCATTCAAATTTAAAGCTTCAAGCTGAGAATCATTAACCTGAAAACCAAAACCGACAATTTACATAAGTCATCATAAATCATACGGGGCTAGTCATGCCCGAGAAATGGCAAGCGATGTGAAAATGCTCAAAACAACCGGTCGGGTCGTTACATCCTCCCCCACTTAAACATACGTTCGTCCTCGAACGTGCCCAGAGTTGTTCCGAAAACCATCAAATCATTGTATAACCTTACCATGCACATACCCGGGGGTGATCCCACATCACTCTACCCCATATAGGTCTGATAACACAACATAACTGGGATTTTCACAATTCACCCTAGCCCATAACCTTAGAACCAAATTTCCACTTCCGAAATTATCTATTAGATCAGAATCTCAAATCTACACACTGAATAAGTCTGAACACGCTGTATCAAGCCATAACCGCATTTGAAGATGAAATAACATGATATACCACACAACTCAAACACTCATAACGATAACTTCTAATCACAGCAGCTGCTTAAACAACCCAATACTAGTAATAAACCTATTATCAAACAAAGCCTCATTCCAACACTTTTGTATACTGCTAATGATGAAAGAAACACGCATAAATCATAATCATTCCTCCGATCAACCAATCATGGAGTTGCCTCTCCGTTGGCAAGGACCGTAGTAAATTTCTAAGCTGAATTCTGATATTATCCTTCCAACATGCTGAAATCGAATCCGATAGTATTCATTCTAGGTTCAATGACCCCATCTTATCCAGCACGACTACCCTGGTTACTTGACACATCAATACGATCTAAAGCCACAATCCGTGTACCAAAAAGCAACAATCCAAATGTACTCAAATATGGAAAATAACTCAAATAAGAGAGTTGTAACGCAAGCTCACCAGTACCACCTCAACACGATGCTAAGAACCCATCACACACTGTAGAACCAGAACACACGAATCTAACCCGAGGGATCATATCCCAACATAACTTCACTGCAATGCGCGACCCTATCCAAAGTCTGATCCACATGAAACACCTCAAGTCACCATGCTCAAAATCAATAACCACGCGCAATTTGATGTCTAGTACCAAAAGTGAATCACTATAACCACAGACACACAAGTGACATAACACCACACGAAACTTGAAAGAACATAACCAATACGCCATCCACCAAGCAATACCCAATACTCTTCCCGCCCAAATTTCGCTATAAGACCCCAATAGAACCGCACCAGATGTGCATATAATCAACAATCACAACACCTCGTAACATAGAAGGGTAACTCGTAATCACTATAAAACAAGAATATGCTCAATAACAACCGAACGGCACATCCCTCAACCATAGCAATTCGGAGTCAACAAATTCGACCCGGTGCAGAACACATATCCATACAAGCTTACCAATAAACCCTAATCAACTCTGTTCACCCACAACAATTAAATACCCTTCGAAAGTCTACAATGACTGAATAACAACACATACTAACCTCTGGCCAACCTTGGCTACTTTTTACAGTTCACAACCAAGAAACAATCTACTCACGAGAACTCTCAGTCTCCCAATCCATAGAACATACGAATCACCATCTCTGATCTCGACTCCACCGCCTGAATATTCACACTTCGCCAATTACACGATCATCCCATGAAGAATACTTCTAAACTTCTTCTGTGCCACAAGGCAAAATTTGAACTCCAGCAATCGATCAAACAAGAGAGTGCCACAATACCAAAGAAGTATCCATAACTCAAACACGTTGCCCCTTTCTAAATGTATACTCTCATCCCGCCATACCAATTAGTAATATCATTTACCTAGTCATCTGAACTGTCCATGCTGCCTAAGAAATTATGACATTCCTTTCAGAACTGAACCGTGACCATACACATGCAAATCACAATCTTACACAACATACCGCATATACAATGCCATCCTATGATAAATGTGAGAACTTCATAATCCACTCTGAGCCAAGAGAAACTACATACTCAACTAGCCAAGAACTTTCCATTTGATCCCATCTATAAGAAAATCACTATACATCTCATATTCCTCACGCTAGCAGAAAATATATATCTCTAACCGTGGTAGGAACCATCAAGAACTTTTCGAACACCATTGGCACGAAACTGAACTGTCAGGACAAAATACTTCTAACTCAACCAAGGTACGTAGGCCACCAAAAACACATGAGCATTGCCATGAAATACCTATAGAAACTCATTACCTCATAAGCACCCAAAGAACTAATCATACCTATTACCATGCCGATCCAACCTACTACCAAGTTGTCCTATCTATCTGAGTTCCGTCCGAATTACCTTCAAACTGATACTTCTCCTCGCCATAACACCACAAATCCTCAACCCAGACTCACCACACGAGACCCAAGCATAAAACCACACTGCCTTAAGGCTCAGAAGCCGATGAATACTCTCGTAAATATACCCAAAAGTAACACATTCAAAATATTACCCTGAAAAGACATTTTGCGAACCTAAATCAATTACCTTTACTTTCATGATACTGATATGTAGAATCCGTAACAATATAAAAATGCCACAAGTCTTGACATCCTCCAATGTAAACCTCAGTTTCTAGCCAAATACACATCCTCAAGATCCCCCAATTGTTACATATAAATCTTGAATCCATTAGAACCATTCTTGGGAGTCATCCACTTTGCTCAGGTTTCAATTAAACTGATCAAACGAGTCAAACGACCTGTGCCCCATTAGTACAACAACACCTAAGGAAGTAACCCATTCTTCTAAGTTGCCGTGTGAATTCCCACTCCATGCCCGTTACATCCCTTACAACAATAACTAATTCATCCAACGTTTCTCATATACCCATAAAGCATAACACAACCCTTATCCGAAATTTCCTTTACTCGAATCATCCTCGATCTCAACCTTTGCAAGCCAGAACTGATTCAGTAGTATTCCTCAAACTGAATCTAATATAACATATAACTGTGCAATCAACTGATCAATAGCAGACACCCCCACTTGGCTCAAAGCCATAGATCAAAACATACAAAACTCACAATGCCCATACTCTATTACTGTCATAATACCATAGTGATATTCAACTTAATCCTTCAGAAGCTCATGCAACACAAACCATCTAGAATTTCAGATCATCTGCACTCTTACATTTACCCTCGTAACAGTCAAGCCCACTCTCATAAACGATCAAAACTCAAGTTGCAACATGTATATTTCTCTGGTAAAAAGGACTCCCAACAAAAAACATAGGGATCACAGAAACCTCAGAATACCTCGCAAGAGATAACCCACCTACTTAGCCTCAGACTGGTATCTCTCTATACTCTTTCATAATCATAATTATTACACAATCACTTAATCCCTTGAGTCCGAACTCATAGCACAACATGAAAATCTACCTCACCCCACAACTCAACTATATGGGAGGTCCTTCAACACACCCATAGCTCGAGGCCATACGCCAACTCCAGACATAAGTCAACACCTAATAGTCCTTGCTACATCTCCAGCAACTCTTCTTGCCACATTCAAACAATCTGAACACACCTCATAATCAAATAATACTCACCCCATAGTCATCTGGTCATAAATCCCACCTTAAAGGACAGAAACGGACATATAAGTCCCAAACGCACGTGCTCTCACAATCGAAATCTCAGTACTGAAGCCACAGACCAAACCCTGCCTCAAGTCCTCCAGACCGGCCAAACATCGACATGCCAAAATCACATCCTACACCTCAACCATGGAACTCACAAGTCGTCGATGCATAGCTGATACCGATGGAAGGAATTCAAAGAGTTACACTTCAAGCTGAATCAATACCGCACGATAAGAATTCAAGAATGTGTGGTTTCCTAAGGGTTCTGCAGCCTCCCAAAGATAAGTACAGACGTCTCCATACCGATCTGCAAGACTCCACTAAACCTGCTCATAACTCGTGAGACCTATGTAACCTAGGCTCTGATACTAACTTGTCACGACCCAAATCTACCATGTCGTGATGGCGCCTACCGTGGCACTAGGCAAGCCGACACATTACCAAAACCAATCAATATTTTCATTCTTATGATAAAATCAAAGCTATTTAACAATAAACCTTCGTAAAGTGTTTAAATCAAAACAACAGTGCGGAAAGAAAGTCCGTCATCGGGGTGTCACTAGTTATGAGAATCTACTAAGAACTGTCCGATAATACTAAGACCAACACAGTGGGAAAACCAACTAATAACATCTATAGGAAGATAGGAGGGAGAACAGCAGGGCTGCAATTGCCATGCAGCGACCTTGCTAACTCCAACAGATCCGCGACGGATGAAATCAACAGATACAAGCATGTCCAACCCCCTGATCTGCACACAAGGTGCAGGGAGTAATGTGAGTACGCCAACTCAGTAAGTAATAAAAGTAAATAAAGACTGAGCAGTAGTAACGAGGAATAAAACATACACGGTCCACATCATGAAATCTTAGTAGAATACAGAAGGCTTTTAAAATCAGGGTTTTGAATTGACTCAACTCATTTAAATCTAGTTTCACTAAAACCATTTAAAACATCTTTCAAAAGTTTCCAATCAAGTGAAAAAATAGTGAGTAAAAATGATGAATACATAAAAAGCCCCTCGGGCAAAACTCACTCGTATATAGCCCCTCGGGCAAACATGAAACACAAACAGCCCCTCGGGCAACCATCACTGTTACTCATATACAGCCCCTCGGGCACAACATGAATCAAGAACAGCCCCTCGGAAAAAACATCATATCACTCACTCAGGGTACCCGCACTCACTGAGTGTGTAGACTCAGGAGGGGCTCCTACAGCCCAAGCGCTATAATCCGCACGGACAACTCACGTGTTGCATGAACAACTCACGTGCCATAGTCTCAATATCTCACAATCAGGCACTTGCCTCACTCAATCATGAATCAGTAGAACCATGATGCGGCGTGCAGCTCGATCCTATAAATATCCTCATAAAAACAAGCCCTCGGCCTCGCTCAGTCATAAACCTCTCAAGCCACTCGGGATATCAGTAAAAACAAGGTGCTCAGCCCAAGATATAATTTTATGCATCAAAACGGGGTAATAAAGACTGAGTTATGAAAACAGTAAACACAGTATGAATGAGTATGGATCTTAAATCAAAACAGTGAGAGGATAATAAGAAAAGGCCCCTAAGGGTCCAAACAGCATTGGCACGAGGCCCAAATATGGCATTCAGCCCAAGTTTATAGGAATTCTTTCTAAATCGCATAAGTATCATAAGGTTTTCAGTCAAATACGCAACTTAATAGTGCTATAGGACAGACCAAATCACAATCCCCAATGGTGCATGCCCACACGCTCATCACCTAGCATGTGAGTCACCTCAAAATAGTGAAACGATGTAAAATCCTGGGTTTCATACCCTCAGGACAAGTTTACAATCATTACTCACCTCAAACCGGCCAAATCCCTACTCCGCGATGCCCATGCCTCGAGAATCAGCCTCCAAACATCCTGAATAGAACCAAACCAATACAATGTAATCAAAATAGGCCAAGGAACCAATTCCATACGAAAACTATCAATTTAGACCAAAATCTCAAATTTCACCCAAACCTGGCCCCTGGGCCCACATCTCGAAATCTGACAAAAATCACAAAACTAGAAAGCTCTTTCATGCACGAGTCTATACATACCAATTCATTAAAATCTGGCCACAAATGGTCCCTCAAATCCTCAAATAAAACTCTACAATTTCCAAGCCCTACCCCTTAATTTCATCCCTAATTTGTTTTAGTTACATGCTTAATCAACTGAAAATCACCAAAATCATGAGTATTGAGTTCAAGTAGCTTACCTCCACGAAAACCCCCTTGATTCACTCTTCAAAACCCTCCAAAAAGCTCCAAGTCCGAACAAGAATGGTGGAAAATAACCCAAATTTTGGAGTCTCCAATTTATAGGTTTTGCCCAGGAAAACCGCATCTGCGGTCCCATTCCCACATCTGCGAGACCGCTCATGCGAAAACCTTTCGGCTTCTGTGAAATTTCATTAAAAGCCCATTTCCGCTTCTGCGATATCCTGACCGCATCTGTGGTCATCGTAGATGCGAGGAACAAGTCGCACTTGCGATCTCATCTGCGCACCTGTACCTCATACACGTTTCTCCGGACCTCGCACTAGCGATTCCCACTCCGCAGGTGCGGTTAAGACAGAATCAGTAGCTTGAGCTGCATTACCAATTTCCAAACTCTTCGTTAACCATCTGAAATCATCCCGAGGCCCTCTGGACCTCAACCAAAATACCAACACGGCATATATCAACATTAAAACTTAGTCAAACCTTTGGAATAATCAAAACAACATCAAAACACCGAATCACCCTCGGATTCAAGCCTAAGAACTCCTAAACTTCCAAATTCCGCAAACGATGCCGAAACCTACCAAACCTCGTCCGAATAACCTGAAATTTTGCACACACATCACAAATGATACTACGGACCTATTCCAACTACCAAAATTCCATTCCAACCCAGATATCAACATTTCCACTGCCGATCGAGAAATGCCAAATTTCCAATTTCGCCAACTGAAGCCTAATTCTACCACGAACCTCCAAATCACATTTCGGACGCGCTCCCAAGTCCAAAATCACCTAACGCAGCTAACCAAATCATAAAAATCAAAATATAAAGCTTCAAGCTGAGAATCATTCTTCCATATATATTTCGATTAACCTGAAAACCAAAACCGATGATTTACATACGCTATGATACATCAGACGGGGCTAGTCATGCCCGAGAACTGGCGAGTGCAAATGCTCAAAATGACCGGTCGGGTCGTTACATGTTTCTTGTACTCTTTTCGATTATGTTCTAGTATTGTTCTATTTCTAGTCTACTACACATGTTACATCAGCGAGTATGTTTTGACTAAAAAGCCTCATCAGTATTTCACTGAGGTTAGACAAGATACTTACTGTGTATATGGGGTCAGTTGTACTCATACTACACTTCTGCACCTTACATGTAAATTTTGGAGCTAGAGTTGATGTGCATACCTACGTTCCGCTATAGCTGCCACTTGTCCTTGGTAGCTTTAGATTTTGCTAATATGTTTATGTAGACTTCGAACAGATGATGTATTTATTTTGTACTAGCTTTTATGAATTCTAAGTCTTAGAAGCTCATGATTTGTATTACCAGTCCTTGTGATGTTGTATGGAATATAGATATATCATTTATTGATCACTTTTGCTTTATTCGAATTGTGTTAACTATTAATTGGTCGACATAGCGGGTTAGGTTATGTGCCATCACGACTATTGGATTTTTGATCGTGACAAGTAAGTATCAGAGCACTAGGTTCGTAGGTTGTACTAGCCATGAGCAAGTGTCTTAGTAGAGACTTATGGATTGGTATGATGACATCCATACATATCTTTGAGAGGCTACAGGGCATTTAGGAAATATTTCCCTTCTTTCTATCCTTATCGTGCGGCCTTGTTTCAGCTTGAAACATACGATTTTGATTCTTCCTATTTGTTCATATGCGATGTTGTACACTCGGTATTCTCTATGCGCCTAAGATTTTTGATGTTGCGGATGGATTACGAAGGGATATAGATGCTAGATTATCATCGTGATGTGTTGTCTGGTCTTGGGAGCGGATGGAGTGATAGATCATTCAGTTGTTCATTTGTGGTACGAAGCGGATTCTTGTATCTGGTTAGTAATCACTGACTTGGGAAGACCGGCTGGTAGCCTAGTTGTTTTAATTATGGTGGGTTCATGGTAAGGTGGTTATTTGACTACATCCGGAGTTATCACCTGCGTGATGAGTTTGGATCGTGTGTATTCTATGAGGTTTTCATTCGATGGAATGAATATATTATCATTTCTGGGGAAGTTTTCTTGACTATTGCAAGGATGGGTATGCAATTGGCAAAGTCTTAGGAGTGTTCTATGACCAGTATTGCATGAGTTTTTGAAGTATTCAGCTAAATAGCAATGAGGGATCAGGGCAGCCATGAAGATATGGTACTATGGATTACTGGCGAAGTATTATATGGCTTCGAGCTAAGTGGAGGAGTTTGCTATTAACTAATGCATTGGTGTGACGACCCAAAGGGTCATCACCTGTTTCCTCATTCATTCTGTGCTTCCGAGGCCTTGAAAACCTTTTTTTTTACTTGCCTCAATTTGCGTGCGCAGTCCGGGCGCGTAGCCGGAAAGCTTTTATGTTGAAATATGTGAATTCTGTGAAAAATTTGAAGAATTTTGATATTAGTATGTTTAAGGTTGACTTCGGTCAACATTTTTGGTAAACGGACCCAGACTCGAGATTGGACGGTCCCGGAAGGTCCGTAGAAAAATATGGGACTCGGGCATGTGCCCGGAGTTGAATTCCGAGGTCTAGAGCCCGAGAAATGAATTTTTCTGTGAAATTGTTTTTCTGAAATTACTAAGGAAAATGGAAATGAAAATTAATTAAAAGACTGTGGTATCGGGCTCGTATTTTGGTTCCGACGCCTGGTACAAGTCTTAAATATGTGTTAAGCGCTTTCTGTAAGGTTTGGTCGAAATCGGACGTCGTTTGACGTGTTTCGGACCTAAATATCTAAAGTTTGAAGTTTATGAAGTTTGAAAGGAAAATGATGATTTTTAGGCTTGATCCAATGATTTTGAGGTTATTTTGGTGATTTGATCGCTCGAGTAAGTTCATAAGATGTTATTGAGTTAGGGTGTGTGATTGGTTAGGAGCCCCGAGGGCCCGGGAGTGTTTTCGGAGGTGTTCGGGGTGGTTTTGGACTTAGGATGATATCAGATTTTCTGCAATTTTTACACAGGGATTTCCTTCTTTGCGATCGCGCTCTTCCCCACGTGATCGCATAGCACTGAGTCGTCTTCCTTCGCGATCGCGTCTTGAACCACGCGATCGCGTAAGCCAAATCCATGGACCCCCAGTAGTTCTTCTACATGATCGCGTAACCCTCCACGCGATCGCGATGACTAGTCAGTGGTAGCCTTCGCGATCGCATCCCTATTTCCGCGATCGAGTGGGGCAATTTTGCCCAGCGAATTTTTAAGTTAAAAACAGAACAGTAGCACGGTATTTTTCATAAAAACACACGAAACCCTTTCTTCTCCAAGCACTTAGGCGTCCATTGAAGCTCCCTTTCATCAAAACTTCTTGGGTAAGCATTGTTCAACTTGTTTCCTTCAATTTCCTTCATTAATTAGTGAATTCCTAGCCCTAAAAACATGAAATCAAGGTAGAAATTATGGGTTTTGGGTAGAGTTAGGGTTTTGAGAATTTTGGGTGATTCAACCTCAATTTGGGGTCGAATCTTAAAACAAATTATATATTTGCACTCGTGGGGTTATGGGTGATCGCGTTTTGGTCCGAGCCTAGAGTTTGGACCATGTGGGCCCGGTGTCTAATTTTGGTATTTTTGTAATAATGCTAGATAATTTATATCTAGGCTATGAGAAGTTGCCATTGAGTCTTTATTGATATTGTTGAATTAATTATGCCTAGATATCACTGTATTGGAGGTGGAATCACGAGGTAAAGCGATAGTTGAGGATTAAGTGGATTTCAAGGCTTTGAGGTAAGTGTTTGGTTTAACCCTAGCTTGAGGGAATAGGAGTTGAGTCTTGTTGCTAATTTCTATGTGATCGAGTACGATGTATAGGCATGGTGACGAGTATCTATACATTGGTGTCTATCGTGACCGTGAGTCCTTATAATGTGATTATCATGATTTGGTTGTGAACTCCGTGTTTATTGGAGGATTTCTATATGTTGTGAATAACATGTGAACGGTAATAGGATCATTTGATTCCTGGAGCATTGGCTCGAATTGTGATACGAATATTGAAAGTATACGAAATGACTTGATTCTTTGGAGCGTTGGCTCAAAATAGTAAAGTGAATTATAAGATAAGGAAAGTAAGAAAGAGAAAGCGTTGTTGATTATTCCCTTGTCGGCACGTTTGGTTGAACTTGTTGGATTCTTTCCCTTGCCGGGATAGTTGTCAAATATTTGCTTATTTTATGCCCCTTAATTGTGACTGTTGTTTGGGAAGTCAGACTGTAAAATGATATTGAGGATCGGGTTGCGCGCCGCAACAATGATGTTGAGGATCGGGTTGCGCGCCGCAACAATAAAATATGAGGATCGGGTTGTGCGCCGCAACAATGATATATGATAAGTGATATGGGTTGGGTTGCACGCCGCAACAATGATATTGTGGAGCGGGTTGCACGCCGCAACAATGGTAATTATGGAGGGGGTTGCACGCCGCAACAATTATTGAGGCTATGTGTCTACATTTGAGTATTGATTCCTTGTTCACTGTGAACCTAAGTTGCTTTAGTTGTTACTCTGGATTATTGTTATTATTGTAACTCCCCATAGCATGTTTCCCCTCCCAGGTTGGTAATTGTTTTGTATTCGATTTCCGATGTATATCTATAACTGCACAGGTTTATGTGGTGTCCAGTCTAGCCTCGTCACTACTTCGCCGGGGTTAGGCTAGACACTTACCAGCACATGGTTTCGGTTGTGCTGATGCTACACTTCTGTGCATTTTTGCACAGGTCCAGGTTTTGAGGAACAGCAGCAGCAGTAGTTCGGAAGCAGGCGATTCATATTCACGAGGCCCGGCGTCTCTTCTCATTATTTTCTTTTAGACTGTTGCCTCCTTGTTTCGAGGCAGACAGCTGTTATATTTCTTTCAGACCTTTGTATTTAGTTTATTCTTAGTGGTTCGTGAGTAATGTGACACCAAATCTTGGGTAGAGGTTGTTTTTGACTATTCCGCGTTTTAAATTCATTATTTTAAGACAGACTTCCGCTATTGTTCTTATTAGACTTTATGTTCTATATTGATGTTATAAACTGTTAAAGATAATTATTAGTGATGGAAAGGTAATTAAGTTGGCTTACCTAGCTACCACGAGTAGGCGCCATCACGACTCTGATGGCCACCCTGGTTGGTATTGGTGTCTGGGAATGGGCGCGAAGCTTTCTTCGTGAAAAAGCTCGTCCTTGTCAATATAGGACTGTCTTTCATTCTGCTTTTACTTATTTTTCTTAATCTCTCATTTTCTAAATTTTTTCATTGTCTTTAGTACGGGCGGAGCGCTCGTTATCCTAACTTTTCCCTCTGCTGGGGCCCTCCCACCTCCTCCAAATAAATTGCACCTCCATAATTCAATTCAAGATAGATAGAAGGGAGAATGCCGCTGACAAAGATGAGAAGTAGGATGTGGTTCGTCGGAAAAATCCTTCATTCCAGCCTTCCTTCTCCTTTCAGGGAGAGCTAATGCGGGTATTTTGGTTTGTAGGTAACAAAACCTACTATTCCGCTATGAGGGAAAGGAGTGAAAAGCTATGTGAAGTCAAAGAGGAGTTAAGAAAAAGTCTTGTTTATTAATATTTAATAATAATGAAAGTACTTATTTTTTATTTTTTAATTCACATTTGATTTTAATTCAAAATTACAATTATATCCTGCCAAAAGAAAAAAAGGGATGTATGGCTGAGGGGAGGAGTGAAAGAACGCATGCATGGAGATTCTGTCTGTCAGAGGTTCGAGAATCTATGAAAGGACATCTAAGGCTAAGGTTACGAAGTAAAGGAAGTCCATTACTGAGAGAAGTGGTGATCTCGTCTTGCTTGCTGGGATCTTTTTACTGTTGTCAATGAATCTCTTCCATGTTCGATTCTACTCTATGTTAGAACATTTCTGTGAATGCTATTCTGATCTAAGTGTGGGAAATCCGGGTCGTGACAATCGGAGGATCATGTGTTGCATTAGTTTCCAGGCTGAGGGGTTGCTCGGTTGTTTCTTTGAATAGTCATGTGCTGGTGAAAAGTAAGTTGCTCGGTACGAGTAAGGTGAGTGGGTATCGAGAAGATTCTGATCAGTTCCAGGTCATATGTGGCATTTAAGGAATGCTGAATTTGTGAAATAATAGGGCTTGAGATTAGTACTGAATGGCGATCGGATTTGTGCTAGTTCTATGTCAGGAATGATTCTACATGGCAATATTAGAGAGATGCAAGAAACAGGTTTGGATTCGCAGAAGGTTCCTTTAGAGCGAGCATATCGGGTTGAGTTAGTTTTGGGTTAGCAGTCTGCGTGACTCGTTTGAGTTAGAGGAGAACATCCCTGATGAATTATTATTTATTAATAATTTTCGAAGAATTCACCATGGTTATGGCCACGGCCCGAAGTTGATGTTTTCTACAGGTATAGAAGATATATTGTGTGTGGTGATGTCCTCCAAGATTAAGTTAAATGAAAGGTTCTTGGTTGATGAGGTGTTTAACTTGATTGTGGTCCGGAGTTGATTACGAGATTTTCGTATTTTCATGAGTTAGCATGTTAGAGGCGGTGCACCGTGTGGGGTTGAAAGTTGCAAGTACAAGGTTGCTTTTTAGTTTTAAAGGGAAGGATAAGAGTTCTTGATGACACGGATTATTTTGGATGTTTAAGAAGATGTTGGCACTATTTGATATCGCCGGAGGAGAGTGCACAAGTTGGCAGGTGCATTGTGTGTTAACTTGTGGGTATTATTTTTTTGTAAGATAATAGAGTATGAGTGACGTATCAACCATTTGAGTAGCGGTGTTGAGATCGGATATGGAGATTCTAGTATTCATGAGGTTCAGAGACTAGATGTTCTCGTAGACAGACTAATGCACAACAATCAGAAATGGTTGGCTCACCTCAACTAGATATTAAAGCTGCCCCAAACAAAAATATTATTGTCGTGCAGTACCACTAGTAGTAAGATTTGCATGGTTTAGTGAATGAATTTGATGATGCTCGAAGTAAGTCTTAAAAATAATACATGGAGCAATACCAATAATTTATAGCAATATGGTAATAAAAACAGGTGAGACAAGTAGCTAATTCGCACAATTCGAAAACTACATTCACTACAATTACTAGGATCCTGTGGTTTAGGACCGCCAGACCTAATAATTCAATAATAGTCTCTCATGGATCACCAACAAGAATTGCTATACCTAATCAAATGGGCCTTCACGAATTTCAAAGATACTATGCTAGACCTAAAGCAAATGATCCCTCACATATAACTAGGGTATCCACTAGGACTAACGGTATGACATTGATATCAACTGACATAATCGGTATATACAATAGGCAGTACAAAAATAACATCAAACAGATAAATATTATATGAGACCACTAAAGTCAATACATGTTTTGATGTTAAATACCCCTAGAATGATTCATATAAATGCCTCTCTAGGATGCCATGCTGAGTTTGTAGAGAATAACTCTAAATCATGAATCGAAGTATCAATTGTATCATGTCATAGTGATAGAAAGAGTGACACAAAGTATCTAGCTAAAAAATATTATAATGACCTAGTGTGCAGATCTCTCCCCATAACATACTTGGTAGTTAAAATATAATAATGCAAGTCTCAAGTCATGCATTTGGAAAATTAAGTAATTCAGATATTAAAGTTTCACTCACCTCGAAGCTGGTGCGATTTTCCGACCTTACATTGTCCAAATCTTTAATTAAATGACCTATAATGGAACAATTTATTTAAAATATAGAATAATATGTCAAATTAAGCTAGGTGGTACATTTTTATAATTTTAGGAATGTCAAAGTCAATCCTAAAAGCCAATCTCGGTCAATCCGATTAAATCATGAAATAAATGACATAATCTGCACAAAATAATTGGTGAGAAATTAAACATAAATCTAAACTCATATATGTACCAAAAATTTTGAGTGCTACATAAACGACATGGAAGAGATTAAAACAAGTCACTCTTGACGGAAAAATATTTATTATAACTCTCTAAAAGCTCTCTACAATTCTCACAAATCCCCTTTCATAAAATTAGCTACTGATACCCCTATTTATAATAGTACGAAACTTATTTTAACTAGAAACAAGAAAGCATATTCCTATATTAATTCTAACTACAAATCCTATTTAGACATGAAATAAATAAACTAGCAAATTACAACTTTGAGTTAGTTTTCCAACATTCTCCCATAACTCAAAGTTGTATACGTTTGACTTTTTTGTTGTTGTTGTTTTATTGGAGAATTTATCTCCAACTTCCACTTGTGTTGAAGCACATGTCTCCAACCCGTTGATGCTCTTTTTCACCAATACCCAATTTTAGTGAAGCACTTGTCTCCAACTCTAGTTGATGCACTTTGTCACCAACAACCAATTTTGTCGAAGCACTTGTCTTCGATTCGTTGATGCACTTTATCACCAACATCCAATTTTGTTGAAGCACCATATTCAACTCCCGTTGATGCACTTTGTCACCAACACCCAATTTTATTGAAGCAGCTGTCTTCAACTCCCGTTGATTCACATTGTCACCAATATTTTATTTTGTTGAAGCACATGTCATCAACTCCTGTTGATGCACTTTGTCACCAACATCTACTTGTTGATGCACCAGTCACCAGCTTCCAATTGTTGATTCACTTGTAATCAACTTCCAATTTTTGTTAGCCTCTCTCCGACTTTTAGAGAAGAAGAGTTTCTTGCTCTTGTGTAAAATTGCTTGCACATCTTTAAACTTGAAATATTGCAATTTTATTTTTAATCCACCTCTCTCAAACTTTTAGAGAAGATCTTTGTTCCTCTTGTGGCATATTTGACGCATGCATATTTGCTAGCGTCTCCTTGAACTTGATTTTTTTTTCAAATCCTTCTTAATATGATTTTTGCATGTATATATCACTGGCCTGATGTTTTTCAACATACTCAATGACCAGACAGGCGTCTTATATTGGCTAGCGCCGCCGACTGGTAGCAGAAGCTGCTTGATTCTCTCTCAGGATCGTAGAAACTCTAATATTAATTTGAAGGAAAAATATTTTATTACAACTCTTTAAAAGCTCTCTACAATTGTCACAAATCTCCACACTTTAAAATAAGCTACTAATACCCTTATTTATAATAGTACGAAACTTATTTCAACTAGAAACAACAAAACTTATTCTTATATTAATTATAACTACAAATCCTATTTAGACATGAAATAAATAAACTAGCAAATATCAAATCCTAAACGATTAAAGTTTCCTACTACAAATTTGAATTAGTTTTCCAACAAATCTTTTGCAAATATGTTTTAGGTTTGATGAAGGAGCACGGTAGAAACTAGAGAACTCATATCATTAAAAGAGAACTGAATTTTTTTAATTACAGTCAAATCTCTCTATAACAATATTGTTTGTTCCGACATTTTTAGGCTTCGATAGCCAATGGTTTTTATATACATATAACAACATTTGACGCTTAATTATTGTCACGACCCCATATGCTACTCTACCACTCTCCCACTTGGTCAAACTCACACCTTTAAGCAACTACTCAACTTTCGCTTCTTACACCTGGCCTTCTAGAAATTTAACCACCGCCTGACACTTCCCGCATGTCCTTCCTCATCCTTTGCTGCCCAGTTGTTTCCTTAGATCAATATCTATCTCTGTAGCACATGAACCGATAGATCACTACAAACTTCAACCCTTTCCAAAGATCCTCTTTCTCGAGCCGTCGGCATTAGAAATACCTATTCAATCCTGAACCACAGCACCCCGCGATCTCTGACAATCGCTTCTCCAATACTATCTCACAATATTCTGCCCCAAAGGTGAATTGTAGAAGATCATAACACTGGCGAACTTAACACATTCAATCGAGGACGACGACACCACGTCGCGGATTAAAATTCCACCACACTTGAAAACACCAAGCATCGTTACCCTTGTTGACATCCTATTTTGTCCCTCCTTTCTTTAATTAATTTTCTTGAGCTTCTAAGTTACTAATAAACCGAATACCTTATTTTACTAGCATTGTCATTAGTATTAATATTTGTATAAGTATTACTATTTTTATTAGTATTGGTACTATTATTATTATTATTATTATTATTATTATTATTATTATTATTATTATTATTATTATTATTATTATTATTATTGTTGTTGTTGTTGTTGTTGTTATTATTGTTATAATTATTATTATTACTATTACTACTACTACTACTACTACTTTTACTACTATCACAATTATCATTATCATCATCCTTATTATTATTATTATTATTATTATTATTATTATTATTATGTCTGTTATTGCTACTATTAATAGTACTACCATAACTAATATTATTATAACTTTTTTTTATATTTATTTTATTAACATCTATTTAATATTACTTTATCGTATATATAAAATTTATTTTTAATACAAAGAAGTTCAAAATAATTAATTTGAAGATTGAAATGGACCAAAATTCGGCCCAGACAAGGTTTAAATATTTTTTCTTCACTATATTAAAGCCCACCAAAATTTCCATCTCCATAGCCCATATTGTGCCAAAATTCACCTGACCCAACAAGCCCATCAGCTTTTGAATTAATCCAAATAAAGAGCCCAACAAACTCTAAACCCTACGCCTCTTTCTCCTCTCTCTCATTCCACTTTTGTGGATTTTCAGCTCTTCCTCAGCCATGGCAGAGAATTGTCCACTCTATTTTCGTACAAGGTTTCTTACTATCTCTCGCTTCTCGAAGCAAGTCTTGTCCTCTTCCCCGAAGTGATATTCTGGTACTCCTTTTAAGCTAGAGTCAATCTCTCCATTGCGAGAGCTTTCTAAAGCAAATCACGTGAAGGCCTCAAATGTTCGGATTCGAACGACTCTTTTGACCATAAATTCAAAATCAAATCAAGAATTCCCGCTCAAGAGGAAACCCTATATTTTTCACTATAAATACTTGCATATCGGACAACTTCTGGACACCTTAGAGCCACCTAGACAAGAGGTGGGAGCTGCCGCTAAAAATACTAATTTTTTACTCTGGCTATCGTTCTAGTCCCTTTGAAACTCTAAGAAAACACTTTAATCTTTATTTTCTGTCCCGGTACACTTTAGCCGTGATAGAGGTGTTCGAATTTCTTTGGCTCGGGGTTCGGATCTGTTCATAAGGAGAGAGTAGATTCGAAGACCGACGCCCCGTTCACTGCCTCACAACAGGTAATATCCGACGCCATTTTCTCTTTCTATTGAACACACTGTATTTGCCTTACAAATCGTGAGTTTTTCCGTAAACTTTTCTTCATTTTATCATTACGAAATTTCTGTTTACAAGTTAGTCACTAACACATTTTGTCAAGAACATATTTTCATTAACACCACTTAGAGAATCATGATTTAAGACTTGTTTGTATGTGGATATCATGCCCTTAGGTATTTTAGTATTTTGGCCACATTCAACTAACGGCATGTGCGGAAGTGTATTTTGTGTTAATCACTGTCTTACCTACTTGAATGTTGTATAGTAGAAGGAAACTTTCTGTTGAAGGACTTTATAATAGGAGGAATGACTTTAGGATGGTTAAAACATCATTCTTTTAATATTCTAAAATGCCTTGTACTGAACATTGTTGTAGTTTAAGAATTCGACTCGCTTTGTGACTTCACACCGTAGCACGAGTTTGTTTACTTCTGTTAATTGAGATGAAGTCTCGATTCGCTAAAGCTAGTTGTCCAATGTGGAATTTGTGCTTTGCAAATTATTTATGTAGTTATATCTTTAATTTAGAAAGAATTCATCTTAATATTCAGGCCTTATGAAATAGAACTTTTCTAAAGAAATACTCTTATAAACCAGTAGCTAAGATAAGCTTAACGACCTAAATTTCTCTTTGATCTCTTACCATCATATTGAAAACGAATACATGCTACTTTCTGTTGACAATTTCATGATACCATGACTGTAGTTTCTTATTTTTCATCTTTCGTGCTTGAGTCTATATGCTGGCCTTAATTGGTTAAACTTAGATAATGAAGGATTTTTAATAGACTTCTCCATAAGTATAGTTTGTTCTAAACATAGAGTTACATATTTTCTGTCTCTTCATATGAATTACTAGATGACATTTTAGATCCTTTTCTGTTCATTACCACTAACTGTATGTATCCCAGTTAGAATATTGAGTTTGTTTAAATATATATATGATGTCCTAGTCTTAATCTATTGATGTGAATTGTGTGGCTTAAATACAATTGAAATCAGATAATAATATGACTTCTTTCACTTTAGCTATTTCTTATGAACGTTCACAATGTAGATGTCTCTCTTCTAATTGTTTTGTTTTCTTTCTTCTTTTGTTTTGCATGATACACCGGAACCAAAGAATCTCACTTTGAGACTCGGCGATGTCGTGGCACTGCATGGAGACCGCATTACCTGTTGCATTCTAATGTTGAAACTCAGAGCGAAAACCAAAAAGAAATCATCCCTTTGGGATGTTGACGGGGAATACTCGTTATTCTAGCTTGATCTTTATACTAGTTCCTATCTTGATCTTTACAGTGACAATATGTCTTCTTACCAAACGAATGAAGTCTGCTTAGTTGCGTATGTTAAGATTGGTTTCACCAAGTTACTCTAGCTAATGAGGGAAGACATTATTTCACTATATAGGATACAACCCCCTAGCTATGAAGATTTTAAAGTCAATGGCTTAATAACTTTTCCTACCTACTCTCCTGTTTAGCTTATCTAATTACCATGCATTTCACAATGTTAGGATAACAGAGGAATATTTAATTTCTGGTATAAGTATTTGATGAATTAAGTCAAAACTTGGTTAAGTTTTGGACAACTTGTTAAACCATGGTGTCTACAAAACCTGAGTTCTTCATTAATCACATTTGTTTTACTTAGTTCTTTAATCTACTTGTGTGGCAGAAGTGACTTTTCTTCCCCAAAATAAGACATCTTTGGCCTCAACTCATTTATTCTAAAGTGACTTCCATTTTAAAAGAAACATTGGGATTTTTGCCGTTTGAATGTCTTAAAAACGTGCTTTCAAAATTAGCTCTCTTTCATGACATTTTTTTTTTCAAATCAACGTTACTACTTTTTTTAATCTCATTAATCATTTTTTATATTACAATAATTAGCCTTAGTTAAATTTAATCCGGTCGGTTAACCATTTTTAATGGATCTTAAAAGGTGTCTTACCCTCCTTTTCGAGATAACTAGAACCCTTACCTAGAATTTCTAAAACTAAGCAGACCATATAAAACGGAGATAACTTTAAGCATTACTTAGTTAAAATTGGTGTCCTAATTCACCATTAACATAATTAGGTGGCGACTTACCAATATGTTATACTCTAATTTGACCCGTATTAAAATGGGGTATAACAACCCTATCAACCCAAACCTGAACATATATAGTCCGATTGCCTTTCCTCCACCGGAAATAAAATACCGAATCTCTGAATCGTGCTCTGAGTAAAACTCCCTTCAAGTCATTCACTGCCCCGACACATAGTCATGCATCCTACCATCACATCAATACTGTGCGATAACTGTTTAGAAGCATCATAGCAACCCGTGCATAGCCTCAAAACTCTCAGAAGTACATCTACTGAGCTGAAACGATAGAATATACTTCCGCAAGGCGACGATAATTGCCCAAACAACTATGCAAGGAGAAACATCCCGCACCTTATCTGTAGTACCATAAAAATTCCTCGATTCGCGATTTAGAACCACCGTTCACATCGCATATGATTGAATGGGAAGGATATGAAGGCATAAGGCTCAAAGGAATCAAAGTGCACGATGAGGAATAAGGAAGGGAAGTGCTCCTAACAGCCTTGTAGCCTCTCAAAGATAAGTACAGACGTCTCCGTACCGATCTGTAAAACTCTACTAGATTCGCTCATGACTAGTGAGACCTAAGGGAACATAGTGCTCTGCTACCATGTTGTCACAACCCTAAATCCACTAAGGGTCGTGATGGCGCCAGACACCACTGTCAGGCAAGCCAACACCAAGAAGTTAATTAAACTCCCATTTTAGTACTTATTGAAATTCTTTTATACATTAAACGATAAGTAATGAAATTAATTGAATTAATAATGATGCCTTCAACGGACTTAAATATTAAATACTCCCATAGTCATCCCAGAACCCGGTGTCACAAGTGCATGAGCATTTACTAGAAAATAATGTAATACAATAACCGTCCGGAATACAAATTGGACAGCAGAGAAAATACAATACAATATTCTGAAGGACACTCTACTGACTACAGGCCATCTCGAGAAGTGCAGCTCACGTAAGTCTCCATATCAACCAGGACGCTGTGCCTAACTAGGCCACTAGACATACATGTGCATGTGCAACAAAAATGCACAGCAAGTGTAGTATGAGTACAAAAAACAACGTGTACCCAATAAGTATACTGTCTAATCTCGAAGAAGTAGCGACAAGAGGTCGACTTCGACATTTACAAGTGGTCCAATAATATACCAATAATATATTAATTTGAGGATTTATATAAAAACTGCTATAACTCAATAGCATGAAGCAAGTAAACAATTCTTTTATTAATAGGGAAGTTTCCAAATTCATCTTTCATCATTTACACATTTATCTCAAGCCAGGGAGGCAATATCTTCATTTATCAATTTCCAAGTCAAGCAATACAAGCATGCGCAAATCATGCCGAGGTCGTGCGGCCCGATCCAACATAATAATAAAATGTGCACTGCCAGAGGGACGAATGGCGAACCATAGATGCATATATTACCCCGCTCGCGAATCATACATGCGACACGATCAAATATTCACTTTTATTCTTTCTTGTTGCGGCGTGCAACCTGATCCCAACCATATAATACTGTTGCGGCGTGCAACCCGATCCCAATAATATGATACTGTTATGGCGTGCAACCTGATCCCAATCATATAATTCTGTTGCGGTGTGTAACCCGATCCCAATCATATAATACTGTTGCGGCGTGCAACCCGATCCAGTCATATAATGATGTTGCGGCGTGCAACCCGACCCCACCTATCCACCCTTATTACTCCTTGTTGTGGCGTGCAACCCGATCTTATATAATATTGTTGCAGCTTGCAATCCGATCCCATATAATATTGTTGCGGCGTGCAACCCGATCCAAATATACAAATCAATACCAATCACAAAAGAATCATGGCAAGGGAAAAATAGTATAACAACAATATCCCGGCAAGGGAAACGATATCATAAGATATAACATCCCAGCAAGGGAAACAATATCATAAACAATAACATCTCGGCAAGGGAAACAACGATATATCTCATCTCGTTTCCACAATCACTTCACAACATAAGTCTCAACTTGAGCCAATGCTCAACAATGGTCAATTGCCAAGAATACTTTCATAAGCCTTGTTCAACATTTATAATCATCATATTAAGCATGGACAATACATAACAGAGTCACAACAATCATAGTATAAGACTCACGGGCATGCTTGACACCAACGTATAGATACTCGTCACCACACCTTTACGTCGTACTCAACACTTAACACATAGCAAATAAGACCACAACTCCTATTCCCTCAACCTAAGGTTAGAACAAACACTTACCTCCGCTGGTGCTGCTACTCGAGCTCTGGGCTGAGCTCTGCCTCTGCCTCGGGCCCTAGCACGGCCTCGGCCTCTACCCCTCGCAGGAGCTGCTACTGGGGGATCGGGCTACTGGTCAGGTGATGAAGCGGTGCGTATTCTCACCATCTCAAAAGAACAGAGTGGAAGTTCAATTAGCATTGAGAAATCAAGTTGCACAATAGGAAAGCATAGATGTGAAGTTTTTTCATAAACTCCGTAGCCTCTGGGATAAACACAGACGTATGCGTACCGATCCCTCAGACTCTACTAAGCTTGTCCGTGAACTGTGAGACCTAAGAAACCTAGAGCTCTGATACCAACTTGTCACGACCCGGATTTTCCACCCTCGGGAGTCGTGATAGCGCCTACTAGTGAAAGCTAGGCAAGCCGACAATTATAGATTTTATTATCCTTTTTCCTTATCTTTTAACAATTTCACAAGTTAACATGTGATCAACAGCGGAATAAAAAGTGCGGAAGACGAAATTCAACAATTTAACTTAATACAAATATGGTTCTATAAACTAATCCACCCAGAACTGCTGTCACAATCTCATGGACTATCTAAGAATGCTAAAAATAGGGTCTGAACAAAGAAAAATACATGTTTGTCTCTAAAATAAGTAAGAACAAATGGATATAGGATAGAAGGAGATGTCAAGGCCTGCGAACGTCTGCAAGACTACCTCGGGTCATCGCTGGACTGAAGGCAGCAACCTCACTGTGGTCCAAATGCTCCAGCACCGGGATCTGCACACAGTGCAGAGTGTAGTATCAACACAACCGACCCCATGTGCTGGTAAGTGTCGAGCCTAACCTTGGCGAAGTAGTGACGAGGCTAGGACAAGACTACCAAATAAACCTGTGCACTTAAATCATACACGGCAAATAATGATAACAGAAACTAGCAGTTAAAGATGGGAAGGGGGAACATGCTGCGGGGAATATCAAGTACTAACAGATCAGCCGAGAAGCATAAAGAACACCATAATATCATATCAGCAAGAATAAGGAAAACAGTAACAAGTGCACGGCAGCACCCTTCATGCTTTTACTCTCGTTCTCACCATAAGAATCAATATTCACTTTTATTCTTTCTTGTTGCGGCGTACAATCCGATCCCAATCATATAATACTGTTGCGGCGTGCAACCCGATCTCAATCATATAATACTGTTGTGGCGTGCAACCCGATCTCAATCATATAATACTATTGCGACGTGCAACCCGATCCCAATCATATAATTCTGTTGCGGTGTGTAACCCGATCCCAATCATACAATACTGTTGCGGCGTGCAACCCGATCCCAATCATATAATGATGTTGCGGCGTGCAACCCGACCCCACCTGTCCACCGTTATTACTCCTTGTTGCGGCATGCAACCCGATCCCATATAATATTGTTGCGGCATGCAACCCGATCCCATATAATATTGTTGCGGCATCAACCCGATCCCAATTTACAAATCAAAACCAATCACAAGAGAATCCCGACAAGGGAACAATAGTATAACAACAATATCCCAACAAGGGAAACGATATCATAAGCAATAACATCACGGCAAGGGAAACAATATCATAAACAATAACATCCCGGCAAGGGAAACAACAATATATCTCATCTCGTTTCCACAATCACTTCACAACATAAGTCTCAACTTGAGCCAATGCTAAACAATGTTTAATTACCAAGAATACTTTCATAAGCCTAGTTCAACATTTGTAATCATCAAATTAAGCATGGGCAATACATAATGGAATCACAACAATCATAGTATAAGACTCACGGGCATGCTTGGCACCAACGTATAGATACTTGTCACCACACCTATACGTCGTACTCAACACTTAAACACATAGCAAATAAGACCACAACTCCTATTCCCTCAACCTAAGGTTAGCCCAAACACTTACCTCAATGCCACGAACACAATCAAGCCTCAATTACCGCTTTACCTCTCAATGTCACTTCCAATTCGCTTGTATCTAGTGACAATTCACTTAATAACATTAATAAATGCTAAATAAACCGATTCACATTAATGAAAATAGGTTTCCCAATGTTTTCTGAAAAAGTCAAAACCCGACCCGGGCCCACTTGGTCAAAACCCGAAGTTTGAACCAGAACCCGATCACCCGTTCACCCACGAACTCAATATATAAGTTGTTTACAAAATCGGACCTCAAATTGAGGTCGGAATTCCCAAAACTTGAAAATCCTAAGTTCTACCCAAAATCACCCAATTTCTCATGAAAACCCCTTGATTTTGAAATGAAATCATGTAAAAAGATGTCATAGATTGAAGGAAATAAGTTAGAAATTACTTACTAATGATTTCGAGAAGAATCTTTCTTTGGAAAATAGCCCAAGAGAGTTTAGGGTTTGAAAGAGTTTGAAAAATGGATGAAATCCGGTCTGAAATGCCACTTATCAGGTGCAGAGGTCGCAATTGCGACCAGGGGGTCGCAGTTGCGGACCCTTTGAAAATCTGCTGTCTTCGCAAATGTGAAGGAACTGTCATATTTGCAACCCCTGATAATTCTTGCCATCTTCGCTATTACGAAGCGAAATATCGCATTTGCGACCTCTAGCCCATCTGACAGCCTTCGCATTTGCGAAGAACATCTCGCATTTGCGACGAAGGCAGGCCCAAATGTCTTCGCATTTGCGAAGCAATAGCTCGTATTTACGATTCCTGAGTACATTGCAATTGCGATGCATGATCTCGCAATCGCGTGATCAGGGTCCTGCAACACTGCTGCAACACATCAAAAATTTCCCTAAGTCCAAAATCACTCTGTAGCCTATCCAAAACTCACCCGAGCCCTCGGGGCTCCAAGCCAATCATGCACATAAGTCTAAAAACATCATGCGAACTTGCTCGTGTGATCAAATCATCAAAATAACATCAACAACTACGAATTCAACCTCAAATTCATAAAATTACTCAAGAACATTGAAATTTCCATTTTCCTAACTAAAGGTCCGATTTATACCAAACTAACTTCGATTCTTACCAAATTCCACAGATTCAACCTAATTATTAATAAAAACCTGTACCGGGCTCCGGAACCAAAATACGGGCCCCATACCATCAAAAAATGCATCATTTCACTTCTACAAGCCTTTATATTTACCAGCAAACAATTTTCTTTAAAAATTCTTTTCTCGGGCTTGGGACCTCGGAATTCGATTCCAGGCATACGTCCAAGTCCCATATTTTACTACGAACCCTAGGGGACCGTCCGATCACGGGTCCGGGTCCGTTTACTAAGAATGTTGACCAAAGTCAACTTTAATCAATTTTAATGGCTAATTTCCTTATTTTACTTAGATTTCACATAAAAGCTTTCCGGAAATGTGCCCGGACTGCGCACACAAATCGATGTGAGACAAAAAGAGATTTTTAAGGCCTCAGAACACAGAATTTACTTCTAAAACAAGAGATGACCTTTCGGGTTATCACATTCTCCACCTCTAAAACAATCGTTCGTCCTCGAACGGACATAAGAAAAGTACCTGAGTTGGAGAGAATATAGGGATATCGGCTCCGCACATCGGTCTCGAACTCCCAGGTCGCTGCCTCAACAGGCTGACCCCTCCACTGAACACAAACCGAATGAAAACTCTTCGATCTCAACTGACGAACCTGCCAGTCTAGAATAGCTACTGGATCCTCCTCATAGGACAAGTCCTTGTCATTTTGACAGTGCTGATGTCTAACACGTGGGATGGATCGCCGTAATACTTCCAAAGCATGGACACATGAAACACTATATGCATGGCTGATAAACTCGACAGCAACGCAAGTTTGTAAGCCACCTCTCCCACTCAATCAAGAATCTCAAATGGACCAATGAATCTACAGCTTAGCTTGCCCTTCTTCCCAAATCTTATCAGACCCTTTATGGGCGACACCCGAAGCAACACCCGCTCTCCGACAATGAATGCCACATCACGAACCTGGTTGGCATAACGCTTTTGCCTGGACTGAGCTGTACGAAGCCTATCCTGAATGATCTTAACCTTGTCCAAGGCATCCTATAATAGGTCCGTACCCAACAACTGAGCCTCTCCTGGCTCAAACCACCCACCCGGCGACCGACACTGCCTACCATATAATGCCTCATAGGGAGCCATCTGGATGCTCAACTGACAGCTGTTGTTGTAGGCAAACTCCACTAATGGCAAGAACTGATCCCATCAGCCTCCAAAGTCAATAACACAAGCTCGGAGCATATCCTCCAAAATCTGAATAGTATGCTCAGACTGTCCGTCCGTCTTAGGATGAAATAATGTGCTCAACTCGACCCGTGTGCCCAACTCACGCTGACTGCCCTCCAGAAATGTGAGGTAAACTGCGTACCTCGATTAAAAATGATAGACACGAGCACACCATGAAGATGAACAATCTCCCGGATATAGATCTCAGCAAACCTCTCTGAAGAATAGGAGACTGCCATAGGAATGAAATACGCTGACTTGGTCAGCCTATTAACAATAACCCATACTGCATCAAACTTCCTCTGAGTTCATGGGAGTCCAACAACGAAGTCCATAGTGATACGCTCTCACTTCCACTCAGGAATCTCAATCCTCTGAAACGAACCACCTGGTCTCTGATGCTCGTACTTTAGCTGTTGACAATTCAAACACCGAGCTACATACGCAACAATATCTTTCTTCATTCTCCTCCACCAATAATGCTGCCGCAAGTCCTGATACATCTTAGCGGCGCCCGGATGAATAGAGTACCGGGAACTATGGGCCTCCTCTAGAATCAACTCACGAAGTCCATCCACATTAGGCACACAAATACGACCCTACATCCTCAAAACTCCATCATCTCCAACTGTAACCTGCTTGGCTCTCCCGTGCCACATCGTGTCCCTAAGGACATGCAAATGAGGATCATCATACTGTCGATCTCGGATACGCTCAAATAATGAAGAACAAGCGATTGTGCAAGCTAGCACACGACTGGGCTTAGAAACATCCAACCTCACCAACTGATTGGCTAAAACCAGAACATCCAAAGCAAGCAGTCTCTCACTAACCGGAATATACGCAGGACTGCCCATACTGACTGACTTCCTACTCAAAGCATCAACCACTACATTCGCCTTCCTCGGATGATACAAGATGGTGATATCATAGTCTTTCAAAAGCTCCAACTACCTCGTCTGCCTCACATTGAGCTACTTTGCATGAATAAATACTGCAAACTCTTATGATTCGTGAACACCTCACACGACACGCCATATAAGTAATGCCTCCAAATCTTCAGCGCGTGGACAATGGCTGCTAGCTCTAAATCATGAACTGGATAATTCTTTCTCGTGAATCTTCAACTGCCGCGAAGCATTTGCTATAACCTTGACATTCTGCATCAACACCACACCAAGTTCAATAAGAGATGCGTCACAATACACTGTATAAGGCCATGAACCCGTAGGTAATACCAACACCGGCGTCATAGTCAAAGCTGTCTTGAGCTTCTGAAAGCTCGCCTCACACTCATCCGACCACCTGAACTGGGCACCCTTTTTGGTCAACCTGGTCATCGGGGCTGCTATAGATGAGAACCCCTCCACAAACTAACGGTAGTAACCCGCTAAACCCAAGAAACTCCGAATATCTGTAGCTGATGCGGGTGTAGGCCAATCCTTGACTGCCTTTATCTTCTTCGGATCCACCTGAATACCTTGTGCTGATACAACGTGACCCAAGAATGCAACTGAACTCAACCAGAACTCACATTTCGAAAACTTAGCTTATAACTGACTGTCCCTTAAAGTCTAGAGAACGGCTCGAAGATGCTATTCATGCTCCTCTCGGCTGCGGGAATAGATCAAAATATCATCAATGAAGACTATCACGGAGGAATCCAAGTAAGGCTTGAACACTCGGTTCATCAAATCCATGAAATCTTCCGGAGCATTTGTCAACCCGAATGACATCACTAAGAACTCATAATGCCCGCACCGAGTACAAAAAGCTGTCTTAGGGACATCGGATGCCCTAATCCTCAATTGATGGTAGCCAGATCTCAAATCGATCTTCAAGAATACCTTTGCACCCTGAAGCTGGTCAAACAAATCATCAAACCTCAGCAATGGATACTTATTCTTGATTGTGATCTAGTTCAAGTGCCCAATAATCTATACACATCCTCATCGATCCGTCCTTCTTCTTAACAAACGATATCGGCTCACCCTAATGCGAGATACTAAGTCATATAAAGCCTCCTTCAATTCTTTCAGCTCTGGCGGAGCCATGCGATATGGAGTAATAGAGATGGGCTGAGTGCCCGGAGCCAGATCAATGCAAAAGTCAATATCCATGTCGAGTGGCATACCCGGCAGGTCTGAAGGAAATACCTCTGAAAACTCACGAACAACAGGCACAGAATCCATAGAAGGAACCTCAGCACTAGAATCACGAACATACGCCAAGTAAGCCAAACATACCTTATCAACCATACGTCGAGCCTTCATATATGAGATAACCCTGCTGGTAGAATGACCAGGAGCCCCTCTCCAAATGAGGTAAACCCGGCAAGGCTAAGGTTACAGTCTTGGCATGACAATCCAAGATAGCGTGGTAAGGTGATAACCAGTCCATCCCCAATATGACATCAAAATCAACCATATCCAAAAGTAACAGATCTACTCAGGTCTCAAGACACCAATCACAACTATACATGAATAATGGACACGATCCACCACAATAGAATCACCCACCTGTGTACACACATATATAGGAGCACTCAAAGAATCACTAGGAATGACCAAATACGGGGAAAAATAAGATGACACATAGGAGTATGTAGACCCTGGTTCAAATAAAACTGAAGAATCTCTATTGCAAAACAGAACAGTACCTATGATAACTGCATCGGAGGCCTCATCCTCAGGCCTGGCGCATAACATTGGGGCTGGGCCCCACCACTCTTAACTACATCTCTAGGACGGTTTCCTGCTGGATGGCCTCCACCTCTAGCGCCTTGACCTCCACCTCTAATACCTCTACCTCCACCTCTAGCACCTCTACCTCCACCTCTAGCTGGCTGAGCGGGCATTGGAACACCCGGTGCCTGAACCATGGCACGGGAACACTAATGCTGCGACTGAACACCCACTAATCTCGGACAAGCCCTCCGGATATGACCATACTCATCGCACTCAAAGCATCCACCTGAGTGCTGCGGCTGAGGAAACTGAGACTGACCCTGGCGGGCCGGTTGACCATGATGATAGCTCTGAAGAGGAGGTGCTCTGATAGGAGCTGGCTGTCCTGAAGGAGGCACATAAGAACCACGCCCACCTGGAGCATTGTGAGAAGCATGTAGTGCTGAATGAAACGGCCTGGAAGGATGGCCCCTACCAAAAGAATCACTGCCACCAGACGAGTCACCACTAAACCTGCCAGAATGACGGGGCCTCTTGTGAGACCCCTGACCACTCACCTATGATAAAACCATCTCGACTCTCTCCTGGCCACATTGGCTGCATCCTGAAAAGAAATCTCGTTCTCCGTCCCCTTAGCGATCTGAAATCGAATAGGCGGAACGAGTCCCTCAACCTCCTCTCTCTCTCTCTCTCTCTCTCTGTGGGAAGTATTAGAAGAGCATGACAGGCTAAGTTAATGAATCTGGTCTCGTACTGAGTGACGGTCATAGAACCCTACTAGAGACGCTCAAACTGCCTCTGATAGTTCACCCTCTGAGTGACAGGAAGAAACTTCTCCAAAAATGGCTGAGAATACTTATCCCAAGTCAAAGTAGGTGACCCAGCCGGTCTAGCCAAACAATAATCCCTCCACCAAGTCTTACCGGATCCAGACAGACAAAAGCAGCAAAGTCGACCCCATTGGTCTCCACTATCCCCATGTGCCGTAGAACCTCATGACAGCTATTCAAATAATCTTGGGGATCCTCAAAAGATGAACCGCTAAAAGTGGTAGTAAAAAGCTTGGTGAACCTGTTCAACCTCCACAAGGCATCAACAGACATAGATGGTCCCTCACTGGTCTGGGCTACCACACCCGGCTGAACTGCTCCAACTGGCTGAGCTGCTAGAGTCTGAAACTGAGGAGCCATTTGCTCCGGAGTGCGAGTAGCGGGTGTCTGTGCTCCTCCCCCAGCCTGAGAGACGGTTGGTGCTACAGCAAGTAAGCCTGCCTGGGCGACACTCTCCATAAGACCCACTAGACGAACCAGAGCATCCTAAAGTACCGGGGTAGCAATGAACCCCTCTGGGACCTGAGCTGGTCCTGCTGGAACTAACTGGACTAGAACCTCATCGTCAAACTCAACCTGAGGCTCCGCCGCTGGTGCTGCTGCTCGAGCTCTTGGCTGAGCTCTGCCTTTGCCTCGGGCCCTAGCACGGCCTCGGCCTCTGCCCCTCGCAGGAGCTCCTACTAGGGGCTCAAGCTGCTGGTCAACTGATGTAGCAGTACGTGTTCTCACCATCTCGAAAGAACAGAGTAGAAGTTCAATTAGCATTGATAAATCAAGTCGCACGACAGGAAAGAATAGATGTGAAGTTTTTTCCTAAACTCCATAGCCTCTGGGGATAAACACAGACATCTCCGTACCGATCCCTCGGACTCTACTAAGCTTGTCCATGAATTGTAAGACCTAAGCAACCTAGAGCTCTGATACCAAATTGTCACAACCCAAATTTCCAACTCTCAGGAGTCGTGATGGCACCTACTAGTGAAAGCTAGGCATGCCGACAATTACAGATTTTATTATCCTTTTTCCTTATCTTTTAACAATTTCACAAGTTAACATATGATCAACAGCGGAATAAAAAGTGCGGAAGACAAAATTCAACAATTTAACTTAATACAAATACGGTTCCATAAAGTAATCCACCCAGAACCGGTGTCACAATCTCACGGACTATCTAAGAATGCAATAAATAGGGTCTGAACAAAGAAAAATACATGTCTGTCTCTGAAATAAGTAAGAACGAAAGGAAATAGGATAGAAGGAAATACCAAGGCCTACAGACATCTGCAGGACTACCTCGGGTCTCCGCTGGACTGAAGGCAGCAACCTCATTGTGGCCCAAATACTCCAGCACCGGGATCTGCACACAGTGCAGAGTGTAGTATCAGCAGAACCGACCCCATGTGCTGGTAAGTGTCGAGCCTAACCTCGGCGAAGTAGTGACGAGGCTAGGACAAGACTACCAAATAAACCTGTGCAGTTAAATCATATACGGCAAATAATGATTACAGAATCTAGCAGTTAAATATGGAAAGGGGGAACATGCTGCGGGGAAAATCAAGTACTAACAAAATTTCAGCCGAGAAGAATAAAGAACACCATAATTTCATATCAGCAAGAATAAGGAAAACAGTAACAAGTACACGGCATCACCCATCGTGCTTTTACTCTCGTTCTCACTATAAGAATCAATATTCACTTTTATTCTTTCTTGTTGCGGTGTGCAACCCGATCCCAATCATATAATACTGTTGTGGCGTGCAACCCGATCTCAATCATATAATACTATTGCGACGTGCAACCCGATCCCAATCATATAATACTGTTGCGGTGTGCAACCCAATCCCAATCATATAATACTGTTGCGGCGTGCAACCCGATCCCAATCATATAATGATGTTGCGGCGTGCAACCCGACCCCACCTGTCCACCGTTATTACTCCTTGTTGCAGCGTGCAACCCGATCCCATATAATATTGTTGTGGCATGCAACCCGATCCCATATAATATTGTTGCGGCGTCAACCCGATCCCAATTTACAAATCAAAACCAATCACAAGAGAATCCCGACAAGGGAACAATAGTATAACAACAATATCCCAACAAGGGAAATGATATCATAAGCAATAACATCACGGCAAGGGAAACAATATCATAAACAATAACATCCCGGCAAGGGAAACAACAATATATCTCATCTCGTTTCCACAATCACTTCACAACATAAGTCTCAACTTGAGCCAATGCTAAACAATGTTCAATTACCAAGAATACTTTCATAAGCCTTGTTCAACATTTATAATCATCATATTAAGCATGGACAATACATAACGGAGTCACAACAATCATAGTATAAGACTCACGGGCATGCTTGACACCAACGTATAGATACTTGTCACCACACCTATACGTCGTACTCAACACTTAACACCTAGCAAATAAGACCACAACTCCTATTCCCTCAAGCTAAGGTTAGACAAAAACACTTACCTCAATGCCAAGAACACAATGAAGCCTCAACTACCGCTTTACCTCTCGATTTCACTTCCAATTTGCTTGTATCTAGTCAAAATTTACTTAATAACATTAATAAATGCTAAATAAACCAACTCTAATGCATGAAAATAGGTTTCCCAATGTTTTCTCAAAAAGTCAAAACCCGACCCCGAGCCCACTTGGTCAAATCCGAAGTTCGAACCAAAACCCGATCACCCGTTCACCGACGAACTCAAATATATAATTTGTTTAAAAAATTGGACTTCAAATTGAGGTCCAAATTTCCAAAACATGAAAATCCTAAGTTCTACCCAAAATCACCCAATTTCCCATGAAAAACCCTTGATTTTGAAATGAAATCATGTAAAAAGATGTTATAGATTGAAGGAAATAAGTTAGAAATTACTTACTAATGATTTGGAGAAGAATCTTTCTTTGGAAAATCGCCCAAGAGAGTTTAGGGTTTGAAAGAGTTTGAAAAATGGATGAAATCCCGTCTGAAATCCCACTTATTAGATGCAGATGTCGCAATTGCGACCAGGGGTTCGCAATTGCGAACCCTTTGAAGATCTGCTGTCTTCGCAAATGCGAAGGAACTGTCGCATTTGCGACCCCTGATAATTCCTACCATCTTCGCAATTGAGAAGCGAAATGTCGCATTTGCGACCTCTATCCCATCCGACAGCCTTCGCATTTGCGAAGAACATCTCGCATTTGCGAGGAAGGTTGGCCCTGAGGTCTTCATATTTGTGAAGCAAAAGCTCGCATTTGCGGTCCCTGAGTACATCGCAATTGCGATGCCTGATCTCGCAATTGCAAGATCAGGGGCCTGCAACACTGCTGCAACACATCAGAAATATCCCTAAATCCAAAATCACTCAATAGCCTATGCAAAACTCACCCGAGCCCTCGGGGCTCCAAGCCAATCATGCACGCAAGTCTAAAAACATTATACGGACTTGCTCGTGCGATCAAATCATCAAAATAACATCAACAACTACGAATTCAACCCCAAATACATAAAATTAGTCAAGAACATTGAAATTTCCATTTTCCCAACTAAAGGTCTGATTTATACCAAACGAACTCCGATTCTTACCAAATTCCACAGATTCAACCTAATTATTATTTTAAACCTGTACCGGGCTCCGAAACCAAAATACGGGCCCGATACCATCAATAAATGCATCATTTCACTTCTAAAAGCCTTAGTATTTACCAGCAAACAATTTTCTTTAAAAATTCCTTTCTCGGGCTTGGGTCCTCGGAATTTGATTCCGGGCATATGCCCAAGTCCCATATTTTACTTCGGACCCTACCGGACCATCCGATCACGGGTCCGGGTTCGTTTACCATGAATGTTGACCAAAGTCAATTTTAATGGCCAATTTCCTTATTTTACTTAGATTTCACATAAAAGCTTTCCGAAAATGCGCCCGGACTGCGCACGCAAATCGAAGTGAGACAAAAAGAGGTTTTTAAGGCCTCGAAACTCAGAATTTACTTCTAAAACAAGAGATGAACTTTCGGGTCATCACAAACAATTACCCAAGGAAACGTCAATTTCTCTTTAACGTTCCAGAAAATGATGTTTAATTCCTTCAAAAATTCTTTTACAAATTTGATATGATTTAGGCATTTTAAATTGACAACAAGGTTTCAAGTATTACAAGTATAACATGCTTTTGGGTCCTAGACTACCCGGACTTAAGCATATTAGTAGCTACGCATGGACTCTCGTCCCCTCATGCGTACGTAGCGCCCACAAATAGGAGCACATATTTAATAATTTCACCTATGGGGTTAATTCCCTTATACAAGGTTAGAAAGGAGACTCAACTCGCTCCAAAGTATCAAAACCGGCTCCCAAGCCCTTCCGACGACTCGAACCGATGCCAACGCTCCAAAACTAGCCAATAATTATCCAAACCCATTAATGCATGCTCAATACTTATTATAATCCGATTTATAACAAGTTCTAACCCCGATCGAAAAGTTGATAAAATCGCCCTCGGGCCCACCTGCCCGAATTTCGAAATTTTTCAAAGATAACGTTTACCCATAACACCATGAACTCACATATATAACTTATCCCAAATTCCATGTCAAAAATCATGGTCAAAATCCATAAATACAATTTTCTAGGTTTTTTCTCAAAACCCCAATTCCCACTATTTTCCATGTTAAAACCTACACATAATCAATATATTTAACTTATAATAGGTGGGATTAACTTACCTCCAAGTTGCTAGGTTGAGAAAAAATGGAGAAAATGAGCAATAATGGCCAAACCCCGCTATTTAATGCGTTCTGCCCACGTCCAATTCAAGCTTAATGAACTTTAGAACTTCAAACTTCAACATTCGATGCCGAAACCTATCAAATCACGTCCGATTGACCTCAAATTTTGCGCACAAGTCATGTTTGACATTACGGACCTACTCCAACTTTCGGAATCGGAATCTTACCCCGATATCAAAAAGTCCACCTCCGGTCAAACTTCTCAAAAACCTTAAAATTCCTAACTTTAGCCAAATGACTTCAAAATGACCTACGGACCTCCAAATCCACTTCCGATCGCGCTCCCAATACCAGAATCACTATACGGAGCTATTTTCTCAGACTCGGAATCCAAACAGACATCGATAACATTGAAATGCACTTCAACCCAAATTTATGAAATTCTTCCAAAAGTGCTAACTTCCACAATAGGGGCCGAAATACTCCTGGGTCATCCAAAACCCGATCTAGACATACGCCCAAGTCCAAAATCCTCGTACGAACCTGCTGGAACCTTCAAATCCCGATTCCGAGGTCGTTTACTAAAAAATCAACCCTTAGTCCATTCTTTTAAAATGAGAATTTTCTTTCCGAATCAATTCCAATCTTCCCGAAATTCAATTCCGACCATGCGTACAAGTCATAATACTTGAAGTGAAGCTGCTCATGGCCTCAAACCGCTGAACGACGCACTTGAGCTCAAAACGAGCGGTCGGGTCTTTACATTCTCTCCCACATAAACATACGTTCGTCCTCGAACTTGCTAAGAACTGCGCTTGAGTTGTCTGCAATCACTGATAAACACCTCGTGCACCTACCTGTGCAACCGTAACTCAGTTGAGCACATTAGCTCGCTCAAATCTGAAGATATCCTCTTTCATTAAGCTAAATAAGCCTTAGAGCCCAGTTCTAACATCCGGAATTCTCTGCCAGGCTTGCTTCCAATATGTGAATGCTGTATCAATCTCCACACGCTATACCAGAACATGACTGCACACCCTTGCTGAATTCACACCATGCACCACATCATTCACAAGACCATAATAACACTCTCTGATCATAATAGCCGATATTTCCCAAATCTGATGCTCACAATGCACCCCATGACATATATAAGTCATGTTCTAACTCTCGCAATTCCGCCACGACGGACGATATATGTAGAAATTCATAACCAACTGACGAATCAACAATTGTTGAGTCTATACTCCTAACAAGAACCATTACCTCATTCTGAACCAAATAATAGTATTTGCACTTTGATATATTTCATATAATCTGATCGCACATATCCTAGATCCAATAATCTCATCTTACCCAGTACGAGCTGCTCAGGAAACACCCTAGACATGACAAAAAAGTCTCACATGATGCCACAATGTGCCAATAGGCTACAGCATTGAACGTGATACGTAATGAAAACGAACATTGGAAGGGACTACTCAACTTACGCAACTAATTAGACAACCGAAAAGGTGTTACAAACCTTTCTCAGAAAAATCGGAAACAAAACACAAAAAATAGAATATAGGGGACTATACCCAACATCACTCTGTTGTGGCGTGCAACCCGATCCAAACAACATACCAGTGGCGCCGTGCCCCCTGATCCACACATAAATCTATATAAGGAGATACATACCGAGCTAGAGTGCTCATTACTACCAAATACCGAATATCGGCCACAAGCACACTAAGTGCATAATACCATCCTTGGGGAGACTGATAGCGCCATACGCTACAAAACTCAAGCACAACTGAGGTGTGATATATGATCTGAATCTCAAGAGCCATCCTACTCGCATAACACCATCGCTACATGGAACCTCAACACATAAGAAAATTATCAAGCTGTCTCACAACTCATACGGAACAATATAGTACTACATGAAATAGCCGATGATGAGATAACATCAAATGTCCGAATACTCCTACATAAGGAGTGCTATGCTGAAATGAACACATCTGGCCTGATATAGAGCCCATATTCATATTTAAATCCACCAATCGACCTCGCACCAATTCTGGCCGCACCGTACTAGGCTAATAACCTTTCTAGGGTCCATAATAACCTTTTTTCCCATGACTTACAAGAATAACCCTCACATCTAGAGAAAACCTCCACAGTCCACAACCCAATAAACCGAGTGCCCTCCAGGCATAAATTCTCAAATTAGTGATACTACCACAATATTCACACTTGGTTTAATTCTTCAATCAATCAAGTGACTACATGTCACACTTATACAATTTTCCCGTGAGGTACGCTCCTACGACCTTCCACACTAGATAACGAGTTTGCACATCCATACCACCGGTCACACTAATGTTGTAAAGCATATCAAGAATTCTTAACCAAGATGCAAAGCCTCCGACACAAAATGTCGATCTCAGGTAACGCTGAAGACAATACTAGCTCACTCCAAACATCCAAATCCTCTTCCTGCTCATCCGACCTCGTGACATCCTCGTAAAATACCGAACTGCAACCTTAATCCTCACATTCAAATTTCACACCGCTCACTGCACCTTGTGAGCACGTGATTTTTTTTCTATATGAATTACTCCTACAGAATCGCAAGGAAATAGATTTTTTTTAATTATTTGCCATTTTAGAAATTTTTGGTAGCATTTTCTTAATTATTTGCATTTTTTTCTGCATGTTTAATTTTTATTTAAATCATGAAAATACAAAAAAAAATAGCATTTGCATTTAGGATTTATTTTTATATTTTTAGGTTAATTAGTAAATTAGCTGTTTTATAAAAATAAAAAAATCACAAAAAAATGACTCACTTTGAATTTTAACCTTTTAATTTTAAATTTTATAGTTCTTCTTTTAATTTAGGAGTTATCTATTTTTGTAAATATTATGATGGGTAATTAGTTTAATTTTTGTAAATTATTTTAATTTGATAGTTTAATTTTTGTTTTAATTAATTAAAGAAGAAAAGAAGAAAAAAAACAATTGAAAATTAAAAAGAAAAAGAAAAGAAAGAGGATCAAAAGGCTGCTGAGTTTGGGCCAATTTGGCATAGCCCAAACGATTTTGCCCCCAAAAACCTGTTCCAATCCAGGCCCAAACTACTCCATATCCGGTCCAAATCATTCAGTCACTTAGGCAACTCAAACGACGTAGTATGGAACCAAAACTATGTCGTTTTGAGTTAAAGGGTTAAAATTAGATTCGGTCCCTTCATTTATTTTCATCCAACGGTTTTGAAACTCCTTCGTTTTTAGTTAAAATTGTCCAAGCATTCAGAATTAGCCTAGGACCATCTCCTTCATCTCTCTCAGACATTTCATCTCTCACCACCGCCTGCCACCCGCCGAATTTCGCCACCTGCGGTGTGGAAGCTCCAATCAATCCCAAAATTTTACGACACACTCCCCATACTCCCTCAAACACTAAGCCATCGTCAATTTCCCCAGAATCCCGACCATTTTCCTTTAATTTTAGATCTAAAACGTAACCCTAGACCCGTTCCCGCCTTCGATTCCTCATGGAAAGGGTCTGGTTCATTGTTCTCCAATCTTTGAAGACGATTTTGGCTAGAAACGAGTGTTAGACGTTTGTTCTCACAAGAACAAGCCGATTAACACTCATTTTTGGTTCAAATCGAAAAACACCAGAGGTCCATTCCAAGCCCATTGTCCGTTTGCCTATTTTAGGTATTTCAGTTCTTTGTTTTTCATCTTTGATTTTATTCTCGTCCTCTGATTCTTCTTTTCCTTTCCTTCTCTTTCTTATTTTTTGTTTTGAATTGTTTGTTTGCATTTTAGGATTAAGTCGCGTTTAGCATGTCGTTAGTCCATTTGATTTCATGGTCCGATTTGTTCAAGTCTCCCTTTATTTTTGCCTTTTGCTTCAGGAGTCCCTATAACTCCGATTAGCCCAGTTTCTTGATTAGTTTCCTGTTGGTTTTGAATTAAAACTTGGGCTCTGTCAGTCAGAAGCCCAAAGAGGGAGGGTCAATCTGGCTTTGCGAGCCCAGGGTCTGTGGTTTGATTGTTTGGTCAACTTGACCCACGTTTGGTTCTGATGGTTAATAACAACGTTTTAAAGGGTACTTAGGGCATTTTTATTAGAGGAATCTTTCACAAAACTTCCAGGAAAGAGGGGTTTGGGTTAGTTAAGTAATTGATTTTAAAATGATGGGTTAAAAGTGAAAAAGGAAAATTGGGGGAAGGGGGTAATTGGTAAAACTAAAAACCAATACTGTTGCCCTAAAGGCTCTCTATAAGAAGCGTGTTTCTTTCTTTTCAATGCAAATTTTAGAGAACAGATAGACTAAAATTTAGAAACGGCTACACTCACTACTAAAGTTTGGGAATTAGTAAGAAAACACAAAAAATTAGGAAAAAAGTCTTGGTCTCTTGTAGCTGATTCTTCATGTTTCTGGGGTTTTAAAAGGCTAGAAAAATTGTTGTTTTCTTCTGGTTTCAAGCATGAAAGCTGGTTGATGAGCCGTTGTTAGCTGTTGTTTAGATGCTGCCGATATTTTCATTCATTTGCTGAAGTTTTGTTGTTGATTTCCTATTGTTCCAGGTATACTCATGAACTTGAAGTGATAAATAGACCTGCAAACTGCTGATTTGGAATGGAATTTCTTGTTCGTGTTGCTGAATGCTTTTCTTTTCCTATTTTTCATGATATGGCTTCAGTCTGTTTAAAGTATGGACACTGTTGATTTAGTATAGATGAATGGTTTAATGATTAGGTTGTTTTAGATTATTTGTAAGGAGTTAACAAATCATTATACTTATGGTAATCATTTAGGGTTGTTGTCTTTCAAATGTTTGTTATGAAAAATGCAGTTCTTGTATTGTAAGAATAGTGATGGATGTGGGTATTATAGTGCTGATCCTCGATGATTTTTGAAAAGTGATCTCATTGTTATTGATAGCCTGTTTTACTTTAATCATAATGAGGGTCACTAATAATTTCATAATCTAGAATTCATGTGTTTGGAAGGTATAATAACAGTGATTGAAGAGATTTTCATTAGTCAATGCATTAAAAGTTTTGGATTATTGTTTAAAGCTGCAATGGTGTTTTAGCATGTCTAACAACATAAATGGTCATTAGGTTAGGAGTTCAGTTGTTTCAAGGTCTGTAACATGTTTTAATTCTTTAAGTGAAGGGAGTTCATTGCATAAAAGTATGTTGCGTGTTAAACAATTTGGATATTTGATTTTAGAGTTATGACATAATCATGTGTTCGCAGTTAGCATTGTTTGAAATCAATTCCCTTACCCCTTTCGTGTATGAATTAACCATGTGTTAGCATTGGACTGCTCATTAAGTGTTGAGTTTAAGGCTGGTCCATTTATGGCCTGAATCGATAGCTAATGGTGTATGTTGGGCACATTTTGGGCCCTAGCCAAATCGCAGAAAGGCTGCGTGCTACTTCAAGGTGTTGTGCTCAATCTCAGAGACCAGGCCCATGTGTTCCCTTGCTCAAACGTCAGCTGTTCCAGTTGGCCCTTTTGTGTTTAAGGCAATTAGGCCTATTGCTGGCCCAAACCATCTTCAGGCAACCAAACCCATTTTCATTTAGTGCGATCCTGTCAATTATTAGGTTAATTTGAACATTAGCTTAGAATAAATTTGAACTCCCTTAGCCTTTTTAATTAGTTGGACCCTTTTAAATTAGATTGGGGTGTGCCATGTTACCAAAATCAATGATCTATGGCCCCTAAAAGATTAGTTCAAACATCCTTTGAAGGAATAGACTTGAGGTGTGCCATTTCAGGTAAATAACCCCATGGCTCTCATATCAATTGTTACTAACTCTTTAAAATCGGGGTGTGCCATCAATTGAATTTTTCATGGCCCTCGCAAACTTTGTTATTAATTTGAACTTTCATAGTTGCTTTAGGCGCGTTCTTTAAATTGATTTTCTTTAATTACTAATTTCGGGTGTGCATTTCATGTGACCCAATTCCAATTCTTAACAACGTTAAATAGAACATGCCGCGAACCGCGGGTGCTTTTCATGTGGCGTGGTTCAAGGCATATTTTAAATAACGTTAAATCTTCCTGAAAGCGTTTTAAAATAATTAAAAGCGGTTAATAAGTAAAAATTCACAATAGGTTTAAAACATGTAATAAATCGGATAATAAGCCAATTTTAATAGTTTAAGCGACCGTACTAGAACCACGGAACCCGGGAATGCCTAACACCTTCTCCCGGGTTAACAGAATTCCTTATCTAGAATTTCTGATTTTGCAGACTTCTAAATAAAGTCGAAATTTCCTCGATTTGGGATTTAAAATAAACCGGTGACTTGGGACACCATAATAAATATCCCAAGTGGCGACTCTGAGAATTAAATAAAATAATCCCATTTCGAATAATGTCACTTTAATTGGAAAAACTCCCTTATATACTCCCTCTCGGGATGTGTAAAAACGGAGGTGTGACACACGAGTAACTTCCTCCTGAACCACTAATACATCACCTAGAAACTTTTTATTTAACTCATTCCAAGAGAACCATAGCAACACGCGAGTAACTTCTCATAACTGTAGGACATCCAAATCCTCAAGTAGTGGTCTAAACTACCATAACCCTTCTGAGATCCACCTATACATAACAGGCCATAATACTTGAATACTTCCAAATAAAATCAATTATGGCGGCCGACGAGCCTCGCACGTACCGTCACCACTATGCCAATTCAACCATGGCTAACCAATCTAACTTCTTCTAATTCATCCTTAATTTGCCTTAGAGATGATAATAGCTCCATTCCTTACATCACCAACCCAAATCCGTGCTCACCTTGAGTGACCCCATTCCATGAGACCACATTATCTCCAAGCCCATGAACCGTTTCATACCCTCCTTGCACGCACATTTGCATCTTCAACCGATACACCCATTCTGATAATACCTCTACGAATCCGAAGTCTTTTTCTCTTTTTCCTCCCAATGCTACACTGCAAGTCGAAAACATCATAGAGCATGCCGAGCCTCTTATCATAATCTGCTACAAAAGCTTGATTCTTAACCATACTTGGGGCTTGAATCCTTAGGCACCACATTTTTAACCTTTGAATTCACTAGGACCGTTGTTGAGAGACACCCACTCTGGCTTGGTCCCAACTATAATCAACTCCAAGGCTCCGCTGGCACATGAACACTGTGAGCACGTGATTTTTGTCATGCTTAAATTACTCCTATAAATTCATTAGAATTAGGATTTTTCTTTTATTACTTGAATTTTAGGAAATTAATTGCATGATTTTCTAGTAAGTGTTGCATTTTATCTGTGCATTTTGATTCATATGAAAAATACAAAAAAAACACATTTGCATTTAGGACTTAATTTCATATTTTAGTATTAATTAGGGGTTAATTTCTTTTAGAATAAAATTTAAAGAAAATAACAAAAATAGTCCATTTTTGCGTTTTAATTGTAAATAGTTGAGTCTACTTTTAAATAGAATCTAATCAATTCTGTAGGAATTAATTAGCTTAGTTTTGACAATAAATTAGGTTTCATTTTAATTTTTCGCATTTCATATAAAATTAGGAAAAATACAAAAATAAAATACAAGAAATAAATAAAGAAATAAAGAAATAAAAACAAAGACAATCAAAAGTGGACTATTTTCAAAAGGACCAAAATTGGGCCAAAATTGGCCAGCCCAAACTAATTACCCCCCCCCCTTCCTATACCCGTCCGCGGGCCAAGCCCACCCCTTTTACCCGGCCTGCCCCCACATAATCCAAACGACGCCGTTTGGTCGTTTTAATCTGGACCCTCCATTCTCCCCAATCTAACGGTCCACAATCGATTTGGAATATACATAAAATTGTCTGAAAATATAGAAACCCTAAAAAACATTTTTCTATCTTCCTCGTACCTCCCCTGTAACACCACCATCTCCACCGTCCCTCCGCCCTAAGCAGCCGGCCGGAAATCGCCGCCACCGGCGGCCAACCTCCATTTCCGTCCAAAATTACACCCCTTATTCCTCTCTTCCTCCTTGTGACAGATCCACAACCTATTTCCCTCAAACCCTAACCAAATTCGTCGAATCTTCAACCAAAGTTTTCCGGCCAAAACCCAACCTTCTCCGTTCACCACCAAATTAACACCGTAGAACCGCCGTGACTTCATCCATCAAACTCCCCAAGCCCCGTCCCTCGAACATGGTCGGAACTGCTCGAATATTGAATATAAACTTTCCGGCCAAAACCCTACTTTGTCCAAATGGCCCCAAATTCATACCATATACTCCCCTGACCTCCCTCATCACTAATCCCTAACCAAATCCCCTCGAATCTGAGTAAAAATACCCGAATTTTAAATCTAGGGTTTTGGGCATCGAGTCTTTAGGGTGGAACTTCAAGGTCAGAATCTTTTGTTGATAGTTTGGCCATGAGAAGTCTGGAATCAGTTAAGTTTTCGTCTCATTTCTTATCTTTTTTTTTTAATTTGGTTTTTATTAATTCGATTCATGTTTTTATTAGGTGTAGTTTTAATTGTTGAATGATTCTAATTAGTAGTTTAGTTTAACAATAATCTGTTTCTATCAAGTAGTAAATGTTTAGGTTAATATTTAGGCCGATTTTCATTGTTGTTTAATTCTGATGTGATTTTCATTCTATTTAGTTTTAATATTTCAACTCGTTAGTTTAAGTTTAGTTTAAAGTTAAGTTTAGTTTTAAGTTTTACTTAAACTTAAGTTNAGTGAGAAATTGAAGTTTTAATAAGTGAAATTTGAAATTAAAAGAGAGAAAAAATGTGTGAAAGTTTCCAGAATATTCTGCCTCACTCCTTGCCTATAAAAGGCACCCCTAATGCCTTGTTGAACAAGTTTGGAGAGCCCTGAAAATTACCCCAAAAATATTCTCCAAGCTTCCTAGATCTGGAATTCAAATTTTAAACTCCCTTAGGTCTTAGGCTTCTCAAATCTTCAGAAAAACAACAGAAAAGATCAAAAAAAAGTGTTGTTACATCGATCTCCCTAGTCTGATTTTGAATTTTAGTCACTGATTTTCACCTTTTAGCACAACTGCAATCACGGAAGTTCAGAGGGTTTTGAATTCCAATTTGAATGAGCTTTTGGGTATATTTGAGCTATTTGGTTTGATTTTTGAGATTGCAACTGATCAGTCAAGTCTGCTTGGAATATGTGTTGTTGCTGTTGTTTTACAAGTCATTCCGGGTTGTGTTTGAGTGCGTTTCTGGGTTGAGTTTTATTTTGTTGTTGATTTGGGGTCTAATTTGTTGCTGCTGTACCTTTGCTATTGCTGACCTCTCTCCCTTCTCTTGTTGTCTCGTACTCCAGGTATTCCCTTGGCCTACAACTGAGGATCCACTACTGAAATGTAACAAATCTGGAGTAATTTGAATGAAGAACACATTCAAGCTTAGCTTAGTGCTATTTTATTATTTTTGTGTATATCATGCCTAATTACAACATTATAGACAGTTAAGTAGGTTTCTATTTCCTGAAATTACATGTATAGGAGATCCCTATATGTTAGACATTATGTAATAATTGGACTGCCTTAGACCTTTTATTTGTAATACATCACTGAATTATAATCATGTAGCTTCCTAATTAGTCCAATATGACAGGTTTCCATAGCATTAGGTAGACTTTTAGCTTAAGTTTAGTTACGAATTATGGTTGAGTACATGGAGATAATTGTCATGTGTGCACCATTTACCCGTTAGTAGCATTAATACATAGTGTATTGTGAGTAATCGAATCAGTTAAGTGTTTCAGCTGATTAGAATTGAATTATCAAAGGGCTTTGATATAGTATACTTAGTTTCATCTTTTCGAAATCACATGTTGCATTCTGTGTGGTAACTCATAAGGCACCAGGCCATTCCTCATATGTGTTGCATGTTAATTAGGACTTACTTGAAAAAGCATAATGGGATACTCTTGAATCAGTAGTCCGGCGTTCCTACAATGTCATCGTTCAGCAATCCATTGAATTCGCATAGCTGCAGGTTTAAGAGTCGAAGCAAACCCAAAAAAAACAACCCTTGAATAAAATCTGGGCCCAAATGCTCTCAGATTGGGATGGATATTAAAAAGGCCCAAATCGCAAGGCCATTTCATGTTAGCACACGCTGGGCTAAATGCGAAGCCCAAGTGTGCAGGAGTATAAATTCTCTTAGGTTCATTAAGTCTAATTTGTAACATTAGGTTCTCGAGTTAAGTAGTGGGTTCAAATTAAACTGTCTATTCCTTTTGTTTGAATCCGGACTTGAGCTTGGGGCCCGGATGTTATAATATTAATCAATTAGGACTTTTTCTTTATTACTAGAGACAAAGAAAAAAACATAGAAAAACATAGCCACTTTAGGATTGGCCTTTAAATAAAAAGTGGGATGAGCCTCACCAAATAAAAATGCCTAAATTGCGGGGCCAAAATTAAATGCTTTATTAAAAATATTTAGAAACTCGGGACATGCCATTTAGCGAATTTTTATGGCTTCCCGCAAAGTTAATAAAACGCTAGCCACTTTAGGCGCGCTTTTTAATAATTTTACCTTCCTAAATACGGGTGCACATTTATGTGACCCAAATCCAAATCCCAAAACGTTGAATAAGAGGTGTTGAGGATCCGGGTGCATTTCATGTGACGCAATCCAAAAACGCGCTCTTAAACGGCGTTCACTTTCTTAAAATTTATTTAATTATAGGCGGTTAAATTCTGGAAATGCACATAGGTTTTAACATGTACTAAAATAAAATAATTAAGCCAAATATAGCAATTGAGTGACCGTGCTAGAACCACGGAACTCGGGAGTGCCTAACCCCTTCTCCCGGGTTAACAGAATTCCTTACCCGGATTTCTGGTTCGCGACTGTTAAATAGAGTCAAACCCTTTCCTCTATTCGGGATTCAAACCGGTGACTTGGGACACCATAAATCTCCCAAGTGGCGACTCTGAACCTCTTAATAAACGAATCCCGTTTCGATTGTCCTTTAATTGGAAAAACTCCTTTTATTATACCCTTCACGGGTGTAGTAAGTAAAAAAGGAGGTGTGACAGCTCTGGCGACTCTGCTGGGGACTAGACCCAGAACTTTTTGTTCAGGGTTCAGAATTCGAGCTCAGTTAAATTGTTATATTTGGCTTTATCTGATTTTTCTACATGTTCCATGCTATGTGCTAAATGTTTTACCGCCTTGATATTTGTTGAATTGTATATAAACTGTCGCGAATCCCTTCCTCTCTCTGAGTCTTCTACATCATGGAGAAGGGTGCACTTCGTGTAGCTTCTCTTCTGTTTAGAGTCTTTTCCCATTTAGAACGAGGTTTGGATAAGTTGTTAAGCCGGCGGAGCTTCTGTATCCCCGGTACGCTGCCTCCCCCTCGGTCCGAGTTGTCCGCTCGGGTAAGCCAGGTCTAGTCCAATAAACCTAGGGTTTAAACCTAGAAGAACAATAACCTCATGCTGGATCCCTAGTAGGACGCTTGTTTGCATCATGTGCATTTGACTTAGGGGGCTCAACACAGGGGTTGGGTCCGCCTAGGACTGGTGTACCCGAAATAATGGACCATCCTGATGCATCCTACTTGTGCATTTATCTGTTTTGGACTCGCATGCTGACCGGCTTTGAATATCTGGGAAAATTTGGAAAAAAACAAAAAGAGAAAAAGAAAAAAATAGCAGTGTAGAGAGTTAATTACTAGAAAAATCAATGTCCAAGTAGTGCCGAAATGCTGTCGGATTTTTGAAAATGAAAGAAAAAGAAGAAAAGTAGTTTTTCTTTAGTTTGTTTTGTTTACCAATGGAAAAAAAGAAAAAAAGGGTTTTATTTTCAAATTAGTTTGTTTATTTGCCACTGAACAAGAAAATATAAAAAAAAGAATCTTGCTTTCAGAAATAGTCTTATTTTCAAAAATAGTTAGGTTTATTTGCCCGAACTACGCTGGTTTGATTCTCACCGGATGTGAGATACGTAGGCAACCCTCATCGGGTCCAACCTCCCTTTTTGCAAAAATAGCCAAAAAATGTCAAATTTTAATTTTTGTCATAAATAAGTCGGGTGATGCCATTCTTGTCTAAAATAAGCCGAATGTCCCCAAAAGGGCGCCGGAAGGATGTTTTTGCAAGAACAGCCACCCTGAGTCATTTTTAAATGGTTTGCGGGCACAACCTTAAAATCTCCCTTTCGGAAATGCTGAAAGGCCGTATTTGCAAAACCGAGTCTTTGTTTTCTCAAAATAAATATTGTTGAAAAAATAGCCACTCTTCTTTTTCAAAGTCAAAATAAGTCATTACATGGCTAGCTTTCTTTAAATAGCCTACAGTTGACATTGGAACCTTCTCAGTCTTGCGCAGGCCCGTGGCGATGCCGAGTGATGCCCCGCGGGCTTCAGGGTTTGAAGCTTTGATATATTCCTAGTTAATCGAGTCGGTATTTTGTTTTGAGTCTGTTTTTGTAACTCCCCTTTTTAAGAAAAAGAAAAACAAATAGTCTGGTAGCTTTTGTAATCGCGGTTATTATTAACGAAAAATTGAGAAAAATTCCCCAAAATTGTTTCATTATTTGCGCATTTGTTTGCAGAACTATGCTCGGTCTGATTCACGCGGGGTCGTGATACGTAGGCAATCTCCGTAGGATTCGACCGTAATAATAATAAAAGGTGGAAAAACAAGAAAGGAAAGGAAAACAAAAGAGGAAAAGAAAGCAAAGATAAAAAGAGGGCAAGAAAAAGGAGAGATAAGAGTGGGAAAATATAATTTTGGAGAAAAAACGGTTAGGAACAGGGAAAACCAAGGAGAAAAGGAAAAGAAAAGAGAAGAGAAAGTTTACAATTGGAAAGCCGGGATGACGCATGTGACTGAGCAAAGGCATAATAGAAATGGTTAATTGCTTAGGTGCATTCACCCCTCAATGTGCGGTTATCTATCTGTTAATGCCCTAACCGCTAACAAAGTTGTTGTTGATAAGTCCAGGCAAGTGGTTAAGTTGACTGGCATTCTGGCAACCCATCCTTACAACACCCGCTCTAAGGACAAGTCAAACATGGTCAATCAGGAGTTAGAAGCAAGCATTGTCGACCCATCTAGGGAGGATGAAGTAGTGGACGTTAACGCAATGAAGGAGGAGATGTATAAACTGAAGCAACAAATGGCCGAGATGTACCAGGCCTGGTCGAAGGGACATCCACCACCAGCCTATCCTGCTAACCCCACTTACCTCCCACCACTAGCTCAGCCTTAAGATCCTCCCACAGTGAACTCATCTCCTGCCTTCCCTACTTACCAGCAGTACTACGGAACCACCTCTCAAACACCACCACCTTCACCACCCAAACAAATCCCATGTCCTTCACCACCAATCGCTCATGTGTTCGTGGCTCCCCCACCTGCCACACTACACAGGTCATCTAGCGAACCTGTGTTCCAAACTCATGATAACCAGTACTACCCGCCCGAAGCCACTTTCAAACCCCCAGAACCATACCCTTACACTCCCCGCCTTGATCTCTCAGCAGAAGAAGAAAAGCCTCCCAAAATCTGAGCAAGATGAAATGATCCGGAAGGTCAAGAGCCTAGAACAGTCATTCCGAAATATGCAGGGGCTCGGAGGACAAGTGAGTGTAGCTTACAAGGATCTGTGCCTGTTTCCTGACGTCCAGTTGCCAGCGGGATTCAAGTTACCCAAATTTGACTTATATGATGGCCATGGTGATCCGGTGGCCCACTTAAGGGGATTCTGCAGCAAGATGAGAGGAGCTGGAGGAAAGGATGAGTTATTGATGGCTTACTTTAGTCAAAGTCTAAGTGGAGCAGCGTTGGAGTGGTACACACGACAGGACCATGCCCGATGGTACACCTGGGATGATTTGGCTCAAGCATTTGCATGTCATTTTTAGTACAATCTCGAAATTGTCCCGGACCGTCTATCACTGACTAAAATTGAGAAGAAGCCCGGAGAAAGCTTTAGAGAGTATGGTTTTCGGTGGAGAGAGCAGGCAGCAAGAGTCGATCCTCAAATGAAAGAGAATGAGATGGTTGATTATTTCCTTCAGGCTTTGGAGCCAACCTATTATGGTCATCTGGTGTCCGCAGTGGGGAAAACTTTCAATGAGGTCGTGAAAATGGGAAGTATGGTGGAAGAGGGTCTCAAGTCTAACAAGATTATGAGCTATTCAGCAATCAAAGCAACTACTCAGGCTATTCAGAGCGGCACTGGAGGCGTCTTGGGAAAGAAGAAGAAAGAAGAAGTTGCAGTAGTGGAATCAAGAGCTTGGTCCAGAGGTCCATCGCCTTATTATCATCAACCTCGCCCTCACCCCCAAACCTACCCACACACCCCATATGGCTCACCGTAGCATTATTACTCGCCTCCCGCTCCCCATTTCGCTATCCACCATGCCCAAACATATCCCCAACCTCCTACTCATGCACAATGGCGCGCACCCACTCCACAAAATACTTACTCAGCTCAAAACACCTACCCACCCCCAAGAACCAACAGAAATCCTGCTGGAACCGGTTTTCGAACCAATCCCGCATTTAAGAACGACAGGTTGCAGAAGAAGAAGACTTTCACTCCCTTGGGTGAATCTTACACTAGCCTGTGCCACAGACTAAGACAGTTGGGCATGTTGAACCCAAATTGCCAAATCCTCCCCCAAGGAATCTGGACCACTCTGTGAGTTGTGAGTATTGCTCAGGTGCGCCGGGACATGACACAGAAAAATGTTGGCACTTGAAAACGGCTATCCAAGAGCTCATTGATACCCGCCGGATTGAAGTACAAGATCTATAAACGCCTAACATCACCCAAAATCCATTACCAACCCATCACGAGACCCATATGATCGAGCTAATCCAAAAGGGAGAGCATAAGAAGCCGTCACAGACCGTAATGATGATCAGGGCTAGTGAGGATAAACCAAATGAGAAACTAGAAAAGGAGAGAGCATCGATCAAGGTAGGAGAAACGGTCAGCAAACCAGTTATAGTGATGAAGAAAGAACTTTTGAGCAGTGTTGCAGAAAAACAGGAACCAGTTAAGGTGGTAGTGTCTGGGGCAGCTGTTAAGCCTGCTGTGATTGTGAAAGGGGCTCGCACAGAGCCGGTTGTCATCAAGCCAGTGACTCAGCTACCGGTACTCAGTGGAAAGGCCGTCCCATGGAATTACGGCCGAGTGACAGTGATGTATCAGGGAAAGAAAGTCAAGGAAGAAGTTTGTGAAACACATGGTCTGACTCGCTCGGGGAGATGTTTTGCTCCTGACGAGTTGAGAAAGGCTAGACTTACCAAAGACAATCCAGCATCAGTGAAGAAAGCTGTAACGGAAGAAGAGGCAGAAGAATTTTTGAAGAAAATGAAGGCCCAGGATTATTCCATTGTAGAACAGTTGAGAAAGACCCCGGCGCAAATCTCTTTGCTATCATTATTGATTCACTCAGATGAGCACCGCCAGGCATTGATGAAAATTCTGAATGAAGCCCACGTTCCCGATAAGATTTCTGTGAATCATTTAGAGAAAATAGCAAGCAAGATCTTTGAAGTCAACAGGGTTACATTTTCAGATGATGAGCTGCCTTTGGAAGGCACTGAACATAATAAAGCACTCTACCTCACGGTGAAATGTGAAGACTCCGTGGTCACCCGGGTGCTTGTTGATAACGGGTCCAGTGCAAATATTTGCCCTCTCTCCACCCTGGAAAAGTTAAAAGTGGACAGCGAGAGAATTCATAAAAATAGCATTTGCGTGCGAGGATTTGATGGGGGAGGCAAGGACACAGTTGGGGATATAGTGCTGGAGCTGACAATAGGCCCAGTTGAATTCACTATGGAGTTCCAGGTGCTCGATGTGGCTGTCTCTTACAATCTCTTGTTAGGCCGACCTTGGATCCATGCAGCAAGGGCAGTGCCATCTACCTTGCATCAGATGGTCAAATTCGAATGGGACAGGCAAGAGATTGTGGTGCATGGGGAAGATAGTTCGTGTATTCTGGGTGACGCCATTGTGCCTTTTATAGAAGCTGAGAATGACAAAGGCCCATGGGTTTATCAAGTCTTCGATACGGTATCAGTTGAGAAAATCCCGGAAGGGAAGTATGTTCCTATGCCAAAGGTAGTCGCTGCATCCGTCATGGTTGCGTTGGAAATGCTGAAGAACGGATTTATACCTGGAAAAGGCTTGGGTGCTTCTCTACAAGGCATCGTACAGCCAGTATCCCTTCCTGCAAACCTGGATACTTTTGGCTTAGGCTTCAAACCCACTGCTGCAGACATAAGGCGAGCTAGAAAAATGAAAAAGAAAGCATGGACCCTTCCAAAACCCATTCCCCGCCTTTCCCGTTCCTTTGTCAGGCCTGGTACTAAGAAGCGCCTAGCAACATCAATGCCCAAAGGTGTGGTTGACCCCGACAAGGAGATGATTGAGAAGTTTGAAAAGCTGTTTCATGAGGTGAATGTGTTAGAAGCCGGAGAAGGTCCAAGCAAGGCAGATGTTCAGTTCGTGGGGCCCTAGGCCAAGCTTAACAATTGGGAAGCAACTCCTCTTCCTACCCGGAGGGAGTCTTGGTAGTTAGTTTTGATTTTCTTTTCAGTTTCATCTGGATTATTTCCAAGGTTGTAATTTGGATGCTATGTTCCGTCCGTTTGGATGAGTTAAACCTTGTTATCTTAAATGTTAATGAAATGCAATTTCCCTCTTTTTCATTCCTGATAGTTTTCATTTTTGTCTTTCTTTTCTTTCTTGTACAGTCCCTTTTATGCTGGTTTCAGTGATGTGTCATGCATGAGGAGTCTTCAGCCCAGTCTTAAAAGCCAATCTAACTCAGACATAATAATACAAGAAGTTGAGTGTGATGACGAAATAGAATATGATGATAAGGAAGCTCTTGAGGAAATCAGTAAAGAATTAAGCCACTTTGAAGAAAAACCCAAACCTAATTTGAATGACACAGAGGCAATCAATTTAGGGGATCAGGAGAATGTACGAGAAACGAAAATAAGTGTCCATTTGGAACCACAGCTCAGGGAAGAGATAATTAAAGCACTTTTTGAGTATAAGGATGTTTTTGCATGGTCATACGACGACATGCCAGGTTTAAGCACTGATTTGGTGGTTCACAAATTGCCCACTGATCCAGCATGCCCTCCTGTCAAGAAGAAGCTAAGGAAATTTAAAACAGACATTAGTGTGAAAATCAAAGAAGAGGTCACCAAGCAGTTTGAGGCAAAGGTCATCCGGGTCTTGCGGTATCCCACCTGTTTAGCTAATGTTGTGCCCGTGCCAAAGAAGGATGGAAAGACCAGAGTGTGCGTAGATTATCGTGACCTCAATAAGGCAAGTCCAAAGGACAACTTCCTACTACCAAACATCCACATATTGATAGACAATTGTGCCAAACATGAGATTGGTTCCTTCGTGGATTGTTATGCGGGCTATCACCAGATTTTGATGGATGAGGAGGATGCGGAAAAGACGGCATTCATCACGCCTTGGGGGACGTATTGTTACAGAGTCATGCCATTTGGAACGCAGGGGAAACGTATATGAGGGCGATGAACACCATGTTCCATGACATGATACATCGGGAAATTGAGGTCTATGTGGATGACGTGATCATAAAGTCGAGGAAACGATGTGACCATGTCAGGGATTTGAGGAAATTCTTCCAGAGACTCCGCAGGTACAACCTCAAGCTTAATCCAGCAAAGTGTGCGTTTGGAGTTCCATCTGGGAAGTTATTGGGATTCGTGGTGAGTCGGCGCGGTATTGAGTTAGACCCGTCTAAGATCAAAGCCATTCAGGAGCTACCGCCGCCAAGGAACAAGAAAGATGTGATGAGTTTGCTTGGAAGGTTGAATTACATCAGCAGGTTCATTGCCCAGCTTACAACTACTTGCGAGCCCATCTTTAAGCTGCTAAAGAAAGATGCTGCGGTCAGATGGACGGATGAATGTCAAGCAGCATTTGACAAGATTAAGGAGTATTTGGCTGGTCCACCTGTGTTGGTCCCGCCGGAGCCGGGAAGACCCTTGATCCTTTATCTGAAAGTTTTGGATAATTCTTTTGGTTGTGTACTGGGGCAGCATGACATCACAGGAAAGAAAGAGCAGGCGATTTACTACCTCAGCAAGAAGTTCACATCGTGTGAGGTGAAGTACACTCAACTTGAGAGGATGTGTTGTGCCTTAACCTAGGTAGCGCAGAAGTTGAAACATTACTTGTCATCATATACCACCTATCTCATCTCTCGGTTGGACCCGTTGAAGTACATTTTTCAGAAGCCCATGCCCACAGGGAGGCTGGCGAAATGGCAAATCTTGCTTACGGAGTTCGATATTGTCTACGTGACCCGGACTGCAATGAAAGCACAAGCGCTGGCTGATCATCTAGCTGAGAATCCAGTTGATGATGAATATGAACCTTTCAAAACATACTTCCCCGACGAGGAGATAATGCATGTTGAAGAATTGGAACAAGTCGAGAAGCCGGGATGGAAATTGTTCTTTGATGGAGCTGCCAACACCAAGGGTGTCGGGATAGGGGCAGTCCTGATTTCTGAGACGGGGAAACACTACCCTATCACTGCTCAACTTCGTTTCTACTGCACCAATAACATGGCTGAATACGAGGCATGTATCTTGGGTTTGAGATTAGCTATAGACATGGGTGTCCAGGAAATCTTGGCCATGGGTGACTCGGATCTTCTGGTGCACCAGATTCAGGGAGAATGGGAGACATGAGACTTGAAGCTCATACCGTACTGACAGTGTTTGCATGAACTTTGTCAACGGTTTCAATCAATAGATTTCAGGCATATTCCAAGGATTCACAATGAGGTTGCCGACGCTTTGGCCACTTTGGCATCAATGTTGCATCATCCAGACAAGGCTTATGTGGACCCGTTACAGATTCAAGTCCGAGATCAGCATGCCTATTGTAACGTGGTGGAAGAAGAGCTTGATGGTAAACCATGGTTCCATGATATCAAAGAATACCTCAGGATGGGAGTATACCCAGCACAGGCTACAGGGGATCAAAAGAGAGCAATTCGACGCTTGGCAAGCGGATTTTTCTTCAGTGGAGGAGTGTTGTACAAGAGAACTCCAGATCTTGGATTATTGAGATGCATGGATTCTAAACAGGCTACGGTTATCATGGCCGAGGTACATGCGGGAGTTTGTGGACCTCATATGAGTGGATATGTATTGGCAAAGAAGATTCTCCGAGCGGGTTATTATTGGCTTACTATGGAACGGGATTGGATCAGTTTCGTGCGCAAGTGTCATCAATGTCAGGTACATGGAGATTTGATTCATTCTCCACCATCTGAATTGCATACAATGTAGGCACCATGACCTTTCGTTACTTGGGGAATGGATGTCATTGGGTCGATCGAGCCTGCGGCGTCAAATGGGCACAGGTTCATTCTGGTAGCTATTGATTATTTCACTAAGTGGGTGGAGGCGAAAACCTTCAAATCTGTGAACAAGAAGGCAGTGGTCGATTTTGTGCATTCGAATATCATCTGTCGGTTTGGGATCCCGAAGGTAATCATCACAGACAATGGTGCCAACCTCAACAGTCATTTGATGGCAGAGACATGTCAGCAGTTTAAGATCACGCACCGCAATTCCACCCCATATCGTCCTAAGGCGAATGGAGCAGTCGAAGCAGCTAACAAGAACATCAAGAAAATACTTCGGAAAATGGTAGAAGGGTCCAGGCAATGGCATGAGAAATTACCTTTCGCCCTTTTAGGCTATCGCACTACTGTCCGCACTTCACTAAGGGCGACTCCTTATTCACTGGTGTATGGCACTGAGGCAGTAATACCCGCAGAGGTTGAAATCCCGTCCCTTCGGATTATTGCCGAGGCGGAAATTGATGATGTTTAATGGGTTAAAGCCCGCTTGGAACAACTAAGTTTGATTGATGAAAAGAGATTGGCAGCAGTATGTCACGGTCAGTTGTACCAACAGAGAATGGCAAGAGCATATAACAAGAAAGTGCGTCCGCAGAAGTTTGAAGTAGGGCAGTTGGTGTTGAGGCGTATGTTACCTCATTGGGCTGAGGCAAAAGGAAAGTTCGCCCCGAACTGGCAGGGGCCATTTGTTGTAACCAGGGTGTTGTCCAATGGCGCATTATATTTGACAGATGTGGAAGGAAAATGTGTAGAAATGGCTATCAACTCTGACGCAATCAAGCGATACTATATATGATTTCTTTGTTTAATTGTACTTTATTGTATTTGGCATATTTTTGAGATTGCAATGACGAAGGCATTTTGTTCTGCTATCCAAACACTTTATCCTTTGTTATCCCTTTTGAGCCTCATTTATTTTCTTTCGTACCCCTCTTTCGGAATCAATAACAACTCGGGAGCTCGAGCAAGGAAAATCAGCGAAGAAACAGGAAAACACAGTCCAAAAGAAAAGAAAAGGAAAAGAAGAAGAAAAGAAAAGAGAAGAAAAGAAAAAAAAAGAAAGAAAAAAAAGAAAAAAAAAGAAGAAAAAAAGAGAAAAGAAAAATGAAGAAAAGAAAAAGAAAGAAAAAGAAAGAAAAGAAAGTGGAAGAAAAGGAAAGATTGCAACAACGAAGTAATTTTATGACCTGAACTACGTTTGACTTGATCCCGAAAGGGTACGTAGGCAGCCTCTCTTTGAGGTTCAGTCACACCAAAATAAAATCCCAAAGTTCCCCAAGAAAGAAACTGGGGCAGAAGTTGTGGTTGTTGTGAGGAGTCTGGTTCCGAAAGTTGTAACTTTGAACCCATGATTAAGTTGTTTTGAGCCTTTGATACCCTTCTTTCTGACCTCATCCAAAAGCCTGCATTACGGTCCAAAGAAAGACCTTCCGATCAATCTTCAGGAAGTGCCAATACGAGCAAGAAAAAGTGATCCACGTCAGGGGCAACACTCCGATGCAAGATGAAAATGATAAAAATGAGAGAGTCTTATTGGTGAAAACCCTCACGGGCATCGTAAGGCGAAGTGAGTTGAGAGAAATCAAAATGAGAGAGTCTTATTGGTGAAAACCCTCACGGGCACCGTAAGGCGAAGTGAGTTGAGAGAAATCAAAAATGAGAGAGTCTTATTGGTGAAAACCCTCACGGGCACCGTAAGGCGAAGGTGAGTTTTTCAGACAGGCAAATGAGACAAGTCTGTGGTCAAAAGCTGCTCAAGACATTGCAAGACGAGCAAGGTTTGGGTTTGGGTGAAAATCAGGTTATGAAAGTCCGGAACAACAAATGTGGCAATCGAAAGTTGATTGGTTAGACAGACTGGGCTGGTTAATCCAAAATGCATGGCATGCTCAATGGTACCAGCTGTTCCACTCAGATAAGTCT
>NC_031995.1:78327513-78346953 GCF_001879085.1 Nicotiana attenuata | reverse complement strand
TTTCAAGTTTTAATATTTGGTAACGTAACGCGCCCAGTCATCAAACTGGGGCAAAAATTTTTCTTTGTTTGTCTATTTTGTTGAAATCAGGAGCCCACCTGGATAACAAGGGAATACATTTCAAGCTCAACGGTCAGGAGCCCACCAGGAGAACAAGGGAATACGTTTCAAGTTCAGCAGTCAGGCGCCCACCTGGAGAACAAGGGAATATGTTTCAAATTTAGAAGTCAGGCGCCCACCTAGAGAACAAGGGAAGTACAATGCAAATTTAATCTTTCAAGTTTTAGTATTTGGTAACGTAACGCGCCCGGTCATCAAACTGGGGCAAATTTTTTTTTCTTTGTTTGTCTATTTTGTTGAAATCAGGAGCCCACCTAGAGAACAAGGGAATATATTTCAAGATTCAGCAGTCAGGCACCCACTTGGAGAACAAGGGAATACTTTTCTAGTTCAGCAATCAGGAGCCCACCTGGAAGAACAAGGGAATACTTTTCCAGCTCAGCGGTCAGGCGCCCACCTGGAGAACAAGGGAATACATTTCAAGCTCAGCAGTCAGGCGCCCACCTGGAGAACAAGGGAATACATTTCAAGCTCAGCAGTTAGGCGCCCACCTGGAGAACAAGGGAAGTACAATGCAAATTTTATCTTTCAAGTTTTAATATTTGGTAACGTAACGCGCCTAGTCATCAAACTGGAGCAGAAGATTTTCTTGGCCTATTTTGTTGAAGTTAGGCGCCCACCTGGAAAATAAGGGAATACTTTTCAAGTTCAGCAGTCAGGCGCCCACCTGGAGAACAAGGGAATACATTTCAAGATCAGAAGTCAGGTGCCCACCTGGAGAACAAGAGAAGTACAATTCAAATTTTAGCTTTCAAGTTTTTGATATTTGATAACATGATGTGCCTAGCCACCAAACTGGGGCAGAAAATTTTCTTTGTTTGTCTATTTTGTTGAAATCAGGAGCCCACCTGGAGAACAAGGGAATACTTTTCAAAGTTCAGCAATCAGGAGCCCACCTGGAGAACAAGGGAATACTTTTCAAGTTCAGCAATCAGGAGCCCACCTGGAGAACGAGGGAATACATTTTCAAGTGTCAGCAATTAGGAGCCCGCCTGGAGAATAGAGGCATGTATTTCAAATTTCAGCAGTCAAGCATCACTCGGAGGAATGACAAAACATCTCCGATCGCAATGTAAGGCAACAACGCAAGACTTCTATCGGAAGAATACAAGTTCAAGGCAACACAAGAGCCAGTTTGAAGACATAGTTAGGATCTTTTTGTAATTCATAGGTCATAGCTTAGGCTAACTTCTTTTTATTTTGACACGGTGTAATAAGGAGGTCAGTGAACAGTAGCAGCAGCAACAGCAGTGAAGTCACAGCTCCTGGTAGTCCCAGCTACCAAACCTTCCTGAACTACACTGACCTGATTCCTTTTTAGCCAAGGATATGTAGGCAACCTTTGAAGCAGGGTTCGGTTAGACGGTTTTCAAAAATGCTTCACACGGAATATTCAAACGGGCAAAAATCGCTCGTTCCCGCTCACTTATCTTTGCACGGAAACTTGTTCCCGAGCAAAGAGGGGCAGCTGTGAGCACGTGATTTTTGCCCTATATAAATTATTCCCAAAAATTCAAACAAAATAATTTCTTTATTATTTTACAATTTTTGTGAAATTTTGTGTTATTTTCTGATAATTGTTGCATTTTATTGGTGTTTGTTTTAATTCATATGAAAAATATATAAAAAAAATACATTTGGCATTTGCATTTAGCATTTAGTTTCATATTTTAGGACTAATTAGGGGTTAAGTGGTTTTTAGAACAAAATATAAAGAAAATAACAAAAATAGTCCATTTTTGCATTTTTAATTGTTAATTGTTGAATTTTCCACGAAATAGTTTTAAAACAATTTTAGGAATTAATTAGTTTAACTTTGAAAATATATTAGGTCTTTTATTTTAATTTTTTGCATTTTTATAAAGTCAGAAAAATATAAAAAAATAAGTAGAATGAAAACAAGATAAATAAAAGAAATAAAAGAAAAATAATTAAAAAAGAGAGTGGTCTTAGTAAATGCCCAAATTTGGGCCAAATTGGCTTAGCCCAAACGAAATCCAATACAAAAGACACTCCAGAACCGGCCCAATCCAGTCCCTAACCCGGTCCGGCCCTCCCCTCACCAAAACGACACCGTTTGGTCACGCTCAAATCTGAGCCGTCTAGGTTAGCTGATCAAACGGTCAGGAACTGGGTTTCATTTAATATAAGAGTGTCGGAACCCCCCCTCCCCATACCCCCGTCTCGTCTCCCTCACTCACCTCTCATCAGAAACCCTAACGACGCCGCCCTTTCTCCCACCGCTTTGGGGTGGCGGCGCCGGTCTCGTTCAGCCCCAAATTTACACCCTAAGACCTCCTCATTCCCCTCATTCCTAATCCATGGTTCATTTCCCTCGAATCACCACCGAGCTTTTTGAATATCAGTTTGAAGTGTCGGTCCAAAACGCAAAGTTACCCAAAACTCCCCAAAATCACACCACACACTCCTTTCATCACCCTCTTCCTAAATCCTTAACTTGTTCCCTTCGAATCCCACCGGATCTTCACGAACTTTCGAATCTAGGTTTTCAAGTCTCGATGCTGTTTTGGAATTTTCTGCACTCTGTTGATTTTTTTTAATAATGTTATATGTTTATTTCAACAAAATAAACCTATAACATTAATAAAAATGCCAATTTCGAGATTTAGTCAAGAGGAAGGCTTATAACAATGAATCCGTGAGTTTTTCTTTTCTTCTCTGTTTTCAGTTATTTTTTTTTATTATTATTGTTTTTTTTATTCAGAGTTTGTTATTGTTGTGGTGAATTAGGATTTCAGTTGAGGGTTCTGATTCTTCTTTACCACATAATTAGTTCATTTTAGTAATTTGCTCGTAGATTTCAATAGTATGATTCCAGGTTTAACTGTCGTTTTGAATTTTTTATTTTTGTTCGTTTGATCTTCATAATTGATTTCAACTAGGCTCTGTTTGATGTTAATTGATTGGTTCATTGCTGTGTTAGCTCTTAATACATTTAAGATTTCTATTGTTAATCAGATTAGTTAGATTAATTTCTGTTTAAGCTTTATTTGGTTGTAGCTGATAATTAGACTATAGTTAAACTTCCTTGAATGGGTGGTTTGTGTAGTAATTGAGCTTAGTTAGGATTAGCACTTTAGTTAACCTTGTTCTCCATTCGTGATTAATGGGTTAGGATAATTGATGCAACTTTAGGAGTTTGTTCGGACTTAGTTGAATTTTTAGTCCCTTTTAGTGTTTAACCATAGTTTTTAACTGAGGTAAAGAGGTTGGGTCAGTTTGGGTAAATTTCAGCTTAGATAAAGGGTAAGTTAGGCATTTTAGATAAGAGAATATTGTAGTAACTGAAAAGGAACTTCCTAGAAGTCTCTAGAATGGGTTTTAAGTTTGATATTCAGAAAATAGGTGGTATAACTTGGGCAATAAGTCAGTAAATAAAGGACTGAATGAATAAAAAACTGAAAAAATAAAGAAGGACTGAAAAGAAACTAGAAAATTAAGGGCTGCCCTCCCTTATGCCTATAAAAGGCAGTCCTCTTTGCCTTAAGCCACAAGTTGGGAGCTCCAAAAATTCCCCCAAAATAACCTTCATGTTCCAGATCTGAAATTCAAATTTTAGATCAAACACTCTTTTAGATTTTAACTTCTTCAAGCAGAAAAACACCAAATCAGTAGAAAAATCTTATAAAAGTCCTGTTCTATCGAAATTTCTCTTAGAGCTTGAGTTAGATTTTCAGCTGTAGATGAGATTTCCAGTCGACAGATGGCCTGAATATCTTTAGATTTGGGTTTGGTTCGAGTTCAGGGAGTTTTTGGTTGGTTTTGGGCATATTTTGGTCCATTTGTGTTTGGATTTCATGTGCTTTGGGTGTTAGATCTGGTGTTGTTTATTCCTGGTTTTGCTGTGTTAATTTAGGAGCTGAAATTGATTTCATTGTTTTGAGTCTGGGTTGCTGTTCATCACTGCTTCACTGACCTTTAGTTCTTCTTCACTTTTGCATTTTAATCCCAGGTACATATTTGAACTCAAAGTTGATGTAGCTTCGAGATTGAACATGAAATGAAAATATTCAAGCATTTGTTTGCTGGAGAACGCATCTGTAGTTAATTGGATATTAATGATATAACTGTATAATGTAGTCTAATTAGATCTATATTCCATGAAACTCGGACTGTGTAATTTGTAACTAATTGGACTATTTGGACTGTTAATTCGTAGTTATCAGCTGTAGTTGGTACTGGTTTTATGTTTTTAGCATTTTTCTGTTTAAAATTAAAAATTAGAAGTAGTTTAAACTTGCAATTAAGTTGAAATCAGTGGGTGATGACCACGTCGAGTTCAATATTAGTAGATCACTTGAATATCAATTTGACTGATTTGAATAGCTAAGAAGTCGCTGGTAGCTAAAATAAATAAGGTAACTAGGTTGTGATATTAAATCCAACGCTGATCTGAAATCTGGGCTGTTTGAGCTTGCAAATTGTTAGGCCCATTTGTTAATCTTTGGGGCTGAAATTAACTCGTGTGAGACCCCACGAATCTGTTGGGGTGTGTATTCTTCCTGGGCTAAGCTTGAGGCCCAAAGGAAACTCATAAAGTTCTTATAAAAGGCATGGACCCAAGAGGATAATAGCTTTAAACAATAATAATTAATTAGGGCTTCTTTTTATTATTAGAGACAAATGCAAAATAGAAAATTATAGATTGCTTTAGGTTTACCATTCAAATAATAAACGATATGAGCCTCGCTAGACAAAACACATAAATTGCGGGGCCCTCATTAAATGCTCAAAACACATAAATTGCGGGGCCCTCATTAAATGCTCATGTTAAATACCTAGACTTCGGGATTGGCCGTTTAGCGAATTCCACAGCCTTCCCCAAAGATAATAACACGCTAGCTACTTTAGGCGCGTATTTTAAATAATTTTACCTTCCTAAATACGGGTGCACATTTATGTGACCCAAATCCAATTCCCAACGAAGTCGAAATGTGTCAAAAATCGCGGGTGCATTTATGTGACGCGGTTCGAGACGTGTTTTCACGACGTTGCAATTCTCTTAAAATAATAATAATAAAAGAGGTTCAAAGTTAAAAGCACATAGGTCAAAAAATGTACTAAAATCAAATAAATAAGCCAAATATGACAGTTGAGCGACCGTGCTAGTACCACGGAATCCGGGAATGCCTAACACCTTCTCCCGGGTTAACAAAATTCCTTACTCGGATTTCTGGATCGCGGACTGTTAAACAGAGTCATAATTTCCTCGGTTCGGGATTCAACCGGTGACTTGGGACACCATTAATCTCCCACGTGGCGACTCTGAATTTTAATAATGAATCCCGTTCCGATTGTCCTTTAAGTGGAAAAACTCCTTTACACCCTGCGGGTGTAGGAAAAGGAAGTGTGACAAAACCAACGGTAATAGCCCGCCAAACCCAAGAAACTCCGGATCTCTGTAGCTGATGCGGGTCAATGGCAGTCCTTGATTGCCTCTATCTTCTTCGGATCCACCTGAATACCCTCTGCTGATACCACGTGACCCAAGAAAGCAACTGATCCCAACCAGAACTCACACTTTGAAAACTTAGCATACAACTGACTATCTCTCAAAGTCTGAAGAACAACTCTCAGATGTTGCTCATGCTCCTCCCGGCTGCGGGAATAGATCAAAATATCATCAATGAAGACTATCACGAAGGAATCCAAGTAAGGCTTGAACACTCAGTTCATCAAATCCATGAATGCTGCTGGGGCATTTGTCAACCCGAATGACAACACCAAGAACTCATAATGCCCGTACCAAGTGCGGAAAGCTGTCTTAGGGACATCGTGTCACACCTCCTTTTTTACACACCTACCCCGAAGGATAATGTATAAGGGAGTTTTTCCAATTAAAGTGACATTATTCGAAATGGGATCATTTATTTATTTTTTAGAGTCGCCACTTGGGATACGATGGACTTGTGGTGTCCCAAGCCACCAATTTAAACTTAAATCCCAAATCGAGGAAAATTGTCGACTTCCCAATTGGAGTCCGCGAACCAGAAATTCTGAATAAGGAATTCTGTTGACCCGAGGGAAGGTGTTAGGCACTCCCGGATCCCGTGGTTCTAGCACGGTCGCTTAAATTATTATAAATGGCTAAAATCTAATTTTTACACATGTTCCAACCTATAATGTAATTTTAAAATTACTCACCGCTTTTAGTTAATTTTACGAAAGTGAACGTCGTTTAAAAACGTATTTTTGGATCACGTCACATGAAATGCACACGGATCCTCGACACATTCTTATTCAACGTTNAGTTCCATGATCAGATCTAATTGATGCAAGTTGATTACCTAGTTGTTTCTGAGTGTTTCTAACAAAGGCAGTAAACATGTCAAATGCTTAACAATACCCAAGTAAACCTAGAGTAATCATCAACAAGTACCATCACATATTTCTTACCACCCCTGCTCAATGTTCTCATTGGACCACAGAGATCCATATGAACCAGTTCCATCGTCCTGGTCGTGCTTACCATTTTCTTGCTTTTAAAAGAGGATCTCACCTGCTTCCCCCTTGCACAAGCCTCACAAACTTTGTCTTCCTTGAACTTGATGTTAGGTAACCCTATCACCAGGTCCTTGGAGACTAATTTATTGAGTTGATTTAGACTTGCATGACCAAGTCTTTTGTGCCACAGGAGGGGATCATTGTCCAACACACTCAAGCAAGTGAGTTCATTTTCTGAAAGAGTGGACAAATCTACAATGTAAATATTGTTAACTCTTTTTCCCTGCAAAACAATCTTGTCAGTGGTAAGATTAATCACAAAACATTTAGTAGAGGTGAATGCTACCAGGTTACCTCTGTCACACAGTTGTGATACACTGATTAGGCTATATTTCAAGCCATCTATCAAGTAGACATTCTCAATGGAATGTGAGTCTGTCTTACCTACCTTTCCAACCCCAATGATCTCACCTTTCTTCCCATTTCCAAAGGAGACATTACCTCCTTTTAGGTCCTCAAGTGAAAGGAACTGGTTCTTACTTCCAGTCATATGCTTTGAGCAGCCACTATCCATGTACCATATTTGGCTACTTCCCTTCACTTGGACCTGCAAAACGAAATCAGGGGTTAGTCTTAGGAACCCAAACTAGTTTGGGTCCCTTTCTATAGGCAAAGGGGTGAATTAAATTCCTTTTGGCCTATCCAGGCAGCCTATTTTTCTCTTGAACAAAGATTTTGTTCTTTTGACTGGCCTTGTCTTTTGCATTACATTCACTTTTGTAATGACTAGTCTTGCCACAGTGTGTGCAGATTTTGTTTTCAGGAAGTGTGATGTACTTGCTTTTGGGATCCCACTTAGGTACTGGGGTCCCATAGCCAAGTCCTCTCTTGTTGCTACTGTGGTGCTCTTGTAGCCAGGATAGTGTATCAGAGGACTTATTCCATTTGCAAGTTCTGTCTAGTTCATGCTTCACCTTGCCTAGGTCTTCTTTTAGGACTCTTATCTGCTCATCATTCTTGTACAACCCATCCTTCATTTTTCCTAGATTTTCTTCAAAGGTGAGATGTATGTGATCAACCTTCTTCTTACCTGTTCCTAATTTCAGTTTTAAATTTTCAGACTTAAGTTCTAAGACAATGGTGTCAAGTTCAAGAACCTGGTTCTTCAACTCACTACTTTTACTATCACTTTCACTAGCCCTAGATTTCAGATTTTTGCACTTGACTTTTAGGATCACACACTCCCTAGACAGCTGTTCCTTCTCATTGTTTATGACCTTAGACTCATCAATGCAGTCTAGCAATAATTCAGATAATCTTTCTTTAGACAAAAATTTAATCTTGTCTTTGAGGTGAATTACACTTACCTCTTGTTTATCGTCTGATTCTCCAATGGCCATAAGTGCTTGTTCATCTCCAGCTTCATCTTCTGAATCCTCATCTGAGGTTTCTCCCCAAGCAGCAACCATAGCCTTTGTTGATCCTTTGTTCCTTTTGGGTTGAACATGTTCCTTCTTCCTATTTTTCTTCGTTCAACCCTTTCCTTCTTCCATTCGATTTTCCACTGAGGACAATTCTTGATCATGTGGTCAGTCTTACCACATTTGTAGCAGCCCTCGTTGGTCTGTTTTTCAGGGGCCCTTGGTTTGTTGAAGGTTTCACCTCTTGAAGAACCCTTTCCTCTCATTAGGTACTTCTTGAAATCCCTTGTGATCATAGCCATTTCATCATCCTCTAGGTCTGCACCTTCAGCTATTCTGAGAGCCAGGCTCCTTTCCTTCTTGGGTGCATCCATCTTCATGGTTTGCCTTCTCAGTTCATAGACAGTGAGATTTCCAATCAGCTCATCCAACTGGAGAGTAGCAATGTTCTTTGATTCCTGAATAGTCGTGATTTTGCTTTCCCAAGTTACTGGCAAGACCCTTATCAAGATTTTCTCAACGTTGTCTTCTTTAAGGATAATTCTTCCAAGAGACTTAAGTTCATTTGTTAGTGTTATGAACCTTGTGTACATCTCTTGGATGGTTTCTCCTTCCTTCATGGTAAAATTCTCATATTGAGAATATAACAGTGTTCCTCTTGATCTCTTTACTTGAGGAGTTCCTTCATGGGCCACTTGTAGAGTGTCCGAGATCTCCTTAGTAGTGGTACAACTTTGAATCCTGCTGTACTCGTCTGGACCTAGTCCACACACAAGCCATTTCTTGGCCTTGGCATTCTTTTCCCATTTCTTCAAATCTTCAGCAGTACAGTCAGCTCTTGTCTTTGGCACGTCCACTCCTTCAGCATTCTTCTTTGTAGTAGCCAGGGGACCATCAGTAACTATGTCCTACAGTTCATAGTCTTCTCCTATGAAGTGGTCTCTTATCCTGTTCTTCCACCAGGAATAGTACTGGCCATTAAAGAGTGGAGGCCTAGCAGTGGATTGCCCTTCCCAGTTTCCAGGTGGTGCACTCATCTTGATCTGTTCCTAAGGTGTTAGCCTCTTCAAGGATAACCTGCTCTGATACCAATTGATATTTTATATTTCAATACCACACAAGAGGGGGGGGGGGTGATTTGTGTGGTACCCAATTTTCGCTTAACTTGATTATAGAAGGACCCTGTTCTTCTATATGTTCCAACTACTATTGTTGCGGAATAATAAGTACAGAAAATAAAGAACACAGAGATTTTACGTGGAAAACACCTTGCTCAAAAGGTGAAAAAACCACGACCTACCTTCCAGTGGGATTTTCCCAAACTCTCCACTAAAATCACTGAGCCAAAAACCGCATTTAAAAAACTCTTTTGTAAACCTAGGATTAACTCTAATCCCGTTGTGGCACACAACCTCAACTGTTGCGACAACTTCAAGTTAACTCTAACTTGAAAACTCTGAGTACCTAATACAATTGCTTCTATAAAAGCTGAAAGGTACAATGTAAAATCACCTACTACAATTGAACTAGAACAAAAGATAGACACTTGGAACTGGTTCTTCTATCTGGTTCAAGTAGCTTCAAGATTGCACGCTTGAATCACACATAAATTGCTTGCAAAATTGCGTTGCTATTTTGCTCTCAATTCACATTTAACTTCTGCTTATGTGCATTACCTGTAAAAGAGAACATTACTAATATTTAAGGAGTTAGTAATTTGAGATTAACTAGGATACAGATGATACTCTTCCATGGTGGAAGAGTTCTAGTTGATCTCATACTCTAACTCTATCCTTTTCCTAAATCGTGTTCTCTTTGTGTAAGGAGTCTTTCTCCTTATCCAATATGCAATCTTTTCGATCATGATCAGGAGATATCACTTCTGATAAGTTAGATTTATCTCCTTCACCTGCATCTCACATGTTTGGGTTGATCACAATTGTGCTTCACAAGATGGACCTGGTCCATGTCTGAGTTCTTTTGTCAGTCTTCAAAACTTCACATTTACTTGGGCCAACACCGATCGACCTCGACCCAAAGCTGCCCTATCATCTCCAACTTGCTGCAGTTGAGACATCGAGGTGTTAGCCTCCGCAGTAAGGCCGAGAAGGCCATACTTTGTTAATATCACAGTTGTGAGCACATGATTTTTGCCCTATATGAATTATTCCCAAAATTCAAACAAAATAATTTCTTTATTATTTTATAATTTTTGTGAATGTTTTTGTTATTTTCTGATAATTGTTGCATTTTATTGGTGTTTGTTTTAATTCATATGAAAATACAAAAAAATACATTTGGCATTTGCATTTAGGATTTAATTTTTATTTTAAGGATTAATTAGGGGTTAAGTGGTTTTTAGAACAAAATATAAAGAAAATAACAAAAATAGTCCATTTTTGCATTTTTAATTGTTAATTGTTGAATTTGCCATGACATAGTTTTTAAACAATTTTAGGAATTAATTAGTTTAACTTTGAAATATATTAGGTCTTTATTTTTGCATTTTTATAAAGTCAGAAAATATAAAAAATATAAACAAATGAAAACAAAAACAAAAATAGGAAATAAAAGAAACAATTGAAATCAAAAAGGGGTGGTCTTAGTAGTAGACCAAATTGGGGCCATTTTTTGAATTAATCCAGCACAACGGCTCTCAACTGTGGGTCATTTAACATATAACGGTCGGAGCCCCCCCCCCTACCCCAACTCATCGTCTCTCTCACCCCCAAAAGAAACCCTCACCGGCTCCGCCGTGAACCGCCGTCGGAAATCGTCTCACGGCGGCGGCCGACATCCAAATCATCCCAAATTAATACCATGGAACCTCCTCAACCCCCCCGTTCCAAATATCCAAGTAATTTCCCTCAAACATCAACCAATCTCTTCGAATCTAAATTCGAAATTTTCCGGCCAAGACAGTACCTCGCCCAAATCGGTCCAAATTAACACCCTGGGTTCCTTTCCCCTTCCCCTATCCAAATCCCCGGTTAGTTTTTCTCGAATCTGCCTCGAACTGTTCGAATTTAAATTTGAACGTTCTCCGGCCAAAACCCTAGTTCTCCCAAACTCCACTAAATTTATACCACATCATCACTTCACCCCCTTCATGATGAATTCAACGTCATTGGCCCTCGAAATTCATTGGAGTCAGTCGAGTTTTGAATCTGAAAATTGGTCGGTGAGTTTCTTTAGATTCTTAGTGTTTCTTTTAATTAATTAGTAATTTTGAGTCTAGTTTTATTTGTTTTCTATTCTTCTGTGTTATTTTTGATATTTAGTTTGGTCAATTCTGATCTAATCCTCGTTTCACTTCTGTTAATTTAAATGTTCAAATAACAAGTTTATTAGTTCAAGTGATTAATTGTTAGTTTAATTGGATTCAATTGAGTTTTGATGTAGCTGCTTTTCTTCTGATAATAACAATGTGTTCATTGGGTTGCAATATGATTAGAAATAGTTAGTCTTTTAATAATTGATTTCGTGTTTCCAATCAGTAGTTGTTTAGTAGCTGTTCAGTAATTGGTAATTAGTAGCTGTTTGAATTGGTTAAGTATTTGAGTTAAATTCTTTTGATGTATGATTTTGTTTTTAAATTCAGTGTTTGTTTTCAAGTTGCTATCAGGATTAGTTTAGTTAATCTGGTTATAGCTGAATAGGTCAGACTTTAGTTAGTCATGGGATTTGGGTTTAGTTAACTAATGGTAGTAAATTCAAGAGTATCCAGGGGTAATATGGATTTTATCTGAAATAGAAGTAATGCTAGTATCTCCTAGAACTTTCTAGATAAGGGTACAATTGGATTCTTAGGAAATTTAAGGTGTTAGCTTGAGGAACAAGTTAGGAAATGAGGGAGCAATTAGCTAAAAGGTAAAATAAAAGAGGGGCTAAAGTGTTAAAACTGAAATCTGGAAGTTGCATATCACTTTGCCTATAAAGGGCAGTGTATGCTACCTTGAAGAACAAGTTTGAGCTCTAAAAATTCCCCCAAAATACCCTTCATGTTCCACATCTGAAATTCAAATTTTAGATCAAACACTCTTTTAGATTTTAACTTCTTCAAGCAGAAAAAGACCAAAACAGTAGAAAAATCCTATAAAAGTCCTGTTCTATCGAAATTTCTCTTAGAGTTTGAGTTAGATTTTCAGCTATAGATGAGATTTCCAGTCGACAGATGGCCTGAATATCTTTAGATTTGGGTTTGGTTCGAGTTCAGGGAGTTTTTGGTTGGTTTTGGGCATATTTGGTCCATTTGTGTTTGGATTTCATGTGCTTTGGGTGTTAGATCTGGTGCTGTTTATTCTTGGTTTTGCTGTGTTAATTTAGGAGCTGAAATTGATTTCATTGTTTTGAGTCTGGGCTACTGTTCATCACTGCTTCAGTGACCTTCAGTTCTTCTTCACTTTTGAATTTTAATCCCAGGTACATATTTGAACTCAAAGTTGATGTACCTTCGAGATTGAACATGAAATGAAAATATTCAAGCATTTGTTTGCTGGAGAACGCATCTGTAGTTAATTGGATATTAATGATATAACTGTATAATGTAGTCTAATTAGATCTATATTCCATGAAACTCGGACTGTGTAATTTGTAACTAATTGGACTATTTGGACTGTTAATTAGTAGTTATCAGCTGTAGTTGGTACTGGTTTTATGTTTTTTTAGCATTTTTCTGTTTAAAATTAAAAATCAGAAGTAGTTTAAAATTGCAATTAAGTTGAAATCAGTGGGTGATGACTGATGACCACGTCGAGTTCAATATTAGTAGATCACTTGAATATCAATTTGACTGATTTGAATAGCTAAGAAGTCGCTGGTAGATAAAATAAATAAGGTAACTAGGCTGTGATATTAAATCCAACGCTGATCTGAAATCTGGGCTGTTTGAGCTTGCAAATTGTTAGGCCCATTGGTTAATCTTTGGGGCTGAAATCAAATCGTGTGAGACTACACGAATCTGTTGGGGTGTGTATTCTTCCTGGGCTAAGCTTGAGGCCCAAAGGAAACTGATAAAGTTCTTATAAAAGGCATGGACCCAAGAGGATAGTAGCTTTAAACAATAATAATTAATTAGGGCTTCTTTTTTATTATTAGAGACAAATAAAAAATAGAAAATTATAGATTGCTTTAGGTTTACCTTTCAAATAATAAACGAGATGAGCCTCGCTAGACAAAACACATATATTGCGGGGCCCTCATTAAATGCTCATGTTAAAATACCTAGACTTCGGTATGGACTGTTTAGCGAATTCCACGGCCTTCCCCAAAGATAATAACACGCTAGCTACTTTAGACGCGTATTTTAAATAAATTTACCTTCCTAAATACGGGTGCACATTTATGTGACCCAAATCCAAGTCCCAACGAAGTCGAAATGTGTCAAAAATTACGGGTGCATTTATGTGACGCGGTTCGAGACATATTTTCACGACGTTGCAATTCTCTTAAAATAATAATAATAAAAGCGGTTCAAAGTTAAAAGCACATAGATTAAAACATGTACTAAAATCACACATATAAGCTAAATATGACAGTTGAGCGACCGTGATAGAACCACGGAACCCGGGAATGCCTAACACCTTCTCCCGGGTTAACAGAATTCCTTACTCGGATTTCTGGATCGCGGACTGTTAAACAGAGTCATAATTTTCTCGATTCGGGATTCAAACCGATGACTTGGGACACCATAAATCTCCCAAGTGGCGACTCTGATTTTTAATAAACAAATCCCGTTTCGATTGTCCTTTAAGTGGAAAAACTCCTTTATACCCTTAGGGGTGTAGTAAAAAAAGAGGTGTGACAACAGTTACCTGCTCATCTAGCTCGGCCTCGTTTTTCCGAGCTTTGGCCAATTCAGTCCAAAGGTCCTTAAGCTCCTCCTTCTTTTGGCTACAAAGGAGCCTCAGTACCCTCTCTTCACCTGAAACCTTCCTGAGCTCAGCCTCACATTGGCTCAGCTTGGCCTTGAATTTGATGATGGCCTACACATGAAACAAAGACATGTCAGTCAAAGGAAAGGGAGGAAAGTGAAAATTACAACTACGAAAGTTAATGTTTACCCGAGAAAGGAGACGTTGAGCCTCTTCGAAGAGGGTGGATGCATCATTAAGGTCAACGGCATCGTCAACCCCGGTGAAACAGTCCCGGAAAGGATCTTTTTGAGAACCCTACTCAGGTCGGGCGTCGGCAGAGCCAGAGCATCCTTTATTGCTTCATCGGAGTAAGATCGTAAAGAATGTGAGTGACCCATCATCACGGCCCCGAGCTCCTCACTAGGGGCGCTCTGATTAGCTTTGGTCCTCCCAGCACTTGTCCCATCCGACGTACTTGCTGAAGGAGGGGGAATAATCTCAATCTCCGGGGACTCGAGGGCTTTACCCAAGTCTTTTTTTAGAGTTCCTTCACCACAAGACGAGGTCTCAGGTTCGGAGGGCTTGGCAGCCTCGACTGGTTTCCTAGTTTGGGGCACCAACGCCATTTCTTTGCCCTCATTTTCTTCATCTTCCAGATATTGAGTGGCAAAATCCAAGTACGCATGTACAAGCTTCCTCCTCGGCTTCCGAGTAGGGGTCCTCTCGTCCTGGTAATCTTCGAGCTTCGAAGCCCTCTTTCTTTTGTTGTCTTTCCCCGATTTTGGAATCGAGGGCGCAGTCTTTTTCCCAGGCGGGGCTGGCCTCATTTCGAACACATCTCCGATGCCTGCACAAATAAACATGAACTAGATGGCACCACCAATAAAACAAGAATATCAAAAACCTGAGAAGAGAATTTACCATGATGTTTGGACTCCCATTTGCCCCTCGATAATTCGTGCCATTTGCGCTCATCATACGAGGAGGTTGTCGCGCCCGCTTTTTCTCGCGAAATCGTGTTTCGACATTTCTGGGACAACTCCCTTTTTGAGAGGGTAGGGAATTGGAATTGAAAGAGTCGACACCTAACAGATTAAGGTGCGTTAGGGCACCTAGAGCAAATAACTCATGTTGCCAGTTTACATCACCAGAGATCGGGTAAGGGCTTGAAATTACCTTGAGAGGAAGGTGTTAGGCACCCCTCGAGGTCCACAACGGTGGGTCTCGACCGAACTTAAATTATGAATTAGTCTAATAAATAAGCGTGAGGAATATTTAATAGGGATTGGGGGTTCTAATTTTTTTAGCCTAAAGGATCACCCCGAGCAACATAAATGATACTTCGTAACTCCCTCGAGTCGGGGTGTTACTCATATTATTCAGCGGGCACAGACTATCATCTCCTGCTACCCAATTACTATCTTTAAGTTGTTACTTAAAGCGCTCTAATTGATTCTAGTTCTATCCCTATGCGTGCACTACCCATCCCTTACTTATGGCCCTAGAGGTATTAGGACCTCTATTTGGGATAGTTCTCGACCCAACATACGTTGCTCCAAAATGTAAAAGTCTAGTCGACAAGCAAAAACAATTAGGACTTTCAGATAGCAAGAAAATATAGGCTCATGTTGACCTCCACACATAAACAACAAGATGTAGGAAATTGATTCAGCAAACCTTACTAACTTTAAAGTCCTATTGGCAGGATGTCTATACGAGAAAACAGAGTGCAGAGGCAATATTATCAAGGCGAGTGTTAAAACCAGTTGTTTGCCTACTGATTTTATTTCGCATGGTATGGGCAGTTCAGGCAGTAATACATCACAATTATAAATCCAGAATTATTAAATCCTACATGTATATTGCCTAAGTGATTGCCAAGGTCGATTGTATTCAGAATCAATTGATAGAATCCTATAGACATGATTTCTACGAGTTTGATGATTACAGACCTATAGACATGATTTCTAGGTGTAGGACTGAATTTAACTTACAGAGATTGGTTATATTCCCTTTTAATCCTATATGCATGATCTCTAACTGCTGTACATACTTAAGTCCTATAGGCATGATTTCTAGGTTTGAAATTGGTTTTAGTCCTATAGGCATGGTATCTACTACTAAATTGATTTAAATCCTATAGGCATGATTTCTAGACTGATTTTCATCCTATAGGCATGATTTCTACAAGTTGTGTGTAGGCAGAAATTATGCAGATTGCCAGAAAATCAATCAAATTAAACATCGAGATCCTATAGGCATGATTCCTAATGCACATTTGTTGGATTGATAGGTCCTATGAGCAGGATTTCTAATATGCATTTTTATGTTAACCCTATAGGCAGGACTTCCAATATGCAACCACAGAATTAACACCATCAATGAAAATCCTATAGGCATGATTTCTAAGCACAGTATAGAACTCATACAATTTTTACCTAATGAATAGATTTGACAGCATAACTAAATCCTATAGGCAGGATTTCTACCCAGTTTAGCAAAAGGAAATAAGAAAACCCCCCAGCTTTACTAAATATCCCCAAAATCTGTTATTACAAAGTTATTACAAACCAGAATAGAAAATGAATTACATAATAGTCATGAGACGCTATAGGGCCTTCATTAGGCCCAAATAAACCTGGGAACCAGGCCTTCCAACTATAACAACTCCAAGGCACAGCATAGTGATTCATCCATAGCACATTAGAATCAGGTTTCCAGTGTGTCGAAGTTCCCAAGGGCCTCAGGGACCTAGGGCAATGCTCACACTAGAACCATATATTCAGAAGATAGCTTATAAGAGATTGGAAAACCAGTCTCCAATGTGTCAGAGTTCACAGGAGTCTCATGTGGATCCTGAGCAGTGCTCACACTGGAGTGATTGAGAACCTAAGGGACTAAGAGTGGGGGTTTTAAATTCAGTACATAAAAGGGGTAAAGGGCAAGTTTTAAAACAATTTGATTTCAGAAGAAACAAGGTTTAGAACACAGAGTTGCAGGCAGAACTGCACCAAACAAGGTTATGCTCAAACACATAGTTCAAGTAAGTTAAAAAGTCTGGTTAAGCTAAACATTCATGCTAGTACCTAAGACAATCATTGTTTAATTACAGAAGCAATTAGGAAAAACAGTTAAGTAGGCCAGACACATGAATTAAGTAACTATACGAAAATCTGTAGAGTTTTAGTGAACCAATTTCATGTTAATAGTATTATAAGGATACTAAGTTCAGAACAAGTGCAGGATTAACAAATTGTGACGACCCGACCCGTCGTCACGTGAGTTACCGCCCCGTTTTCCCCATTTTCTGCTTCTTTATGCTTCATTATAAGGGTCTTGTGTGAACGAGTTGATTTGGATCGGTTTTAGAAGGAACTGAGACACTTAGGCCTCATTTGTTTTTTTTTAAGATTAAGACGTCTTAATCTGAATACACATCTAAATATCAAGATGTGTATTAAGATTAAGACATCTGAATCTGAATACACATCTGAATATATTAAGATGTGTATTAAGATCTGAATAGAAATAATTAAGACCGTTTGATTTTTAACATCTGAATGTATAAACTTTATCTTTATTTGAAAATTAATAAACATAAAATTCAAATGAAATACTAACTAATCTAATATTCTATCAATAAAATATATAGTTTTTTAAAATATGATAGTTGTTGGTGGTGATGGCTAACGGGTGAATGCCGACTAGAGGCGGTGGTTTGTGGTAGCTTTGGCTGATGATGGTGGTTCATGCTAGTAGCTAGTAGTGATTGGTAGTGGTGGCGATTACGATTGAGGATGGTGGTGGTGGGTGGTGATAGTTAATAATGTCGGGTGGTGGTAGTAGTTGTGATTGAGGAAGGTGGTAGGTGGGTGGTGGTAGGTTATATTGATGGGCTGTACCGGATGTGGTTGTTGATGGTGATGGGGTGGTCAGTTGTGGTAGTTGAGGCGGATTAGTGTTGATTGTGGGTGAGAATGATGGTGGTCGGAGTGGTGGGGATAGTAGGTGGTGATGGTCGATAATGGAGACAATGATTAAGGATGATGGTGGCGTGATGGTGGCGGAGGTGGTGGTGGTGGTGGTGGTGGTGATGGTTGAGTATGGTGGTGGTGATGGCATGGTGGTAGTTGATAATGGTGGGTGGTGGCGGCAGTTAATAATCAATATATGATAGCATCTTAATGAAATTAAGTCTCTGTTGTAGATCTTAATCATACAGACCCATTAAGTGGTTGTGGAGTAAAAAAAATAAACACACTTAATGATTAAGATCTGAATAATTAAGATTCAGACTTTAAAAACAAACGCACTAGATGTTTGAGATCTGGATGATTAAGATTTAAACCTCCATTAAGTGCAAACAAATGAAACCTTAGTCTCTTTAAGGAAGGTTTGTTTTGGAAAAGTCAACCGGATGTTGACTAATGCATTAGAGGGCTCGGATGTGAATTTCGGCGATTCAGTTAACTTTGGGGGATGATTTGTGACTTAGGAGTGTGACCGGAAGTGATTTTGAAGGTCCGGTGTAGAACTAGGCTTGAATTGGCGAAGTTAGTATTTTGGCGCATTCCGGTTGATAGGTGAGATTTTGATCCGAGGGTCGGAATGGAATTTCGAGAGTTGCTGTAGTTTCGTTATGTGATTTGGGATGTGTGTGCAAAATTTCAGGTCATTCGGAGGTGATTTGGTTGGGTTTTTTATCGAATGCGTATTTCGGAAGTTTTTAAAGAAACTTAGGCTTGAATTCAATGAGAAATGATGGTTTTAGTGTTGTTTGAGGTGTTTTTATGATTGGTACAAGTTTGAATGATGTTATAGGAGGTGTTGGTATTTTTGGTTGAGGTCCCGGGGGCCTCGGGGTGATTTCGAATGGTTAACGGGAAGTTTTGGCTTGTAAAACTTAAGAATTTGCTGCTGCTTCTGGTATTTCCGCTCCTGCGAAAATGGGACCGCAGAAGCGGTACCGCAGAAGCGGGTGGAGAGTCGCAGAAGCGGGGAGGACCGCAGGTGCGGATTGGGTGACCGCATCTGCGGAGTCGCAGATGCGACAAAATGACCGCAGATGCGGATTTTGGAGATTTAATGGGATCCGCAAATGCGGAGCTTGGTCCGCAGAAGCGGAAGCCGCAAGTGCGGGGTTCCGACCGCAGAAGCGATTATTTCCGCAAAGCGGCCTGTTGACCGCAAAAGCGAGAGTCGCAGATGCGGCTAGGGAGCCGCAGATGCGGAAATGACTGGTCAGTGCTATTTAATTTCTCCTTCGCGAAATTTCAAAGGGTTTCATATTTTCACTTCGGACTTGGAGAATTTGGGCGAGTTGGAAGAGAGAAATCAAGGGACTTCTTTGAGGTAAGGATTTCTGAGCCTAAAACACAATTCTAAGGTGTTATTACATGAATTTAGACTGAAAAACTAAAGAATTAAGGAGTTAAACAGAGGTTAGGGCTTGAAACTTAAGAGAGTTAAAATGGGGATTTGAGGGGTCGTTTGGACTCCGATTTTGGTAATCTTTACTCGTGGCGAGATAAGGAGTCCGTTGATGTTAAATGTTCTGATTTTCGAGAAGTGGGCCCGGG
>NC_031995.1:78305013-78322513 GCF_001879085.1 Nicotiana attenuata | reverse complement strand
AGGGTAGAGTTATTGCTTATGCTTCTCGTCAGTTGAAGCCCCATGAACAGAACTATCTCGTTCATGATTTGGAGTTAGCTGCTATATTTCATGCATTGAAGATTTGGAGGCATTACTTGTATGGCATATCTTGTGAGGTATTCACTGATCATCACAGTCTTCAGCATTTGTTCAAGCAAAAGGATCTTAATTTGAGGCAGCGGAGGTGGCTAGAGTTACTTAAGGATTATGATATCACCATTCTGTATCACCCGGAAAAGGCCAATGTAGTGGCCGATGCTTTGAGCCGAAAGGCGGTGAGTATGGGAAGCTTGGCATACATTCCAGTTGGGGAGAGGCCATTTGCAGTCGATGTTCAGGCCTTGGCCAATCGATTTGTGAGACTAGATATTTCAGAGCCCAGTCGAGTGTTGGCTTGTGTGGTTTTTCGGTCTTCCTTGTATGACCGCATCAGAGAGTGTCAGTATGAGGATCCGCATTTGCTTGTCCTTAAGAACAGGGTTCAGCATGATGATGCCAGGGATGTGACCATTGGAGATGATGGTGTGTTGAGGATGCAGGGACGGATTTGCATGCCCAATGTGGATGGGCTTCGGGAGTTGATATTGGAGGAGGCCCATAGCTCGCGGTATTCCATTCATCCGGGTGCCGCGAAGATGTATCAGGATCTTAGGCAGCACTATTGGTGGCGGAGGATGAAGAGAAATACTGTGGAGTATGTAGCCCGGTGTCTTAACTGTCAGTAGGTGAAATATGAGCATCAGAGACCGGGTGGCTTGCATCAGCAGATGGTTATTCCTGAGTGGAAGTGGGAGAGGATTACTATGGATTTTGTTATCGGACTCCCACGGACTTTGAAGAAATTTGATGCTATTTGGGTAATTGTAGACAGGCTGACCAAGCCCGCGCATTTCATTCCGGTTTGTACTACTTATTCTTCAGAGCGGCTGGCAGAGATTTATATTCGGGAGATTGTTCGGTTGTATGGTGTCCCAGTTTCCATCATATCAGATCGGGGCACTCAGTTTACCTCTCAGTTTTGGCAGACGGTTCAGCGAGAGTTGGGTACTCAGGTGCAGTTGAGCACAGCCTTTCACCCTCAGACGGACGGGTAGTCCGAGCGCACCATTCAGATATTGGAGGATATGCTACACGCCTGTGTTATTGATTTTGGAGGGTCATGGGATCGGTTTCTACCGCTTGCAGAGTTTGCCTACAACAACAGCTATCAGTCCAGCATTCAGATGGCACCGTATGAGGCCTTATATGGGAGACGGTGTAGATCTCCAGTTGGCTGGTTCGAGCCAGGTGAGGCTAGATTGTTGGGGAAAGATTTGGTTCAAGATGCATTGGAGAAGGTGAAGGTGATTCAGGAGAGACTCCGTACAGCGCAGTCGAGGCAGAAGAGTTATGCGAACAGGAAAGTCCGAGATGTATCCTATATGATTGGTGAGAAGGTCTTGCTGAAGGTTTCACCCACAAAGGGTGTTATGAGATTCGGAAAGAAAGGGAAATTGAGTCTGCGGTTCATTGGGCCTTTTGAGGTACTTAGGAGGATTGGGGAGGTGGCTTATGAGCTTGCTTTGCCACCTAGCTTGTCGAGCGTGCATCCAGTTTTTCATGTTTCTATGCTCCGGAAGTATATTGGAGACCCGTCCCATGTTCTGGATTTTAGTACAGTTCAGTTGGAGGGTGATTTGACTTATGATGTAGAGCCAGTAGCCATTTTGGATCGTCAGGTTCGGAAATTGAGATCAAAGGATGTTGCTTCGGTGAAGGTGCAGTGGAGAGGTCGGCCCGTGGAGGAGGCTACCTGGGAGATCGAGCGGGAGATGCGGAGCAGATATCCTCACCTATTTGAGGCTTCAGGTATGCTTTTTGACCCGCTCGAGGATGAGCGTTTGTTTAAGTTGGGGAGGATGTGACGACCCGACCCGTCGTCACGTGAGTTACCGCCCCATTTTCCCCGTTTTCTGCTTCTTTATGCTTTATTATAAGGGTCTTGTGTGAACGATTTGATTTGGATTGGTTTTAGAAGGAAATGAGACACTTAGTCTCTTTAAGGAAGGTTTGTTTTGGAAAAGTCAAGCGGATATTGACTTATGCATTAGAGGGCTCGAATGTGAATTTCGGCGATTCGGTTAGCTTCGGGGGATGATTTGTGACTTAGGAGTGTGACCGGAAGTGATTTTGGAGGTCCGGTGTAGAATTAGGCTTGAATTGGCGAAGTTAGTATTTTGGCGAATTCCGGTTGATAGGTGAGATTTTGATCCGAGGGTCGGAATGGAATTCCGAGAGTTGCTGTAGTTTCGTTATGTGATTTGGGATGTGTGTGCAAAATTTCAGGTCATTCAGAGGTGATTTGGTTGGGTTTTTGATCGAATGCGTATTTCGGAAGTTTATAAAGAAACTTAGGCTTGAATTCGATGAGAAATGATGGTTTTAGTGTTGTTTGAGGTGGTTTTATGATTGGAACAAGTTTGAATGTGGAGCTTGGTCCGCAGAAGCGGAAGCCGCAGGTGCGGGGTTCCGACCGCAGAAGCGGTTATTTCCACAGAAGCGGCTTGTTGACCGCAAAAGCGGGAGTCGCAGATGCGGCTAGGGAGCCGCAGATGCGAAAATGACTGGTCAATGCTATTTAATTTCTCCTTCGCGAAATTTCAAAGGGTTTCATATTTTCACTTCGGACTTGGAGAATTTGGGCGAGTTGGAAGAGAGAAATCAAGGGACTTCTTTGAGGTAAGGATTTCTGAGCCTAAAATACAATTCTAAGGTGTTATTACATGAATTTAGACTGAAAAACTAAGGAATTAAGGAGTTAAATGGAGGTTAGGGCTTGAAACTTAAGAGAGTTAAAATGGGGATTTGAGGGGTCATTTGGACTCCGATTTTGGTAATCTTTACTCGTGGCGAGATAAGGAGTCCGTTGATGTTAAATGTTCTGATTTTCGAGAAGTGGGCCCGGGGCTCGGGTTTTGCTAATTTCGAGATTTTTGCTATTTTTCGATTGTTTTCGATTGGGTATTGTTCCATTGGTATATTGTGACGTATTCGTTGTGGTTTTGATCAGATTCGACGCACGAGGAGGTCGATTTGAGAGGCAAGGGCATAGCGAGCTAGGATTTTGGCCGGCTTGAGGTGAGTAATAGATGTAAATGATGTCTGAAGGTTTGAAACCCCGTATTTGCACATCGTAGTGCTATATTGAGGTGACTTGCACGCCGGGTAGCGAGCGTGGGGTGGAGCACCCTTGGGGATTGTGACTTGATTCGTCCCGGTAGATGAATATACTGCGTATTTGACTGAAATTCACTTATTATCATTTTAATTGAGCTGATTGCTATATTTGGGCTTCGTGCCAATTGATCGAATCCTTCAGGGATTTTTATTACAGGTTTCTTACCATTTTGACATTATTGAACTCAGTCCTAGTATTTAATACTGTTTTGCAAACTCAACCACCTTTTCTTAAACTTGAAACTTAATTAATGTTTTTAATGAAGTTTGGGCTGAATATTTCTATATGATTGTGCCCGAGGGGCTTATGTGATTCTAGACTGAGTATGGGATCGGGCTGCACGCCGCAGCGGTATGATATTGATATTGATATGAGGCCGAGGGCCTAGTTGATGCCACGAGATGGCTTATTATTACGCTTGGGCCGCAAGGGGCCCCTCCCGGAGTCTGCACACCCCCAGTGAGCGCCGTCGATGATAAATAAATGGAGCGGGATGCACGCCGCAGCGGGTACTGGAGAGTACCGGTTTATGTGTTGCATTGCATATTTGATGTGTTTACTTATTTATCTGTTGTGGTATTTCCATAATTGTTTTCATTGATTTACTGATTTTATACTACTTGGTAAGTTGCTGTATTTGTAGAATTACTTTGTGCCTATTTAGGATTTCCTTATTCTCAGTCTTTATTTATGTTTATTACTTATTGGGTTGGAGTACTCGCATTACTCCCTGCACCTTGCGTGCAGATCCAGGTACATCTAAGGCTGTGTGAGGATTTCTCTGCGTAGCAGCTTATCCGGGAATATCAAGGTAGCTGCATTTGACGTCCGAAGTCCTGATCTTCCTTCTATTTTATTGCTTTATTTTCGCATTTCTAGAGAACGATATGTAGTAGGTTGATACTCATGTAAGAGGCTCAGACTCATGACACCGGATTCTTCGGGCTGTGTAGAAGTATTGATATTTGGGATTTTCGCATGTTTTAACTCTATTTCAGAATTTCAGTATTATAGTTTAGTATTTTATCTGTGTTAATTAATTCATGAACTGGATAAAAACGGTTAAGGTTATTTGATTGGTCGGGCTTGCATAGCAGTGTGTTGGGCGCCATCACGACCGGGGTTGGGGTCGTGACACAAATAGTGCAATGAAACAAACTTAGACATTAGGCTAACTTATAAGAGAATTCACATTATTCAAACTAGTTAATCTTAAACTAACAGTGTCACTCATAGGAATAGATGAGATCATAGAATCACATAAAACGACAGGATCATACTTGGAATTAAAACATGCTAGTCGAGCAAAGCATAGAGAATGAAATTACAAAGGATTAGGGCATACCGGTTAAGTAAGAAAGCAAGTAAATATGCCAGAGTAGTTAAGTTCCAGAATAATTTGGCCTTGGCTTTCAGCCGGCCAAGACCAGAAACAACGAGCACAGAATCAGAGTGAAAGAACCAAGTTTTATTGAGAGTATGAGAGTTCGAGTCTGTCCTAAAGGGAAGAGGGGAAAGGGTCTAAATAATGTTCAATTAGGCAGACAAATAAGAGAATAAATCAAACATACAAAAATAAGGAATGAAAATAATTCTGAAATCAATTTGAAGTCGAGTTCAATCAATTAGCAAGACATAACAGCGTGTAATCAGGCAAGTACTACCTAGAATAAGGTAAGTATTATACAGAATCAATCAACAGTCAAATGCCGGATCAACTAAGGTAAGGAAATAATGAGAACAGTGTAAATCGAGCAAAAATAAGGAAACATCAATACCATACAAGAAAGGAAAGATTAAAATCTCAGTAAAAGGTTTCAAAACCCTAATTTTTTGGTAAACCATAAAATCAGCGGAGTAAAATAAGGTAGACAATAGAATATTCAAAAGGCAAACCATAAAATCAGCACAATATCACATAATGAACCTAGACAGGAGTTTTAAAAGATAAAAGAATCAACTAAGATATGAAAACCCTAGTTTAGATAAGTAAAAGATTTAACGAAAAATAGGCAGATTTATGAGTAACAAAGTGAATACAGACGAAAAATAATATTAAAACAAACTAAAGTTGAACCAAATCTGGTTCGAATCAAAGATCTGAAAACCCTAACTTTAGGGTAAAATGAAGAATCGGGAGAATCTCAGAGATTCATACCATAAGAGACGAAGAATGAACATAAAAGGAAAGAAAATGAGAGTTCGAACCAGATTCGGTCCAAAGTGAGGATACCGGCTTGCCATATTAGGCAAGCCATTAGGTTATACCATAATCGAGTTGCCAATAGCGAAATGTGACCGATAAGGTAATAAAATCACCAAGGGATTCCATATCTGGTTGGAATCAAAGAGGAATTGGAGGGGTTTTAGGCGGTCGCGCCTAGGGTTTCAGAAGAGAAAGGGGAGGGAGACGGGAGCGTTTGAGGGAGGCGGGTCGGTGAGAATCATTAAGCTTAAGGGGGGTTTGGTTAGTTAAAATGGGCAGGTGTAATGTGGACCGTTGATCTCAGAGATCAACGGTCACGATTAAAGGGGGTTCTGGGTCGGGTAGTTTAATTGGGTATGGGTCTGGGTTAATGGGTATTGGGCTGGGGTAATGGTAGTGTATAGGTCCGAAATTAATTAGAAAAAGGGCTAGATTTTAAATACCCAATTAAATCAGTAAATAATTTATAAAAAATAACTAATAAAATAACAAAAATATCATTTGTGCATAAAAATAATTTAAAATAATTACTAAACATTATAAAAAATATAAAAAGTCATTTTTATGTAAATAATATAATTATGCATATATATGGGCTATTATTGCAAAATATGCAATTTTAGCCTAAAGATGCAAAAATAAATGTTTATAAAAATATTTAAAGCTTAATATGGATATGAATGATGAAAAATTAGAAAATAAATTATTATAAAATTATTTATGATGCAATTAATAATTATTTATATAAAAAATGCAGGAATAAATTGATTAGAAGCCTTTAAAAACTATAAAAAAATTATAAAAATATTTGGTGATGCTCATGCACTATTTTCAAGATATATGTGCATATTTGAAATATGTGAGGGAAAAATTGGGTATCAACAGCTGCCCCTCTTTACCCGGTAAGGATGAAAGAGTTGTCGAGTAAAGAAATGATGGTCGATTTTGACCGAATGGGGTGTTTTTGAAAATATAGGCCGCACCCTGGTCTCTGAGCTGCCTACATATCCTTGGTTTAACAGGAATCAGGCCGTGTGTAGTTCTGGATCCAACGGTGAATGAAACCGATGGAATCGTTATAGGAATAGGCGTATGTTTTGGAAAGGGTACTTTTGGGAAGGATAGTGTCGGATGGATTTATGCGGGGTTATGAACGTGAATCTGAAGCGTAACGGATGTGTCACAGGGCAGATATCTTAATGGTCATAGAGTAAAGGCGAGTAATAGATGGGAGTCTGTTACGTTTGAAATAATGGCAGGGTGTAAATGGATGAGCGGAAACCGGAGCAAAGGTTGCTCCTGTTTGAAGAATGGTTAACTCCTGAATTACCTACAAAACTTTACGATGCGTGCAAATACATATGGATTACAGCGAGAATTTAAACATGATGCAAAATTCCCCTTGGACCATGAAGGTTATCTTTGGACAGTGAGGATGGCGTCCTTAGACCATGACATCCCGGGCCATGAATCATGAGATAAAGGATTCGCAGGCCATGAGATGATGTTCTCGGGCCATGAGAATGGTGCCTCCGAACCATGACGCCTTTGAATAATGATGTGTGATATTGAGAGATCCTCAGGCCATGACATGGTGTCTTTAGGCTATGAGGATGATGCCTTCGAACTATGACGCCTTCGGACGGAGACATGGTGATGCATATGAGCAAAACAAGACAGAGCTTAGTCTTGTATAAGATCGGGACAGAGCTTAGCCCCGAAAAGGCAAGATGGTACTAAGTTCCAAATAGGGTGACGTCCAGTCGTCGGACAAAGAAGGGCAGAGCTTAGCCTTATGCAATTGGGAGGCAGGGCTTAGCCTCATACAAAGAGAAGGCAATGCTTAGCCTTATGCAAATAGGGAGGCAGGGCTTAGCCTCATGCAGGATTTGAGACAGTGTTTAGTCTAATGCAAAGAGAAGGCAATGCTTAGCCTTATGCAAATAGGGAAGCAGGGCTTAGCCTCATGCAAGATTTGAGACAGGGTCTAGTCTCATGCAAAGAGAAGGCAATGCTTAGCCTTATGCAAATAGGAAGGCAGAGCTTAGCCTCATGCAAGATTTGAGACAGGGCTTAGTCTCATGCAAAGAGAAGGCAATGCTTAGCCTTATGCAAATAGGGAGGCAGAGCTTAGCCTCATGCAAGATTTGAGACAGGGCATAGTCTCATGCAAAGAGAAGGCAATGCTTAGCCTTATGCAAATAGGGAGGCAGGGCTTAGCCTCATGCAATATTTGAGACAGTGCTTAGTCTCATGCAGTGGACAAATAGCAAATAGGAGCAGAGTATTTCTTAGCTAGAGATATATTTGCGTTTGGAGGTCCGGTTGTTATGAAGATAATGATTTTAAGGCGCATGTACTTGTGGTTATTCCTCGTTCCTGCATCCAAAGAAAAATTGTGAGTTTTGTAGGGGAGGTTGGTTTGTGCCTTTGTCTGCTTGTTTTGCTTTGCTTTGCTCTGGAAATTCTATTTGAGTTGCCTTGCGTAACACTTGGCTGCCATAAAAATGAATTTTTCGAAAAATATGCACTTATTTGATGAGATAGAGTTATTTTAGAAAACATAGTGGTATACAATATTAAGAAAATTAGATGAACTAATGACTGCGACACTTTAGAGACATTGCGACTTTCTTTGCGTTAGAATTTTGAGGGTCCTCCTCAAAATTCTGCCCCAGTTCAGTAAATGATCCTTCGGCCATTCTGCATGTAACGACGTTTGTTGGATCCGCTCCGGAATTTTGAGAATCCTTCTCAAAATTCTGCCCCAGTTACTTTACCGATTTTCTGACTGTCTTACACATGATGACGTCGGCTGGACTTACTTCGGAATTTTGAGGGTCCTCCTCAAATTCTTCCCCAGTTTCTGGTTCTAGGAAAATTAAGATTTTATTAAGATGTGGACGAACCCACAGGGCTGCCTACGTATCCCCTCTTAAACGGGAATCAGGTCAAGCGTAGTTCAGTTACATCAGATGAAGAAATGTAGACAATCTAAACATAGTATCTCTTGACTGCGTCTGAATTGATAGGTTTTGGCCAAACTTCTCCGTCCATTTCTGCAAGTATGAGTGCTCCTCCTGTTAGTACCCTGTGAACCATGAAGGGCCCTTGCCAATTGGGAACTTTCCTTTGGCTTTATCTTGATGTGGGAATATTCTCTTCAGCGCCAGCTGCCCTGGTGTGAATTGTCTTGGTCTGACCCTTTTGTTGAAAGCTCTAGACATTCTGTTCTGATAAAGCTGACCATGACACACTGCATTCATCCTTTTTCCATCTATGAGGGCTAATTGCTCATAGCGGCTCCTTATCCATTCTGCATCACTGAGTTCGGCTTCTTGTATGATCCTTAAAGAAGGAATTTCTACCTCGGCGGGAATGTAGCTTTGGTACCGTAAACCAGCAAATAGGGAGTTGCCCCAGTTGATGTGCGGACTGTGGTACGATATCCTAGTAAGGCAAATGGTAACTTCTCGTGCCATTTCTTGTGATTCTCTTCCATTTTCCTTAGTATCTTCTTGATGTTCTTATTGGCATCTTCCACGGCTCCGTTCATTTGAGGCATGTATGCTGTGGAATTTTTGTGCTTGATTTTGAAAGCTTCACACATGGATTTCATCAGATCACTGTTGAGATTGGTGGCATTGTCAGTGATAATGGACTCGGGAACCCCGAATCAACAAACAATACGATCCCTGACAAAATCTGCGACGACTTTCTTGGTTACAGCTTTGTAAGATGCAGCCTCTACCCATTTTGTGAAGTAATCGATGGCCACTAAAATGAACCTGTGCCCGTTTGAAGCAGTGGGTTCGATTGGACCAATGACATCCATTCCCTAGGCAGCAAAAGGCCAAGGTGCACTTGTTGCATTGAGTTCGTTCGGCGGCACTCGTATCATGTCTGCATGTATCTGGCATTGGTGGCATTTCTGGACATACCGGATGCAATCTATTTCCATAGTCATCCAAAAATATCCAGCTTTGAGTATCTTCTTGGCTAGAACAAAACCGTTCATATGTGGTTCGCCTGTATTTCCTCGAACAATTTGGAAGCTTCTTTGGCGTCAACACACCTTAATAGTCCTAGATCAGGTGATCGCCTATACAAAATTCCTTCGCTTTGGAAGAAATGATTGGACAGCCTACGCAGTGTGCGTTTCTGAGTATGGTTCGCCTGCTCTGGGTAGTCTCCTTTCGCCAAATATTCCTTGATGTCGTGGAACCATGGATTTCCGTATGTTTCTTCTTCAGCGTGAGCACAATAAGTTGGCTGACTATGGATCCTTACTAGGATGGGATCGATAAAATTCTTGTCCAGATGTTGTATCATGGAAGACAGAGTAGCCAGTGCGTCTGCGAGCTCGTTCTGGATTCTCGGAACATGCTCGAATTCTATCTTCGTGAACCTCTTCATCAGTTCTTGCACATGGTACATGTATGGTAGTATCTTAGTGTTTTTCGTAGCCCATTCTCCTTGAACTTGATGTACCAGAAGATCCGAATCACCAATTACCAGCAACTCTTGTATATTCATGTCGATGGCCAAGTCCCATGATGCAAGCCTCGTATTCTGCCATATTATTGGTGCATGGAAACCTAAGTTTTGCAGATACCGGATAATGTTGACCTGTCTGTGACACCAAGACCGCTCCAATACCCACTCCTTTGAAATTTGCAGCTCCGTCGAAAAACATTATCCAACCGTCGTAGGCTTCAGTAATGTCCTCTCCTACGAATGACACTTCTTCGTCAGGAAAATATGTTTTTAGTGGTTCATATACTCCTCCTACAGGATTTTCAGCAAGATGGTCTGCCAACGCTTGTCCTTTGACTGCCTTCTGAGTTACATAGATGATATCTAACTCACTCAGCAATATTTGCCACTTGGCTAACTTCCCGGTGGGCATAGGCTTCTAAAAGATATACTTTAGAGGATCCATTCTTGATATGAGGTATGTGGTATAGGCACAGAAGTAGTGCCTCAACTTCTGAGCTGTCCATGTCAAAGCACAACAAGTGCGTTCTAGCAGAGAGTACCGTGCTTCATAAGGTGTGAACTTCTTACTCAAGTAATATATGGCTTGCTCCTTTCTTCCTGTCTCGTCATGTTTTCCCAAAACACAACCAAAAGCCCTATCTAGTACGGCCAAATAGAGTAGCAAAGGTCTCCCAGGTTCCAGTGGGACTAGGACTAGTGGCGTGGACAGGTATTCCTTAATTCTGTCAAAAGCCTTTTGACAATCTTCAGTCCAATTGGTCGTAGCATCCTTCTTCAGCATTTTGAAAATTGGTTCACATATTACTATGGACTGTGCTATGAAGCAGCTGATGTAATTGAGACGTCCCAGGAAACTCATCACGTCCTTCTTGTTCTTTGGTGGTGGCAATTCTTGGATAGCTTTAACCTTTGACGGGTCCAACTCGATTCCTCGGCGGCTGACGATGAATCCCAATAATTTTCCAGCAGGAACCCCGAATGCACATTTTGCAGGGTTCAGTTTCAAATTGTACTTTCGTAGCCGGTCAAAGAACTTCCTCAAGCTTGCTATGTGATCTATAGCTTTCTTGGATTTGATGATGACATCGTCAACATATACCTCTATTTCCTTGTGCATCATATCATGGAAGATGGTTGTCATGGACCTCATATAGGTAGCCCCAGCATTCTTCATACCGAATGGCATTATTTTGTAGCAGTATACCCCCCTATGGTGTAATGAAAGCTGTTTTCTCTGCATCTTCTTCGTCCAACCAAATCTGATGATAACCCGCGAAGCAATCTACAAAGGATTGGAGGTCATGCTTGGCGCAATTGTCGATCAGATTGAGTATATTTGGCAGTGGGAAATCATCCTTGGGACTTGCTGTTGATACCCAATTTTTTTCCGTATATTTTTTATATGCAAAATACTTTCAAAATAACAAAGTAGCATATATAAGTATGCCCAAGTGTTTAGTATTTTTTCTAATTTTTAAAGGATTTTTTTAAATCAATTTATTGCCCATTTTAGCAGTACAAAAACCAATAATTATTCCCAAAATTATCATTTTTGGTGAATAACTTATTTTATTCTCATATTTATACCAAATGTAGCTAGGGTAATTTTTATACATTTTTACAAATTTATTTGGTATTTTAAAAGCCAAATTGCATACAATTGCAATTTTAGCCTATTTTCAGAATTAACAACATTTTATAATTATGAAATTTGTTCCAATATTTTTAAATTAATATTTGTATATTAATTAACTGATCGACTACTTTTAATTTGTTTTCGAAATCATTTTTTACTATTTTTATAAATTAAAAGGGAAAAATTGGCTATTTAAAATATGGCCCCATTTCGTTTCAATTATGGCCCAAATTAATTCCCCAATTTTGGACCTTAAACGGACCAGCCCAACCAGTTTAACCCAGCCTTTAACCCGTTTAAAACTACCCGACCCAGACCCCTTTTATCCTGGCCGTTGATCTCTGAGATCAACGACCCTTATCCGCCCTTGCCTCTTTTAATCCTAAAGACTACCCTAATCCCCTCATTTCCCTTCTATCAGCCGCCTCTGAATACCCCCCCTCTCTCAAACTCTCTCAAATGTTCTCGAAACCCTAATCGTCTTCTACTGTCTTCTACCTCAAGCTCACCGGAATCCATGCTTGCCACAATGAACTAAGGATTGGAAGGGTTGAGGATAGAGTTTCTTTTTCATTTCTAGGGTAGTTGGCAAGAGCTATAGCAGCTTACGATGCAGTTGATTCGGAAACATACGCCAGGGCGGTTGGGTGGGGAGTCAGATCAGGCCAACGGTCCTGCTCCGCTTTATACTAAGAGAGTGTGGTTGGGTCTGACTCCGTTATAGGGCTAGTATGCCGAGAAACTTCGAATTCTGCTATGCCCGTGCACAAAGCAAGCACACAACGACTGCGTAAATCTTTGGTCTGTCTATCATTGCCCATGTTGGGCTGACTCCTTTTTTTAGGCAAGAAGACCACTAGTTGAATTATTAAACTATTAAGACTAACTGAAAAAAGGGTACTACTCTTCTTCCTCCACTACTGATATTGACTGAACTGTTGATAGGATAGCAGGGAAAGTTGAGAGTATATCCGGAGAAAGAAAAAAATCTTTTCAGGATGAGACTACGAACCCTAATGGAGCCAATGAGAAAGCAGTTGCAGGCCAGTGTAGGCTTGCTCCGCACAGGTTACATCTGGGCCTTATATTGATATTCTTTTCAATTCATTTTTCAATTTCTTCTGTCCGGGGTACCGCGCAATCCGTTTAGATCTATTTCAGTTTCCAATGAAATGGAATACAGGGAACTCTCCGTCTAAGTGGTTAATCCGACGAGTCAATTCTCAATGCGATGCATCCGTGAAATGGGATGGAGATCTGCCCGAACTTAGTCCAGTCCTATTAAAGATGGGGGCGAATCAAGCAACTCTTATAGATAGATGGGATAGGAAGGAAGAACCACTGATAGCATTTGCAGCTGCTTCTTTCCGATCGATATACAAGCAGTTGGGCGCGAAGCTTTCTTCGTGAAAAAGCTCGTCCTTGTCAATATAGGACTATCTTTCATTCTGCTTTTACTTATTTTTTTTAAATCTCTCATTTTCTAAATTTTTTCATTGTCTTTAGTACGATCTGGCTTCACACCTCGCGGTGCTTACACCTCTCGCCTATCGGAACACCAACCCAATCTTGAAAGCTGATGTGGGTTTGGGGAATGGAAGAACAAGAACATCTTCTTTACCACCAAAAATGGTAACATAAGACCCTTCTTCACTCATGCTTGTCATCTGCTCGTAAATACCGTCCAGTCAAGTCTTTGTTCTTTTATTCTTAAACATGGGTGCTAACCAGATTCCCCATGTTATATGCGAGGTCAATAAAATTCTCCAGAGAGTGAGTTTCTGATCATAATTACCACCTAAAGTTGGATTTCCAGTTGTAGTTTTTAGTTTGGGGTGCCAATAGTAGCATAGTTGCTTAGTCGTCCTTCCTCTTACGTATAACAATTTAGGTGCTTTTCATGCTGCCTTTAGCGGAAAATGGACTTAATGGACAAATAAGGGATAGGAAAGAATCTGTTCTTGAACTCTAGAGAACAGGCGGAAAGAGGTTCATCAGAGGGATAGGGAAAGCTTATAGAGGGGTGGTCTTACTACGACAAGTGAAGCCAGGGTTCCCTTTGTTCGGTGTCCGGGGAAGAGAAAGGAATCTATTTTCTTACTTATTTCTGCTTGCTTTCTACACTATAAAAGGCACGACCCTTTCTACACATTACATACGGTTAATAGGATCAAACAACTTTCAATTCAACACTTTTACACACATTATACACTTGAGACACTTACAATCTCATAGTTCTCTTCTAAAGTCATAGTGTTCTGACTACTTGCTTGCACTTTGGCTTTACAAGACTGCTGCTTCCTTTTCTTGTTTCCTTGAAACTGGTATGTTCTAGTTTTGGTTTCAGTCTCATCCCAATGTGTTTATTTACAGCCTTTACACCCATGTTTACTTTGCTGTCTACATTCAATGTTACTTCGCATGATTATTTCTGTGCATTTGTCTCTGCTGTGAATCCTTGCACCCCTGTTTCCCTCTATGTGCTTTGAGTTGAAATTCAAAACATGGCAACATGCAACTTGTTGCTCATGTTTGGACTTGATCCCTTAGGGGGTCCTAACTCCCAAACAATATGGCCTAACAGGCTGGTCGGGTGTGCCAGCACTTCCAATTGCTAGGTATGACCATTATCCTATCTTTGCTTCCTCTTGGAATCCCTCTCTGCACTTACACTCTCTCTTTGCTTCTAAGTTCTGCCCCTCCTGTGAGCCATGCTTTGGGACCTTGAGTTCCCTCTGAACTTGGACACTTGAGGGCTGGCCTTTCCACACTGCACTATGACTCAATCTTGCAATGTATTTGGGTGTGAGCACTGCCCGGAGTCCATGAGGCTCTTAGGGAACTCTGACACACCCCAAATGAGAAAGGCTTTGGATCTTGGTCTTTGGAGTTGGTTTACTTCATGCTTCAGGCAGGAAACCTGAATCAGGCTCTCCTTGGTTGTAATTTTATTTTTTTATGATGTAATTTCTTTATTTTATTTTGGTCTGTAACAATTTTGTAATAAACTTCTGGGGTGATTAGTGAAAAAGGGAAGGGTAACCATGCATGCAAAGGGGTAGATATCATGTTCATAGGGAATATTTACACTTCTACACTCATGTATCCTGTTTTCAGCTTTCACTTCTGCATCTCATATAGAGACCATGTCTATAGGTTTCTGCACTTCTGCATGTTTATAGAGACCATGTCTATAGGTCATTTCTGAAATGTTACATATCATATAGATAATATGCCTATAGGACTTCCTGAATTTTGCATCTGCATCTGTCACTAGGCAAACCTGTTTATAGGTTTAAATAACTAACAACATTTTAGATACCATGCCCATAGGATTTCTGCACTCTTATTACGCCTGTAAAAGTGTTTTAAATTAGTAACGCCTAGAAAGCATGCCTATAGGAACCATCAACTAAATCTGAATCGTCCATTCGCTTATGAGTCTAAAATCAGTAGCAACAATAACGACTGCAGAATTTATATTCCTGTAATTGACAACTTCTTTTCCTAAATCAGCATACTTCTTTTTCTGAAATTAATAGATATCATGCCTATAGGTTTTCGTTTAACACTTAGGCAAGCCATAAGGTAAACTTATAAATTGAATCAGATTTTATTAACTACAACCAGCAGGCAGGCCTGATTCGGGCTTCTTATATGAAATATGTAATAGATCAATCCACAACTCTTAAGTTTAAATCAGACCCTAATCAGTACGTGTAAGACATGCTAAACTATATGCTTCTCTTTGTTTTAAGGAGGTCTGTTTGAGCCTTTCTATCTGTTATGTGCTTCTCCCTAAATTTGCTATATATGTGTTTTGATTGTTGCGTTAGAATTTTGTCCTTTGAAACTATAAAACCTCACACCCCTTCCCTTTAGGATTAGTAGTCCCAAATACCTCCGGGACTGATAGGATTGGGGCGGGTAATAGCATGCAATAAGTAAAACGAGACCATTCCGCGTTTAATACCTTAATGGGGTGGGAAAGGGTAGATATGGACATGATGACCACGTGATAACACCACGTGTATAAACGGTGCTGGCTACTTTTGGATGACCATGGGGACTGACTGCATCCAGTACCTGTGGTCCGCATATGAATGGTTTTGTCTTAGCCAAGTAGATACTCCGTGTTGGCTACTTTTGGATGACCATGGAGACTGACTGCATCCAGTACGTCCGAAAATGCCACCGCTGCCAGATACATGCAGATATGATAAAGGTACCTCTAAATGAGCTTAATGCAACTAGCTCAGCATGGCCCTTCGCCGCTTGGGGAATGGATGTTATTGGTCCAATCGAGTCGGCCACTTCCAACGGGCACAGATTCATCCTCGTGGCAATTGACTATTTTACCAAATGGGTTGAAGCAACATCTTACAAAGCAGTGACTAAGAAAGTCGTGGCGGATTTTGTCCGCGACCGCATTGTTTGCCGATTCGGGATTCCAGAGTCGATCATCACTGATAATGGTTCCAACCTCAACAGTGACTTAATGAAAGCTATGTGTGAGACCTTCAAGATCAGATATAAAATTCCGCAGCCTACATGCCCCAAATGAACGGAGCTTTAGAAGCCACCAATAAGAATATCAAGAAGATACTAAGGAAAATGATAGAGAAGCATAAGCAATGGCACGAAAAGCTATCATTCGCTCTATTGGGGTATCGCACCACAGTCCGCACATCAACTGGGGCAACCCCCTACATGCTGGTTTATGGTACAGAAGCCGTCATTCCTACCGAAGTAGAAATTCCCTCCTTAAGAATCATACAGGAAGCCAAGCTCGACGATGCAGAGTGGGTAAAAAGTCGTTACGAGCAGTTGGCTCTTATAGATGGAAAGAGAATGAATGCAGTTTGCCATGGTCAACTTTATCAGAACAGAATGTCCAGAGCTTTCAACAAGAGAGTCAAACCAAGACGGTTCACACCGGGGCAGCTGGTGTTAAAGAAGATTTTTCCACATCAAGATGAAGCCAAAGGGAAATTCTCTCCCAATTGGCAGGGTCCATACATGGTTCATCGGGTTCGGACAGGAGGAGCCCTTATACTAGCAGAAATGGATGGAGAAGTCTGGCCAAAACATATCAACTCAGACGTAGTCAAGCGATACTATGTGTAACCATTTATGATTTCCTTATGTAATTTGAACTACGTCTGACCTGATTCCCGTTTAAGAGGGGATATGTAGGCAGCCTTATGGGTTCGGTCACAATTCAATAAAATTTTCATTTTCCCTGCAATTGAAAACTGGGGCAGAATTTTGAGGAGGACCCTCAAAATTCCGAAGTGACTTCAGCCGATCATCGCAAGCAGTCGTCAGAAGTATCAACCCATTAAACTGGGGTAGAATTTTGAGGAGGAACCTCAAAATTCCAAGGCAAGAGAGGTTGCAATGTCCTGAACCACGTCACAGTCGTCGGTTCATCTAAAAACTATTTCTTGAGTATATACATATGTCGTATCTTTAACAAACTCATGCATATTTATTATCGAAATCGCTCAGTTCAGCAACGCTACCCCTGTGATACATACCGTGTCATCAGATCAGAGTCGAACATGGCAAGCAAAGTCAGCGGGGACACGAGCTAACCTTTCCCCTTTACAAAACTCACAATTTTTCTTTGGATGCAGGCACCCAAGTCACCAAATCATATATTACACGCTCACACTGTTCAGGAACACAACCCTCAGAACTGTCGCACCTATTCGCATTCGCCATCCACACACAATATCCCCAGCATTCGCAATATCATAATCAGCTACCAGCTATCAGCTAAGAATTTTATTTACTACTCATCTTTCATCTCTTGCATAAGGCTACCATTCTGCCTTCCGAGGTTAAGCTCTACCTCCATCTGCATTTCCTGCATTGCATAAGGCTACCATTCTGCCTTCCGAGGTTAAGCACTACC
>NC_031995.1:78243241-78304913 GCF_001879085.1 Nicotiana attenuata | reverse complement strand
ACAAATCTCTTTATTTGGAAACCTGTTTCGTATTTATATGCTCTCACTAATTTCCTGGTTCTTGCTCCATTAAGTTTTCAAATTACTGGTTTACCTTTCTGCCCAGGATCACGTCATTTTGATACTTTTTTACTTAAACTATTGTATTTTCAAATCTCTACCTTTCTTTTTTGAAACGATGTTTTAACCGTTCCCTCACCTTTACTTACTCAACTATTTTCTTAGTTGTGTTTCTGCATGTCAAATGCTCTTCGGATCACTCAGTTGTGATTAAACCTTCTCCTAAAACTAATCTTTAAACTCACGTTCTTTTAAGACCTTAAATGTGTTTGAGACGTGCTAATTACATGTTTACTTTGTGAGGGATCTGTGAGCCTCTTATTTTCCTTTGTATGGTTCCTTTATGTGTAGTCCTACTTGTTATGCATGTCGCCTAGCATTTTGTCCTTTAAACCTAAGGGTTCAGCCTATAACTTACCTTGTAGGAATAGTGGTCCTAAATACCCTCTAGGACTTATAGGAAAGGACGGGTAATAGCATGCAATAAGCATTCGTGGCCAATCCACACGTTTAAATAACCTTTACGGGGTGGGAAGGGTAGAATATGGAGATGATGACCGATGCGCTAATATCACGTGCGACCCTTCTTTGAGGAGTGATTGCTGGGTATTGCATTGAAGTGATCCATATTATTCATAAACCTAGGATCCCTTTTCCTTTGTTTGTCTTTGTTTGCTCTCTTTCTACTTACTTTCACAAGCTTCAATTTAATTGCAAGTCCTTATTTGAGCCTTGATTGATTATTTGTAAAGTCACAACATAGCATGGCCGGGAACCACACTAGTGGATCTTGAGGGGTGCCTAAAACCTTCCCCTCGAGATAATTTCTAGCCCTTACCCGAACTCTGGTTTTCCCAATTCAAAACCCTTAGTGTCCTAATGCACTTAATCATTAGGTGGCGACTCTTCAATTCCAAAACCCAATTCCCAAACTGGAATAGAGTTGTCTTCCCAAATGTCGTAAACCCGATTTCTCTTTAGAAAAAGGGGGCGTCGACATTGGGTACATAAGCTTCGTTCAACACTTTCATCAACGCATTCCTATGCGCCTCAGAATTCTGTAGTAGTGATAGAATGGATATCTGAGTAGGGGTTTTGTTCAGATGATCAACCACAGAATACTCTCTTACTTGAACCTTTCCCCAAAGATCGTCTGGGCTAGTTTCAATGATAGGTTGCTTGGGAGCGGCTTCTTTACTTGTTCCTCCCAAATGCTCGAGCGTGTAAACCCTACCGGTCCTTGTCATACCTTGTGCTACACCGGTTTCTTCCATTTTCCCCTTTCCTTTCCTTTTCGCCTCTGCAGCATAGTCCCAAGGTATAGCTTTAGAGTTAAAAGAAGGGTTAGTTACTACCGTCACAGTGAAGGGTATGGTTACCTCAACCTCAAACGGGGTTGGTGCAGCCGAGGGGTTGTTGCTTTAACCTCAAATGGAGTTGTCCTAGCTATTTCAACCTCAATCGGTGACTGAATCTGCACTATAATAGGTGTGAGAGTGACTGGAGGTATTTTAGGTTCATCCCCTTTCACGAATGAGTCCAATTGATCCTTCCAGATCCCATTCTTTATCGATTTCAATCACATTTACCCCCTCGCCCCTGTGATCGTGGAGGGAATTGTTGCGGACATTAGGCGCAGCCTCTTTTGCTTGTATAACCTTGGTGTCAATTAGCGTCTGGATCTTATCCTTCAAAGTGCGACATTCATCAATAGTGTGACCCTTCATGCCCAAGTGATAGGCACATGTCTTGTTTATATTAACCCACTGGGAAGAGTTTTCCATGGCACATAACCGGCAGCCTTCAATCTCTCATACAATTGGTCGATGGGTTCAGCAATAGGAGTGTATTGTCTGGAGGGTCTGCGATTGAAATTTGGTCTGGGTTTCTGGTAGTTTTGGCTGGCTGGTGGTGGTGAGTGGTAATATGCTAGTTGAGTGTTATATGTATGGTAGGTGGCAGCAGGTTGTTGGTATCTAGGGGGTGAAGGTTGATATGTGGGTGGAGGTGTTTGGTATGTAAGAGCAGACTTCCGACCTTGGGCTACCATTACAGCACCAACTTCTTTCTTTTTAGAGATACCTCCCGACTGCAAGGCTTTGTTTGTAGCTTGGAGTGCCTCAAAATTTGTCACCATTCCGCTTTTAATTCCTTCCTCTATTATTTCTCCTAGTTTGATGATATCAGAGAACTTATGGTTTTCAATGACCATCAACCTTTCATAGTATTGTTGAACTTGAGCTTTGACGAAGAACTTATTCATCTGTTCATCTTCCAATGCTGGCCTTACGTTCGAGCTTCCGGCCTCCATCGAGTAGCATACTCACGGAAAGTTTTCGTTGGCTTCTTCTTAAGATTCTGAATATAAAAGACATCTGGTGCATTTTCTGTATTGAACCTGAACCGATCCATAAAATCTGACGCCACACTTACCCAATTAACCCATTTCTTTGGATTTTGACTGATGTACCAGGATAGGGCGTCTCCAGTGAGGCTCCTCAAAAATAGCTTCATGTGGATTCTTTCATATTTACCAACCCCTACGAGCTTGTCACAATATGTTCTCAAGTGTACCTTCGGATCACCTGTCCCGTCAGACATTTCAAACTTAGGAGGTTTGTAACCCTCTTGAAGTTCTACGTCCGGCTGAATACACAAATCTTCAAAATTCAGACCTTCAATGCCTTTACCGCCTTCAACACCTTGGACTCGACTAGTAAGTTTCTTGAGCTCCTCTGCCATGTTCTTGATAAGCAGGTCCTTCTCGGGGATTCAGGTATGTATAGGGTTTGTTCTAGAGTGTTGGTAAGGTTTCCACGTATATGGGGTTGCTTTGCTGGACTCTAGAAATTTGGGCGTAGTGGTGGTTGTTGGTTGAGGTTTGGGGATCAAGTGTAGGTTGTGGTGCGTTTTGAGGAGTGTGGTAGGTAGTGGTCTGTGGGTATTGAGTTGGATGGTGATGATGTTGGGGAGGGGTTGGTACTAGTAGAGGATTAGGATATTGAGGAGGTGTGGCATACTGATGAGGTGCGGGAGGATTTTTTTGGTTTTGTGTGTTCTGAGGAGGTGCCGGATTTTGAGCGTTTGTGTTCTGTTGGTTGATATCGGGGACGTTCAGGGTAGGGGAAAGATTTGCCAAGTTCTGGATCTGCTCAAGTTCCCCTTGTAACTCCAATATCTTCTGTTCTAACTGTAAAACCAAGTAATTATGTGCCAGAGTACTCCGACCATTCGAAGTTTCAATATTCTCTGTATTTTTAGTGTTGTCTTTCCTGATACCACTCATATCGTCTACTTTAGATTCTCCCTTGCATTTAGAATCACTTGGAGGAGGAGGAGGTGGAGGACCTCTAGATCTGGTGTGGTTTGCTGATGATGCCAGTATGCCCGAACCAACCTTAGGGTATGGGAAAAACAAACAAAAAAAAGAAGAAAACAAAAGGTAAACAAGTCAGTAAGGAGTATTAAAGGGATATTTGCGGTATTTAAACACATATTGCAGAATTATAAATTTGCGTCCTAGTTTAGGGGGACCTCATTGTGCCCGAGGTAGGCCTAAGCGACATGTAGATTTGGAGAAAATCGATGTCAATAACTGCGTCATTTCATTAATATGATAAATGAACCAAATCTCTACTAAAACGACAATAATTATAAAGAGTCACTAATGGCATTTGCCTTATTACAACCAAAGTCTAAAACGAGTCTAGAAAGCAAGTAAAACATCATTCCTAATCTACTTGGTCCCAGAGGGACCTTCTCCATGCTTGGCCTTCTTTGCTCCATCAATCAGATTCCCTAGGTCACACATGTCCAACAGCAGATATGCCCTTGCTAGAAGCCCTCCTTCATTGCCATCCATGTTTTGACAGCCTGCAACTCTCTTTCCCATTTTTTCTTCAAGCTCTATCAACCCCTGCTCCAAATATTCCAGCCTTTCTGTTGACTTAGTAGCGATTTCTCTCCACTCGTTGATTGCTTCCATGTCCACTTTATGTTGTTCCAAATGCCTGGCGTCAGACTCGAAAACCCTTTTGCGCAATATCCTGTATTTGACTTATGCTTCAGCAGCGTTGTCTATAACCCTATTCTTTAGATTAATCCCTGGATTGACATCCCCCGCTATATCATCTACCAGCCATTATGGATAGAAGTGCACATGGCCGGCATGATACCGATCTAGCTCGATGGTATCTTTCTCCACAATGATCTTTTGACGCCACATGTGTTGTGCCCGAACTTGAATGGAATGGCGTTCCCTTGGAAGTCTTCTTTGTACTGAACCATTTTGGAAACTCGTGCTATAACCTGTTTTCTCCCAGCTTGTCTCATAACCCTGATAGGAGCATAAGGATAGATTCTCCTCAGTCCGATTAGCACTAGATGAGTAGTATCTCTCGACCTGATGATGAATTCACTGCTAGGGAACCACTCGAACATCCAATGTACCCTGTCATCAATCAGATTGCTGAAAAAATGTGCCCAGCTGACAGCGTTTTCCGGTTGTGCAAACCTGTTTGGGATAAAAGTCATTCCCTTCGGTTGGTGATAGGCTATGTGGTCATTCCATGGTCGTCGCAGAACTTCTTGATGGTATTCTCCTCTCTGAAGGTGTTCCAACAACCATACTTGCAGCAATAGATTGAAACCCTCGAAATGCCTATACCCCTTTTTGCAACGGTCTAAAGCACGGTACATATCAGCCAGAATCATAGTACAATAGTGTAAGTTTGCCCCTCCATTCCCTCCATTAAAGTCTTAGTGACCATTGCTAGGCGAGTGTGGATCCTTTCTCCTTGTATTTGAAATACCAGCATCCCTACAAAACAGACAATGAATACAAAAACTCAGCGCTGAGTCCAAACCAAAGAAGTGATGGCAAATTCATCATGGTAAAGGCGGTATGACTTGTAGTGCCCATAACGCTCATAGAGGAAATCGAATGGTATGTAAGACTTCTTCAGACAGACTAAATCATCATTTTTCCTGAAACCCATCATTTTTAACAAAACCTCGAGAAGTGCGGTTTTCCGGTACCAACAAACCAGGGCTATCCTATGGGAGCCTAGCGAAACCTCCTATTTCTTCTAAAAGGGGAGTCATTTCTATGTCAACAAAATGGAAAACGGCTCTCTTCTCATCCCAGAACATGGTGGCTGCCTCAATTAATGCGTTGTTTGGCTGAATGTCTAACATAGGGGGGAAAATTACCGAGGACTCTCTTCACATGGTTTTTGTCACTTGGTGGGAGATTTTCCCACCAATCTAGCAGCAAAGGTGGGATATTTCGAACCATGCCGAACCTGGGGACTTCGTGCTTCATTTCAACAAAACAAATAGAGTTAGCCTTTTTCCCCTCCGGATTTGGCTATTTACACGTTAATGATCAACATATTGGGACGTTTTCTCCAAATAATGCATAGAACGTGATTGTGTCCATCGAGAGTATGGAAATCTCGGTGGACTTTGGACAAGGCTTGTCTTAGCGAGTTATTACGCGGACAGCGTTCTAACCCATGCTAGGCTTGGACATGATGCATGTACAGTTAATATTAGAGTGGGGGTTTCTAAAATAGTTTTGACCGGTACCCTCAAGCGGACAACTTGAGAGGAAAGGCACAGAACCGTCGACTGCACCGCTGATCGACTAGCTTTACCACGAATAAGCCTTTCCAAATTTAAAGGGTGATTTTAGGAAGAGCACGGACACTCATCAAGCGCTGCTATGGTAGTAATTACGCACGAGTGGAATATGATGTGGAGCATGCTTTATGCAAAGATAAACAACACGTTGTCAAATATTTTGCATGATAAAAACAGTAAATGCAGTATTGAATGAAACATAAAGACATAAAAACAAAGGAAAACAAGGAAGAAGTTAGTTCATGCAATATGGAAATTGTAATAAAGTAAACAAGGGAGTGAGGGTGGGGAGAGACATGATGTAGCAATTTTAAAATATGTTTAAAGGAAAACGCATGTTATGACCAAATTGAGTAGAGATTTACATGTGAATTCAAATAAAGGGGAAATGGGGAAAAGGGTGTACAGGTAGCAATAAAAGGGAAACATGAGCGGGATATTCATGTAACAGCAAAAATAATAAAGATACATTTATCAGAGAAGACTAATTCATATATACCAAGTTCGCTTATGGTAAGAGCCTAAAAATATCCCCAGCAGAGCCGCCATGCTGCCGCGCCCCTTTTTCTCATGAAATCGGGTTTCGACACGTGACAACTCTTTTAAGGAAGGTGTTAAAAGAGAGAGTCTCCACCTAATGAGTTTGAGGTACTTTAGGGAACATACTTGCATATAACTCAGGTTTAACCAGTTTGCATCACCGAAGATTGGGTAAGGGCTCGAAATTACCTAGAAGAAAAGATGTTAGGCACTCTTCGAGGTCCACAACTGTGGGTCCCGGCCGAACTCGAATTAAATGAATTAGTCTATGTGATCAAATGAACAAAGAGAGAGAGAGCACAAACCTTTAAGAAGTTTATTATAAACAGATTTTTTGAAGAGGGGGTACGACTATTTTCGATTCTTAGTTGGGAAAGAAAGAAAATAGGGGGGGTCCTAAGTTTTTTAGCCTAAAGGATCACCCCGTGCAACATACATAATACTTCGTAACTCCCTCCAGATACGGTGTTACTCGTATTATTCAGCGGGCACAGACTATCATCTCTTGCTACTCGATTACTATCTTTAAGTTGTTACCTAAGGCGTACTAGTTCAGTTATAACTCGTACCTTATGCGTGCACTACCCGTCCCATGCCTACAGTCCAGGAGGCTTTGGACCTCTATTTGGGTAGTTCTAGACTTTACTTAGGCTTCTAAAAATGATAAAACTAAGTGACAAACAAAACATATAAAAACTTCACATAAAGGCAACTAAAGGCACACACTGACCCCCACACTTAGACGGTAAATGCACGCAAACACATATGCAAATTAGGAGATTTTAGAATTCAAAAACTTGAACCTATAGACATGATTTATAGATGACTGTGAATCAAAGTACGGGCAGTTTTGGATACGAGACATCGCTTGTAGAAGGGATTATACAGTTGCTATAAGCTGATTATCGAAATCACAGGTTTCAAGTTATTAAACCTTACAGAGTTTGCAATCTTAAGTGATCTAAACGCTGACTGACAGGGAAGCGTATTAGGAGAATCTCTAAATTATTCATGCTAGCTGACAGCGGTATGAACAGGTAGTAAATAGGATTTTAGAGGTCCATTAGAACGAGCAATTATACCCTATAGGCAGGATCTCTAACCGTTGATGCTTGGCATTTACATTTTTCATCATTATACTTAATCTTATGGGCATGATTTCTAGTGAGCAATGCAAGACAATAACAAATAAGGTGATCAAAACCCTATAGCCATGACTTCTAGTGTACGGTGCAGACCAAATGGGTTGTTATTAGCATTTATTCCCTATAGGCATGGTATTTAATGAATAGTACATATCTTAATTGAATGACCATATTTTCTAAGTGAAAATCACCAAATAAAATAATTGGAGTTCTATAGGCAGGATTTCTAATAACACATAGCAAGAAACATAATTGTAGCATTTTTACTTGTGTTAGATAGCAGACAGTATGTGCGCGTGGTTTTCTCTAATGACATGGTTTCTATAGTGTGCATAGTAATTGAAATACACATATAGCAAATAATTATCAAGTCCTATAGGCATGTTATCTACCTATTTTGTTTGCAAATATTGAGTTCTACCCATTTCCCCTTTTTACTAGCACCCCAATCGTTCATACAACTGTTATTACAGGCCCAATAACGAATAAAATTAAAGTATTTTACAAAATGATTACAATAAGCCTTCCGCAGACCTAACTAAAATACCCAATACCGTTTGGGCCTTCTATAAGCATACCCAGGAGTCAACACAACCCAGAATTCATAGTAGAAATTAAGCTAGATCACACAGCTATAGACTGACCAACCGATGTACATATTCAGTAGACCATAGGAAGAGAGAGTTGAGTGTCAGGAATAGTGCAAGTTTCAGCGGTAGAGGGAGTGACTAAGGGACCACAACTCCTAGTGTGTCAGAGTTCACAAGGTTCTGCAATAGAGCCCGAGTAGTGCTCACACTAAGGAGGTCAGTGGTAAGAGCCTTGATAGCCTTGGCTTTCAGCCGGCTAAAAATAAGGAGTTCAAAACAGCATAAATGGCAATGCAGGAGAATGGACAACGACTGAGGGACAGAAGTGGGCAACACACTTATAACCTAAAGCATATATAGCCATGGAGAGCGACTAAGGCCAGCGGGTTCGTCAGGATTTCAACACATAGGAAAACACCACATAGATAGCCACACATTGAAAGAGTTGGGGAAAGAAACAAGTTTGCAGGACTAGCAGTCATGACACTAAACTAATTGAGGCTTAAGAGGTTCAGATTTGTCACGACCCAAAATCCACTAAGGGTCGTGATGGCGCCGGACACCCCGATCAGGCAAGCCAACCAAATTACTTAATTGAATTCTCGTTTTAAATATTTCTAAAATCTCTCCTTTTATACGTTTAAGCTATACATTGTAAATTTCGCTGAATAAGAAAATGAAACATTTAACAACTTTTAAAAATTCTGAATAAACCCATAGACATCCCCAGAACCCGGTGTTACAAGTGCATGAGCTATTTCTAAGAAACAATATAATACAACATCCGTCCGGAGTACAAATGGACAGAAAGAAAATACAATACGCTGAAAGAGACTATACTAGCTGCGGGTCGCCTCGAGTAATGCGGCTCACCTAGTCCCAGTATCATCCATGCTGCTACGCCCAGTAGGCCACTAGAAGTATGTGTGCCTGTGCAACAAAAAATGCACAAAAGCGTTGTATGAGTACAAAAATAACATGTACTCAGTAAGTATCCCGCCTAATCTCGAAGAAGTAGAGACGAGACGGCAACTTCGACACTTACTAAAGGTCCAGTAATAATATTATCAATGCGATGACTCACGGATTTATTAAGAACAACAGTAGGTTCAAGTAAATTACTAAACAGGTAAAAGTTCCTCTTTATTAAAAGTCTCCGGATTGATAATCCATTATATTAACAATTTTCTCAAGTCGGGAGAGCAGATATTAGTATCAACAAATATCAAAGCAAGCAATACAAGCATGCACAACTCATGCCGATGTCGTACGGCCTGATCCAACAATATTTAAAATGTGCATTGCCGAGGGTCGAGCGGCCCGAACCATAGATGCATCTATTACCCCGCTCGCGAATCATACATGCGACGTGGTCAAATATAAATAAACACGACAATCAGTCAATCCCGAATTTATCAGGGAAAAAATATCCAAGGAAAAGCCAAATCTCTTTTAACAATTCAAGAAAATGAAGTTTAATCTTCTTAGAAATTCATTTACCAATTCGATAGAATTTAAGAAATTCAATTGTCAATAAGATCACAGATATTCCAAGTATAGCATGCTTTTGGGTCCTAGACTACGCGGACTTACACATATTAGTAGCTATGCACGGACTCTCGTCACCTCGTGCGTACGTAGCCCCCACAAATAGGAGCACATAACCAATTATTTCACCTACGGGACAATTCCCTCTTACAAGGTTAGAAAGGAGACTCACCTCGCTCCGATGTGCACTTCCAACACCAAGAATGAGCCCGAACCCTCAAATTGGAGCCAAACGATTCCAAACTAGATAAACGAGGTAGGAACTAGTCAATATAAGCTTACAAGATCATATTCTAACTATTTAAGCAATTTCCCACCCTTAAACAAAATTTTCCTAATATCCGACCCCGGGCCCACGTGCCCGAATTCCTAAATTTTTTCAAGGGAAGTTGTTCTTCATAACCCAAGGACCAATAATATATGATTTCTAATTCATTTCATAACAAATTTCGTGGTTAAATCTAACTTTTATTTAAATCCTAGGTTTTTGCTCTAACTCTATGATTTCACCTTAATACTAGTGTTTAATCTACCTAAGACATAATTATTAAACTAGAAATAGGTAGAACACACTTACCTCAAGATGCTAGGTGAAGTTCTTCTCTCAAAAGCTCTAAAATCGCCTAATGGAGGAGTAAAAAATGATAAAAATGACTTAGAACCCGTCTTAAAATGAACCTCACTGCCTCAGCGATTTCCGCATCTGCGGTCAGGGGATCGCATCTGCGGTCCCGCATCTGCCAGAAATGGACCGCATCTCCGAGATGGGCCAATAGAGCTGGGACCGCTTTTGCGGTCTCGAGGCCGCATCTGCGGAGCCGCTTCTGCGGTTCCTGGCCTAGCCTGCCCTGGGCCGCTTCTGCGATGGAAGGACTGCATCTGCGGTCTCGCACCTGCGGTCCACCAACCGCAGGTGCGGTTATGACAGAAGCAGCAGCTTCAGCACTTCTCAAAATTTCATTTTCGATCCGTTAACCACCCGGAATCCACCCGAGGCCCCAACCAATCAAACCAACCAATCCCAAAACACATTACGGACTTGCTTGAGGCCTCAAATCATATCAAACAATGCTAAACCCAAGAATCAACCTCCAATCCAAGCTTCTATGAACTTTAGAATTTCAAACTTCTACTTTTGATGTTTAAACCTATCGAATCACGTCCGATTGACTTCAAATTTTACACACAAGTCATATTCGATATTACGGACCTACTCTAACTTTCGGAATCAGATTCCGACCCCGATATCAAAAGGTCCAGCTCCGGTCAAACTTCTCAAAAACCTTCAAATTTCTATCTTTAGCCAAATGGCTCCAAAATGCTCCACGGACAACGGAATTCACTTCCGATCGCGCTCCCAACTCCAGAATCACCATACGGAGCTATTCCCAGAGTCGGAATCCCAAACGGACATCGATAACACTGAAATGCCCTTCAATCCAAACTTATGAAATTTCTTCCAAAATGCTAACTTCCCCAATAGGCGCCAAAACGCTCCCGGGTCACCCAAAATCCGATCTAGGCATACGCCCAAGTCCGAAATCATCATACGAACCTGCTGGAACCTTCGAATCCCGATTCCGATATCGTTTACCCAAAAATCCAACCCTAGTTAATTCTTTCAATTTAAAGCTTTCGAAATGAGAATTTCCTCTCCAAGTCAACTCCGAACTTCCCGAAATTTAATTCCGACAACGCGTACAAGTCATAATGCCTGAATGGAAGCTGCTCATGGCCTCAAACTGCTGAACGGTGCGCTAGAGCTCAAAACGACCGGTCGGGTCGTTACATCCTCTCCCACTTAAACATACGTTCGTCCTCGAACGTGCTAGGAACTGTGCTGGGGTTGTCTGGAATCACTGCTTAATACCTCGTGCACCTACCCCATGCTACCACAACTCAGTTGGGCGCATCAGCTCGATCAAATCTAAAGATAACCTCCTTGGAGCCCAGTTTCAACATCCAAAATACTTTGCCAGACCTGCTTTCGACATATGAACACCGTATCAATCACCACACGCTGTACCAGAACATGACTGCACACCCTTGCTGATTTCACACCATGCACCCCATCATTCACAAGACCATAATAACACTCTCTGATCATAATAGTCGACATTTCCCGAATCTGATGCTCACAATGCACCCTATGACATACATAAGTCCTGTTCCAACTCTCGCAATGCTGCCACGACGGAAGGGATATGTAGAAATTCATAACCAACTGCCGAATCAACGATTCATAGGGTTTATACTCCTGTCAAGAACCATCACCTCTTTCTGAACCAAATAATGGTCTTTGCTCCTTATTATCATTCATATTCAGATTGCACTGATCCTATGTCCAATGATCTCGTCTCACCCAGTACGAACTGCTCAGGCAATAAGCCACCGCGGACATGGTCAAAAGTCTCATGTGATGGGACAACGTGCCAATAGGCTACCAACTCGAACGTGATACATAAGGCAAATGAACTCTGGAAGGGACTACTCAAATCACGCAACTAATATGAACTTTCCTCAGAAGATGGAGAAACAAAACACGTAGAATAGGATATAAGGGACTATAATTACCATCACACTGTTGCGGCGTGCAACCCGATCCATACATAAAACTCACATAAGCAGATACACATCGAGCTGAATTGCTCATTACAACAAGATACCGAATATCGGTCACAAGCACGTTAAGTGCATAATACCATCTTTGAGGGGACATATAGTGCCTAAGCTACAGACTCAAGCACAACTGAGGTGCGATATACGATCTGAGCTGCAGGAGCCATTTTGCTCATATAACATCATCTCTACACGAAAATGTCAACATATAAGCCATTTCCCAAGCCGTCTCACAACTCACACGGCGCAATGTATCATTACATGAAATAACTGACGACGGAATAACACCCTGACTACTCCTCCATAAGGAGCGCATTACAGAAATGAACACGTCTGGCCTGATATAAAGCCCATATTCACATTTAAATCCATCCATAGACCTCGAGCTGATTCTGATCGCACCGAACTAGGCTAATAACCTTTCAAAGGTGCATAAATACCCCCCTTTTTCTCATATCACATAAGAACAACCATCATAACCGGAATAATCCTCCATAGTCCACAACCCAAATAACCGTGTGCCCTCCAGGCATAAATCCTTAATTCAATGACATCGCTACAATTTCATACTTTATTTAACTCTTCAATCAATCAAGTGGCTACATGCCACACTAATGCCACCTTTCCGTGGGGACGCTCCCACAACCTTCCGTAGCTGATAACAGATCTGTACGTCCAACTCACCGGCCGCGCTAACGCTAAAAAGCGATCAAGAATCCTTAACCAGGATACAAAGCCTTTTTCCACAAAAACCGATCTAAGGTGACGCTGAAGACAACACCAACTTACTTTAAACATCGAAACTACTTTCCTGCTCATCCGAGCTCGTGACATCCATGCCAACATCGAACTACAATCTTGATCCTCACTTCAATTTCCATGCCACTCACTGCACCCAACATGTCAACATACGATAGAACACGATCTTTCATCATAGATCCGTAACTACGAATGAATTAACACTTCATCATATAAAACTCTTAGCTTACCTCACTTCAGGAGAGCCATAGCAACACACAGGTGAATTCTCATAACCGTAGAATATGCAAATCTCTAAGTAGCGGTCTAAGCTACCACAGCCCTTCTGGAGTCCGCCTACACACAACCGGCCATAACAGTAGAATACTCCTGAATAACATCAATTACGGCGGTCGACAAACCTCACACGTGCCGTCACAAATCACTTGCATAACTTGATCGCGCTGAGGAACTGATCACTGCCATCAATATGCCAATTCAACTATGGCTAATCAATCTATCTTCTTCCAATTTATCCTTGATTGCCGTAGAAATAATAATAACTCCATCCAACACATAGCATACTCCATCCGCACTCATCCCGAGTGACCTTGAATCATGAGACCATGTTGTCCCAAATCCCACGAACCATTTCATACCTTCCTTGTGCGCATACATCTCGACTGGCACATCCATTCTGATAATTCCTCTACGAATCCGAAGTCCTTTTCTCCCTTTCCTCCCAAATGCTACACTGCAAGCCACAACATCTTAGAACAATTCTGAGCCTCTTATCATAAGCTGCTTCACAAGCTCGATTCTTGACATACCGCGGGCTTGAACCCTTAGGCACCGCATTTTCAACCTCTGAATTCACGAGGACCGTTGTTGAGAGCCACCCGCTCTGACTTGGCCCCGAATATAATCAACTCCATAAATCTTCTAGCACAAGAATACCCTCTCGACGAAGCACCCGGCAGAATCACTTCCCTTGAAACCCACATCTATACAAGGCATAATTCTTGAATCCTTCCCCAAGTCTGAACATGGGCCAATAAGGCCAACCATAGCGTACCTTTAACAATTCCTTTGCTCAAATCACCGCTTATGTCCTTTCCGTAGCTGAAATGACCCATCAATATGCTAATAACCAGAAACCTCACAAGTAGTTAACCATGCAACCATAATCATAGGCGGTGGGACTTTCCCACTTAGCTTGAAGCCATTATTACACAACTCTGGAGTTCACCAGGATCCTTTATTTCTTATTGACATAACCTTGTGCAATCGACCGCCAAAATTCTCGGAACCTTCCTGTAAAATCTCTTTTTATACTCTGAATCATCAACCACATTCGCACGACCGATCTCCTTTCTGTATAACCAATTGGGAATTTCCGCAGAAGCTTCGCCAACCATGCAACCGCCGATCCGCTCACTGGAGGTAACCCACCTGTGGGATTTACGTGCTGACGTCTTCCAACGCTGCTACGCGGGGTGCAATCCCCACGATACTAATGACCTATCCTGAGTCCAAACTCTCTCTCTAGCTGCACAAGTCCATTCACCCCTCGTGGACATCAATTAAGTGCGCGGCAACATCCTTCCAATTCAAAGTTAGGTTGTATCCTCCTTCATGTCAAGCAGCTCCTTTCCATTATATCAAATCTCCCGCCGCATAATAGCCCATACTTCAAAGTAATCCGTAGGCCCAAATCACCAATCACTAAAATTTCCCAAATCACTCCAAACTCTCCCACTTTGGCGAAACTCACCCCTTTAGTCGATTACTCGACCTTTGCTTCTTATACCTGGCCTCCTAGAAATTTTAACCACCGCCTGACACTCCCCACATGTCCTTCCTTATCCTTTGATGCTCAGTTGTTGCCTTAATTAGAATCTATCTTCGTGGCACTTGAACCCACAATTGCTGCTAACTTTAAACCTTTCTGAAGGTCATCCTTCTCGAACCGTCAACATTAGAAATACTGATACAATCCTAAACCACCGCACCCTGCGATATCTGACAGTCGCATCTCCAATACTATTTCACGATATCTTGCCTCAAAGGCGAATTGTATCATAACACCGGTGAACTTAGTATGTTCAACTAGGACAACGACACCCCATCATAGACGAAAACTCCGCCACGCTCGCAAATACCAAGTCTCATTACTCCACCAGTCCACATCTGACCATTCTTAGTCCGACTGCCTTTCCCTCGCCGGGGATAAAATACTGAATCTCTAGATTATGCACTGAGTAAACCTCCCTTCAAGTCATTCACTGGCCCGGCACGAAGGCAAACGTCCTACCATCATATCAATACTACGGAATAATCGTTTATAGCATCGTGGCATCTCGTGCCTAGCCTTAGAGCTCTCAGAAGTACCGCTACAGAGCTGAAACGACAGAATATCCTTCCACAAGGCGACGATAATATCTTAGACAACTATGCAGGGAGAAACACCCCGCACTGCATCGGTAGTACCATAAAAATTCTTCAATTCTTGATTTATAACAAACGGTTCGTGTCGCATAAGATTGAATAGGAAGGAATTAAAGGCATAAGCCTCCAGGGATCAAATCGCACGATGAGGAATCAAGAAGGGAAGTACTCCTAACAGTCCTGCAGCCTCCCGAGGATAAGTACAGACGTCTCTGTACCGATCCGCGAGACTCTACTAGACTTGCTCATGACTGGTGAGACCTACAGGAACCTAGTGCTCTAATACCATATTGTCACGACCCAAAATACACTAAGGGTCGTGATGGCGCCGGACACCCCAGTCAGGCAAGCCAACCAAATTACTTAATTCAATTCTCGTATTAAATATTTTTGAAATCTCTCCTTTTATACGTTTAAGCCATACATAGTAAATTTCACTGAATAAGAAAATGAAACCTTTAAAAACTTTTAAATTTCTGAATAAAACCATAGACATCCCCAGAACCCGGTGTTACAAGTGCATGAGCTATTTCTAAGAAACAATACAATACAACATCCGTCCGGAATACAATTGGATAGAAAATAAATACAATACACTGAAAGGGACTATACTAGCTGCGGGTCGCCTCGAGTAATGCAGTTCACCTAGTCCCAGTATCATCCATGCTGCTACGCCCAGTAGGCCACTAGAAGTACATGTGCCTGTGCAACAAAAATGCACAAAAGTGTAGTATGAGTACAAAAACAACGTGTACTCAGTAAGTATCCCGCCTAATCTCGAAGAAGTAGAGACGAGATGGAACTTCGACACTTACTAAAGGTCCAGTAATAATATTATTAATGCGACGACTCACGGATTTATTAAGAACAACCGTAAAATTTAAATGAGTCACTAAACAGGTGAAAGTTCCTTTTTATTTAAAGTCTCCGCAATCATAATCCATTAATTAACAATTATCTCAAGTTGGGGAAAGCAGATATTAGTATCAACAAATATCAAGGCAAGCAATACAAGCATGCGCAACTCATGCCGAGGTCGTACGGCCCGGTCCAACAATATTTAAAATGTGCACTGCCGAGGGTCGAGCGGCCCGAACCATAGATGCATCTATTACCCCGCTCGCGAATCATACATGCGACGCGGTCAAATATATATAAACACGACAATCAGTCAATCATGAATTTATCTGGGAACAATTACCCCAGGGAAAGCCAATTCTCTTTTAACAATTCAAGAAAACGAAGTTTAATCTTCTTAGAAATTCATTTACCATTTCGATACGGTTTAAGAAATTCAATTGTCAATAAGATCACAGATATTCCAAGTATAGCATGTTTTTGGGTCCTAGACTACCCGGACTTACACATATTAGTAGCTACGCAAGGACTCTCGTCACCAAGTACGTACGTAGCCCCCACAAATAGGAGCACATAACCAATTATTTCACCTATGGGGACAATTCCCTCATACAAGGTTAGAAAGGAGACTCACCTCTCTCCAATGTGCACTTCCAATACCAAGAATGAGCCCGAACCCTCAAATTGGAGCCAAACGATTCTAAACTAGATAAACGAGGTAGGAACTAGTCAATATAAGCTTACAAGAACATATTCTAACTATTTAAGCAATTTCCCACCCTTAATCACAATTTTCCTAATATCTGACCCCGGGCCCACGTGCCCGGATTCCTAAATTTTTCAAGGGAAGTTGTTCTTCATAACCCAAGGACCAATAATATATGATTTCTAATTCATTTCATAACAAATTTCGTGGTTAAATCTAACTTTTATTAAAACCCTAGGTTTTTGCTCTAACCCCATGATTTCACCTTAATACTAGTGTTTAATCTACCTAAGACATAACTATTAAACTAGAAATAGGTAGAACACACTTACCTCAAGATGCTAGGTGAAGTTCTTCTCTCAAAAGCTCTAAAATCGCCCAATGGAGGAGTGAAAAATGATAAAAATGACTTAGAACCCGTATTAAATGAACCTCACTGCCTCAGCGATTTCTGCATCTGCGGTCCCGCATCTGCGAGAAACGGACCGCTTCTGTGAAATGGGCCAAAAGAGCTGCGACCGCTTCTTCGATCTCGAGGTCGCATCTGCGGAGCCGCTTCTGCGGCTTGAGAGCCACTTCTGCGATTTCTGGCCTGGCCTGCCCTGGGCCGCTTCTGCGATAGAAGGACCGCATATGCGGTCTCGCACCTGCGGTCCACCAACCGCAGGTGCGGTTATGACAGAAGCAGCAGCTTCAGCATTTCTCAAAATTTCATTTTCGATCCGTTAACCACCCGGAATCCACCGGAGGCCCCCGGGACCCCAACATTGAAATGCACCATATGGAGCTATTCCCAGAGTCGGAATCCCAATCGGACATCGATGACACTGAAATGCACTTCAATCCAAACTAATGAAATTTCTTCCAAAATGCTAACTTCCACAATAGGCTCCAAAACGCTCCCGGGTCACCCAAAACCCGATCTGGTCATATGCCCTAGTCCGAAATCATCATACGAACCTGCTGGAACCTTCGAATCCCGATTCCGATGTCATTTACCCTAAAATCCAACCCTAGTTAATTCTTTCAACTTAAAGCTTTCGAAATGAGAATTTCCTCTCCAAGTCAACTCCGAACTTCCCAAAATTTAATTCCGACCACGCGTACAAGTCATAATGCCCGAAGGAAGCTGCTCATTGTGAGCACGTGATTTTTGCCCTATGTGAATTACTCCCATAATTTCAAAACAAAATAATTTCTTTTCATTATTTGCAATTTTTTGGATTTTCGTGGCATTTTCTGTTAATTGTTTGCATTTGTCTGTGCATGTTTATTTTAATTAGTGGAAAATACAAAAAAAATGTGTTGCATGTGCGTTTAGGAGTTAATTTTGCATTTTAATAATTAATTAGTAATTAAGTTATTTTATAAAAAGGAAAAATCTCAAAGAAATAGTTTAATTTGCATTTTTAATTCTAGATTCGATTTTGAGTAATGTTCCTTTAATTGGGTGGTTTGCTAATTGTGACAATTTTTATTTAGGTTTAATTAGTATTTTTCAGGTTAATTAGGTTCTAGGATTTAATTTAGATTTTATTTTAATTTTGAAAAAAAGAAGAAAAGAATTATTTGTAAAAAAAAGAAAAAGAAAAAAAGAAAATGGAATTGAAAAGTTAGAAAGATGGGTTGTCTTGCCCAAGCCCAATGTGAATTCCTTCACCCCAGCCCAAATACGCCCAGACCCACGCCCCAAACCAAACATGACCCGGCCCATTCTCAAATATACACGCGAATACAATCATACGGAGACTCCCAGAGCCCTAGACCCCAAATGAACACTGTTCAATCGTCATTCTCACTCGAACCAAGCCCCAATTCAGTCCAAATTTAGGCGAGTGAATCCCAAATCCGTAAAATCCACGTGTCCCTCCTTCTCTCATCTTGCCATTGCTAACGGTTTCTGACGCCAAGATTCCCCTCTCCTCTCACTCGCTCGAGTTTGAGTTCTCATGATTGGAAGGTTCTGGGGACGATATGCTGGATGAGTGTGAGGCGTTGGATTGATTTCACTCAATCCGAGCCCCACATTCATCAAGGAGTCGTCTTCAAAATGAGCCTTATCCGATTTTGAGAGGGAGGACTCTGGTAAAAAAAATTTGGAGAGAAAAGTTGAAAGGTTTCTTTAACTTCTGGTTTTCTGTTCTCTGATTTGTTTTTCTTCTTTTAAGAGTTCTTTCAAAGTTTAAGAGAAGCATATACATTTTTTTTATTCTCTGAATCCGGATTTGAGTTCCAAAGAGATAAAAAAAATTGAAGTTCAAGCTTGGTTTTCTACTGTCGTCCTGCTGATTTGTTGCTGAGCCTCGTTAGGATTTGGAGGCAAAAAGCGTATTATTAAGGCTATAATTATTTGAAGAAGGTTGCAACTTCAGGTTTGATTTTTATTTTTCTCCCATGTAACTCTGTTTTCTCAGTTGTTCTTGAGCTATGGAATTTTTGATTTTGTATTCCATTGTTGCTGTCATTTGAGCATTATCAGTGAGTTCGAATTTAGTTTCTTATCGATTTGTGACTAGCTGAGATTTTTGGTAAAGTTTGTTGAGTTATGTCGATTTTCTCCGATGTTCTGTAACTGAAAACTTGGTTTGAGTCTGTTTGTCGCCATTATTTGGACTTAAAATTGAAGTTTGAGGTTCAGTTATGTGAAAATGAGCTAACCATGAATTTCTGAAAATATAACTAAGTTCAGACTGGTTTTTTTTTTCCTTCTGAGGAAATAAAAGGGAAGTTTTGTGATTGTTCATGAAAGTTCAAGGTTTCAATTGTTGAAATATGATCCGTGCTTGTGTAAATAGTGTGCTGTAATTCTGATTCATTGGACTAAGTTCATGGACTGCTCTCATGTCGAAGGAATGTCCGTATATTTGCGAGTTGTATCATTTTCCACTTCTGTCGTGACATTAGAACTTGAAGGTTTGACCCGATTCTGGTTCCTGTTTGACATTTGAAATCAGGAGAACTGTGATGGAGTTATTGATTTAAGGGTTCGTATAGTCCTTGTGTGCTCCTTCCGCTACACCTTGCTTGAGCCATAAAGTTCAGGGAGTTAATTAATAGTTCTGTAGACTGTTATACTGGAATTTTTCACTGTTAGCTGTAGTGTTCTGATTGAGGATTCAGCACACAACTAGTCAATGGTTGTGCTAAGGCTGACTTCAAATCGATTGGTTCAAAACCTTAACAGTAAAGTTTTGCTGGAAGTCTTCTTTGTGCTGATTACATGTTTAGTTTCATTTATAAGCAACAAGGAGCTGATTTGAGTGAGATGAGCAAAATCAGTAGTAAATTCTGAGTTTACGTTCAATTCGAACCAAGTTATGTTGCGTTGATTGAGCTTCCTGAAATTTTGTTCACCCTTAACTTGGTCTCATAGTTTGAACAGTTTTAGTCTCGACTGTATTTCAAATCTTATTTCAGTTGATTTTCATGGCTATTATGTTTGTCATGGTTCATCAGTCGAGTCAGTGCATATGTTGAATGGTTTTGTCTAATGTGATCCTGAGATTCCTGAATGCAAATTTGAAGATGAATGTACATGCTGTTGATTGTTGAAATGTGGACCATTCTTTTTAGTGAGATTATCTCGATTCAGGTGCCTTTAAAGGGAATGGGGGGAGGGGTTTATATAGTAGTAAACTCAGATGCACAAAAAAGGAAAATAATTGATTGAACACTAGTAAGGAAAGAAATCGAGTAAACACAGACGAAGAAAAGAGAGAAATTTCACATGTAAGTTAGTAAAACAACAGAAAAGGAAAAAGTATCAAACTCCAAACCCTAGTTAGGGTTTCAAACTCAAAATCGGACAACTCGTATAAATTATCTAGTTCATCTCGCTTATATGGACGGAATATCACACTAATCTTCAAGATTGAGTCGATTCTCGTCCAATATAGAGGTGGTATTTGCCAAAATTAGGCAAATACCTAAGTAATACCAAAATCGAGTAACCAGTACCAAAGGAAACCAAATATGGTAAGCAAATAATGGCAAAATCCCATTATCAACGGGATTAGGAGAGGGGATTTGGGGGTGAGACAGCTAGGGTTTGACAGAGACGAAGAGAGCGTTGAGAGAGTTTAAGGACGGTGGGTTTAAAGGGAATGGGGAATTAGGGTTTAGGGTTGGGTAATAAAAGGGTAGGTTAATTGTAGGTCGTTGATCTTAGAGATTAACAGCCGGTATTTTAAAACGGGACTGGGGCGGGTTAAAGAAGCGGGTACCAAGCGGGGTTTTGGGTTAGGGGTCGTTTGGTTTGGGCTGTGGCGGACTAGGCTAAGTTTTGGGCAGTTTTAGGCCACAAATGTGGTCCAAAATTGGATATAAAGGGCTATTATTTAAATACTCAAAATTTTATCACAAAATGATTTATAAAACTACTTAATAAATTAAAATAAAATATTATTTATGCCTTGAAATGTTTAAAATAACAACTTTGTATTATAAAAATATAAATATGCTATTTTGGCACAAAATAATATAAAATAGAGGGCAATTGAGTGAATATAGGCCATCATTGCAAAATTAGATAAAATAGCTTAAAATACTAGTGTAATTTCACATAATGATATAAAATATTTGAAACATATATTATAGGTGCAAAATAAGTATTTTAGGTGACCACGTCATCACAGGATAATTAAAAGGATAATTATTAGATATTAAAATGCAAGAAAATTAATTTAGGGCTCTAAATATTATGAAAAATTATAGAAAATGCTTACATGAATCTTGTAAATTAAATAACGATGCAAATATACTATTTTCAAGTATATATATACAATTTAAAAATATGAGGAAAAAATTGGGTATCAACAGTCACGCCATCCATCGTTGGGAAGAGCCACCCGGTTCACACATAATCCACCTTTGGAAAGAACCGTGGCATTAAGAAAACCAAAGGCTTATTATTCACTTAAAACGTAAAAAGAAGCTAGGAAATTAAAAAGAAGCTACTAAAGTAAATAAGAAGTTATACTACTAAGGAAAAGCAAACTAAAGAAGCTATGAAATAAACTACGGAAAGCGAGATAAATGAATATACAAACCGAAGTCAAATGAATATATACATAAGGGAAAAGAATATATACATAAGGTAAATGAATTATTACATCAAATGGAGAGAATATATACATAGCAAAGGAAAATAAAGATGAAAGAAAAAATAGTATCAAAGTTATTACAGCCCAAATGTCGCATAAGCAAAATAGACCACCCCCCAAATGAAAATAGGCATTGTCCCCAATGCTTAAAAAAAAATAAGAACAGGGAAAGGGTAGAGAGTTAAGAGAACTCCCTATGTGGTCTCCGTCTGCATAGGATCATTAGCAACCTCGGCCTCCAGCTGTATCTCATCATCACTTGGCTGAGGGATAACTGGGTTGCTGAGCATCTAGATCATCTCCTCAGCAGTGTAGGAAGTGTCAACCGGCTCCTCAGACTGGCCGGTTGCTGCCTCTGGTGCTGTCTGTGCTGCTGGTGGTGCCTGTGCTGCTGGTGGTGCTGTCTCCATGAGCAGGTCCAATGGTAAATCACCGGCAAATGTTATCTTCTCAATCTCTTTTCTCAACTTATCCACCGACTTCTTTGATGCTTGAGATCTCCGCATATTTTTGACCTGTTTTCCCAAATCCTCAATAACTTTCCCTTGTGCCTCCACTTTATCCATGATAGTCTTCTGGTCGGCCATAATCTTCTTCAATGCTTCCTCCACTGACGGAGGTACCTGTGGCTCTGCTGGGGCTGCTGGGCTAAGGACTGTGTTGCAACAGCACTGGATATATCAGTCAGCTTTGTAGTAGTTGCCTGCATCCAGTTGTTGAGACTCCCCAATGTCTGGGAGACTCGCAGCGCAGTATGAGGATAAGTAGAGGAAGTTGGCACTAGTAATAGCACTGATTATCTAGCAGAAGCTGGTGGTCCAGAGGATGAAGGAGGCATGGTTGTTGTCGCGGTGGAAGTACCGACTGCTGTGGAAGGCTCGGCAGCTGAATCAGTAACTACTACCGCTGGCTCCTCAGACTAGCCAGCAGAGGTAGTAGCTTTACCCTTGAACTTCGGGTTGTCAGCTCCCTGGAGGTAGTACCATGAGAAAGGCTTTTTGGCCTTTACCTCGGTGTCATAATGCTTCGGCTCCACCCCTTGATCCTTGAAGTATTTCGTGAGGAAGTTCAGGTATGGATAGGATCTCTCACCCTTCTGGACAACTAAAGTGATGTTGGTGGACATGATGGCAGCAACATTTATTGGATGCCCAGCCATAATAGAAGCCACCAAAACTACACTGGGAAGTGGGAGCACGTTTTCATTGAGGCATGGGTCAATGCGGCTACACATGAAGTTTGCCACCCTTTTGCTTCAAAGTTAAGGGTGGCCCGGACAATTGGAACCCCTACTGTGAGCCACGAAGGTGTTGACCCTGGGATTGCCAGAATCTCAGCTAGCCACAGGCGAGCTGCATCACCCATAGCTAGCTTCTCCAAATACTGCACTGCCTACACTTCTTTAAACCCCACATATGTGTTCAGTGCACAGGAGTCAAAGTAGATTTTCAGATTCCGCACTTTTGACACCTTAGTTCCCTATTTGATGTGAGCAACATTTGCATAGAATTCATTGACCAGGTACTCATTCGCATCAAGGACGCTTTTGGTGAACCATTTCCAACCTTTCCGCTCCTGGAATTGCCTAAGGACAATGGGGTTATGCTTGTGCAAATCTTTCATTAAGAATTGTCGCTCAAGAGTGAGCGACCTCTGTGGCCACCATTCCCAAAACTTTGCGAACGCAGTGGCACTGTCAAATTTGTCCTCCCATATCTCTGGTCTCCTTGATCTTTCTAACCCTCCCACTGCAGTATCGCCCTCTCTCCCATCATCTAGGACATCATCATCATCATCATCTAAATTTATTGGAGCAGGGGAATCATGTGAGGAAGAGGGCTCAGTGTCTTGGCTGCCCTCTTCCGAACCTTCCGAAGAACTGGCAGTTGATGAGGACTCATCCACCAAGTGGAATCTCCCTGGGATTTGTTGTGATTGGGCTTCCGGCTGTTCTTCCATGGAATTACCCTCAAAGGTTTCCCCATATGGGACATACTCACTGGTCTCCGAGGTATCAGGGGCTCTATTAGTTGTTTCTTTCTTGCTTATAAGTGCTAGAGGTAGGCTGCTTTTACCTCGAACCTGGCCTCGGGAGGGTTCTGCCCTCCCTTTTGACTTATCTCCTTTTCCACGTGAGCGAACCAATGTCTGCAACACATAAGAACTAGAAATCAGTTACAATTGAAGCTCATAATGGATACATAAACATGATTGAAAGTTACAGCAAAACATTCTCAGAAGGGGCAGTGCAGACCGCACAAAAGTGAGTGCGGCCGCAGACTGCCCAGTGCGGACCGCACAAAATTCAGTGCGGCCGCATAACCAAGAGTGCGTACCGTACAATTTTGTCTGTGGCCGCACAGCCCAGGTTCAGACTACTGGGGTCTCTGAAGTGTCATCACTGCGGACCGCACAAAAATGAGTGCGGCCGCACAAGTCCGTTATGGACCGCACAATTTTGAGTGTGGCCACACAAGTCAAGCACAACATTTTCCTAATTCAGAGGGCTGCAGACCGCACAAAAGTGTGTGCGGCCGCATAATTCAAATTTCACTGTCACTATTTGTTTAGGGTTTATGCAATTTTTGCTCTCAAATTGACATGGTGGTAGCAATCAAACATCATTAGTTATTTAACCAGACCCCAATTATCGTTCAAGATGCTACCCACATGATTCTAAGCAAAAATAACTAAACATTGACATTTTTAGTCATGTAATTAACCTTAAATCAAAGAACAAAAGCAAACAAAAGATGAAGAATCTAATGAAGAAATTAACATACTAGTAATGAAGATGCAGGTGAGAATCTAAGTCGATGAAATGAGGGAAGATTTGAGAGCAATGAGGAAATGCACTATGCTAGCTTAGCCTCGGGGCTCAAAAGGTCGAAAAGTGTAAACAGCTGAGAGAAACCCTATTTATATTGTTACGGTTGGGCCCAGTTTTTTTACCTGAGTGCGGCCGCATAATTTTGATGCGGTCCGCACTCCTTACCTGCCCGTGTGAAGCCCTGTTATGGACCGCACAAAAATAAGTGTGGCTGCAGCATTAGTGCGGACCGTACAAAAATGTGTGCGGCCGCAATTCCTTAAGCATTTTTGACAGGCCAACTTCAGAGACCATGCATTTTGACACATAGCCAAACTTTTCGTGCACAGTCCCTGCCATGCACACCCATTCCTGCATACACTTCAAAACTGGTTAGGACAAAACAAAGCCTATCTAATCTAAGAAGAAAAACAAAAGAAAGAAAAAGACACACGGGTTGCCTCCGAAGAAGCGCCTGATTCAACGTCGCGGCACGATGCAGATTACCAATCACTTAAAATGAAGAACTGCCACAATGTGGCCATCATCAACTTTGCCAAGATAATGTTTAACCCAGTGCCCATTGACTCTAAAAACCTCATCGTTCTTATTTTTCAAATCTATAGCACCGAAGGGGGTTACATTCACCACTTTAAAGGGGCCACTCCATTTAGATTTCAACTTGCCCGAAAACATCCATAACCAGGAATTGAACAATAGCACAAGATCACCTTTTTTAAACTCCTTATTGTGGATGTACATGTCATGGAGGTACTTCATCTTTTCCTTGTAATGGGACGAACTTGTGTAGGCATGATACCAGAATTAATCAAGCACATTCAAATGTGCCACTCTTAGGTTTGCAGCGACATCTTACTCAAGGTTCAACTTTTTCAAAGCCCATATGGCCTTATGCTCTACCGAAAGATGGCACGCCTTCCCAAACACCAATCGATACGGAGACATCCCAATCGGCTTCTTGTAGGCCGTCCTATAAGCCCAAAGAGCATCATCAAGTTTTCTTGACCAATCCGTTTGGTTGGCATTCACAATCTTTGACAAAATACTCTTGATCTCCCGGTTGGAGACTTCAACCTGTTCGCTTGCTTGAGGATGGTAGGGGGTTGAGACTATATGAGTGACACCATACATTGTGAGTAAGTTATCAAAATCTCGGTTGCAAAAATGTGAACCCCCATTACTAATAATGGCCCTCGGAGTACCAAACCTTGTGAAGATGTTCTTTTTCAAGAAAGCCACCACACTTCGAGCTTCGTTGTTGGGTAAAGCCACAGCTTCAACTGATTTTGACTCATAGTCCACAGCTACCAAAATTCAGGTGTTCCCACAAGAGCTCACGAGCGGTCCCATGAAATCAATACCCTAAACATCAAAGATATCAATCTCTAAAAGGGTGGTAAGGGGTATCTCATTCTTCTTAGAAATGCCACCGGCCCTTTGGCACTCATCACAACGCTTAACAAGCTCACTAGCTTCCTTGTAGAGGGTAGGCCAATAGAATCCACAAGTCAAAACCTTTGTAGCCGTTCTAGCTCCACCGTGATTTACCACCATACGTTGAAGAATGGCAAGCCTCAAGAATCCCCATTTGTTCTTCTTCCGGCACACATTGCAGATCACGCCATCGGTACATATACGGAAAAGATATGGCTCATCCCAATAATAGTCCAAGAAATCCCGTTTGAGCTTCTTCCTTTGGTTTGAAGAGAACTCATTCGTTACAATGCCTCTCACAAGATAATTGGCTAGATCCGCGAACCATGACATCCCGTTCATTGAAATGGCTAACAATTTTTTGTCGGGGAAGGAATCATTGATCTTAAGGCCATCATTTAGACTCCCCTCCTGCTCCAATCAGGACAAGTGGTCTGCCACTTGATTCTCACTACCCTTGTGGTCTTGAATCTCTAAATCAAACTCTTGCAATAGTTGTACCCACCGCATCAACCTTGCCTTAGAATCTTTCTTGGTCATCAAATACCGAAGCCCCGCATGGTCGGTGTGAACAATAACCTTAGTACCCATCAAATACGGCCGGAACTTCTCCATGGCAAGAACAATAGCAAGTAACTCCTTTTCGGTCACTGTGTAGTTGACTTGGGCATCATTCATGGTCTTGCTAGCATACTAGACCGGATGGAAGATTTTGTTGATTCTTTGCCCCACCACCGCTCCAACCGTAATATCACTAGCATCACACATGAGCTCAAAAGGCAAGCTCCAATCCGGTGCGGTGATAATAGGAGTAGTAGTCAACTTGAACTTAAGCAACTCAAATGCCTTCATACAATCTTCATTGAAATGGAACTTGGCATCCTTCTCCAAAAGTTTGCACAATGGGTTCACCACCTTAGAAAAGTCCTTGATGAATCAGCGATAGAATCTCGCATGACCCAAGAAGCTCCTCACTCCCTTCACGGATATAGGAGGAGGGAGTTTGGAGATCACCTCAATTTTGGCGTGGTCAACCTCAATGCCATGTTTTGAAATTTTATGGCCGGGGACAATGCCTTCCTCAACCATGAAGTGACACTTCTCCCAATTCAACACCAAATTTGTCTCCTCACATCTAGCCAATACCCTATCCAAATTGTTCAAATAATCTTCAAACGAATTCCCAACCACAGAACAATCATCCATAAAGACCTCAAGAATATCCTCCACCATGTCGGTGAAAATAGCCATCATACACCGTTGAAAAGTTGTCGGTGCATTACACAACCCAAAAGGCATCCTTGAAAACAAGAAAGTACCATAAGGACATGTGAAAGTGGTCTTATCTTGGTCCTCGAGAGCAATAAGAATTTGATTGTAGCCGAAGTATCCATTAAGGAAGCAATAAAAAGCATGCCCGGCCAACCTATCAAGCATTTGGTCAAGAAATGGAAGCGAGAAACGATCTTTCCGAGTGACTTTGCTGAGTTTCCTATAGTCTATGCACACTCTCCACCCGGTAACGGTTCTTGCTGGGATTAATTCATTCTTGTCATTTGTTACCACAGTCACGCCCCCTTTCTTTGGGACACATTGCACCGGAGAGGTCCACGAGCTATCGAAAATGGGGTAAACAACCCCGGCATCTAACCACTTGATTATCTCCTTCTTCACCACCTCTTGCATTGCTTCATTAAGCCTTCTTTGATGTTCAATGGAGGGTTTGGCACCCTCCTCCAAAATAATCTTGTGTATGCAAAGGGCGGGGCTTATGCCCCGGATATCCACCAAAGTCCATCCGATTGCTCTTTTCCTCCTTTGTAACACATCCAATGTGGACTCTACCTGCATGTCAGTTAAGCAAGAAGAAAGGATAACCGGTAAAGTAGAAGAAGGGCCAAGGAATTCATACCTAAGATGCAGAGGCAATGGCTTTAACTCCAAGGTAGGAGGCTCCTCGATTGAGGGCTTTGTTGGAGGAGTCTTCCGGTTTTCAAGATCCAAAGATAGCTTTCGGGGCTCATAAGTGTACGATCCCATGCCTTGCAATGCATTTACACACTCCACATAGCCATCACTCTCCTCATCATCATCAAGGTTGAGGAAAACGGCTTCCAATTTGTCTTCAACATTCATTGTGGCACTCGCATCATCAACAATCACATCCGTCACCAAATCCACGAACGAACAAACTTCATTACTATTCGGTTACCTTATTGATTTGCACATATGGAAGACCACCTTTTCTTCACCCCCCCCCCCCCCAAAAAAAGTGAGCTCACCGTAGGTACCTCATAGTCCACTTCACAATCAAGAATCACAAAGTCCGCTGGGAGGATAAACTTGTCAACTCGAACCAATACATCATCAATAATACCCAAAAGCCTCTTCATTGTTCGATCCGCCATTTGCAACCTCATGGATGCGAGTCTTGGTTGCCTAATTCCCAAAGTTTGAACACTGAATAGGGCATCAAGTTGATACTTCCCCCGAGATCACATAATCCTTTGGCAAAATCGGCGCTCCCAATAGTGCAAGGGATTGTGAAAGCGCCCGGATCTTCCAATTTTGGAGCCATTGAGTGCACAATAGCACTCACTTAATGAGTCATCTTGATGGTCTCACAATTGATTGACCTTTTCTTGGTTAACAAATCTTTCATGAATTCTGCATATCCCTACATTTGTTCCAATTCCTTAACCAACGACACATTAATTGACAAACTCTTCATCATATCAATAAACTTTTTAAATTGGTTTTCACTGTTTTGCTTTGCAAGCCTTTGAGGGTATGGAGGAGAAGGCCTTGGCGTTGGTGCCTTAGCCTTTGGCACTACCGGTTTCTGCATGTCAATATGTTCCCTAGACGGGTTCACCTCTTCTTGCGTCTCCTCCACACTTTCATCTATATCAATTCTCACTTCTTCACTAGCTTGAACCACATTGCTTGGGATTTCATCTTCTTGAACCACAACACCTTCATCCACAATCCTTCTTTGATTTGAGGTGGTTGCATCTCCACCTTTTCTACTTCTAGTAGTCACGACCATAGCATGTCCCGTATTATTCCCACCCTTCGGGTTTACCACCGTATCACTAGGTAGTGCCCCCTTAGGATGAATGTTTAAAGCTTGTGAGATTTGGCCTAATTAAACCTCCAACTTCCGAATAGAAGTGTTTTGCAAGGCTAATTGAACATCAGAGTCAGCATTCTTCTCTATCATCTGTTTAAACATATTTTCAATTCTACCCATCTCACTAGAAGAAGAGCTCGGGCCTTGAGAAGGTAGGGAGGTGGATTGCTCTGTTGTTGGAACATCGGGGGCCTTTGAAAACCCGACCCCCGATTGTTGTTGTTGTTCCACCCTTTTGGTTATTTCCACCCCAATTGCCTTGATTACTCCAATTGCCTTGATTTCCTTGATTGTTCCAATTGCCTTGATTAGGATTGCCACCACTCTAATTGCCTTGGTGGTTTTGGTTGTTCCACCCTCCTTGGTTCCCTTGTGACCTCCATTGTTGTTGAGTTTGCCCTTGAGCATTGTTTCTTTGACCTTGATAATTGTTGACATATTGAACTTCTTCGTCTTTCTCATTGAATGAATCACCTTGATCATAACCACTATCATCTTGCATAAATTATTCCGGACGGCTTTGCATTTGTTGACCTTGTTGTCGTCTTTTGTTTACCATCATATTAACACCTTCCATTGCATGCACTTGTTTCGGCCCTTGAACTTGTTGAAGCTGAGCTTTGGCCCAATTGGTTCGTGGTAGTTGTCAACTCAGGAATAGCTTGCCCATGGTCATGTAGCTCCTTGTGTAGGTGAATGACAATAGGGTCACCTTGCGGAACATTGGCTCTACTTTTCCATGCCGAAGAGGTATCTGCCATCTCATCGAGAATTTCACAAGCTTTGGCATATGGCATGTTCATGAAGTTCCCCCCGGCGAGTTCGTTAACCACACATTGATTAGTTGTGTTGATCCCCCTGTAGAAGGTCTGTTGGATCATGGCCTCAGTCATATCATTGTCCGGGCACTCTTAACCATGGTACAACATCTTTCCCAAATCTCGTGCAATGGCTCATTGGGTTCTTGCTTGAAATCAAGAATCTCATCCCGAAGCGTTGCCATATGTCCCGGAGAGAAGAATTTGGAAATGAACTTCTCTGCCAACTCATCCCAAGTTTGGATGGAATGATTGGGCAACCTCTCTAACCAGTCCAATGCTTTTTCCCGTAGAGAAAAGGGAAATAGCCTCAACCTCAGCGCGTCCTCAGAAACATTTGTTTGCTTGCTCCCCGAACAAGTATGACGAACCCCTTAAGATGCTTATAGGCATTTGATTCGAAGCCCCGGTGAAGAATCCCCGTTGCTCAAGTAGTGTAAGCATCACGTTGGTCATTTGTAACTTGCCCGCCCTAATGCGGGCGGGATAATAGCACTTGCATAACCCTCTTTTGGTAATTGTCGGTGGGTTGCCGCTCTTGGTGGAGGTGGGGGAGGGGCGGGCACATTATCGTGAGGCGGGCGGCCGCATCTATTAGCTTGAGGTTCAAGAGGAACCTCATCCATGGCATCATCGTCCACTTCCTCCCCCAATGGCACATTTCCGACGGGGTCGTTGTTGAGAGCCATTTTGGTATCTAAAATCAATTCAAACACAAAATTAGTGACTCAGAAGGAAAAGAAGACAAAGCACACAAAAACCAAGATATATAGCTAAATCTGTTTAACTCCCCGGCAACGGCGCCAAAAATTGATGTCGCCCAAACTCACACCATAAGTATTGGTAGTGAGGCGGTCGAAGCAATGATAAAACCCAACACGAATCGGGGTCGATTCCTCAGGGAGTTAGAAATGTGATTAGGTATACACCTAGCGCAATTGTATAATGTGCCTCAATTTGCACTTCCGCAATCTTGTTGGTTGTTTCTATTTCTACTTAAAACTATTGTTTGCAAATAATAAACTAGAAGACAATGTTTTTTATTTTGGTTGTTTTTGTAATGATAAAGGATCTAGGGTCGTGACTTCAACCTAGGTTGTTGCCTAACGAGTTGTAAACTCTAGGGCAAGTTTGATTAGTCAAGATCGTAATATAGCAATCACACACAATTACCCACTCTATACCTCTCGGTAGTTTGAGTGATTTTGCCTAATTTGGATTTCTCAAGCCCAAATGGGTATTGCTCAAATAAAGTGATATATGCTCAAGTTGGTTCTCACTATCTCTAAATTTGATCCTTTAATTGGGGCTATCAATTTCTTGAGTTCACCCCAATTCCTTGTTAGCCAAGTTTTTCTAGACTTAGTCTCTCTTTCTCAAGTAGATACTAAGTCAAATACGCATGAATCAATGTTTGCAACCATTAATTCTAGAATTCAGGCATAAACAAGGCTAATTATCACTAAACCAATCACAAACAAGCCCTAAATTAAATACCCATTAAGTACCCACACTAGGGTTGAGCCACAACCCTAGCTAAAGATTTAGCTACTCATGGAAAATAAAGAAATACAAGAAGAGATTAAGATAGAAGGCATAATAATTGATTAGATAGGAAAATCTAATGTTTAGAAGTTAATCTAGTACAAAATTACTCTAAAAAGTAAAGAAAACGGCTCAGGTGCACTTCCGAAAATCGAACTTAACCTAATAATAAAAAAAGTTCTATTTATACTAAGCTGGAAATATCGGACAAAAATGCCCCTGCGAAGGTTGTGCGGCCGCATAATTCTGGTGCGGTCCGCACAATGGGCTATTGCAGCCACACAATTATCATGTGGTCCGCATTCTTGGGAATTTGGGCTTGGAACTTCAGGGCTTCTGCGGTCCGCATGAAAATGAGTGCGGGCGCACTTCTGATTATGCGGCCGCACAAAAGTGATGTGGTCCGCACTCTCTGCTTTTGGACTTGCAACAGCTCTTCGATTCTTCAAACCTGCGGACAGCATAATAATGACTGCGGCCGCACAATTTCGGTGCGGTCCGCACTCCTTGAGCTGGCCCAAACACTCTCTGAATCTCCCTTCTACAGCCGCACTAAAATTGTGCGGTCCGCACTGCTAGCCTTTTCGCCCTGTTTTGGTTCTTGTCCACTTTTGACTCCTTTATGAGTTGATTTTGACTTCTTTGGCTCGTTTCCCAATTATCCTGCAAGTAAGCACATTTTGTTAGTTTTCGGGAATACCTTTAAGCATTTTTGAGCTAAAATGCAAGTAAAAGAGAGCAAATACACTGTCAAAATCCCTACTTATTAGTGACCTCTGTGGTGGATAAGATGTGGAAAGCCAGGTTGAGATGATTTGGACATGTGAAGAGGAGATGTATGCTGCAAACAGTCAAATCTGAACTGAACCCTGTCGCTCTTCTTTCTTTCCTCGCGAGCAGGAAGCTAAATGCGCTAGTGAGAAGGTGTGAGAGGTTAGCAATGGCCAGTCTAAAGAGGGGTAGGGTAGGCCAAAGAAGTATTTTGGAGAGGTGATTCGGCGGGACATGGTACATCTTCAGCTTACAGAGGACTTGACCCTTGATAGGAGACGTATAGATGTCAAGGATTATGATAGTAGGTCAGTACGTAGTCGCGTGTTTTTCTTCTCCATACCAGTAGTATTAGTATTACTTTTGTATTTTCTTATTCTTAGATTTCTTCTACTACATGTTATTTTTTTGCTTCGGTTATCTTATTTTCTGATGTTGTTATTACTTTTTTTTCATGCTTCTCTACTACCGTATTTCTTTTTTATGACTGCTGGAATTTCGCTTTACTGGAGCCAAGAGACTACGAAAATAGCCTCTAGCTTCACAAGGTAGGGGTAGGGTCTATGTATACACTACCCTCCCTTGATCCCACTTGATTTCACTAGATATGTTGTTGTGTTGTTATTGTAAATATTGTGGCTAAATGTCTAAATGAGTCTACGTCTCCAAGATAATTACGTATATTTTATGGATTATTTAAAGATTATAAGGTTACTTTAGTGCATTAATTTTTGTATTGAAAATAAAGTATTGTATTTTTCTTTCGAATATTAATTATATTAAGTAGACTATAGATTTCAATTTAATATGAAAGTTTGACCATATTTGACCATAAAACCGATTGAAAATCGGTCAGTTCATAACATAACCAACCAAAAACGATCGATAATCTCAAAAATATAACTAAATATTCATCATAAAAATAAGTCCGACCGAAAGCAGTGGATAGAAAAAATACTTTTATAATATTTCTATTATGAACCGACCGATTTTGGCCCGTATTTTTGCATAAATTTTTTCCGGCTAAAAAATATAAGAAAGTGGATTTCCCGGGTTTTGATAAAAATCGGCTATTTCCGACCTAGACGCTTGGTAAATGTGTTGTTTTATTGATTGATCGCTTTTCAATCAGTATCCTGCGGATGGTTTATCCAGTCTTTAGTAATGAAAGTCTTGAATAAATATAAAAACCATGCTAGATTAAGAAAGATTCATGTTGACAGTATTCCTTTACGTTGGAACCAAAACTTATAGATATATATAGGGCCACTTTGTGGTTGAATATTATTGAAGGTATAATTAAATAAATAAAAGTGTGATCTATCTAATCGCTTAATAGTTTAGATAAGTGTAACGCTTCATTAAATTATCGAAGTAGACATAGGTCATCAGTTTAAGTCTCACTCACTGCTAAAAAATTGGGTAATTTCATCCAGGAAAACTGACGGATATCGATCGGAATTTGAGGAAAAGCGACCGATTTCCGACCGATTTTATTTGGTCGGAAAAAATAATGGTCGCTAAGGTGTTGCGACCGAAACCGGTCGCAATTTTCAACGCGTAGACTGACAACCAAACTAAATATACCGACCAAAATCGATCAGTGTTAATTAATTTTTTTAAATTTATTTTTCAAATAGAAACCGGCATCGGTCGGAAATTTAAATATATATTAAATTTATAATTATTTGTAAATTGTAATAAATTTAAATTGAAAATTATTACTAAAAAATAAATAAAATTAAATTCAAAATTTTCGACCGAATTCGATCGGAAATTTTAAATTTCTGGGGAAAAAATGAGATTTTGACTTCGATCGGTTTTCTGGGTAAAAACCGAGCAGAATATCCCTGCTTTTAAGCTACACCACCTGCCAATTATAACCAATATCCATCCTATAATGGTAGCATTACATTGCTGCCATTCAACCATAATTAACCAACAACAACAACAATTAACCAACAACAACAATAATTAACCAACAACAACAATTAACCAACAACAACGCTAATAACAACCACAACCACAACAACAACGCTAATAACAACAACAACAACAACGCCAACCACCACAATAACTGTTTACCATGAAAATGGTAATAACAATTAAATTTGATTATGGGACTCTAAAATACGTGATCTATTTTTATGCTGGTTGTAATGTGGTTGATGCTATGTGTGAGACTTGGAAACGAGATAAGAGTTAGGAATAAGGTGATAACCAAACCAATAGGTTAACAATCAGGGCCTCGAGCTTGTCGATTCGGGGGCCTCGAGGTCGATTCCGATGCTCGGCTGGGAGCTATCGAAGGCAGTTAGAAAGCAGCTAACAGTTATAATAAAATCAACGAAGGCTCTTTATGGCCAATAATAAGCAATAAATGATGAACAATGAATAGAACACAATGATATTAGCAATAAATGAGATAACGAGACCAAGAGAAAGTGTTAGAGAGCAGAGAGAATGTTCTAGTATATTTAGTATGGAGACCAGCCTTTTACAAAATGACAAGGATCCCCTTTATATATGAGGGGAATCCCAACATAGTACAAAATGCATTAATTACAAAGATATGGAGATGGGACAGCTAGATGACGCCCTGATGCGGGTTTAGAGTAGCCCACTAGACTTTGTCAGTCCTAGCTGTGTGCCTTGGGAACTCCCCATCTCTACCATAGCTGGGGTCAACATTGTCCCAAGGTCGAGCGTCGATGAACCTCGAGGGAGGAAACTCGACTGTAGCCTTGTAGCCTCGAGCCTTCGAGATAATCCTCTGAGGTGCCTCGATGACGAGGAATTGGACCCTCTGATTTCACCGTATACAGATAGTCCCCGCGTTTCTTGGAGAGGAGCGATAAGAAATGATTTTGACATCCAACTCTTCGGACTTCCCGTGATGATGTCATATTGATGATATCACACTTATGACGTAGGCCTTCGCGATAACCGGGACATCCCATTGACTTGTCTTTTCAGCGTCATTCAATGCACTGCCGATTCCCATTCTTCAAAGCGACAATATCGCTGTCGATTCAGTTTTCAATAACGCATTGATTGCGCCAGTTGATATGTCTTTCAAGGGCATTGATGGCGCCGTCAGTTGCGTTTTTCAAAAGAGTATTCATTGCGCCCGCTAGTTACTCTACCCTTTTTCTATAAAATGGGGCTTTCTGGAGCCAATTCCTCATTCAAGTGTTCTTCAATCTGCCTTTCTCCCATTTCTTCTCTCCATCCTCATCCACTGTCGTTTCCTATGTCTGAGGCCCGTGTCCTCAAAGTTGACTGGCGGCATTCTCACCAGTTATACCATGGCCTTTTCCCGGGGTCCCTCCTCATCGAGCGAGATTGCGCCAACTTGTTGTTGTTGTTGTTACTGTTGTCGCCGTTGAGTCGAGACGAGGAGATAGGGAGGCCGATCTCTTCCGTCTTGGGAAGGTGTTTGGACTATACACCGCTGCTTACCCTCCTACCCCGGCCTGGTGTGGCACTTCACCCCTTTTGCTTTCCGTGGGGTGAAGTGGTACCTCTGGCCGGTAGCTTGCATAGCACAATGTCCCAAGAAGTGGACTCAAAGTAGGCGTGCAAGTGAGGCCGACGCCCGCTAAGTCTTCTACCGGGCCGTGATCTTCCTGGCCTGGGGAAAGACTTTGCTCTTTGACGGGCTATGGCGTTTTTTCATTCCTTTCTGCCTCTTTGCTTTCCTCTTCTTCATCTTCCCACTTTCCTCTTCTTCATCTTCGCCCTCGGAGATATCATTCTAGAGGACCGAGATGAGACCCCCGAGGAGGTGGCGGTCGAAGACGCTGCCGCCGAGGAAGCATACCTGAGGGGATGGCGCTCGAAGATACTGTCGCCGAGGGTGAACCCTCGAGAAGAGATTAGACTCTTGGCTTTTCTTGCATATGTACCTTTTTTGCTTCTTTGTTTCTATGTAAGGACCCCTTGTGGGCATTTGTAATCGAATGTTTATGAATGAAAAATGTTCCTTTAATTTGTCTCTGATGCATACTATTTCCCCTTTATTTATGCTTGTGTAGAATCTAAGTGCATGACCCCATTGGTTGGTGCAATTGTCGAGCCCGGGTTGGACTGATAAACTCGGGTCGTCGGGACCATGACTTCGAGTCGAATGAGAGTAGGGCCTCGAACCCCTAAATTGAGACTTAGCCTTTAGACCCTGCGATAATCTTTGAGGAGGGATTCACTCGGAAGCTTGAGAATGGAGACTGCCTTTGAGCTTTCGAGAGCAGTCCCCGAGTGGGGGGTTCATTCAAACCCGGGCCACCCGGAAACTTGCTTTGAACTTAGCGTAGATAGCCTTAAGGCATTGTAGATAGATCCCGGACGAGGGTTTACCCGGGTTCAGATGGTACCCCGGGGTCAAACCCATGTGAGTAGAGTTTAAGCGCTTATTTTCCTCTTGAGGGAAGCCTTCGAGATCGGGTACCATCTCGGGACTTGTAATGACATTGATGGCTTCTTGGAGCCTAACTTCTTTTTGATGGGGGTCCTCGAGGCCGGGTACCACCTCGGGACTTACAATGATGCCAACGGCTTCCTGGAGTCTAACATGTTTCTGGTGGAGGTCCTCGAGGTATGGTACCACCTCGGGACTTACAATGATGCCAATGGCTTCTTGGAGCCTAACTTCTTTTTTATGGAGGTCCTCGAGGTCGGGTACCACCTCGGGACTTGCAATGGTGCCAATGGCTTCCTGGAGCCTAACATATTTCTGGTGGAGGTCCTCAAGGTCGGGTACCACATCGGGACTTGCAATGATGTCGTTGGCTTTTTAGAGCCTAACTTCCTTTTGATGGAGGTCCTCGAGGTCGGGTACCACCTCGGGACTTGTGATGATGTTGTTGGCTTCTTAGAGCCTAACTTCCCTTTGATGGAGGTCCTCGAGGTCGGGTATTACCTCAGGACTTGTGATGATGCCGCTGGCTTCTTAGAGCCTAACTTCCCTTTGAAGGAGGTCCTCGAGGTCGGGTACCACCTCGGGACTTGTGATGATACGGGGATCTCCATTCCCAAAACATTACATGGCGTCGCCTAATGTATGATATGGCCGCAAGGCTGTCGGGGCGATTCTGCCGGTGCAGCTTCCCGAAGTGATACCGGTCAGTTTTTATAATCGGCCTCTGAGGCAGGCGGATCATCGCCGTTTTTTCCATATATATATATGGCTGTTTCTGCCTTTTTGGAGATCCCACCATTCTAAGTAGTTACCCTTTTGTTCCTGCGTCAAGCCTTTCATTATTTCAGTACTAACGCACTTGCACAAATTCCTGCTTTTAGTTCTCTAATTTTACCATAGCCATGACTGCTACATCGGGGTCTGTCCGGCAGAGAGGGGAGAGTTTCGCATCCAGTATTCAGGACCAACGAGAGCATACCTTGAAGATTACTTCTTCGATGGGAGAGGGACACCTTGAGTCGATGAGGAAAGACTGGATGGGGGGAAAAGGTAGTACTGTCGGTACCTTCGCCGGATGAGAGTATTACGGACCGTACCAAGGGGTTTCTGAATGTGTTTACGTATCCTTTCACGCTGGGCCCCCTTGATAGGGTCGTGCTTGATTTCTATCAAAAGTATCAGGTTACCTTGGCGCAGATTCACCAGTCATTTTGGCGGATAATGTTGATGATGAGGTTCTTTGCGGAGAAGGCAGGGCTTGAATTTATGCTTAGTCATCTTATCAAGCTATACCGGCCTTTTCATCATCGAGGTCTACTAACCTTACGATGCTGGTCGACCACGCCTTTCGTTGTTGATGACGAGGAAGATGGATATCGGGAGCGGATGAGTCGATTGTCCGAGTACGGACCGCTGACATCGTCCCCGTGGAGCTTATGCCATTCCCTGAGGAATGGAATTATACACGTAAGTGGTACATTTCGTGCCTTCTCAGTTTTGTTTATGGCGAAGGTTGGTTTCGTAAATGTGCCATCTTGTCTTTTCCTGCAGCGGTTTCATGGGCATCGGGCGACGTTCCTGATCTGCTGGATTGGGTTCAGAAGTTGGCGATCCACTCAACTTGCGATGACCGCAAGTGGCGAGCTTTGTCCCGGGGCAGATGGGAAGTAAAACATCATGGTGCGCGTTGTGCTATTTTTTCCTTTCCCTTCCTTCATTTGGAGAGGTACTTTCCCTTTCTGCGTATTAATCTTGCTGTTGTAGGTATCGGAAAGCCTTCCGAGGTGAGGTCGCGCCCCTTTGGAGAGGGGGAAGAGTCGCTAGCTTCCGGGCTAAAGAACAGAAACAATAAGCGAGAGACGACCTTACAGGGCGATGGCGCTCAAAGCAGGGCGAAACTGGACCGGGGCTCCGGAGCGGAAGCATTGCCTAAGCCAGTCGCGCCCGTGGTTCCTGGTTTTGAGAAGGTGGTTTCTCCATTGATGCCGCATTCTTTTTCCGTCGACAGTGCTTCGAGGGATATTAGAAACTCGGGGTCGCATACACCCAGCGACCGTGCCTCGACCGGAGTCGACTCTTTCAGAGCTGAGGGAGCTAGGTTAGCAGATGTGTGCTCGGCCTTCGAGGAAGCCCAGCATCTTCACTTCGTGGTGAGTTTCGGCATAGGTCTTTTGAGTTTCGCGTCTTCCCTTCCTTATTGGGTTTTCTTTTTCAGGCCTTCGACAAGCTTAAGTCCGGGCTGCTTCGTCGTGAAGCTAGGCTGCGGAAAGCTCTGGACGAGGAGAGATCCCTTAGGCTCCTTTGCGATGAAAAGGAAGTCGAGTTTGAATTATGAGAGCTACTTGAAGGAACAGGTAGTTTTCTGTCCCGGGTGAGTGTGCGTCCGCCTTCTAGCTTCTGAGGCTAGCGCTTCGTTTATCTCAGTTGCAGAAAAAGAAGGGGGCCCTGGAGCGCATTCGGGATGAAGCTGGCCAAGCCAAGCGTGAGCATGATGAGCTAAAAGCTCAGGCGGAGGTTCAGGCTTTAGAGGGGAAGGGTGCTCTGGCTAAAGTTCCCGCCTTTGAGGCTTAACTTCGCTTAGCTCGTGGCAATGCTTTGGTTCAAACAGATGTGATTACGAAGCTCGAGTCCAAGCTTTCGAAGGTCAAGGCTGAGATCCTTGATGCCCGGGCTGAAGCCGTAATGAGCCGAATTAAGGCTGACCAGGAGATGGCGATCTATTTAAAGGACGCTGCCGATGCTCAAGCTGAGCTGAGGAGGATCCTCGACCGCGAAGATAGGATCAAAGAGTACGCTCGTTGCAAGTCTCGAAGAAAGATTCTCGAGGAGATCCGTGCTAGGGGTTTTGTCCTCTCGGAAGAGTTGGCGAGAGCGAGGGCGGACGAGCGTGATGCTCAGTTACTTCTGTCTGATACCGAAGAAAGCAAAGATGAGGCCGATGGGTCGTAGCTCCCAGGGGGGCGTAGATTTTGCCATTTGTATATAATATTTTCAAAGCATGTTTGTAGATGGAGATCGCATTTCTTCATATATGTGTATAAAAGAAAACCTTGCGGCTTTATTTCTTCTGTGTCTCTTTCTGTCTTGAATTTAGCCAGATGAACTGGTCTTTGAGTTGAGAGGAGCCCTTAGATTCGTGGTATGGCCCTGAGGCTCATTAGGCTGGCCCGTAGGCTTTTACGCACTTGAGCTGGCGACAATGGTTCTTACGCTTTTACTCTTAGGCAGATTTAGTTACCTGTTTTGGGTTCAGTCTCCGAATCGGGTTTCGACTCGTGCTCATTCAACCCTCAAGTTTTGAATTTTAAGCTGGTGACAGTGGCTCTTACGCTTTGGGTCAGTGCGACCGTTTATGTGGGCTGGCGACAATTGCTCTTACGCCTTGGGTCGATGAGACCTTTTGTGCGAGCTGGCGACAATGGCTCTTACGCCTAGGGTCATGCGACCTTTCATGTAGGCTGTATTTTTCCCTCGATAAGGATTTTTTGAAAGTGTTTGCCTAACTCTTCGACGGTTTAATAAAAAACCTCGATTGCGAGTCATTATATGGCGATGATCGAGCACCTCGGGGAGTTTGGCTCGGAGGCTGAGTATCTCGAAGCCAGTGTTTAGGAGCCGACATGATCGAAGCTCTATGCCTATGTCGAGGTTAGCCTGTTTAACCGGTTCTTTTTGAAGTAGATTCGAAGTAATTGAAGGCCTGTGATTTTGTAGCGACGGTCGGGCGTCCTCGAGTCGCGTTAGTTTGGCTGGTACAGCCTTGTGACCGTAGTCATTTGTGTTTGGCCGAAGCCACTTTTAGTCCCGAGTGAAGTAGTTTCGGCGTCTATATCGAGGGTATGCCTTTTAGGGGTCTTACAAGTTCGATAAATAGCCTTAACTTTGAGATTGGGTTTATGCCTTTACTAAGGTCTTACAAGTTTGACATGCCTTTGAGGTCTTACAGTTTTGGATACTTGGTACAAGTATGGTTCATGCCTTGCTCGAGGTCTTACAGATATTGTCACTTGGTACAAGTGCGGTTCATGCCTTCCTTGAGGTCTTACAGATATTATTGTTGCCTTACGTAGGTCTTAAGAGATTGAGGCTGCTTATTTGGGGTCATATGGCCTCGGATTTTTGATAAGCCGATGGAGATGGCGATTGACGGCAGTCCCCGAGTCGTGGAGGATTTCTCGGCTCGGGAGCCATTATGATGGAGACAGTGATTGACGGTAGTCCCCGAGTCGTGGAGGATTTCTCGACTCGGGAGCCATTACGATGGAGATGGCGATTCATGGCAGTCCCCGAGTCGTGGAGGGTTTCTCGACTCGGGAGCCATTACTTGTGAACTTGGTATTGCCTCATTGAGGGCTTACGATTCCGAAGTTTCCGACCCGGGGGTCATGTGGACTTGAGTTTTTTACGCCAGTCCTCGAGTGTTCGGGACATTTTTGGCTCTGGAGCTATTTTGTGATCTCAGTGTTGCCTCATTGAGGGCTTATGAGTTAGGAGCTCCGACCCGAGGGTCGCATTGTTTTGAGTTGTCGATGCCAGTCCCCGAGTGTTCGGGACATTTTTTACAGAGGAGTCATTTTTGCAAAAAATACTGAGTTTCTTTTGAAGCGTGAAATGCGTTGATGAAAAGTATTCTTCTATTACTTGGTACAAGTATACATGCCTTTGCCGTTAGGAGCTTGGTTGTTGTATGCGGACACGATTCGTTTGACTGTTTGGTCTGGTACATTATTTTCCTATCGAGACCCTGTTCAGCATGTCTTAGCTTCTCCGAGAAGGTGATCTTCCGGGGGGGCTGCCCCCCAGTATTCGAGGTTGATTGCAAAAGAAGCCTTGAATACTCGTTGAGTTTTCCTTAGGTAGCATGTAGGTGTTGCCTCGTTAAAAACCTCGCCGGTAAAACCCTTGTTGGGATAAAAACCCGGGCGAAGGAAAAGAGTGCAACGCATGATTTCGAAACCTAAGGCCTTCGAGAAGTGCTTTGGCCGTTTTGATTGGGTACCTGCACTCAGGTTAGCATAGAGTAAAATTGAAAGATTCAGGAGGCGGTCATACCTTAGTGTAGATTGTGCCGGCGATGTTTCGAGCCCTGATGTGTTTCAATCGCTTGTGATAAGGACGCGGTACGGTCCCCTACTTTGTTTAGTCGGGAGTAGCCGAGAGAGTGGCTTGTTATCGCTATTTCACTATTTGTTTATCCTTCGTCTCCTTCGAAGGTGGAGGTACCGGTGTCGGGTCCACATCGTGCACCGCGAACATTTCTTTCGCAGCATGTTGTTCCCCGTAGACGGTTTTGATCCCATCCTTTGTCGGGAATTTCATCATTTGATGGAGGGTGGATGGCACTGCTCTCATGCAGTGTATCCACAGCCTTCCGAGCAAGGCGTTGTACCTCATGTCTCCATCGATGACATGAAACTTGGCATTTTGGGTTGTGCCAGCCACGTTGGCTGGGAGGGTGATTTCCCCTTTCGTTGTTTCGCTCGCCTTGTTGAATCCGTTGAGGACTCGAGAGGTGGGTACGATTTGGTCAAGCAGTCTGAGCTGCTCTACCACCCTCGACCTGATAATGTTGGCCGAGCTACCTGGATCCACAAGTACACGTTTAATTTGAAATATATTTACAAGGAAAGAGATTACTAGTGCGTCGTTGTGAGGCTGAGTTCGCTTGTGGGGGGGCATCCTCAGGTATGTAGCCTCGAGTTCGCTTTTCTCTGGTGATGGATATTTTTATTCCTCTCATCATGGGTTCCTGTGGGGCATCAATGCCTCCCTAGATCATGTGGATGACATGCTGCGGCTCATTCGTTTTGTTCTTCTTGGCCGCCTCTCTTTCCCGAAACTGATTTTCGGCCGGGTCGCTTAAGAATTCTCGGAGGTGACCTTTATTGAGTAGTCTGGCTACTTCTTCTCGGAGCTGGTGGCAATCCTCGGTTTTGTGGTCGTGCGTGTTGTGAAATTCACACACTAAGTTATGATTCCTTTGCGAAGGATCTAATTGTACAGGCCTGAGCCACCTGGCGTCTCTTATTTTACTGATGGCGAACATGATGTCTGATACGTCGATGTTGAAGTTGTATTCTGACAAGCGAGGTGCCTCTGTTGACCCTGTGTGCCTATCAAATCCGGCTCTATTGACGAGTCCCCGAGGATTCTGTCCTCGGTCCATCCTTCGATCGTTGCGAGGTGGGTTGCGCCTCGGGGTGTTCCTTCTGTCTTTGGTGTATGGCTGATATCTTTCTTTGTTTGGCTTTGGCTCCTTCGCCAGAAGCCTGCTTGGGTATACAGAGCCCGAGGGGGCTCCTAGCTGGTCATCTTCGACCCTGATCTTCGACTGGTATCGGTTGTGGACGTCCGACCAGGTCACGGCGAGATATTCGACCAGATTCTGTTTCAGCTGCTTCGAAGTCACCGAGCTTCGCTCATTCAGACCCTGAGTGAAGGCCAGCACTGCCCAGTCGTCGGAGATCGGTGGTAGTTCCATTCATTCCATTTGAATGCGAGATACAAATTCTCGTAGCATCTCGTTCTCCCTTTGCTTAATTTTGAAGACGTCGGATTTCCTTAATACTACCTTGATGGCACCAGCATGTGCCTTTATGAAAGAATCCGCTAGCATGGCAAATGAATCTATTGAGTTTGGGGCCAGGTTGTGATACCACATCATCGCCCCTTTAGAAAGTGTTTCCCCGAACTTCTTCGGCAGGACAGACTCGATCTCATCGTCCCTCAGTTTGTTGCCTTTTACCGCACAGGTGTAAGCAGTAACGTGCTCATTGGGGTCTGAGGTTCCGTTGTACTTCGGGAGGTCTGGCATTCTGAACTTCTTCGGAATGGGTTTCGAAGCCGCTTCTTGCGAGAACGGCTTCTGCACAAACTTCTTTGAATCCACACCTTTCAGGATTGGGGGTGCTCCCGGGATCTGGTCGACCCTGGAATTGTAGGTCTTGGCCTTTTTTTCGTTGGCCTCTATCTTCATCTCGCCCGATTCAATCCTCTTCGTGAGGTCCTCTAGCATCTTTACAATGGCGGGGTCAGCTGCCGACCCATTGTTGCTTGATCTCTCCGGTACCTGCTCGGTCAGGGAAGCCATCCCCGGTGCTACCGTGCTAGGAGTTTTCTGGTGACTTTGCAGCTGAGCAATAGCCAGCTGTTGTGCCCGCAACATTTCAAAAATAACATGAAGGCTAACCTCCCGTTCTTCCCGAGCTGGGGTTTTCTGGGCTTCTTGTTGGTCGCCTTGGTGTATGCTCCTGTTGGTGTGGGAGCTTATTTCGACGTGTTGAGCGTCGCGTGAAACCGCGTCCACGGGAATCAGTTCTGGTGCGTTCTCGGGGTTTCGTGATGGTACACCAACACCTGGGACGTCAACATCATTTTCTCCATGGTCTTCAAGGTTGATGTTTTCATGTGCGTTTACTGAGTTAGACATTTGACCTAAAATCAAAGATCTTGGACAAAAAAAAGTGTGAAAGATAACTTGCGTTACGTGGTTAAACCAGCAAGAAAATAATCACTATTATTTTTAGCCCCACGGTGGGCGCCAAACTGTTTACCGTGAAAATGGTAATAATAATTAAATTTGACTATGGGACTCTAAAAATACGTGATCTATTTTTATGTTGGTTGTAATGCGGTTGATACTATGTGTGAGACTTGGAAACGAGATAAGAGTTAGGAATAAGGTGATAACCAAATCGATAGGTTAACAATCGGGGCCTCGAGCTTGTCGATTCAAGGTCCTTGAGGTCGATTCCGATGCTCGGCTGGGAGCTATCTAAGGCAGTTGGAAAGAGGCTAACAGTTATAATAAAATCAACGCGGGCTCTTTATGGCCAATAATAAGCAATAAATGATGAACAATGAATAGAACACAATAAATATTACCAATAAATGAGATAACGAGACCAAGAGAAAGTGTTAGAGAGCAGAGAGAATGTTCTAGTATATTTAGTATGGAGACCAGCCTTTTACAAAATGACAGAGCCCCTTTACTAGATTTAACGGGAGTACCCAACATAACACAAAATTCATTAATTACAAAGCTATGGAGATGGGATAGCTAGATGACGCCCTGATTCGGGTTTAGACGTAGCCACTAGACTTGTCAGCCCTAGCTGTCGTGACCTTGGGAACTCCCCATTTCTACCATAGCCGGGGTCAACATTGTCCCAAGGTCGAGCGTCGACGAACCTCGAGGGAGGAAACTCGACCGTAGCCTTGTAGCCTCGAGCCTTCGAGATGATCCTCTGAGGTGCCTCGATGACGAGGAATTGGACCCTCCGATTTCGCCGTATACAACAACTATACAAATGTTATATAACAAAATAATATTGACAATACCATAATCATTCAAAACTATTCTCAACTAGATATTCACATGTTCAAGACTTTGTTTAGAATTACACACCATTCAATGAGTGTTTTATATTGCATCATCTCCATCTTCACTACTAGAACCTTCATCGTCGGCATGGCTCGAAGGATGACGACGAGAAGGATTAGCATATGGGGAAGGCTCACGAGATCGGGGAATGGAGAAAGCACCACTAGCAAGAAGATTGGCTAGCTAACCTTGAAGGAGATTAAATTGTTCGTCCCTCTTTTCTAGCTGAACTTGAAGGGTATCAAATTGTTCATCTCTCTTTTTTGTTCTCTAGCCTTTGTCTCTTCAAGCTCTGTTGTCAGCTTTGCGATCTTCTTTTCCATAGACGAGATAGTCGACCTATCAATTGCCTCGTCTTGGGCGAAAGTCCCTATTCCTTGCAATCCAGCCCTGTAGCGCCGAAATGATCTCTTTGGAAGGCCGTACGCTATCCCCTTATTAGGACCACCGACAACATCCAACCATATCCTCTGCGCTTCTTCGTCTGAAAAGGGTGGTCGCTCTCCTTGCTCATTCGGTGGCAAGCTCTGAGTGTACTCCTCCACATTAATCTTGTAGCGACCCTTTATTTAGAAGATAGAAAATTATCTTCTATTTAATATTATAAACATTTTTAGTAGTTATGAAACTTACATATGCAGTCTCCGCCCGGTCCTCGACACATCTAGTTGGATCTGTTGGTGCCTTCTTCTTCCAGATGTGAGTCTCCAAGAAGATATGGCAGTCATGACTTTTCATATGAGTCATCTTTCCTTCAACCGTATCGGCATGTTTTCCCATGTTTGAAGCATATCCGTCGGGCATCTTTAGGTTTGTAACCCACTCACAAATCTGTTGTCTTTGTTCCAAAGTGAATGTTTAGCTGGCCTTGGGCTTGAACACCTTACGATTGTTTGCAGACTACAAATGTAATTCATGTCGCCTGCAATATTCTTGTAAGTCCAGTCTAGCCTTCGAGTTATCTTTTGTCTTATTCTTATCATCCATCACTGTATTGAACAAATTGTCAAAATAGTTCTTCTCAATATTCATGACATCAAGATTGTGTCAGGGAAGATTATCCTTCCAATATGGCAACTCCCAAAATATGCTCTATTTTGTCCAGTTATGAGTAACACCATATCCAGGAAATCTAAAAGGTGGGGCCTCGGTAACTTTAGTGAAGTTCTAAACCCTCTCCCAAATTTCCACCGGACAAAATTGGAGGTGGCAAATCATGTTCAACTGTATTCTTTTTTAATACGTTCTTCATCCTTCTAAACTCATGATCAAGTGGCAAGAATTGACGATGACAATCAAACCATGACTGCTCTCGGTCATGTCTTAAAGTGAACGCTTTACCATTTTCCATGCAGTAAGGACATGCTAACTTTCTAGCAGTCATCCACCAGACAACATTCCATACGTAGGAAAATCATTAATGGTCCACATTAAGTTAGCACGCAAGTTGAAATTTTGCTTAGTTGATATGTCATATGTCTCAACTCCATCATACCACAATTGTTTTAGCTCATCAATCAGAGGTTGCAAATATACATTAATCAAACTCTTTGGATTACGGAGACCGGGAATAACACAATTTAAAAAAATATATGGACTAGTCATACACATTTCAGGCGGAAGATTATACGGCGTAATAAAGACCGGCCAGCATGAATATGGTGTTACAAAAATAGAAAATGGCGTGAAACCATCAGCACACAAACCCAACCGAACATTCCTCGGTTCACTAGCATAATCTGGATACGTACTATCAAAATGCTTCCAAGCTTCCCCATCTGAAGGATGACACATAACACCGGGCGGCCTTCTATTTTCATATTGCCATTTCATATAAGGAGCGAACTCATCGATGCGTACAACCTCTTTAACCTAGAAATAAGAGGTAAATAATGCAACTTCACAACAACATTCTTCCCGCTGGAAACCAGCTTAAAACGAGTTTTTTCACAAAATTTATAACTTTCTAAATATGCATCACCCTTATAATACAACATGCAACCATCTTCACAATAATCGATTCTCATAGACGAGAGTCCTAACTTAGAAACCAATCTTTTAGCCTTATAGAAATCTTCGGGTATGTTGAAAGTTGAGTCAAATAGTTCAGTCATGAGGCCAATAAAAGAATCCATTCCCGCTTGAGAAATATTAGTATCTGATTTGATACTTAATAATCTAACAGCAACAGACAATTGAGAGTGCATACTCCCTTCCCTTAGTGGATGACTAGCGGCCTCTAACTGTTCATAAAAATATTTTGCCTCTTCTTAGGAGGTTGTTCAACACTTTCATGGGTTTCAAAATCGAAGTGCATCCCAAAAGCATCCGCAACCATTACATGGTATCTAGAATGTTGAACGTTATTCTCCACCAACCTACTACTTTCACCAACAACTACGTTATGAAATACACCATCAGTACCATCAACCTCTCCATGACTAGTGCACACAAAATAATTATCCATAAACCCCTTTCTATTAAGATAAGTCATAACATCCTCCAAACCCAACAAAATGCAAACACTTGCACTTCGTACAAGGACACCTAATCATCCCTCTAACCTGAAACGGTTCAAGTGACATTGCATGCCTAATAAATTCCTTAACCCCTTCTATAAATTCCTCCCTCAAAAAACGATTAGGATAATTCCTATTATACATCCAACTATGATATTCCATCTACATAAAGAACAAATAAATTACATTTATATTAATCATAATTCAAATTAGTTTATAGGATTAAATTACATAATAAACTTTAGTCACAAAGTACAACATTTAAATAATTTGAGTGCATATTAATTTGAATACAATATTATTCTAACCCTACTGTTAAACATAATTAGAGTAAACCTTAAATCTAAAGAATTATAATCAATTGAAATAATCCCAAAATCCCGATTTGCTAACCCTAGTTTATACAGTTAAAAGAATTTAAATAACTAAAATTAACAAATATAGATAACTAACCTTCAAAGAGAGGGGAGGAGTATGATTTTGGAGCAGTGGTAGGGTGGAGGAGCAGTGGTGGGCGGAGGTGGTGGCGGAGGAGCAGTGGTGGGGCGGCAGTAGTGGCGGAGGCGCAATGGCGGCTGAGAAATAGTGGTGGCGCGGGAGAGACGAAGTGGGGGGTTTGATATTGGGCGAGAAGGGAGTGGTGAGGTGATTTGGGTGGGATTTGGGAAGGATTTTCGGATGTGAAAGAAGGAGTGAGAGAAAGAGTAAAAAGAAAAATGGGGAAGTTGGGGCTGCCCTTAATTAGAAATTTCCGACCGAAGTTGGTCGGAAATTTTTGGTCGGTACTATTAAATACACTTTGACCATTTGACTAGACATTACCAATCGAAATCGACCGGTAATTGATTTTTAAATTATTTTTATAATTAATTTAATTACAATACCGATCGAAGTCGGTCGATTTTTGTCAAATAATAATATTTAATATTTAACTTTTATATATATATATATATATATATATATATATATATATATGTGTGTGTGTGTGTGTGTGTGTGTGTGTGTGTGTGTGTGTGTGTGTGTTTGTGTGTGTGTGTTTTAATTACTTATATATGTGTGTATGTATTTTTTTTAAGGGAAAAGTCAAAAATTACCCCTTTACTATGGTATATTGTTTACTTCTGCCACCCGTTATACTTTCGTCCAAATCTATCTCTACCGTTAACAAAGTTTGCATCATTGCCCCTAACCCTAACGTCCCTCTACTGTCGCAGTCAACCCTCTAATATTTTGTCCATGTCAGCTGCCAAGTCAGATAGCCTCATGTCATTCACCACAAAATGGGTCAAGATCTGACTTTCTTTGTAGACATCAAAAGATTTTTTTATCGTAGGCCACAAAATATGGAAAAATAATGTGTCAAACCAACAATGGAGTAATCACGGTAGCAAAATCAAATTTAACAGAATGTGAAGCGATTCACAACTACAAGAAATGACAATAGTGAAAACCCAGCAATAAGTTTAGATCCATGATCAACTATTTGTCCATGGAAGACAAACTTGACTATTTCAGCAACAAGTTCAAATACAGGCTTCAACTATAACAAATGAAAGTGCTCTAAAGCTAAGTTCTTAAAGGTTGCAGGTATAAAATTCAAATCGGTAAAGGGAAACGGCAAAGGAATTTATATTTTTGTGTTCAGAAAGAAAAATTCAGAATGAAATGTCTACTTATAAGTGCATTCTCAATCTTTTTGAAGAGCACGGACAACATAAATATAAAGTGGAAGAAGAAATATTTGTAGTATATTTGCAGAAGAAGATGACTCTCTCATATCCCAAGTGAGAGCAGTCAATTGGACTAGGTGCTTGTAATGTTCAGCTCACTTTACACCCAACAGCCGCCACTGATTCAGACACAACCAAAAGAACCTCATTTGTTCTTGTTCTTCATTGAGAAATCAGGCGTTTAACCAAAAATTATCCAAAATAGAAAAATCGTGTCTGCTTCATATTTGTTCTTTATGGTTTGCTTCTAAAATCAGATATCTCACTAATTCTTGTTCTTCATATTTGTGACTCAAATCAATTGGGTGTCCAAATTTCTTGTGGGAAATAACTTGCGAAGCTTGTACTGATATTTGATTCCGTTTGGAGAGGATTCGAACACCATAAGCTGCTCAATCTCTTGGAAATTCGAATTTGAGGTTTAAAAAAAAGGAAGAACGATTGAAATTGAATTTTGAAGAACTCTACTGACTTGGCAGCTGATATGGACAAAATATTAGAGGGGTTCACTGCCATAGTGGAGGGACGTTAGGGTAGGGGAAATTATGCAAACTTTATTAACGGTAGGGATAGATTTGGACGAAAAGTATAACGGGTGGCAGAAGTAAACAATATACCTTAGTAGAGGGGTAATTTTGGACCTTTTCCTTTTTTTAAATACTTATATATGTGTGTATGTGTTTTTTTTAATTATTATATATGTGTGTATGTGTTTTTAATTACTTTAGTGTGTGCATGTGTGTATGTATTATATTAAAAACTAATTGCCTTGCGCAGGAAAGAATAATTTCAAATATACCGATCGAAATCGGTCGGTATATTTGAAAATTTTTAATTAAAAATTATTTTTGTAGATAATATATAAGTATGAACAGGTCTTAATGTGATGACCGGGAAGGTCATCTTAAGATTTGAGTTGACTTCGGTCAACATTTTTGGTAAACGGTCCCAGATTTATATTTTGACATACCTGGTGGGTTCGTATCGTAATTTGGGACATGGGCGTATGCCCGGAATCGAAATGGGAGGTCCCTAGCCCGAGATATCGAACTTGGTCGAAATTTGAAAGTTAAAGGCTTAATAAATTTGAAATTTGACTTTTTGGATAACGGGTTCGTATTTTGTTTCGGAACTCGGTATAGGTCCAATACCATATTTATGACTTGCCTATGAAATTTGGTGAGAAACGGAGTTGGTTTGACGTGATTCGGACGTCCAGTGGTGAAAATAGAAATTTCAAAGTTTTCTTGAGAATTTCATTTGATTTGGTACTAAATTCGTAGTTCTAGATGTTATTTTGGTGATTTGATCACGCGAGCAAGTTCTTATGATGTTTCTAGACTTGTGTGCACTTTTCGTTTAGAGCCCCGAGGCTCGGGCGAGTTTCGGATGGGCTACGGAGTGAGTTTTGACTTAGAAAATGTTGGTGGCATTTCCAGTTCTGTTGCAGGCCTCTGATCTCGCATTTTTTAGATCAGGCATCGCATTTGCAACCTCTAAGGGGTTCACATTTGCGGGCTATCCATCGCAAATGACAAGAGTAGTTGGGCCACACAGGTTTTGCATTTGCAAAATATTCTTCGCATTTGCGAAGTAAGTCTGGGGTGGGCAGTGATCGCAAATGCGATCATTGAGTCGCAATTGCGGGGTTCATGTTCGCATTTGCGAACTAAGCTTCGCATTTGCGAAGGTAGCAGAAGTGTGAAGGGCTTCGCATTTTCGATGGTTCCTTCGCATTTGCGAAGCCCAGGTCGCAAATGCGACATCTGCAGCTGGGTAAATATAACTTAGACGGGATTTTTGATTCATTCTTCAAATTTCAAACTCAAGAACCCTATGGGCGATTTTCCAAAGAACTTTTCTTCCCCAAATCATTTGTAGGTGATTCTAACTAGTTTCTTACAGTCTTTCACTACTTTTCCTTAGATTTCAACCTAAAATCTAGAGTTTTCATGGTGGGAATTGGGATTTTGGGTAGAAATTAGGGATTTGATAAATTGGGGATTTAGACCTCAAATTGAGGTCAGATTCCAAAAAAAGTCATATAACCGGGCTCGGGGGTGAATGGGTAATCGGGTTTTGGTCCGAATTTCAGGTTTGGACCAAGCGGGCCCGGGTGTTGACTTTTGTTGACTTTTTCAATGATGACCTAAGTTGAATTCTTTACAACCATGGGTAGTTCCTAAGGCTTAATTTGAATCATTTGGTTGGTAAATTGCTAGATTCTATTGGTTCGGAGGCTTGCTTGAAAGGAAAAGCGGTGGTTGAGCTTTGAGTTTGGTCTTTGGAGTGAGGTAAGTGTCGTGGTTAACCTTGACTTGAGGGATTAGGACTTCTTTTCTAATTGCTACGTGTTTAGATGTTGGGTACAACGTATAGGTGAGGTGACGAGTACCTATGCATTGTTGACGGGTAAAAGCATACGGGTGGGACTTGGTTTCTTGTAGTTATTGCTTTCTTTGATCATGTTATCCATGTTTAGACTAGTACAATGAAGTTGATCATTCTTATTATGTTTATGGATCGTTTGGTGATAAGTGAGTATTGGTTTCAAAGTTGAGGTTGGTATTGTGGAACCAAATGTTGAAGTAAGACTTGTTTTTGTTATTTCTATCTCCATGTTGTCTTTTGTTCATTGCTTTATGGTAAGGGAGATTATTAATGCACGAAGGGTGATGTCGTGCCATATTGTGAGTGTTAATGCGCGAAGGGTGATGTCGTACCATGTGATGAGAGTTAATGCACGAAGGGTGATGCCGTGCCTTTTCTATTGATTATATGGTGAGGTTGAGTGTAAAAGCACGAAGGGTGATGTCGTGCATGTTCCTTTACTGTGTTTAATTGTTATTGTTGGTTTAAGGTATATTGTTTGATCAGGCCCTCGTTACTGTTGTGATTCTCTATCTTGTAATCCCCTCTGCATGTTTCCCCCGCCCGATATTGTATGTCTATCTTTTACTTTCCGTCATTTTGTACATATTTTGTTAAATTGCACAGGTTTATTATATAGGTGTCTTGTCATAGCCTCGTCACTACTTCATCGAGGTTAGCCTCGACACTTACTAGTACATGGGGTCGGTTGTACTGATACTACACTGCACTTCTATGCAGATTTTGGTATTGATCCTAGCTGATTGAGAGGCGTAGCAGCTCGGACTGGGTCATTGGAGACTCAAGTTAGATCTGTCGGTGTGCAGACCTTGAAGTCACCGTCTATCTTTTCTATTACTACTATTTCTTTCACTCAAATAGTTGTATTCCTTTTAGACTTTTATTTGTAGTAAATCCTAGAAGTTCGTGAATTGTGACTCCAAATCCGGGTGGTAGTAAATATTGAAGTTTTTATAATATTCCGCAAACCCTGTTTTAGCTACTATTTAGCTTAATAAATTCTGTTATTAAAAGTGTACCGAACTTGATTTGGAAATTCTCTAACGTTGGCTTGCCTAGCAAGTGAAATGTGAGGCGCCATCACGGTCCCGAAGTTGGGAGTTCCGGGTCGTGACAAGTTGATATCAGAGCACTAGGTTGCCTAGTCTTACAATTCACGAGCAGGCTTAGTAGAGTCTGGAGGATCGGTACGGAGACATCTGTAGTTATCTTCCAGAGGCTACGAATTTTAGGAACAAATTTCACTTCTATTCTTCTATGTCATGCGATTTTGTTCTCTCATTGCTAATTGAACTCTTCTACTCTGCTCTCTCGCAGATGGCGAGGACATGTACCATATCTTCAGCCGAGCAGCAGCTAGATCCCCCAGTGGCAGCTCCTACAAGGGGCAGAGATCGAGGCCCAGGCCATGCCAGAGGCCGAGGTAGGGGTAGGGCTCAGCCCAGAGCTCGAGCAGTAGCACCAGCGGCGGAGCCTTAGGTGGAGTTTGATGAGGAGGCTCCAGCCCAGACTGTTCCAACAGGACCAGCTCAGGTCCCAGAGGGGTTCATTGCCACCCGAGTGCTTCAGGATGCTTTGGTCCGTTTAGTGGGCCTCATGGAGAGTGTGGCACAGGCCGGCTCATTCCCTATGCACCAGCCGTCTCTCAGGCTGGGGGAGGAGCACAAACTCCGCTACCCAAACTCTGGAGCAGATGGCTCCCTAGTTTCAGACTCCAGCAGCTCAGCCCGTTGGGGTAGTTCAGCTAGGTGTTGCGGCACGGGCCGGTGATGGATTAGCTATGTCTTTTGAGGCTTTATGGAGATTGGATAGGTTTACTAAGCTTTTCCCAATTCACTTTAGTGGTGCATCTTCAGAGAACCCCCAAGACTATCTTGATAGTTGTCGTGAGGTGTTACGGAACATGGGCATAGTGGAGACTAATGGGGTTGATTTCGCTGCATTTCAGTTGTTGCGTTCCGCCAAGAAATGGTGGAGGGATTATGTGTTGACCAGGCCATCTGGGTCACGTGCTCGTACTTGGGAACAGTTCTCTCAGCTATTTCTTGAGAAGTTCCTTCCTGTCATATTGAGAGAGGACTACCGGTGGCAGTTCGAGCGTCTTCAGCACGGCTCTATGTCTGTCACTCAGTATGAGACCCGATTTGTGGATTTGGCCTGTCATGCTATTCTTCTGCTTCCTACCGAGAGAGAGGGTGAGGAGGTTTATTGAGGGACTTGCTCAGCCTATCAAGTTGCATATGGCCAAGGAGACTGAGAGTGAGATTTCTTTTCAGACGGCTGCCAATGTTGCCAGGCGAGCCGAGATGGTTCTAGCTCAATGGAGTGGTCAAGGATCTGACAAGAGACCTCGTCATTCTGGTGGATTCAGTGGTGCCTCATCTGGAGGCAGGGGTACCTTTGGTGGAGGCCATCCTCCAGGCCATTTCATTCAGCACTCCAGGCATCCAACAGTGCTTCAGGTGGTCGTGGCCCTCATATGCATTATTCCGATCAGCTAGCCTACAGTGCACCACCAGCTCCGATTAGTGCACCTCCGCTCCAGAGTTTTTAGGGTGGTTACTCAAGCCGACAGGGTCAGTTTCAGGATCAGTAGTCACAGCAGTCGAGGTCCTGTTATATTTGTGGTGATTCGATTTGCCCTCGAGCACCGAGCGATTCTCAACATCAGGGTTCTCGTGCCATGGTTCCAGCACAGGGTGCCTTATCGCCCGCTCAGCCAGCTAGGGGTAGGGGTCTGGCAGCTAAAGGTGGAGGTCAGGCCATTAGAGGTGGAGGTCAGGCCGCTAGAGGTGGAGGCCAGCTAGCTAGGGCCCGTCTATGAGATGTAGTTCGGAGTGGTGGGGCCTAGCCCCGATGCTATGACTTTCCAGCCAGGCTAGAGGTTGAGTCATCTGATGCGGTTATCACAAGTACGATTTCAGTTTGCAGTAGAGATGCCTCAGTTCTATTTGATCTGGGTTCTACTTATTCCTACATGTTATCCTATTTTGCTTCTTATTTGGTTGTGCCTCGTGATTCTTTGAGTGCCCCTGTGTATGCGTCCACCCCTGTGGGGGATGCTATCATTGTAGATCGTGTTTATCGTTCGTGTTTGGTTACCGTTGAGAGTCTTCAGACTCGTGTAGATCTCCTACTTCTCGATATGGTCGATTTTGACGTCATTATAGACTGGCTGTCACCCTATCATGCTATATTGAATTGTCACGCCAAGACGGTGACCTTAGCCTTGCCGGGGTTGCCTCGATTAGAGTGGAGAGGGACTCCTGGCCGTTCTACCAGCAGGGTTATCCCTTATATGAAGGCTCGTCATATGGTCAAGAAGGGGTGTATAGCTTATTTGGCTTATGTCCGCGATTCTAGTGCGGAGGTTCCTTCGATGGATTCAGTACCGGTTGTTCGTTAGTTTCCAAAGGTGTTTCCTGCAGACCTACCGCGAATGCCACCCGATAAAGATATCGACTTCTGTATCGATTTGGCCCCAGGCACTCAGCCTATTTTTATTCCGCCATACCGTATGGTCCCGCCAGAGTTGAAAGATTTGAAGGAGCAGTTGTAAGATTTGCTTGATAAGGGCTTCATTAGACCTAGTGTCTTGCCCTAGGGTTCGCCCGTGTGTTTTTTGTAAAGAAGAAGGATGGATCGATGAGGATATGCATAGATTATCGGCAGTTGAACAAAGTCACCATCAAGAACAAGTATCCATTGCCAAGATTGACGACTTATTTGATCAGCTTCATGGTGCCACGGTGTTTTCAAAGATCGATTTGAGGTCTGGCTACCATCAGTTGAGGATTAGGGTATCCGATGTCCCTAAGACAGCTTTTCGGACTCGGTATGGCATTATGACTTCCTAGAGCCATTTGGGCTGACGAATTCCCCAGCAGCATTTATGGATTAGATGAACCGGGTGTTCAAGCCCTATTTAGATTCCCTTGTGATTGTGTTTATTGATGGCATCTTGATCTACTCCCGTAGTCGAGAGGAGCATGAGCAGCATCTTCGGATCGTTCTTCAAACTCTGAGGAACAGCCAGTTATATGCTAAGTTTTCAAAATGCGAGTTTTGGTTGAGCTCAGTCACTTTATTGGGGTACTTTGTATCGGTAGAGGTTATTCAGGTGGATCTTAAAAAGATTGAGGCAGTTAAGAACTGGTCTAAACCCACTTCTGCTACAGAGATCTAGTGTTTCTTGGGATTGGCGGGTTATTACCGTCAGTTTGTGGAGGGGTTCTCATCTATAGCAGCCCCGTTGACCAGGTTAACCCAGAAGGGTTCCCCGTTCAGATGGTCAGACAAGTGTGAGACGGGCTTTCAGAAGCTCAAGACTGCATTGACTACGGCGCAGGTGTTGGTGTTGCCCACAGGTTCAGGGTCTTATACAATATATTATGATGCATCTCGTATTGGGCTTGGTGCGGTATTGATGCAGGATGGCAGGGTGATTGCATATGCGTCGCGGGAGTTGAAGGTTCACTAGAAGAATTACCATGTTCATGACTTAGAGCTGGCAGCCATTGTTCATGCGCTGAAGATTTGGAGGCACTATCTTTATGGCGTGTCGTGTGAGGTATTCACGGATCATCGAAGTTTGCAGTACTTATTCAAATAAAAGGAGCTCAATTTGAGGCAGAGGAGGTGGTTGGAGCTATTGAAAGACTATGATATCACCATCTTGTATCATCTCGGGAAGGCCAATGTGGTGGCCGATGCCTTGAGTAAAAAGTTAGCGAGTATGGGTAGCCTTGCGTACATTCTAGTCGATGAGAGGCCGCTTGCATTAGATGTTCAGGACTTGGCCAATCAGTTCTTGAGGTTGGATGTTTCTGAGCCCAGTCGTGTTCTAGCTTGTACGGTCGCTCGGTCTTCATTATTTGAGCGCATCAGGGAGCGGTAGTATGATGACCCTCATTTGCTTGTCCTTAGGGACACAGTGCAGCATGATGATGCCAAGCAGGTTATGGTTGGAGATGATGGAGTTTTGAGGATGCAGGGTCGTGTATTTGTACCTAATGTGGATGGACTTCGTGAGTTGATTCTAGAGGAGGCCCATAGTTCCTAGTATTCTATTCATCCGGGCGCTGCCAAGATATCAGGACTTGCGACAGAATTATTGGTGGAGGAGGATGAAGAAGGATATAGTTGCATATGTAGCTCGGTGTCTAAATTGTCAGCAAGTAAAGTATGAGCATCAGAGACCTGGTGGTTTGCTTCAAAAGATAGAGATTCCTGAGTGGAAGTGGGAGCGTATCACTATGGATTTCGTTATTGGACTCCCACGGACTCAGAGGAAGTTCGATGTAGTTTGGGTCATTGTGGATAGACTAACCAAGTCGGCACATTTCATTCTTGTGGCAGTTACCTATTCTTCAGAGCGGTTGGCAGAGATTTATATTCGCGAGATCGTTCGTCTTCATGGTGTGCCCTTGTCTATCATTTCTAATCGAGGTACGCAGTTCACCTCGCATTTCTAGAGAGCAGTACAGCGTGAGTTGGGCACGCAGGTTAAGCTGAGCACAGCATTTCATCCTCAAACGGACGGACAGTCCGAGTGCACTATTCAGATATTGGAGGATATGCTCTGCGCTTGTATTATTGACTTTGGAGGCTCTTGGGATCAGTTCTTGCCGCTTGCGGAGTTTGCCTATAACAACAGTTATCAGTCGAGCATCTAGATAGCTCCCTATGAGGCATTATCTGGTAGATGGTGTCGATCGCCGTTTGGATGGTTTGAGCCAGGGGAGGCTCGGTTATTGGTACAGATTTGGTACAGGATGCCTTAGAAAAGGTTATGATCATTCAGGATAGACTTCGCACAGCTCTGTCCAGGCAGAAGAGTTATGCCGATCGTAAGGTTTGTGATGTTGCATTCATGGTCGGAGAGAGAATATTGCTCCGCGTGTCACCCATGAAGTGTAATGAGGTTTGTAAAGAAGGGCAAGTTGAGCCCTAAATACATCGGACCTTTTGAGATTCTTCAGAGAGTGGGTGAGGTGTCTTACAAGCTTGCATTGCCACCTAGTTTGTCTACAGTTCATCCGGTATTCCATGTGTCCATGCTCCAGAAGTATCACGGCGATCCGTCCTCCGCGCTAGATTTTAGCTCTGTCCAGTTGGACAAGGATTTGACCTACGAGGAGGAGCCAGTGGTCATTCTAGCCCGGCAGGTTCGTCAGTTGAGATCGAAGAGTTATCCTTCAATTTGAGTGCAGTGGAGAAGTCAGCCCGTCGAGGCAGCTACTTAGGAGTCCGAATCGAACAAGCGGAGTAGATATCCCCACATTTTCGCCAGCCCAGGTAATTTCTATGTCCATTCGAGGACGAACGGTTGTTTTAGAGGTGGAGAATGCGATGCCCAGAAAGGTCATCTTAAGATTTAGAACCCAATTCTGTGCCTTTAAGCTTTAAAAATCTCATTTTTACCCTCCTCAATTTGCATGCGCAGTCTGGGCGTGTTTCCGGAAAGCTTTCATGTTAAAAAACTAATAAAAATAAGAATTTTTGCCTAAAAACTTCATTTGAGTTGACTTCGGTCAATATTTTTTATAAATGGACCCAGATTCTTGTTTTGACGGTCCTGGTAGGTCCATATCGCGATTTGGGACTTGGGCGTATGCCTTGAATTGAAACTGGAGGTCCCTAGCCCGAGATATCGGACTTGGTCGAAATTTGAAAGTTAAAGGCTTAATGAATTTGAGTGTTCGGCCAAAGTTTGACTTTTTGGATAACGGGTCCGTATTTTGGTTCCGGAACTCTGTATAGGTCCAATACCATATTTATGACTTGTCTGTAAAATTTGGTGAGAAACGGAGTTGGTTTGACGTGATTCGGACGTCCGGTGGTGAAAATAGAAATTTCAAAGTTTTCTTGAGAATTTCATTTGATTTGGTGCTAAATTCATAGTTCTAGGAGTTATTTTGGTGATTTGATCGCGCGAGCAAGTTCGTATGATATTTTTAGACTTGTGTGCACTTTTGGTTTAGAGCCCCGAGGGCTAGGGTGAGTTTCGGACGGGCTACGGAGTGAATTTTGACTTAGAAAATGTTGCTGGTATTTCCAGTTCTGTTGCAGGCCTCTGATCTCACATTTGCGAGATCAGGCATCGCATTTGCGACCTCTAAGGGGTTCGCATTTGCGGGCTACCCCTCATAAATGCAAAGAGTAGTTGGGCCACACAGGTTTCACATTTGCGAAATATTCTTCACATTTGCGAAGTAAGTCTGGGGAGGGCAGTGATCGCAAATGCGATCATTGAGTCGCAATTGCGGAGGTTCATGTTCGCATTTACGAACTAAGCTTCGCATTTGAGAAGGCAGCAGAAGTTTGAAGGGCTTGCATTTGTGATGGTTCCTTCGCATTTGCGAAGCCCGAGTCGCAAATGTGACATCTGCAGCTGGGTAAATATGATTTACACGGGAAATTTGATTCATTCTTCAAATTTTCAAACTCAAGAACCCTAGGGGCGATTTTTCAAAGAACTTTTCTTCCCCAAATCATTGGTAAGTGATTCTAAACTAGTTTCTTTCAATCTTTCACTACTTTTCCTTAGATTTCAACCTAAAATCTTGAGTTTTCATGGTGGGAATTGGGGGTTTTTGGGTAGAAATCACGGATTCGGTAAATTGGGGATTTAGACCTCAAATTGAGGTCGGGTTCCAAAACAAATCACGTAACCGGGCTCGGGGGTGAATGGGTAATCGGTTTTTGGTCCGAATTTCGGGTTTGAACCAAGCGAGTCGGGTGTTGACTTTTTCATAATGACCTAAATTGAATTCTTTACAATCGTGGGTAGTTCCTAAGGCTTAATTTGAATCATTTGGTTGGTAAATTGCTAGATTCTATTGGTTCGGAGGCTTGCTTGAAAGGCAAAGCGGTGGTTGAGATTTGAGCTTGGTCTTTGGAGTGAGGTAAGTGTCGTGGTTAACCTTGACTTGAGGGATTAGGACTTATTTGCCTAATTGCTACATGTTAAGATGTTGGGTACAACGTATAGGTGAGGTGACGAGTACCTATACGTTGTTAACGGGTTAAAGCATGCGGGTGGGACTTGGTTTCTTGTATTTATTGCTTTCTTTGGTCATGTTATCCATGTTTAGACTAGTACAATGTAGTTGATCATTCTTATTTTGTTTTGGGGATTGTTTGGTGATAAGTGAGTATTGAATTCAAAGTTGAGGTTGGTATTGTGGAACCAAATGTTGAAGTAAGACTTGTTCTTGTTATTTCTATCTCCCTGTTGTCTTTTGTTCATTGCTTTATGGTAAGGGAGAGTGTTAATGCACGAAGGGTGATGCCGTGCCATATTGTGAGTGTTAATGCACGAAGGGTGATGTCGTGCCATGTTATGAGAGTTAATGCACGAAGGGTGATGTCGTGCCTTTTCTATTGATTATATGGTGAGGTTGAGAGTAAAAGCATGAAGGGTGATACCGTGCATTTTTCTTTACTGTGTTTAATTGTTGTTATTGGTTTAAGGTATATTGGTTGATCAGGCCCTCGTTACTGTTGTGATTCTCTATCTTGTAATCCCCTCAGCATGTTTCCCCCTTCCGATATTATCTGTCTATCTTTCAATCGCCGTCATTTTGTACATATTCTATTAAATTGCATGGGCTTATTATGTGGGTGTCTTGTCATAGCCTCGTCACTACTTCGTCGAGGTTAGGCTCAACACTTACCAGTACATGGGGTCGGTTGTACTGATACTACACTGCACTTCTGTGCAGATTTTGGTATTGGTCCTAGCTGATTAAGAGGCGTAGCAGCTCGGACTGGTTCATCGGAGAATCATCGGAGACTCAAGGTAGATCTGTCGGCGTTCGCAGACCTTGAAGTCTCCGTCTATCTTTTCTGTTATTACTGTTTCTTTCACTCAAACAGTTGTATTCCTTTCAGACTTCTATTTGTAGTAAATCCTAGAAGTTCGTGAATTGTGACTCCAGATCCGGGTGGTAGTAAATATTGAAGTTTTTATAATATTCCGCAAACTCTGTTTAGCTTAATAAATTCTGTTACTAAAAGTGTACCGAAGTTGATTTGGAAATTCTCTAACGTTGGCTTGCCTAGCAAGTGAAATGTTAGGTGCCAAGGTGGGAGTTTCGGGTCGTGACACTTGGTCAAATATTGACCAATTTCCGACCGAAATCGATCGGAATTTCTATATATTTGCTGTGGGACCACTATTTTCGTTATCAGAAATATTTTCTTTGACTTTTACGACCAATTTACTGAATTTTCGATCGATTTTGATCGGTTTTCTTCGATCGATTTCGATCGGTATTCTGTGGACGGATTTTGACAATTTTCTAGTAGTAACTGTCACGTACTTATTATCAAATAGAATTTTCAAGTGATTGATTCATGAAAAAGAATCAAATCTGCACGTAAATGGGTATGTTGAAAACATAATCAATTAAATAATAAGTGTGCTCTATCCAGCATCTTAAACTTTAAGATATGATAGTCACATGCTCCAACAATTATATACTATCTTTTTCAGTACAAACTTTCAATTCCTTGCCACATATATGCAGCTATATATCAAGACAACAAACAAGATGTTCTGCCTCGAATCTCAATATCTAATTCAAACCCTTAAAGTAATGGATATTGGAATAGACAAGAGCAGGAGCGGCTCAATACTATTGGGCCTAAAGCCAAACTTCCATAAGAGGCCTTTAATTATTTTTGTATTATATATATAT
>NC_031995.1:78225169-78243203 GCF_001879085.1 Nicotiana attenuata | reverse complement strand
ATATATATTGAAATATAATTTTCTAGATTTTTCAGATGCAAAATTATGAATATTTATTTTATAACCAGTTTCTTCTAATAGTTATTTTTCAATTTATAATATAGTTAATCCATTAAATCTCTTGCGCCGTGGTTGATTTTCAGTAAGATTTTATCAATTTTAATTTAAAAATCTTCTTTCAAATTTCTAGTTTGTGATCGAGGACGACCCGAGACAACTGTTACAGGAACTATTACCATTATTCTATATGCAATATAAGTATTTGAAAAAGAATCAAGTCTTTTTATTGGATTGAGTATATCAATTAGAGTACTATCATTTCTTTTTCTTTTCTGGATTGTATCAAAGATTCAACTTTTTTTTTCTCTTAAGTTTTGAATAACCGAATTCATACTTTATATTTGGCATATTTAAACTTTAATAAATACTAAAAAGATAATATATGCGTACGTATTGAAAATATCAAGAAAAATAAACGTAGATGAAACTAGTACTAAAAAGTTGGAATAGAAGAACCTGATTCATTAATTTGATGTGAAAATAAATATTTGTTGCTTTCAATATATTTCGTGTAGGCTTTTGCCTGATTGACGAAAAATACAGAATAATATGATCTCTTGGAGGCACAAAGAAAAATATAATAATAGTAACATTTGGTGAGAACTGAGAAAGATTAAGAAAAGGAAATTGAATATTGTGCAAACCAAGAAAGGAAGTGGAAAAGGTTTACATAATATTTAATGAGAAAAAGACTAAAAAAAAAAAGAATAATCACTTGATTTCTTCCATAAATTTTGCATTTATATGTTAGAAGCCCATTTTTAAGAAACAAAAATATGTGTTTTTTTAAACCAAAATATATAATAAGAGTAAAGATACTTAATTTAGAAAAATTATAGGTTAAAAAATGGGCCCCCTAAAATTGAGGGCCTAAAGCTTGGGCTTTAGAGGCTTTAGAGGCTTTACCCAAAAGCCGGCCCTAGACAAGAGCCTCATAAATCCCCTTGAAAGCCCTACACAACTCATGCATAACAACTATATAAAAACACTTGTAACACAATATTATAGTTCCCATGTGAACTTCAATAGGGACTTACAAGTTTGAGACTCAGATCATAGGAAAGAATTGCATGAGTTCCAACTAAAAACCTTAATTTAGGAAAATGAATGGAGTAGCAAACAATATCTTATAAATCTTTTTAATAACTTTTAAATAACCATATGAGACAACCGCATAACTCCACTGCTCTATGATATGATAATTTTCTTTATGATTTTTATAACTAAGTTTGTAAGATCTTGGACAGGGTTTTGTTACACACTCCTAATAGTATGTCTCAGACAATAGTCCAACACAATTACCCATGAGTTTTCCCTTATATCAAGGTCGGGTCATCCTCATCTCACATTCATTTTGTCATTTCTTGGGAAAAATAGTCCTAGTTATTTGGAAAAGCACACATAAATATAAATCTCAACTTTTTCAATAATGTCTGAAACTATCGGCACGATTCGATCTATCTCTCCATGCAATGAAGTATAAGAATCACATGATAACCAATGAAGGTAAAAACACTTTTTTTCATTTGTGTAAGCTTTGGTTGACAGAAATATTATCTGTGCTGGTGGGAGATAAAATATGCCCTGTGATATTAGTCGAGATGAGGACAAACTGGCCGGATGCCTCAGTTATCCAACAAAAAAATTATGAACCCACATGAGGTTAAACTTGGTGCTAAATTTCACACACTCAAGTTTCTTGCTAAGATATACTTATTTGATAATAACAGAAACAACAAAAGCCAGCAGTACTACATAGTAGTAATAATAATATAACTGGTAAACGGTATTGTCAACAACAATATGAAACAAGTACCTCAAGATCTCACTTAGAATACTGTCCTCATTCATAGAGTCAGATCCAGAGTACTTGCCCCTCTTCTTGCATTTTCTGTTGTAGCATTACTGTTACCATCTTCTTTAAACCTTGTAACCTTTGAAGAAGACAATGGTGAGGACAATGACAATGATAAGCTACTCCCATTATCATTATCATCATTGTTGCTCGGACTCTGCGTGTTGGATCCTCCAAAAGTAATGTCTCTTTGGAGAATCGGACACGAGTACGGCAGCATTTTCGGAAAGTCTGTGCAACATAGGTTATCACTTCCATTCCTTGGCTTTACCCCTAGAGATAAGTTCAGATCAAGATCACAATCTGAAACCTTTCTTTTCAATGGAGTCTGCTTCTGAAGATTTATGGCTCTTGCTTGAGCTTTTGCAGCAATATGAGATAATATTGGAGTGAGCTCACCACTATGACTTTCATGTTCAAGAGATAATACCATTTTATCTTTAATTTCATGTTTTTGTAAATTGGATCTTTCACTGATGAAAGAAGGATTCCTTTTACATAAATCTTCATTTGCTTCCCTACCATGGTTGCTACCAAAGATCCTCTCAGTCAGTGTTGTGTGAAATCCTCGACTGCTCCTGTCTAGTGTGCCTTGCCCCATCGTCCAATTACCATGACAATTCCAAGAAGCATCTTCATATCTGGAAAATGAGTTTATAACAAAGAATTATTTTTTTTCCTATTTTTTTGTTCTTTAGGGAAATAAAAGAGGCGGATGAAATGCAGTTTCAAAGGGTTGATATCAGTCGAATTTAGTAATTTTTTAATCGGTGCATATATAAATATACGTGTGAAAAATTAAATCACTGAAATTTTAACAAATACTAAGTTCTGAACACATAATTGCAAAAGTACATTGAACTTAATTATGAGAACTTAAACGTCGAATTCATCAAATTTAAATTCTCGATATGCTTAAGAGATGAAGAGGAAGTGATCAAACCAGGAAAGATGGGAATCATATGCATTACATACCTAAGAGTGGAATTGAGCCTCTGATGAAAAGTAGGGAACATAGGGAGTTGGCTCAAGTTGTAGATATTTGGATCTCCACCTTCCATAAAAAGCCTGTGATGGGCAATTCCTATAGGAAAGAACTCAGTCAAAATTTACTACCACCAAGAAAAAACTAAAATTTGAAACTAACAAAGTGAGAAATATTATAAAAACATACCTTGACTTTGGTCATCCATCTTCTTGCTTCTATACATCTATGAGACACAAATAGATCAAAAGTTAATCAGAGAAACCTAAGCAATTATGTTAAGTGAGATAACATTATCTTTCTCATCTAAATTTAAATGAACCAAAAACTTATAGATCTTGAGTTTTATTATAGAAACTCTAATTTACCTGCAAATGGCTCTTGACATGAGCAATGTTGAGTCCTTTTATGTTCATCATTTGAAGAACTAACTTTGGTGTTGCTCCTGCACCAAAAATAGAAGCAAAAGAATCGTTAAACAAGGCCAAATACTCTAATAAAACATTAATATTGAACTGTGCGACCATCTCATCTAAAAGCTTAAACTGTTAGAAAGAATACAGAATTAGAGATTAATTAGCTATTACAAACTCAAAAATGTTGTAAAAACTTACGATCTTGTCCACCAAGTCTTTCCACAGCATGAATGAAGCGAAGATGAAGATCAGGTGTCCATCGGAGTCTAGGCATCTTGGATCGTACATAAGGTCTCACAAAGGGTTTCTTTTCACTCTCTTCAACTGTACTATTGCTTGAGCTTCCTCCATCCTTAAACTTGCTCGAATTGTTCTCCTCATCATCCTCATATTTTCCTGAATTCGAGCTCGTCTTTGAATTACATCCAGTCTCACCACTATCCCCCATCATATTTTACTATAAGTTTCTCTTAAACTTGAGATTCTTGCAATATGATTTACAAAAAAGGAGAAGAAGGAAACAGTAAATTTTTTAGCATCTCCTGTGATGAATTAGGGTTTCTTACAAACTGCATAGCTCTAAACTAAATTTTCTTTCTATCTGAGGAGATAGTGGACATGAAATTTAAGAAGTTAAATGTTCCATAGACTGATGTCAGAAAAGGAAAATGGAAGTTACAGTTTTACGTAGAACAAATGGGAAAATCAAACCCTAGACTTGTAAAATAAGATGGAAGACACCCCCCCCCCCCCCTCTCTAAGCAATTATTTATCTAACTCTTTATTAATTATTATATGTATCCATGCATGCATGATTTCATGGATGATGCACATGATAATGAACACTATAAATCTTATAACTAAGGCAAAATTTACGTCATGTGAGGCCAGCTCTAAGTTGTAAAGCATCTGTAGGAAAGCAGCATGTCACGAAAATTGCCTTTTTTTAAATTAAAAAAAGGAAAGAAAAGGTTTCTTATTTTTTTCTCTTCAAAATAAAATAAATAAGGGGTATTATCACTTTTAGGCCGCGCCAGAAACTATTTATATTTGATAGCCGAAAAAAGTGTATAAAATTTGTGTAATTTTTTTATATAACATACAGAATGTGTATATATATACAGAAATATATATTTTTTCGGCTATTATTTTGACAACGGCTATACAGTGTCATTTTTCCTTAATAATATACTCCATATATCTTAATTCGTTATAACGTTCTTTTTCTTTTGAGACATTCTAAAATATTTGAGATCATTTTATTAATTTTCAAGAACTCAATTCATTTAGCTGATGTTGTTTCTGTCAAACTATTTTTTCAATAACTCAATATTTTTTCACACTGCCACTACTATAATATATAAGTTAAATTATTATATTAAGTTCTGTGCGCAACCAAACATTATCATACAAAAATAAGAGGGAGAGGTATTACATAGCTATCATGAAGAATTTTGATATATATATATATATATATTATCATCGTATTGTTAAATAATTCAGTAAATTGTGGACTGCTTTTAGCGGGCAAAGATATTAGGCGATTTCTTTTCATCTATTCAAATTTTGGTGGACGGAGTAATTACTCGACACCTGTAATGATGGGAGATAACATGTATCCTCTAAAATTAGTTGAGGTACGTGCAAGCTTGCCCGAGCGCCACGGTTATTAAAAAACATTGTGTGGACTGCTTCAAGCCTTCAACACATTGAAAAACATACCTATTTCTACCAATTTCAACGGGAATACAAAGGCCTATGAGACTTAAAATAGTCTTGTTTATGGACTGAGTCTCGGTAAGTCAAAAATACATTTTGGTTTCTCTTGTTTTATAGAAATGAAGTCTTGGGACCACACTGATCAATGAAGATTGAAATTCTCCCATTTTTTAATACCATCAATACCAAAAGATTCCAATATAAACTTAGCAGCTTATATCGGTTTCAAAATTTCCCTGCTCTTTCACATTGGAAAGATGGAAAATTTTCCATTGTTCGATTTGTCCCATTTGATCTATCCAGTTTATTTAATTCTTGAGCGACTTAATTGTCCTTCCACTGGACAAAATTAATTTTTTATCAAACATGGCCCAGAATTCATCTTAACATAACGTGATATATCAAAGAAAATTTAAGTGCAAAATAATGGTATAAAGAAGAGTATTTGAAGAGCAATTATCTTGGTTTGGACTAAAAATTTTAGCCAAGTGAGCATAACAAACATGAGTTGCTATTAGTCAAAATACTTATCTTCATATTCGATGTTTAAATCAAACTAATGAATGAAAAATATATGCTTTTCAATACACTTTTACTGCTTAATTACCATTATTAATAAATAGTATATAAGTAGTACATATATACCACCTCAATTTATTACTTAAGCGATAGTATACTAATGTGATTTAGTATAATATAGGAAATGATTTATATTTTTTCGGTTGTGCTGACACATTAAGTGTATGATGCCTTGCTGTATGTGATGTTGATCTGTATAACTACTCTTAAAGAAAGGAAAAGGATTAATTTGTTTTTGCATGTTTGCAGCTTCCTTTGCGTCGGGAATCACGGGCTTTGTTCCTACCCTATGCTTGGACCTACATACCCACCTTAGCTCTATATATGGAGTATATTACATGGCTTAAGTCTTCTTTAATATCGGTTGTGCCCGAGCCAGATTACGCGCACTTCGGTTATTTTATTGGATATATGCTAGCTTTCATCTACTCAAGTATCAAATAACTCTATCCATCAAGACTTGAACAGATACATGACGTAATTCTTGACATAGTCATATAATTAATCAGTGTCGTAGTTGGCTGCATGTTTAAAATAGTTGGAACGACTCAGCTAGTTATAAAGACGAAATAGCATTTTGCATTAAGCTTATTAATGATGAATCTCAAAAACTAAATTACTAGACTACATGATACGAGTAGAAAGATCAAGGGAATAGTCAATTGTTAAAGGGGGAAATCCTATTCGAATAGTGATTTAAAGAAATAACAAAAGGTTATTTAGGTTGCAAAACGCCAAAAATCTAGCTAGACCTCCAAAATAATATAATTAAACTTGTGCGACTCTCAGAGTGATTATTAATCCTAGACTATTCCTAGTGGACTTAAGATCTTTCTTATTTCACAAAGGCAGTATATCAGCAAAGCTGTTAGGTATATATATGCAAGTAGAAATAGAAATTAATAGTCAATGTAGTTGAATGAAAACGTATGTGAACTCAGTACGTATAGTTGAAGGGAAACCTATGTGAACCAAATAAATAATAAATATCCAATTCATGATGTGCCAAAAACTTAAGATCGATGCGACTTCCAGGATATGTTAACCCAAATTAGTAAAATTTGCTTCAGAAATTTTTTATTTTTCTTTTCTGTAATTTTGCATACGGTAAGCATATTCTTCTCACTTTGTAGATTCAAAACTGAAACAGCACATACAAAATCATCAAATTTCAAGAATTATTTGAAATTCCTTCTATGCATTACAAAGAAAGAAAAAATAACTTAATGATCGACAGCTATATATTGCATTCTTCCGACGTCTGTTGGCGTGGTATTTTGGAGCTGTGATTGAAGCTTTTGGAAGAAAGAAAAAAAGCCATAAAATATTAGGGTTACTTGTTTTCATCATATAATTTTTTTATATTTAATTAGATATCTCGAATTTGAGTTTTGAGAAGGAACAGATTCTTGTAGAGAATATTTTCCTTTTTAATTAGATTTTACTCAATTCGAATCGAGATTAATCAAGGGCCCAATACAATCATAGAACCTCGTGTGTGAAGCCGAAAAGAGAAAAAACAATTACAGGGTATTGTATTCATTATCACGAGCTTCTTGAGTCTAGTGATGCAAAAATGCTGGAAAATAGTTGGCCCTAATGGATTCCTTTTAACTAAACATCATTATAAAAGCAAATGATATGTGACTCGTGGTGCCACAAAGATGTCACCCTTTAATTTGTTGTGACGAGTGACGACTACAACAATTACAAAATTTGTTTTAGGTTTTCAATATTGGAGAAATTGGTGGATGCAATTGGAAGTTTGGTCTATCAACTACTCCCTCCGATCCAAAATAAGTGATTTTTTGGATGTTTTCACACAGATTAAGAAATCCATCTTTTAGCATTAATTACTAATGGAATTGACCATATTAACCTTTACTATCTCACATAAACACTCCTAACACATATTCCAACACTATTTACTTCAAGGACAATGTAGGAAAAAAATAATTAATTCATCCTTGAAATCTGGAAAAATCACTTATTTTGGACCACAAGAAAAAGACCAAAAAATCACTTATTTTGGACCGGAGGGAGTAGTATATATACTGCATGAAAAGTCTGAATAATATAGTGCCACAATAAATAAAAGAAGAAAATTCCTAATTAGAAGATAACCTAAATAGTCAAAGATTATTTAAATTAAACATAATATTCCCATTAAAAAAAACATTGAATAACGAAATGTGAGCTTCTTTTTTCAATAAAAAGCCGGTTAACTGCTCAAAAGTAAAATCTCTCAAGACCTAGCAGCTCCTCGTGAAACCCCTTTTTTTTTCTTTGGGAACTCCTCGTGAAGTTAATTAGCTTTTTAAAAAAAGCAAAAGGAATTATCAATATCAAGATCAATCACAATTACTTCTTGTATTTTAAGGATAGTATGAAAAAATTTATAAATTTTAGAAATCTTAAGTCTTCTTTGTATAGTCCATAATTGCTATTCCAAGGTCTAAATTAAATGATATTAAAGAAAACATGTGCAAATTCTTTAAATTAACGACCAATAACCAATATCTTGTTGCAAACAGTATTTCCTCTTTAGTTTTCCCTTTTATGGGTAACATAACTCCCAAAACCTTTCAAAATATTTATATAACCCTCTCAAGGTTATTGATTAAATTAGCTTTTCTTTCTGAATTAACATTACTTAACTAGGAAAAATGACACAGGTACCATTGTTCTCTTTTTTCTTAAATCTTTTTCAATATTCTTTATTTCTTATTATTTTTCTTTGCCTTTCCTTTTTCATTTTTTTTTATAATCTTCATTTTGTTTTATAAATATTGTAATAAATTAAAAGTATATTCTAAGGCATAATAAGGAGATTATGTATACAAAAAAAGTACGGTAATCCCTATTTTAACCAATAAATAAATATCTTATTGGTAAAAGTAGTGATCTTGCTCCGAAAAGGTTCACTGCAGCACGCACACCATCCTATGAAGTCAACCCTCAGAACAAGTTTTTATTTTCCTTTTCTATTACACTAATTTTTAATATGATGCAACTGTTAAATTTTGTAATGGAGTGATAAGTATTTTTTTATCTTTAATTAAAAATTTTGGATTCAAACTCTAAATACGAATTTGCCAAACATTTTACTCCCAAAGTGGAATTTTCTCTAAGCGAATTCGAATTAATCGAGCCCAAAGAAAATCGTATACCAAATTATAACCAAAAATGTTCTTAATATAATGCGACATATATAACATAAAGTTATCTAATTGCATATATTTAATTGGAGGTGTAAATAATAATGTTTCATAGGAATATGTGTGCCTATTAATGCGGATCTAGCATTCTTTGAGAATGAGCATGTCTGTCGTCTTATGCTCCTTATTTTAATAGTATTACTAGCCCTTATTGATCTTCGTAATAAAATTTCAAAAACAGTTCTAGTGATGCATGTGATGCATGTAGTATTCTTACATGCTGCATAGGCATACATGTTGTGCATCTCAAATCAAAAACTTGACCAAACGTAGTTTTAACAACCAGAGATAACCCAAAGATAAATATATTTACATAGTTAAGCAATTTGATTTTTCAAAAGTCAAATCTATATTAGTATTACATATTAGAATATTTCTAATGATTATCTTAAAGTCTTAGTACATAGGAATTTAAAACATTGGAGATAGGGCTTCAAAAAATAAAATGTCTTTTTTTTCTTTATTTTTGTTGGGGGAAGTGTCCAAATGCCTTATTTGGGGGCCATTATTTAACTTGTACCCTAAGGGCTCGTTTGGTATGAGAGATAAGGGATAATTGATCTCGAGATTAAATTTGAGATGAGTCTATCCCATGTTTGGCTGGGATAAACTCATGGTATAACTAATCCCGGGATTAGTTAGATTGTAGTTCTTTTATCTCTATGGGAGGATGGGATAACTAATCCCGGAATCATTAATCATGAGATAATTTGTTTCCCAATCAAACGACTCCTAAGTTCAGATATTACAATTTTACTCACTTCGGACACAACTTCAGATGTACTCGACTGAAGTAGTGTAATTCGCGTCTAAAATTACAAATTTTATCTGAAGTTTGGGATTTCATATGAAAATATCTTAACTGCATACAAAATAATTGGCAGCAATTAGACACATACGTCTTAAGTGCATCTTAAGTGTAATTTTTATGTCCAAGACGAACGTCTTAAGACGAACATCTTAAATGTATGCAAAATATTAGTTTCATTCAAGACGTATTCATCTTAAGTACAAAAAATATACTTAGTGTAATGACCCGATCGATCATTTTGAGTATTTAGCCCTGATCCCCTAATTTATACTTCCTCTATGTTGTATCATGATTATGTGACTTGACGGGGGTGTTTGGTTTTGGTTTCGGGTGAGTTTCGGAGTGAAAAGGGACATAGACCCTAAGTTGGAGGTTTAGGTTGTAAAAGTTGACCATAGTTCTTGTATGAAGACGACCCCAGAATGGAGTTTTGACGGTTCCAATAGCTCTGTATGGTGGTTTTGATCTTAAGAGCGTGTCCGGATGTTGATTTGGAGGTCCGTAGGTCATTTCGGCGTGAATTGGCGAAAGTTGGAAAATAGAAGATTTTGGAAAGTTTGACCGGGAGTTGACTTTATTGATATTGGGTCGGATCCTAATTCTGGAAGTTGGAATAGGTTTGTGATGTCATTTATGACTTGTGTGCAAAATTTGAAGTCAATCTGAGCTGTTTTGGTATGAATCGGATTTGTTTTGGAATTCGGAAGTTCATAAGTTTCTTAGGCTTGAATCGATGCGCGAGACTGTGCTTCAGACCTTGAGAGAAAAGAAGTTGTATGCAAGATTTCAAAGTTTGATTTGTGGCTTGATTCGGTGGCATTTTTGGGTCATGTAGTGTCGAGTGGGGGGATCAAGGTAGATCCGAAGAAGATTGAAGTAGTGTAGAGTTGGCCAGACCATCTTCAGCTACTAAAATCCGGAGTTTTCTTGGTTTGGCAGGATATTACATCGATTCGTAAAGGGTTTCTCATCTATTGCTGCACCTATGACCAGATTGACCCAGAAGGGTGCTCCGTTCAGGTGGACCGAGGAGTGTGATGAGAGCTTTCAAAAGCTTAAGACAGCTTTGACTACAGCCCCAATGTTGGTGTTGCCTTCGGTTTTGGGGTCTTATACTGTGTACTGTAATGCGTAGCGTATTCGTCTCGGTGCGGTGTTGATGCAGGACGGTAGGTTGATTGCCTACGCATCTAGATAGCTGAAGGTTCACGAGAAGAACTATCTTGTCCACGACCTTGAGTTAGCAGCTATTGTTCATGCCTTGAAGATTTGGCGGCACTATTTGTGTGGTGTCCCTTGTGAGGTCTATACCAACCACCGGAGTCTACAACATCTGTTCAAACAGAAGGATTTTAACTTGCGGCAGCGGCCGGGGTGGCTAGAAATGCTTAAGGACTATGATATCACCATCCTATATCATCTTGGGAAGGCTAATGTGGTAGCCGATGCCTTGAGTCGCAAGGCGGAGAGTTTGGGCAGTTTAGCATATCTACTATAGCAGAGAGGCCATAAGCCTTGGATGTCCAGGCCTTGGCCAACCTTGGATGTTTCTGAGTCGAGTCGAGTTTTGGCTTGTGTGGTCTCTCGGTCTTCGTTATATGATTGCATCAGAGAGCGCCAGTATGACGACCCCCATCTGCCTGTCCTCAAGGACACAGTTCAGCACGGCGATGCCAAGGCTATGTGTGCCCAATGTAGATGGTTTGCGTGAGTTGATTCACCAGGAGGCTCACAGTTCGCGGTACTCCATTCATCTGGGTGCCGTCAAGATGTATCAGGACTTGAGGCAGCACTATTGGTGGAGGCGGATGAATAAGGACATAGTGAAATATGTAGCTTGGTGCCTAAACTGTCAGCAGGTGAAGTATGAGCATCAGCGGCCAGGTGGATTGCTCGGAGGCTAGAGATTCCAGAGTGGAAATGGGAGCGGATTACTATGGTTTTTGTTGTTGGGCTCCCACAGACTCGGAGGAAGTTCGATGCAGTATGAGTAATTGTGGATAGATTGACCAAGTCAGCTCAATTCATTCCAGTGGAGACTACTTATTCTTCAGAGCAGCTATCTCAGGTCTATATTTGCGAGATTGTCAGGCTTCATGGCGTACCGGTATCCATCATCTCTGACCGGGTACACAGTTTACATCGTGATTCTGGAGAGCCGTATAGCATGAGTTAGGCAAGCGGGTGGAGTTGAGTACAGCATTTCACCCTCAGACAGACGGACAGTCCGAGCGCACTATTCAGATTTTGGAGGATATGCTTCGTGCGTGTGTGATGGAGTTTGGGGGTTCTTGGGATCAGTTCTTGCCGCTTGCGGAGTTTTCCTACAACAACAGCTACCAGTCGAGCATTCAGATGGCTCCGTATGAGGCTTTGTAAGGCAGGCGGTGTCGGTCTCCGGTGGGTTGGTTTGAGCCGGATGAGGCTAGGCTATTGGGTACTGACTTGATTTAGGATGCTTTGGAGAAGGTTAAATTGATTCAAGATCGACTTCGTACAACCCAATCCAGACAGAAGAGTTATGCGAATCGTAAGGTTCGCGATGTTGCATTCATGGTCGGGGAGCGGATCTTGCTCCGGGTTTTTCCCATGAAGGGTGTTATGACGTTCGGGAAGACGGGCAAGCTGAGCCCTAGGTATATCGGGCCATTTGAGATACTTGAGAGGGTTGGAGAGGTGGCTTACAGACTTGCACTACCACCCAGTCTAGCTGCAGTTCATCTAGTATTCCATGTTTCTATACACCGGAAGTATCATGGCGATCCGTCTCATGTGTTGGATTTCAGTTCAGTCCAGTTGGACAAGGACTTGTCTTATGTTGAGGAGTCGGTGGCCATCTTGGACAGGCGAGTTCAAAAGTTGAGGTCAAAGAACATTGCTTGTGAAGGTTTAGTGGAGGGGTCAACCAGTCGAGGAGGCGACTTGGGAGACCGAGCATAATATGCGTAGCCGTTATCCTTATCTTTTCACCACTTCATGTATGTCTCTATACTCGTTCGAGGACGAACGTTTGTTTTAAGAGGGGGAGGATGTAACGGCCCGGCCAGTCATGTTGAGTATTTTAGCCCCGATCCCCTAATTTATGCTTCCTCTATGTTGTATCATGATTATGTGACTTGCTGGGGGTGTTTGGTTTTGGTTTCAGGTGAGTATCGAAGTAAAAAAGAGACACATAGTCCCTAAGTTGGAGGTTTAGGTTGTAAAAGTTGACTGTAGTTTGACTTGTGTGAAGACGACCCCAGAATGGAGTGTTGACGGTTCCAGTAGCTCCGCATGGTAATTTTGGTCTTAGGAGTGTGTCTGGATGTTGATTTGGAGGTCCATAGGTCATTCGGCGTGAATTGGCAAAAGTAGGAAAATGAAAGATTTTTGAAAGTTTGACCGGGAGTTGACTTTATTGATATCGGGGTCGGATCCCGATTCCAGAAGAAAGAATAAGTCTGTAATGTCATTTATGACTTATGTGCAAAATTTTAAGTCAATCGGAGTTGTTTTGATATGAATCGGATTAGTTTTGGAATGCGGAAATTCATAAGTTTCTTAGGCTTGAATCGATGTGTGATTCGTGATTCTAGTGTTGTTTGGTGTGATTTGATGCTTCGAGCATGTTTGTATGATATTTTAGGACTTTTTGGTATGTTTGGTTGAGGTCCCAGGGGCCTCGGGTGTAATTCAGACCATGTACGGCGCATTTCGCATCATTGAGGAATTGCTGAAGTCTGGTTTTGCTCAGTTCTGGTTTCCTTCTTCGCGTTCGCGGGGTAAGTCTCGCATTCGCGAAGGATTTCTGGGGAGGCATTCGAGATTGTTCTTCGCGCTCGCAAAGGTGGACACGCAATCGTGAAGGTAAGAGAACTTGTTCACCGCGTTCGCATAAGAGGGGTCACGTTCGCGTAGCTCTGGCTCAGGGTGCATCGTGTTCGCGAAGAGGATTTTTGGCAGCTATGTATTTTGTGCATCGCGAACGCCAGGCACATTCCGCGTTCGCGAAGAGTAAATAACTAGGCAACAGATTTAAGTTTTAAAATTGAGGGTTCATTTCATATTTCACATTTTGGACTTAGAGAGCTCGGTTTGAGGCGAAATTTCGAAAGATTATTGGGGAAAGGATTCCTAACTCGATTTTGGTCAAATTACTCGAATCTATCATTGTTTTATCATGTAATTAAGGATTAGAGTTGGAAAAATTGGGGAAAAGTGGTAGAACTTCTTAGACTAAGTTTTTGAGTTTTGAAAGGCGAAATGAGGTCGGATTTGAATAATTCTTGTATGGTTGGACTCAATATCGAATGGATGTTCAGATTTTATTGGTGGGGTTCCGAGACGCGAGCCTAGGTTGACTTTTTGGGGTGATTTTTTAATTCTATGCAAAGATCGTAATTTCATTATTTGAATTATTTTCCTATAGTTATATTTATAATATGAAACTATTTTGGCTAGATTTGAGCCACTCGGAGTTGGACAATCGAGGAAAAGCCTTCTAGTTGATTGATTTAGCATGAAGTGACTTGCCTAACCTTGTATTGGGGGAATTATCCCTTAGGATTTGCTATTGTTGTGATAATTGTGATATGTGAAAGCCGTGCACGCAAGGTGACGAGTGTGTACACGGGCTAAATATTAAAATTTCCGGTTTTTAGCTATGTAGATTCCGTTCGTGCTTAATTGAGTTACTTTAACATTTTATAGTCATCATATTTAGTCTAATTACACATGTCTACTCGTCTTATCTCTTACTTGCTAATTGCTCGTTTCCTTATTCCGTATTTATTATTTAACTGTTGAATTCTTACTTGAAATTGCTATCTCTTGGAATATGTTGTTGTTGAAATTGGTATTGAGTTGCAAAGGTCGTGATTCCTAATGAGGCAGAGTGTTAAGTTGGGAGATATCATTCCATTGAGTTATTCTTCCGATTATTGTTGTTGAGACTTTGTGTACATTGTGGTTGAGCCGTGGGCTCCTTATTGTGAAATTATGTTATTGTTTGGTTCCTCTGGCAAATTGTGATATTGGGCACTTGAGGTGCGATTTGTGATATGTTGTGATATTGATACACATGCGGTAGTATAAAGTCTGGGTGTTGAAACGCATGCGGTAAGATAAGGTGGGGTTGATACGCGTGGCTAGTAGGAGAACTACTAGAAGCCATGCGGTGTGATAAAGTGGGCTAAAACGCAGGATGCTATTTCGGAAAAAATGATTTTCAAAACTAAATGTAAAGGCGCCCGCGGTTGTCGCGCCCCCTTTTTTCCCTCTTTGCATCGGGAGATCGGGTTTATGACATTTGGGTATAGGGCAACTCATTCCTTTTGGGAACTGGGTTTTGCATTTGAAGAGTCGCCACCTAATGATTTAGGGTGCATTAGGACACCTATAAGGTTCAACTATATTTTTTGATAACCAGAGATAGGGTAAGGCTTGAAATTATCCTAAGGGGAAGGTGTTAGGCACCCCTCAGGATCCACTAGTGTGGTTCCCGGCCAGATTGTTCTTTGTGAATTTGGTGCAATTAACATGTAGGCAGATAAGGCTCAAGTAAGAGGGGATTTTAATACACAAACGCTTGGAAGTAAAATAGAGCAATCATTAAAAAAAGCTGATTTTTTGAAAAGAAGTCATAATGCTTTAAAGGCAAAGAAAGAGAGGGGAGGGGGTCCTAGGTTTATTTATAATATGGATCACGTCAATGCAATAACCGGTAATCACTCCTCAAAAGAGGGGCTACACGTGGTATTAGCGCACCAGTCATCATATCCATATCTACCCTTCCCACCCCATTAAGGTACTAAAGCGCGGATTGGTCTCGGCCACTATTGCATGCTATTACCCATCCCATTCCTATCAGTCCCGGAGCCACTTAAGACTACTAGTCCTAAAGGGGAGGGATATTAGGCTGACTTTGAGGTTTCAAAGGTGAAAAAGCTAAGGCGACATACAAAACACATAGGACAGCACATTAAAAGGGAAGCACGTAAACACTGAAAGCTCATGTATACCTCCTCAAGCAAAGCAACCAAAATAGCATGACTCAAACAACAATCAAAGGTCTGAATCAAAAAACTACTAATGCAAAGGGATTTTAAGTTGTTGAAGCAGACCAATTTATTACATAACTTAGATAAGAAGTCCGAATCAGGTCTGCCTGCTAGTTGTAGCAATTACTAGTTAACAGAAGCGGACTCAGTTTTATTTGTTGTTAGTACCTAAGGTTTACCTAAGTGTTTGGGTGAGATCTTATGAGCATAGTATCTATTACTGATTTAAAGTGTGGCAAAGAAATAACAGATTTAAAACGAGCGGTTCGAGATCCTATAGGCATGCTCTCTATAAAATACTGATTTTAACATATGAACATGCAGAATCCTAAAACATGGTGTCTAAGTGTGGTAACGAACATGCAGAATTTAAGGAAAATCCTATAGACACGGTGTCTAAATGCAGAATTTAAAATGAGTCATATAGACATGGTGTCTAAATGCAGAATTGAACATGCAGAATTTAAAATGAGTCCTATAGACATGGTGTCTAAATGCAGAATTGAACATGCAGAATTTAAAATGAATCCTATAGACATGGTGTCTAAATGTAGAATTGAACATGCAGGATTTAAAACCAGTCCTATAGGCATTCTTTCTAAATGCAGAATTGAATCATTCAGAACACAAATCCTATGGGCATGTTTTCTACCCTTGAGCATGCATAATTACCCATCCCTTTTCCACTAGCCGACCCCAAATGTTTACTACAAATTATTATAGACCAATTGCTGAATTATGTCAAGAAAATATTTAAAAAAAAAAGGAAAATACAACAATAGGAAGCCTGATTTTGACTTCCTCTCTGAGTTATGGAACAAAACGCCTCAAATACCACTTGTTTTAAAGCCTTTCTCAGACCTGGGTGTGTCAAAGTTCCCTAAGGGTCTTAAGGGACCCCGGGCAGTGCTTACACCCAGGTTCGTAGAACCAGATAGAGATGAGTGCAGTGTGGAAGGGCCAGCCCTTATGTGTTCAAGTTCAGAGGGAGCTCATGGATCCCAAGGCAAGGCTCACACAAGAGGGGCAGAACTTAAGTCTAAGAATATGGTGGAAATGCAGGAATAGAGATTTAAAAACTGAGGGGGGAAAGGAAGGGGTAATGGATGATGGGAAAACAGTAATAGTAAAGCACAGAGTTAATAATGTCATAAAAAGGGGGGTCAGGGGTCTGGGAATACATTGCAAGATAGCATATATCCTTAGGCAGGGATCAGATTTGGGCATGCACGGCAATAGAAGGTGATGGCATGCCTATAAACCAATCAGAACACACAACATATAGAGGGGACATGGAGGTTATGATCCCAGGGGGATCAGGTTTGGGTCATGCACAGCAATGTCCAATGCTGTCATGCCCCAAACCAACCACAGATACCAAACACCTTGGGGATGGGGGTTTAGGATTCATAGGCCACAATAAGTGACAGAATTTATAAGAAAACGTTAATTTAGAATAGAAAGGGTAGATTACAGCATGCTTAACAATGGAACTTGATTAAATACAAACAGGAAACAAGCAAGGGTGCAGGAAATAGTAAAGAAACATGTTGTTGTTGATGCCGAAAATTAGTTAGAACATACCAGTAAAGATGCAAATGCAGAGAAAAAGTAAGCAAGCTTCCCACAGCCTAGCCTTGGCTTTCAGCCGGCTAGGTAAGGCAGCACCACAAGTAGCAACAGAGAAAAGAGAGAGATTTTAGTGGAGTGTGTGTCTGAACTCAAGTATTTTATTCCTTGTCTTCGTCTTTCTTTTGTTTGTCTCTTTGGAAAAAAAGGAGGTGGGTTTTTATAGTTTTTGAAAACATGTGAGAAATAAGGCAATAAGTAAAGTTCAATACAAATATGGAAACAATCAATAGTCAGAATCAATCAACCAAGTGATTCCCCTTTAATTGAGGAATCACTTGTTTAACGGGGCTAACAGGTTCAAAAGAAGGAAAGAAAATCAGTTTGTAGGCAGACTGATTATTACCATAAAAAGAAGTAGTAAAACATTAAGTAAGCAATCGAGTCCAAGTACACAGATACACTTATTTTGGGAAAAAGATTCAGTAAGGCAAAATAAGGAAAGGGATCAATTACTTTAACAAGCGAGTGACATTAGAGTCCGCAAAAAGAGAAGTTTTGAAATCAGTCCCAAGATTGAAAATCATTCAAAGAAGGAACTTCAGCATATAAATAGAGTGCACAAACAATAGACATGTGAGGCCAAACTATTGGCAAAAGAAACAGCATGCAATAGTAGCACAAAGTTCAGCAAACATTCGAAGCATGCTAGTATAGTAGGTCAAGTCATGTTGAGTCAATAGTGAAGAAAAAATAGAGTATTAGGAGCATGCAGAGGATCTCA